>NC_138666.1:15580157-16228907 GCF_964273445.1 Streptopelia decaocto | reverse complement strand
CCTTGGGGTGCTGTATTTTGGTTACGTTGGGGTCTGTTCTTTCCGGAAGCAGAAGCCATATTATGTTTATGCCTTTAAAAAGAAGGTGACTCCTGACTGGATTTGATTCCTTGCAGCCAGAAAGCTGACACGGGGACTTCCTGAGGGCAGGCGATTGTCAGGAGGCTGTTGGTGTGCCCAGAAGGGACGCATTCCCCCGGGGTGGGGACACAAAGGCTCCTGCAGCGCCCCACTGAATGACCTGTCATCAGCAGGTGACACCTGGCCCTTGTCTGCTGCCCTTAACTGATGGAGACTGGGGAGCACTGAGAATGGTGAGATTGAACCCAACTCCAGAAGAGGCCTCTTTGTAAGCGACCCAAGGCTGTTTTGCAGCTGAGACTGGCAGGGATGGCCCCTGAGTGAGTTTCTTTCGGCTTTTCTCAGCAAAGCAAAATCTGATGGGTCCGGAAAAAGAGGTTGATGAACAGCAGGTTTTGCAGAGGACCCGCAAGTTGAGGAGGGCGAGATGCAAGAGGCCGTCTCCCAAGGAAAGGGGGGAAGAGCTGTTCTTTAGAGGAACAAAATATTAATGCAACCCAAATACAGAGGTTATATCCCCTCATAAGTTTTAGCCTGTAATGTATATTTTTCCTAAGGATCAAATTTATTACTCAGAATTCCTCTGTATCTAGAGGGACTCAATTTGGTTTATAAGTAACACATTAAGTATTACGTATGATCTTCAAAGTACATGTGAAGGGCTAGATTAAGCTGTATACTATTTTTGTTGATGTACAATCATTAACTATACCTGTAGTATTATTGGAGATGCTCACGACCCTCATAATGATTTGAAGCTGGGTGCTTTATGCTGCTGCAAATCATTAGCACATTATAAGCAAGAGTTTATAAGAACCTACTTTTTGTCTCACCAAATTTGAAAGAAGCTTTGTTAATTTTGACAACAATTGGAGAAACACAGCAGTGAATCTGTTCTCAAGTGATATACCTTAGTATATGGAGGATCCTGTTGCGAAGAACTTCGAAAATAATCATGGTTTATTAGCTGCACAGTCTTTTCCTCTTTGTTTCTATTCATTTAATTTAAAGTGAAACAACTCAGCATGCAAAACTAAAATTAGCTGCAAAAAAAGGTGTAAGTGAATAAACAGGCAAATCCATTAGAGTCGATGGGTTATTGGATCCCTTGCCATTCTTCAGATGGCGGCCTATTAAAAGTGGTAATGTCTGCCTGCGGCATGGCCCTGGGGCACACAAGAAGGCCAAGACAGGCATATTTCACATGCATCAGACACAAGAATTAAATAGACCAATGTTCCCTAAAAGACTGAAGTACATCTCTTTCTGACGTTCATCTCGGGCAAAAATTCATTGATCTCAGTATGTCCCTTGGCAATTATAAAATATTAAATCCAAGTCACACTTTTCTAGTTGGCTTAATTTTTTCTCTATTCACAGCTTTCTATTTGATCAATTTTAACAAGTTAGGAATAACATCTAATAATAAAATAAAAACTGCAGAGTGAAAAAGTTTGTTCATTTGACATTCTTATATTTTTGTGTTTAGTCTTTAGACCTGCCTGTCATCTTATTGTATTTTAAATAAATTTGCGCGCTAAATAGATGAAAAGAATATATATTTATACACACAAAACCCCCCTCCACTGTCTCCTTTGAATTAGCAGTTTCTTTTTAAAGCTGGATACTGGTATGTGCCCATGGTATTGCAATGAAATCTGTGTTTTAAAGCTAAATCTGTGTAGTTAATCAGCATTGTTTTTCCTGCTGTAATTATTTCTGCTTCATATTTCTCTTATAATGCCAGGCTGGAAAATGTAATATTGTATGTAATGTATGTAATGTACTTCTGAATTACACAAGCATTTTTTTTCCTGTTTTAACCAAAATTTGGGTTTATTCATATAAATACCAGTCAAGTAGCAAAATGAAAAATAACCTGTCAGAACCTGGATTTTTTAACCGAAATTTGGAGCTTGTAGCATACAGTACAGAAGAACTAATGGCTTTGCTAGTGGTCTTTGCTGATGAGCGGCTAATTGTGAGGCAGTGTTACTCCACACAGGCACTCTACCTGTTGTGTTCGCCTGTTCCCTTCCTGCTCTGCATTCTCATCCTCCTGGCACACTTTCAACCTTCCATTCCTTAAATAAGCTCATTCGGTGGCCAACAGCTATAAGCAATCTTGGCAGAGAAGACGTCAAGAAGAATGCTTAGAGTCTTCTTGGTTGGCTTTCAAAAAATGACAATCGTGATTATTTACTATCAGCAAAATTACCCAATGGAAAGGTGGGGGAGGCCAACCAATAGGTCTTAACTTTTCAGAAAAGTGAAGTTTAAGGTTTTGCTTTACATTTTGGAAGAGAGACCCTGCTGCCGTGTCACTACAGCTTTATAAACTACTTGATTTTTTTTTTTTAAATAACAAAAGCTATTGTAAGTATTAATTAGACAGGAAAAAGAGTATGGCTGCTGGTGTAGCTCCATTAGCACCAATGGAGAGAAATCAGCTTGCCCTCAGTGCCTGGTTTTGAACATAGACAGGTTAGATGTATATTTCTGCGCTTTCTCAATTGAATTTTCAACCTGGTAAACGTTTACATTAACATTCAACCTAGCACGTGTAAGGTTAGGTTCCTTATATGTGTTTATAGTCCTCAGCACAGGTTTGGTGATTCGCACCCCGGGGCAGTGACCAGTTTGCTCTGATGGCTGCACTGAGGTCCCTGCTGCTAAAACGAGGGTGTTAGTACCTCGTATCATCCATCCTTCTCTTTTTTGGGGGTGCTGGGGTATTTTTTTATTACATTGCTAATCGTGCCTTTCCCTTGCTGTCTCTTTGTACAGCGTATGTTGTAAGAGAGCTCATTTTCAGATGGAGCGCAAAGGTGCATGTAGTTACTAATTGACCAGCATCCGTCCGTCCTGCCTGTGACTAACAAAGAGGTGTGAGTATAATGCAGGACTCAGGGAACACAGGAAACTGCTGGTGACCCAGAATCCCACCAGCTGTAGGGATTTTTTTTTCCCCCTTTTTCATAGAAATTGTGATCCAGGCATTTAAAAGTCACTTCAAGACCAACATTACTCGTAAGCATATTGAGTCCTGAAAAAATGCATGTCATCTTCCCTTTCTAAAATTAATTCTTTATTCTTCTGGAAGAACCACAATTTTAAAACGGTCTGCAATAGAACATAGACTAAAATGCCGGTCTGTATCTCTCTCTCTATATATATATATGCATATATGTATATATATGCATATATACACATATATAATGTTTTCTAATTCCATACCTGGTTTACTATCAGCTGTTCGATATGGAACTATAAGCTGTCTCAAACATGGCTGAGACTAATCCTAATGAGATTAGAAGAGCTGTGTTCTGTGTTTGGTGACTGCGAGTTGACAGGGTGAATTGGATCTTTCCCAGTTTCAGTATATGACTTGGTAATATATTCTCTGTAATGGTGCTTGTGTTGAACAGCCCACACACCTTAATGACCAGCCCAAATTTGATTTCAGTTTCTTACCTGATGGACTGACACAAAATATGTTATTTATTAAAACTCTGATTCTAATTGAAGTTTTGTCTAATTAAACATTAATATATTGGATTCAAATGATACTTCTGTTCAAAATAGTTTCCTTTATTGATTCCCTGCTGCCACCAACCATATACTCTTAGTCTTGTGCTATTTATCTCATCTGCCCTGAACATAACTCTCGCCTGTTTGTCTTTGAATTTATAAATTGCAGAACTGGGTTTGCTCTTGAAATCCACTTAAAATTCTGTATTTCAACAAAACGAGACAAAACTATGATTTTCACTTCTATTTTCCGTGAGTTCACCTTATATGAAAGCTGTCCTTCCCCAGCTAGCAGTTGTATTTTTTTCTGCAGAAACAAATATAGCTGTTCTTAATTAAAAAAAAAATCCATTAAACATAAATTAATGATAGTTTAATCAGTTTGCTGGCTGTTTACATGTTTTTTCCTAGTCAGTTCTGCATCATGATATTCTTGATATTCTTACACATTATGTTACGATGCTATGATCCAAAAGTGAAATTAATAGCTGTAAAAAGTGACAACATTCTATTGTAAGGATGTACAATATTGTTTATTAAAATCATGCTGTTTAAAGAACATTTCACTGAACTTCATTTTTCTTGAACTGCATACTAATTTTAAAGGTCAGTATGGTTAGTTACCATAGTAGTGACCTAAAAATAACCTTTCTAGTATACCTGTATATTTCTGATCTGTAGTGTTAGCATTCAGAAATGTTCTTTCCCTTAGAGTTTCAGCAGCTAAATAAGTTGCAACCCCTTCAGCTATACTCATAAAAATTTGCTTCCAGACAACATGGTCTGTTTATTGTGTAATAATCGAAATGGCACTAAATTGCAATGATTGCCGAACACTTAGGAATTGCATTAACCACTTAACTGCTAAACTATTTTCCATTTTCTTCCTCACTGTGAAGTATTATATTGATTTTCCTCTTAGTTAGAGCTGCTTATTCAACCTCTGAGATGAACAGAATATTTTAGTAGCCTTGTACATTGTCATATTTTGAGTCAATCAGCAGTGACCTTGGCTAAGAATTTTCTAGAGGTTTTTAAAAAGCTATTATCAAGCAAAATAGCTCACAGTCCGTAGCCTTGGATCTTTACAGAAAATAAGGGGAAACACAAAACATCTCGGAGTGAGTTTAAAAAATTAGGAGAAGAATTAGATTTTTCTCTTTCTATATGAGATGGGTTATTCCATATTACCTTTAATACGCTGTTGCTAAGATAAATTACTTAATAGTTATAAGGTCATGTACAGGGACTTAATTGTAGCCTGCTATGTGGTGTTGGGAGTGTAACTCAAAATCTAAATACAGTGCTAGGTGAAGAATTGTAGTAGTGCCCTTGTTTTCTATGGGGCTGTTGATGACTTCTTGTTTTCCAACTGTTCCTTATTGACCGAGGTAAAACAGACGAACATTTGAGCAATATCCAACTTCCAAGCTCCATGGTGATTGCTAGCTCCACTACTTCTCTTACCAAACATTTTCCTTTAAAATGTATTTCCTTTTCCTCTCCAAGATGTAAATCCCAGTCGTGTTTGTGAGAAAACTTGTCTTAAAAAGCAGAGGGGCTTTTCGGTTTATGTTTTTGTGTTTGTTTTTTTTTTTTTTAAGCAAAACCTTCCTGAAATCCTGCTGCAAAAATAAAAAAGAGGGGGGGAAAGGCTGATACAGGTAAGGAAGAGTTAACTAGAAATGGAGCGGGGATGCTGGGGGGCAGCAGTGCTGCAGAACATAGCAGTGTTCGTGCGAAGGCAAGTCATTTCCCGAAACACTGCAGACACATGGCCCCGGGCAGTCTAAAACCTTTGGAGACCAAAATGGCTCGCAGGAGTTAGAAGTAATAAGGTGTTTTTCCCTTCTTTCTCCTTCACTGAAATTCTGTAAGGTTGCTATGCATTACCAAGGAACAATGCCACTATTTTTGTGTTTTATATGGGTATTAAGATCCATTACAATTTGACATTTTTAAGATTGGTTATCCTGTAGTTTGGTGTTAAATTGAAGTTGTTTGTTTTGAATTTAATTCTTTCATTTTTCAAAGGGAAAAAAGGCAGCACTGCTGTGCTGATAGCTTACTGAAGTATGCCAGGGTTTGACGTTTGAATTGAATGTTTGCTATCCCAAAATACAGGCAAAATTATCTGCAAAAGAAGTCTTGATTTTTCTATTTTTTAACCATTTTTTTAAGTTTCAAAAATGCTTTCTGGCTAGCTTTTTGCCATCAGATTGTAGAAGATATTACACATACAGCATATTTAATGCACACTGTTTCTGGGATTATTTTTAACACTGTGTTACGCATCCAAGACGTATTGTGCTTAATGCAACCTGCTTATGATTATTATAACCCTTATATGTTTGCAGCAGCTAAATAAACTCCACATCAAATAAATTACTGCAGCAATGTTATTAGGCCAGCAGCAATGTTAAGGACATCTGTTAACTCTTTTTCAAATGCCCTGTCCTTACTCGTTTATTCTAAACATTTCTGTTGTTAATTACTACTTAAGTACATCCAGTAGTCATTCCCACAGAGCTGTGAAGACCAGCTGAGGAGGACCAGCCAGGTTTAGGTCCCAGTCTCAGCCTTGCTCTGATTGCCACTGTGAGGGGGGACCTGTAGCTTATTGTTCTAGGGCAAACACAGGAAAATCAGGGTAATTGACACATATTTCCATTTTTGCAGTTACAGCAATAATTGCTCTAGCCAAGGAGACCTCATCTCAATCAGCAAGGCATAGTCTGAGCAACTTGCCCTGCTTAGGCTCTCCAAGTCTAACTTCTTGTTATTAGAGCTGGTGAAAAAAAAAAATGGCAATGAAACTTTCTGTGTCAAAATATGTTTTTGTCAAGGATAAAATGTTTAGCAAAAATACATCTGTTTCAAAAACATATTTGTCAAGAAGGTTTCTCAGCTCCGAGATGACATTTCTAGTGAGAAAGTGAGTCTATTGCGGAGTGGTTGCAGCCCAGATCTGGGAGATGAAAGATGAGCAGCGCCTTAGCCACTGGGTTGACGAGTCTCTCTGCCAATCGCCTTTGTTATAATGCAGAATGAAAACATTGTTGAGAATTGAAATGTTTTCCGGCTTAGTCTTTATTATGTGGTAAAATGTTACACATCAGAACCCGGTTCACGGTTCTTTTAAAAATAATCTCTTTCCATTTGAAATTCATGTGAGACCGTAACGTGTTTTCCTATCTGGCACCAAGAGTGGCCCAGGTCTCATCTTTATTTGTAATTTGGTGAATTGCAGGTATTTGATCATGAAAACAAACAGGATGCTGTTTTTCAAAGCTTGGATGGAACTTAAGAGCAAACCTGGTAAATTAAAACAAGCAATAATAAAAGGACCCGCAGAAATTCTTTATAGACAGCATCTAAAAGGTTTCTGTGTCTGTTGGGAGGTTTGCCAGAGCAGTGTGGAGCCATGTAGCTTTTCATCAGCATTGTAGGAAAAAGAGATGCAAAGTAAGGAATAGTCGATAAGTGTGTTTTGGTTTTGTCATCTGAGCAATGTCTGATTTTGAAATTACAGTCTTGCCTCTCAATATGATTGAAGCAAACCTGTAGTATATACTTACAGTATTGCCAGCTCCAGGATTTTCTCTTGCTCGTTACTACTGTAATTCAGTTAATCACAAAGCGCATGGGGCTCATTGCAGTGTGCGAGGCTGTGGAGGATCACAGCTCGGATACAAACCTCTCGTTAAATGATTCACCCGCAAACAGCCGGAGCGACCAAAGACAGGACTAACTGCCTGCAAGTGCACCAATTTCAGTTTGCAGGATGGCATCTCCTCCTTGGCCAGACCAAGGCGCCCCAGCGAGCCCTTGACCTCCAGTGGCAAAGCCGGTAGAGAGATTCCCACACCTGCTCCCCAGAGTCTGTCAGATAAGATCATGGATTGGCCAACTTTTATTTATGGGCCAATGAATTATGCAGCTGGGGTAATTAGATGTTTTGTTTTGTGATTCAGGATTATGCTCCTGGGGTGCCAACCTAGGAAGGTCTTCGAAACTGCATCATAAAAGTTATTTTTATGCAGAAGTGGAAATATTTGAATGCAAAAGAGAGTTGAGTGGGGGTAGCTAATGTCCCCCCGTATTTGGAGAGGAAGTGTGAAGCATAACCTCTAGTTGTTATCCATTAAAGCTTTGATTTCTCTTGCATTGTATGGCAAAGGAATAGGTTATTGTAGCAAAAACTCCAAAGGAAAATTAGTATTTCTGTCTTCCCCCAAGTAGACCTGTAAGACACACATGTTTTTGTGTAGATGGAAAACATATATGGAATTATATGTGTGTATTCAGGGACTCTGTTTGTTTGTATAGTTACTGTATGCTATTTGTGTAATAGGATCCTGATTGCAACTAAAATTCAGTATTCTTTAACTAAACCATCGTTTCCATGATATCCTTCTCTGCATATTTTGAAAGACATTTGAGGTAGCAGACTAGTATGTAGTTTTGACTTCTCTAACCTACATGCCTTATGTTTGTGCCTCAAGATAACATTGAATAACATATTTAAACTACTCATGTGTGAAAAAGCAAAATTATATCTCATGAACTGATTTCTTCACACATTCAAGAATTGAATTCCCCTTTTGTTCAGAAACTCAACAGAAATCAGAAGGAAAACAAAGTTTGCAGAAATTATACAGTATTTCCAAATGGAGACACTATGGGTGCCTTTAATGAGAAGGAATTATATTAATTTTAAAAGTTAAATCATTTGACAAAGGTATTTTATAAATGTAGCTTTCATTCTGTAGGCATTACAGTCTGGTTCAGTTGATAATGAGTCAGAAGTTTAGTGAGCTGTTATGATTTAATATTTTTAGTTGAATCTTGATATTGTAAAATAGTAATTGTTGATAACCATCTTTGATTCTTTCTTCAATTTCATCACCCATGAGAACCAGTCCTGTCAAATGCTAAGGCTTTATTTACATACAATAAAAACTAGCGGTGCATACGTTCTTTTGGCTATCATTAATATTTGTTAAACATATATTTGCTTTCTATATGTCTGTGAGTATGTAGTAGTTTTGTGTGGGTATGTATGAATTATACCAAAGCCATGGTCTTTCAAGGATTTTAATTACTATGTAGCTGTTCTTTGAGTTTTTCTAGACAAGGCAGACATGAGATGATGAGCTGTTCTGCAGTCCCTAGCATTAAAGCTGTTAAAGCTCAGACTTTGGAACTCCAACATCTATTTGAAAACAGAACTTGATAACACAGGATGCAAGTCTAAAATAACCAAACCAAAACAAAATCACAAACCAAACTCTGGGGAGAACTTATGTTTATTACCATATAATTAACATTTTCTTTTTCAATATGATGCGACTGTTTAGCTTTTATGGGTATGCAGAGCAGCGAGATGGTAAGGCGTTACAGTAACATTGCTGTTGGTGCAAAACCAAATTAGACTTGGTCTGCTTCCTAGTGCGAGTTGGTTAGACAGAGACCGAGTTGGGCGCTGTGCAGAACATTGCTAAAAACCCGGCGTTTGCTCTTGGAAACTGTTGAGTCGCTGGAGTTCCACTGAAGGTGATGTGATTTTTGGTATAAGAAACCAAACACTTGATAAATCAGTTTGTAAAGAGCAATATTTTTCAGAATGAATAATGTTCTGGTTACTGATTAGTGTCATTAACTGGCCTGTAGTTTTGAAGGGATATTTGTGTAAGAGCCTGACCAAATTAAGTCACTTGGGGAGCAGCGAAGGCTTGTGAAGAGCAGCGTGTAATCCGGCCATCCAGTTTGCTGCAATTTAATTTTGAAAGGGTAAGTAGAAGCCAAGATATAAGAACTCGGGCAGTTAGTGGGAAAAGCTGATATGGGATTATCAAGGTTAGAGTTCAGATAGAACAGATGGTAAAATAGTTATAACCTACTGTACCATATGTTACTGCCACACGCATTCAGGTAGCATATGACATGTACTGTGTGGAAAGATCAGTGGTCCTAACGCAGGTTTTTGGAAAGACCAAAAAAGCCCTTGAAAAATTGATTTAATAATTTCAGGCCAGGTTAATGAGAAAGCTGTAAGTGGTTCAACTTCACAACACAACTCACTAGTCCAGAAAGGGACACAAAATATTAGACACTGCACGCAACTTTATCTATTCTAATTCTGAGGAAGCTGAAGTGAAGCTTGTATTTCAGATCTGTTCCAGGCTCATTATACTTGAATTTCTGGGGAAAGTATTTAAAGAATAAACAAATTCACAGGACTTGAATTCAGACCATTGAAAACAGGTTATGATGTGATTTATGATTTTTGTAACTTTTAATCAGGGGCCAGATTTTCATAGGAATATGCTGTTAAGGTGCCAATGAAGTGATAAAATTCTCATTGGAAACAACTGGAGCTTCACTGGGTTAGAGTACTTCAGAAAGTCTGACTCGTGATCCATAATCTCTGCTGTTATTGCTGAAATGCTTTTTAAAGAATCTGATCTGATACCATGAAAATCAGAAGGTATAAGACAAGAAAGAGAAAAAAGGGTTAATAAGTCAGAAGTACTCAGAGAAGAAGTGGAATGGTAGCAAAGAAGAAAAATGAAGGCAGAGAGTTGTGATTTGGAGTGGTGCTAAAGAGCCTCTGGGCCTGAGATTCATCTCGCATTTTATAATGCTCATGTTGTGTTGTATCATAATGCACTTGCTCCTACTCGAGCTGCTTCTCCTCTCTTATTGCCAATGGTAAAAATAGGCCAGTAGCATCATTTCGTACTACCGGGTGCATCCTGAATTCCGCGTTGTTATTCTCTTGCCTCTCTAATTAATGCAGTAATCCTGTGCAGTGTGTGCGTGTGGACGTTGGCGTGTGTCTGCTCGGTTGCCCTCTGCCGTCATCTGTTCGGGTTCTCACGTTGCTGATGATGGGTTTGCCAGCTCCCTTCCAAGACGCTGAATATATTGCACTCCGCAGCCTTTTGTTTAACTTTGCCAAAAAAAAAAATCCCATCGTGAGCCTGTGTTTTTTGGCTGGTACTTTGGGGAAGGTTTTTCTTCTGTAGTTGCAAACCTCTTTTTTATATGTTTATTTTATTTTGGGAGTAAATAGATCTGAGAGCCTTGTCAGTTTATACACTGATCGGTGTCAACTTTCAGGGCCTGTCAGTAATAGCTATGCAATATGTACCAGATGATTAATGCTATTAAGCAATTTTTTTGTCTTAGACTTATTACCTGTTATAGTATCTGTTTTAATTAGAGATTGTAATGAACCCTTTGATTTTGGCTATCTGGTTTTTAATTTATTTAAAATAATAACTATATATTGGGGTTTTTTTCTAATAAATGGGAGGTCGTAATAGTTACTTGTTAATTCGTCTGTTCTTGAGGTAGTCTGAGTGGTATCCAAATGTATCAGGATAGAAAGATGACAGGTTAGAGAGAACTAAAAATGGAGCTTTAACATCTGAAAAAAATGTTTATGGAGGAGGATAAGGATTTGGGAATTCGTGTAGTGAGAGGGGATTACAGGGTTTTTTAATGTTAGAGCAAAGTTGCAATTGTCAGTATACTATAGTTAAACTGATCTGCATTTACTCAAGGCTTGACTGTAGTTGCTGGTGTCTGTAGGGGAGAAAACCCACCTTGTGTCCTTTTTGGAGCCATTCTTCGGGGAGTTATTTGTGCCAAGCCGATTAAAGTTTTCAAATATTTTATGAACAAACCACTACCTTAAAAAGAGTAAAGAGTGAGACTTAGTTGTGAGAAACAGAAATGTTAAGAAATCAAGAAATGAGTGGCCAAATGATTCAGCAGCTTCTCCCTGCTGAACTGTCATCTCTCCCTAACGTCTGAAATGCACCAGGCCTTAATTATATTCCATGATATGTGCAGTAATAGAGTGTTAGCTATCTCCCACATTCTATTTACAGGTATAACGTCTTATTTCCTGTACGCAGGACTGTGTTCTGACAAGGTGTTTATCCTGCAAGCTGAAGGTATTAATATTTAGTGCTTAATTTTATTGCCACTCAGTTCTGAGATAACCGCATCGCCTGCTTTGTTTTCTTTTATTTAATGGGCTGGGTGTATGATTTTGGGCCATGTGCTACCCTCAATCCACAGAGGAGCCTCTGTTAATTATAGGGAAAGGTTTATACCCCTGTTTGTAGATTAGACGAGCAACTTCTACATGGGAATAAAATGTGCCAAGAGCTGGTAGGTCTGTGGCTATTTTTGCCCTTTGTTTGGCAAGTGGTGCATAAAGTCACTTGATTGGCACGTGCACAATCGGTGGGAGCGCGCAAGATGGCCCACAGTTGCTAACATAATGATTTTAAAGTCTGGCTGTTATACATCATAATTAGGCTTAAGAACTGAGAGTCAGTTGAGATGAATGAGAGCAATTCTTGCTCTCAGGAGCTGAGAAAGTGATTTTGGTTTAGATTCTGCATTTGGGAGATATTTTTTTTTTCCCCACAAGCATCTCTGTCTTCTGCTCTTCCCCCTCCCATGGGAGGGCTGGCAATATACAAAACATCTATATGATATCTGTGTCTCACCATAAATAGGCGAGCTGTAGTTAGCACATGAAGCGTCGTGATGCGCTTCTTAGCGCTGATTTTTTCCTCCTCAAAACCAGCTGTGAATGGGGCTGGTCCCCACTGAGACCGTGTCCCCTACACTCGTTCTGCTCAGCGTGTCTTCAGTAAGAGAGACACCAAAAAAGCAACCGTACTGGCTAGCAATCATGTCTGTTTTAATTAGGTATTTAAGTAACTAAATTTTACAGTTACATGTGTCTAGAGATTGATGAGCGCCAAGAATATTTTAATTATTCTAAGTTTCGGATTAAATCAAAGTGCCAATCATACAGGTTAGGAAAGAAAGCGCCACCCACTATGTAAAGCTGAGATAGTTTTGAACTACTATCAAGGGTTACCACAAGGGGAAATTCAGGTGGGAATCACGTATGATTCAAGGAAAATGTGCAAGTTAGGCTGCAGGGCTTCTCCCAAGGCTGGTTTGACGTTTCTTGACTCTCCAGAGAGAACACAGGGATGTACAGCGTGACTGGGCTGGAGCGAGATGGGCAAGTCCTTTAAAAAACAAAACCACCACCAAAAAACCCCATGCTATTATTGAAAGCTGAGAAGGGAAAAGCACCACAATGCTTGAAAAATAACAATAAAAAAAATGTGGCAGGATTAGTATTTCAAAGGGAGCGGCGCTTTATTAAACATTTGGAAAGCATGGGAGGAGAAACATTCCAAACAAAATGAAAATATATGTGTACGATGGAAACAGGATAAATAGAATATTCCACTTGTAATTACCACTGCAAGAACACAGCCCAAATTTAGAGTTCTTAATCTTAATTTTTCATTGCTTTTAAGTCCAAGTAAGGTGAGTGGATTGTGGCGGGTATGAGATGTTTGTGGATAAAGACGTTGGCAAGGTCTATAGCTGCAGTGAGGAGCAGGTCCGTGAACAAAGTCAATGGAAAGACCTGGAGCCTGCACCACTGGGCAAATCCTGATTGCGACAGGACGTCAGAGGATACAAGGCATCTGTTCTTATCGCGTACCAAGTGAGGGGCACAGAGAGGCCTCGGAAAGGTTAAAAGGCTTTGCGGAATGCAGTGCTGGATCTCTGTGCAGGGAAGTCTTGAGGTTTTCTGTGTTATTTAGAGATCTGGTGGATACATTGATTAAGAAGTTAAAATTAGCTGCAGTCGGGTTTCTTCCTGAGAATGACCTGTTGAGGACCAGGCGGCTGAACAACCACATCCCTTGAGCAGGTAAACGTCATAGCCCGTACCTGCCCCACACTTCATCTGCGTCACTTGTTTCCATTGGGGCAGATTTCTCTTCATCCCAAACTGTTTCTCACTGCAATGCCGTATAACCTGCATTTTGCCCCTGCTCTCGTTCCGCTTGCGGGGCCAACGCTCTCTTGGGGGAGGGAATAGGTGGTCAGGTTGGTATCGTGCTGAGGTCCCTCCACTGATGGTGTGATGCTGTTTTACAAAGCAGGTTTTCAACTATAATAGTACTTGCATATGTGAGTTATCTTAGCATAATAAAGGCAAAGAGCAGGTACATATAAAGCATTCTTCTTGTCATGGCAGCCCATTTCTTTGGGTTGAAATAACATCAAGTAATTATGAACTAAAGTGATCGCATCTAAAGAAAAAAATGTTCACTGTATCCATGTCTTCGTATGATTTACCTTCCTCTTATTATTTCTTAATATAAAAATTACTGCATGCTGTCTTTGAAATGTTGCAATTGTGTTGGTATTTGAAGTACTTGTAAATACTTGTGCAAATCAGGTTTTCTGATGTTTGTCTGCAGGGCGAGGTGTGTGTTTATGTGCCCAGGGGAAACGAGATGCATTTGCATCCAGGAGGGTGTAGCAAGCAACGTGGGCCAAAATGGAGTCTGGAGGAACAGTTGCACTCCAATAGTGCAGGATAAAAATGTTTGCAAACAAAAATAACTATCTTCTGGAGAAATAAGGGTGTCTCATCCTCCCTGTAAATGTTGCTGATCTGAAGGCCTAAATTATAGCTTTTGGTGATGAATCTTTCTGAAGACACTCATAAAGCCACCATATTGTGCCTATGAAGATGCACCATCTTTTTGTAGATATAATTATATTGCGTACAGTATTGTTAATCTTTGAGGTGCTGACAAACAGCTATTACTTATTTTTCTGTACTTCAGGGGAATACTGATTTAAGGATGTTTCAGCTCTCATTTAAGTCAGTGAAATCATTACTATTAGCCTCAGTAGGTGCTGAATTAAACGCTATATTACGTGGGACAGCTAATCATACATAATATTATACCTGTTTTTCATGTACAAAGTGCCTCTCAGACAAAGATCTAATAGCACTTTACGCAGGTAAACATCATTGCTGCAGAATATCTCCAGAATATTTCTTATGATCCAAGACCTCTTATTCATAAGAGCAGACTCATATATACGTTATCTTCCCACTCCTTCAGTGCACAGAGGTTGGAGAGACAAAATTCCTGGTGTTTTTTTTACTCCATAGATGGCTCAGCTTTGAACTGTTACTGTGTGATTCCCACTTTCAGGTTTTGGCTCGAAGTGCAAGTTTGCCACGAGGATCTGCCACGTAGCCTGGGAAGAAAACCAGCAGATCTTTTATCATTATTGCCTTGTCTCTCTGGGTCACGGAGAAGCAATAGCGCGGTTCAGGACTATGTTCAAAGGAGAGATGTCAGGACTGAATTGTTTTCTGGTGAAGGAAGGATGGATAAAATATTAAAAGCAGTCTTCTGTTTGCCCTTATCTTTGTGTTTTCCGACAAGAATATTGCGCGGTATTGCCATAATTCAAAGTTGAAGGTATACAGATTTTTGGGGAAAAAAATTAATTGTTCAACAGTAGAAATCACTGTTATAAAAATCCGTGTAATTTGATATTGTATGTTCTTTCTTAAGTGAAAGCACTTCTGTCTCAAGCAAGGAACAGGACACTTTGGGGAGTTGCTTGGTTTAATTTTCATACACCTGCTGCTGTAATTATTGTAATTGAATGCACAGAGACATTATTACTTTCTGAGCAGTGAGGGAGTTTGTCCATGAAAATGTCAGGCGCGGTGTGTCTGTCCCCCCAGTGCTCCTTTCCAGTCGTGTTTAAACCTTTCAGGAAATAGCGATCAGGCGGGTGGTGGGAAGGGCTGGGCAGGAGCGGGAGCCATTCGGCGCGGCCCCCGTGCAGCGGCCGGGGCGCGGGGCACACGCTGCTCCCAGCACCCCAAGGGCTGCGGGGGCGCTGGCCGGGACTCTGGGGTGAGTTGGGGGCGGGTGCAGTGGTGGGGCCGTCGGGCCGGGGTGATGCTCGGCCGGCTGGTGGCAAGGGGAGAAGAGCCCCCATGGAGGGTGCTGTGGGGAGGAAGGGGAAGGTCTGGGAGGCGGGGGGCGGTTTGTGATGGGTGGTGGGTGCTACAGGGTGTCTCTGGAGGAGGCAAGAGCTGACAAACCCTCTGTAGGGGAGCCAGGTTTGTTGTGGAGACTATTCTTTAATATTCCCTGTGCGCAGGACTGTTTGTTTTAGTGTCTCTCCAGTCACTATGAGCACCTGTTTCATGGGCAGATCATTGGATATTTACCTAGTGATCTACCAAGTCTTTGGTCAGCATTTTATTTTGAACCATTTTTGTTCTGCTTTGCCAACAGCATGAGTTTCTCATAGAGGACAACCATGAAAACAGCAAACAGGCTGAGATGGGCAGCACAAAGCTTGCGTCACATCTGACATAAATTCAGAATCGCTTCAAAATGTGCACGCTGAACCAATAATTACTCTGATTCTTCTTAAGCCATAATTTCAAGCTAGGTAGCTTCCAACAGTTGACTTAAGCTTGACAGTCCAGCACTGTTATTTAAAATACTGTAAGCTGTATATACATCAGCTGTGCTTATGTGAAGTACATGGAGCCCTGTAAAGCAGCCGGGCTCTGATTCAGCGGGTTAACAGCGAGCGCGGCACCGTGGGGTGTTCGCAGGTTCCTGCGTTTCATTGGAGCTGGACAGCTGAAGATGGAAGGGGATGAGAAGTTGCTGTAACTCATGTGTGTGAGCAATCTCAAAATGAAGAGGCACTTCATATATACATTATTATTTTTTTATCTGGTCTGGAACATGTTAATTTTCCCTTACGTTATAACTAGAAGTTCTCTGATACAAAAGCTAGGACTGATGTGTGTTTGAGTGGGTGTGATTTGGTAACAGCTTGGGTGTGGCGGCCAGGAAGTAAAGGATGTAAACAATTTACAACCGGTTATCTTTTTACTTATCTCTTTACTTATCTCTTATTACTTGCCATAGATATAGACAACACAGGGCTTGTTTGGGTTAATGGAAAGTCTGTCATGCTGATAAAAAACGTGATTTTTCTTGAGAAAAATCTGCATTACTTCAATTTCACTATTCTTGGCAATTAATTTTAACTATGCTTGCATTCATGTATATAATTAAAAATTGTGGCATTTAGTAGTCTACATTTTTTATATAGCATCTGCAGAATAATTTGGAGTACAATGCAGTACCAAACAAATTGGTCTTTAATTTAAATTAGAGGTCATATTGACAGATATAAATTATTGTTCTGTCAGCTTCCAGATGTGCTTCTGTACTTGCTGAAATCATTCTTAGGATTTTTTGCACCTCGTAAAACAATTACAGAACACGATCAGGTAACTGATTGGCTTACAGGTGCAGCTGTGAATGTGCACAGCTTAACATTATGTTATGATGTTGCATTAAGTGTATTAAGTGTTCTTCCTACATAACGGTTCAGTATTGGGATCAATGTGATCAATGGGACTTGCCCCATCTTAATTCCAGCTACTCTGTTCAAATAGAAAGCAGTTACATGTTGTAAATGTACCTCAACTAACTCAGGAAATGGTTTTATATGAAGAAAAATGTGAAAAATTAAGTAGCTTTTGTACTGATATGTGGTCAGGATGTACAGGATGGTTCTAGTTTGGTTTGCTATGGACAGCATTTCTTATACACGTTTGTGTGTCACTGTCTAGGACATGTGGTCACAATGAGTCTGAAATAAGTGTTACCTGGGAGGGGGGGATGTACCATGTGGGGAACAGAGAGGATATCGTTGAGTCAGCTTGATTTAAAATAAAAGTACACATGGTGGTTTCTTGGAGAGAAGCAGCGGCGGCCCCGGCAAAGCGGTCAGAGAGCGGGCGGAGGCAGCCTGGGGTTGGGTTTCCTGCTGGACCTGCGCAAGATAAAGAGCACAGGTTTAAATGATGCTGTTTCTTTTAGGGATGCAAAGCACTTTGGCATAAAGGCTGAATTCAGGGCGCCACTAAATAAATGGACTGTGCGCTGGGGATACATCTGGCTTCAGCGTGGACGAGCAACCCTTGCAGCTGCAGCACGAGCTGCTTCTATGAGCAGTGGGGTTGGGTGGTAAATCAATTAATCTATTAACAAAACTGCTCCATACTGGACAGCAAAAACGGTGCTCGAAGGTTGCGGCTTCTCCCTCTCTTGCCTTGCAAGCTCAGCCACACTCTTGTCACTACATTAAGCCTTCTGTGTTTGTGGTTATAGGAGAACAGGATTTGCCCCACTACTGTAGTTTAGTAATCAGATGTAGGAGAAATAACATGACGGGTGTAGTTGTGCGCAGTCCGACTGCTGGTACCCAGGAGAAAAGCAGCGGGGAAACAGGGCTGTGTCCTACTCCCCGTGCACCATGTGTTCCCCTACTATCTTTCAGTAGTAAAATTACACTCAACTGTATTTTTAATGGCTAGAACCATGATCCTGGAGTAAGTATTTCCTGAGGAAAGAGAGGTAGGTTATTAAGAGCAGCAGTAAGTAAATTTGGAATCTTAAAAGTATTGAAAACTTTGCCAGATGTCTTAGAGGTTTGATAAATAATTTAAATCTTTTTAGAGATTAAACCCTATTTTTCTAAGTTAGAACAGTTTATTTTGTCAGAAATCAATTGGAATTAATAAAAACTGTGGTCTCCTAAGGATGAAAAAAGAGTTGAACGTGTGTGTGTATCAGGTTTCAGGTTTGAAACTCAACAAGCCTGCAGAGTCTGTAATTACGGCCTTTCAGCTTCTAAATATTCAGATCACAGTGTTCCCAGGCCCAGTTTGTGGATGTTCTCTCCATATAAAAAGCCAAGATGAGGTATTCAGTAATTCAGTAGCTCTGAATTTAAACAACCAAAAAATGATTTAGCCTAGCTTTAGAAAATAGTATACTCATGTTTCTCTTTATCATTGCATAACATCTGAGTGATTTAATTTTCCCGCTTCTCAGCCGGTGTGTGCTCCAGGAAGGTCATTCAGCGTCTCCCCACACTGAGCCTTTGTCTCATTGACCCTGGGGAGAGAATCGGGGAGAGAATCCTTAAAAGGTTCCTGAAATTAAAGTGCTCAAATACGTCTACAGTTAACACGGCTGCAGCAGGAGAACAGGCCGGACAGATTTGTCCCAAGCTGTAAATGAAGATCTGGCCTTGCCTGTGTTTTCCCTTGAGTTTCTTTACTCAGGTTAACTTGGTGAGGCTCAGAAGAACAGAAAAACCCCCCTCACATAATATGAGGCTCACAATAATCCATTTAAGATGTTTAAAACAACACAGCGGTTAGTAGTTGTAAACCCGCGAGTATGCGGACGCTCCTTACTGTTGCAGGACTTTTGACTTTGCTGTTCTCTTTGTAGGGCCTGGGCATGGCCGGCGGGACTCAGGCTGGCGCGGGGGCTCCTTCGGCCAGGCAGTATGCACGACAGAAAATAACGCGCGTAAACCTCAGGGACTTCATCTTCTACATGGAACAGGAAAGAGAAACGAGCCATTCTCTCCTGCTCTATCGAGCTCTGCTTAAATAAAGCCAAGGACTGTACTGATTTCTCCATACAGAAGCTCAACTTGCATTGAAAAGCTGTCATTTTAATGTGCCTTCTATTTTTTTCAGAAGTCAACGTTCCAGTACTTTTGTTTTGTAAATTGTCAGACACATGCAATAAATTCCCTTTATGTAAAAAAAAAAAAAGAATTATAAAAAACAGATAAATGTGCAGAAGGTTTTAAAAGTGTTAAATCCACAGATACAACCAACATCAAGGTCTTGCTGGATTTGGCTGTTGCAGATGAGGCTGCAGGAGATGCAGAGTCCGCTGCCCCAGCGCCCGCGGCCCGGGCCCTCGCCACCCTCTTAGGTTTGGTTTCCTTTATAGTTCTGATAGCGCTGTTTCCACTGACCATGGCGATAGCTGTGGTTATTTTAGATGCGTTACAGTTGCGGTTCTCTGCACAGGAAGAGCCGCTGCATGCGCTCACAGATTTCATGTATTTAGGTGTTTTGCTTTTACTGCACAGCTCGTTTCCTGAGCCATCTGCTGAACCAGATCCTAAGCGTACGAAATCTGTGTGGTTGGGTCCCAGCTGAGTTCCCTTGACTAGCGTCCAGTTGTTTCCTGCATCTCTTCAACCTTTTGCACATTTGTAGCAGCTGGTTAGTAACATGAATCAAAGTTGGGTTTTATTTTCTAAAAAATATCTTAATTTATTTATTGCTAAGAGTATGGTTTAACGGTGGTTTTAAAAGAGAGTATTGTTCAGTAAAGATCTTAGAGTATCTATATGGATTTTTAAAGTCACTGCAAAGGAACTTTTGGGGGCCCGTTCCACTCTCGGAGACCCAGGTGAGCGAAGCCCATCGCCCCAGGGACTCCAAGACCCCCATTGGAGGCTCATGGACAAGCACAGGACTTGAAGCATAAGGAGGAGTTTTAAGTACTGGGTTGGGAGGATGCTTTGGGACTGCTTTGCTGGGCTGGAGTTTAAGGAGCCGCCAGCAAAGTCAGCGCGAGTCGTTTCAAACGGCCAGACCAGGGAGCGGGCGGGTGGCCACGTTGGTGCACGTCACACACAACAGTATTATCAGTAACCACGGAAGGGAGACGTTTGCTTATTTATCTTTTCCATTTTTACTATGTTATGCTTGCCACTTTTTTGAGGCAATTTTTTTTTTATGGGAAACCATAGCAAAAGCACAAATAGAACTATTTGTCCAATAGTTTTAAAAACAAAAGTTTTAATTATTTTTTAAGGTTTATGAAAAGCAGAAGAAAATTTATACTGCTGCTATTTAGCCAAAAGATTATTCATAAGGTATTTAAGGCCAGGAAGTGTAAAATTATGTTTTAAATG
The DNA here is from genome assembly GCF_964273445.1 of Streptopelia decaocto. Taxonomy (NCBI): domain Eukaryota; kingdom Metazoa; phylum Chordata; class Aves; order Columbiformes; family Columbidae; genus Streptopelia; species Streptopelia decaocto. The sequence goes on along the minus strand of NC_138666.1, from coordinate 16,208,585 downwards.
TATTGATAATTTGTACATATTGTTTATAAAGGCCTTGTGTTTATTAGAATTACGTTATTTTGATGATTTCTGTACATACTCGTAAATACCCCCAATTTGTGTGAAAACATACTCCCTTATTTGTACTTATTTTGTAAAGAAATAAAACAATTTACTAAAGTAAAACACATCGAGTGACATACAGTATTAATTTATCCAACAGGAATTTCACATTGTCTCATAGTTCTTAAGCACTTTTCAGAAACATTTTGCATTAGAATATTAACAGAATACCCACAAAGAAATATTCAAACCAAATACTTCAATGTTTTGTTGTGCTGATAGTTATCCTTTGTCAACCATCTAATAAAATTGTCAACAAACCTCGATGCCATTAATACAGTGAATGAATGGACTCAACAGCTGCTTTCTCAGAGCGATGAGTCCGATGAGCACAACAGAACATCCTCCCTTTGCGTTCTGGCCGAGACGCGGGAGCCCCGCGGTGTCACCGGGTGTCACCGGGTGTCACCGGGTGTCACAGGGCACACAGCCAGTGCCACCGAACACCCCTGTTCTTCCAGCCACGGGTTCAGTGCTCAGCGACGGAGAATCGGAACAATTTGTTCAATCAAATCAGGCGAAAAAACAGGCTGGGCTCACTTTTGGGCCTCATTAATAACTTGCTGGCTGCGCACCACAGCTTTACTGGAGCGTCTATGGTATTTTAAACCATGTTTTAGTGACGTTGGGCAATGTTCTTAATTAACTTACGTTGCTATGGTTTAAGGCCAGAAGTAAAAATTCAAATCAGTTTTTGCTGATATTGTTGCCTAAAAATACAGGGAAATAAGTAAGAAAGATATAAATGAAACTGTAACAAACTTTAAATAAGTGACCTTAAGTTACTAACTAAAAGAACATGTTGCAGCTTAACTTCTTTTTTTTTTGAAAGGCATATTTCTTCTACCAAAGTGATTGTTTCCACATGTCTTCCTGGCCTTGGTGCTGTTTTGCAGTCAACGCTGTGATGTCACGGCTCAAACTTTCCGTCTCGGATTCACATTTAACGCGGCGGGCGCAGCCTGGAACCCTTTACGGTGCCGCCTTAGCGAGCTGCCCCGAAACCGGAGCCGCTTCATTGAGCGGTAAAAACCAACGGTGAACACCAAACTGAGCAAACCCAACCAACCACAACCACTCGCAGCGCTGTTCCATGTACGCCGAGAAGCACCGGCGGGTACCCGGTCCCGGTGCGAGGGGCGGAACCGGCGCCTGTGGTGGTGAAATGTAAACACGTGGTGACCACCTTTCCCAGCCCGGAGGTACCGCAGGGAGCGGAACCGTCAGCAGCGCCGGGCGCTGCCGGTGCCGCCTCTGCCTGCGCGGGAGGGCGGGAGGGAGAGCACGCGGGGTAAAAACACGGAGCTACACGCGTTATTCGAACTTAAAGTGAACTCAATGTATGAAAGTAATAAATAAAACACCTTTTTCTTTTGTAAGACACGGCTACATCAAGCTGAATGGAGCAAAGGGCTGGAGGAGACGCAAGCGGAAATTCTCGCCTCTTTCAAACAACATGGGAGATACAGTGAGTGTTCCACCCTACTTGCTTATTTTTGATCATTTACTTTACAGAAATGTTTATGGCATGAAGTACTGTATAAGAAATGTGCATACACAAATACATGACAATTATACGTTAAGTTCTTTACAATATTAAATGTATAATATACAATTCTACAGATTATCTTACATACAAAGGTGGGTGTTGCGCCATATATTCAAATATGGCAATACCTAGCAACTTTAGAATGTCGTACAAGTATAAAACCACAAAATAAAATAACTTTACAACTCTTTTGAAGTAGACAGATCTGCTCAAAGGTTCTGCTAAGTTAGCAGGCCAGTACTTATCAGCTGAGATTTCTAGAAGAGGTTTCTGAGTTGGGTGACCAGGGTGAGCAAACCTGCAGGGGTCTGATTTTCCATGGACAGGTATCCAGCACTTTTCCAAAAATCAGACCCCTGCCTCGATTGTACCTCGGATGGTCAATACCGCTCATCACTTTGGAAAATATTAGTCCTAGACTTAATTTTTAAAATTTTACCTGATTGTAATCGATTTGCCATTAAAGAACTGCTAATTGTTGACCGCTTCATACTCTGTCCCTTGTTCTGTACGGCCGCATTTATGCACCTAAAAAGAGTTTAATTAAAATTCAGCATCTACAACAGTATTCTATAAATTAACGTGGGAGAAACTAAATTGTGATTAACACATGAATTAGTTACTGAGGACCCAATCATGCTAAACAGCAATCGAGAGGATTTAGCAGAAGGCTGTTTATAACCCGCACCTGCGAACACGGTGCTGTCTCCTGAGTTAGGGAGCGAGTCGGCGTCGCTGCTGGTTGGGGCAGGACGGTGGGTGACCTGCTGCGCACAGCGGGCGCCGCCACAGAAACTACACAGATAGAGGGCAGCTACAGAATCGGCATTTTAATAATAGTTTAAAATAATAGAGAAAAACAATCTAAACAAAAGGTGGCCTGCTCTCACCGGACAATGGCAGTACAGGGTTTGATCTTTTTGCAAAAATTCCAGACCCATAAAGAGTGGTCTAGTCCAAAAATCTTAACGTTTCCTCCTAAATGTGGGCTTATAACAGGGTTAGTGAATGAGGAACGAGGGTGGCAGATCTTGCTTGGCAGAACTGCGCTTCCTTGATGATGCGAAACTCAACAGTTTCCGAGGCAAAACAAGACTGATGTGAAGAGAACTACAGCTCCACGTTCGGGACACGACCCGTGGGTGATGGTGGGCAGCATTTGATTTTGTGCTTCCAGATCCCTACTTTTGCAAGTATTGCCATAATCGGTCTTGGCAAATCTTTAGTCGCTTTTTTTGGTTGGTTTGTGTGGGGTTTTTTAAGCACCGAGCACCAGTTGACTATGAATCGGTCCTTTTCTGATTCTGGATTCTGTCCACAGAGAGATATTTCAGTTGGAAATGTATAAAAATAAGCCATTTGCTAGCGTGAGCGAGTACAATCACAGAAGTGTAACATAATGTATGGAGGTGTAAAGCACGTCTGATATGAAGGAGGTGCGGCTGTCAGGGAGGATTCTCAGTGCAGCTTTTAGTACCGTCTTCCTCTCGAGGTGCCCACTTCACGCGTCACAGCATCGGGTGTTGCTGGAAAGGCCGTCAGACCCTTTCTCCTGCTGATCTATCCACTTTGCTGTCATTAATTGGTCTTTCTGCAGAAGTCCAGTCTCGGGTCAGGCGTCTGTGAAGCTTCGACTTGCTCACCGCCGCAGCTGTTGGGCCCAAAGTACGTTCCCAGCAGGCCTGGGATGCTGAGCATGCTCAGGAATTTCATCGTGAAAAACAGACAACTGGTTTTTCAAATGCATTTCATGGCTGGCGATGTGACAGGTAGTTTCAGAATACCACTAATTGGCAACAGAAAGTCAAAATCCGTTTGCTAATACTGTTTTGCAAATCCTTAGTGTTTCACATAAGGGACTATTAAACACTTCTACGGTTACAAAGGAGCACGGGTCGGGTCTAGTCCAGGGGCTCCTGTTTTATTCTGATGGTTGGGGTGGGTTGTGGTCGTCTGTCTTCGCGACACAGCACGTATTCACTGAACTGAGAGGAATCCACCCCACCACCACAAGAAGCTGCCACGTTAAATCCCTTCTGAAATAATCTTTCGAGCACCTGTAATGTGGGGGAAAAAAAATCAGATTAATATTTAGCAAATTTTAGTGATAAAAGCATTCAGGAGCACTGGCTGTAAATGATGGATTTAGTCTTTCGAGTCCTCGTTGAATGAATATTATTCAGCTATAATTCTATAACTTATTCTTAAATGACTACACTGTGATTAAAGTCTCGCTCTCAGCAAACCTCTGTAGAAAACAAAAATTAATCAAACAAATAAGCACTCTGCAGAGCAGCTTAGTACTTCATATAGTAAAATCCTGGGCTGTGGTGATATTGATGTTATCTCTTACTGGTTATAGAAAGCAACGCTGGGTTTGAGTCATAATAAAAACTGCCCATTGCTCATTAGTAATATGAACAGTGTTACGGAAAGGGGCTGAAAACGCTTCTCAGCTCTTCCTTGGCAGATGAAAGTGTCTGAGAGTCTGGGTGACACTTCCACCAGATCTGTGTGGAAATGGCAGCTGTGATTCCCCTCGCTGCTCTCAGCCACGCACGGCGGGACGGGACGCAGCCAAGACGTGGGCAGCAAGAGACGTTCTGGCCCAAGAGAGAGGTTAATTTGTATTGCCCAAATATGTATTTTCTCTTTCTCTTCCTAGAGAAAAGTTGGTGCAATTTAGATGCACAAATTTAAGGAACCCAGAGGCAACTTTAATTTCCAAGACTGTCACACAGCACATCACCCCAGGACATACTGATCTTGGCTGTATGATAGGGGCCGTGCTTTCACATGGGTGAGCATTTTGATATACGGTTTCCCAGCAGAGCAGGACTCACACAGACTTTTCTCGGCGTTAGGGGAGAGCAGACGCCAGCTCCACCTGTGGCAGATCTGCAAAGCGAGGTCCATGGGAGGAGACGCCGGGCTCCATCTCTGCCGCGGGCAGCAATGCTGGGGCCAGGGCAGCGATCCTGGGCCAGGGCAGCAATGCTGGGGCCAGGGCAGCGATCCTGGGCCAGGGCAGCGATGCTGAGCCAGGGCAGCAATGCTGGGGCCAGGGCAGCAATGCTGAGCCAGGGCAGCAATGCTGAGGCCAGGGCAGCAATGCTGGGGCCAGGGCAGCAATGCTGGGGCCAGGGCAGCAATGCTGAGGCCAGGGCAGCAATCCTGGGGCCAGGGCAGCAATGCTGAGGCCAGGGCAGCAATGCTGAGGCCAGGGCAGCGATCCTGGGGCCAGGGCAGCAATGCTGAGGCCAGGGCAGCAATGCTGGGGCCAGGGCAGCAATGCTGGGGCCAGGGCAGCAATGCTGAGGCCAGGGCAGCGATCCTGGGGCCAGGGCAGCAATGCTGGGGCCAGGGCAGCGATCCTGGGCCAGGGCAGCAATGCTGGGGCCAGGGCAGCGATCCTGGGCCAGGGCAGCAATGCTGGGGCCAGGGCAGCAATGCTGAGGCCAGGGCAGCAATGCTGAGGCCAGGGCAGCAATGCTGGGGCCAGGGCAGCAGCCCGGGAATGTGGTTCCTGTCTTCTCCTCCAGTGATCGGTGCCACCAAGGGCAGCAGCCTGTGTGTTCTGCAACAGCCTCGCCCAAGGTGCCGCGACTGCTGCTCCAGCACGTGCGCCCGCTGCGCTGGGAGGTGACCGTCGGGATTGACTAAACCTGATGAAGCTGGTAACACCAGCGTCCCCACATACCAGGCACCGTGACAGGGACTAAGCTGTGTGGAAACTTGTGCACTCAGCCTAGAGACGTATCTAAGCAATATACCCAACATCACATGGAGTCAACTCCTACGCTTTCACGGGTTTATGTCATAGAATGAATTTGCTTTCTTTTTTGTTCTTCCCAGCCCAGTGAAGCACTTCAGCAGCTCCACCTACTGCAGTAATACTTAAAGCCTCATGTTCCAGGGCCGAAGCCGATGCTGTTGCAGATGTGCACCCAGACCTGTGCCCTCGCACACAGACCCGCGTCAGGCCGCAGTGCGTTTCTTGATGTGCTTTGACTGCATGTTGGCTTTGCCTTCTCCAGAAATAGCAGTCTGGAGCCTTTATTAAAGGTAACTGATTTCAAAAGCAGAACTGTATCCAACTGCATGTGGTGCCATAGTGCAGTGCAAGCCATGGCAGCATTTGCTGGTTTTAATCCATGGGAACCCTCCTTTGGGGTCGCCTGTGTCAGCCATCTGCGTTTTAATCCGTGGTTCGGGTTTCTAGTGGTCACTACAACCTTGTAGCCGGTGCCCTGTTTGCTGAGCACAGGCGAGGGAGAGGAGCTGCTCCAGCACAGCTTTGCCTAAGCCACGCACAATCTGCTGGAAATCAACTTGCCCAAGGAGCTCTGCCTGGCCTTGGGACACAGGGGCTTATGTTCTCAGAAAGTCACATCTGCCAAATCTCACTGACTTTTGCCCTGATTTATATCTACTTTATACTCTAAGAAAGTTGTAGAACTGAAAGACTGAAAAAGCACCCCAGTGTATGGAAGAAAAATGGACTTCAACAGATGAGGAGAAGGACAGGGAGACTGTGTAATCAAAATATATTAGAGAGAGAGAGAGAACGCTTACAGCTCTCTTGCTTGTCCAGGCTGTAGGGAGCCTGTAGGACAGCAGTGGGGTGCAGACACTAACACTCGTTCCTGGCTCCTGGCAGGAGCTGGAGGGGAAAGAAGGAAGAAGACGTCACCGGGCTGTTTGGTGCATCCCTGTTCCTAGACCTGGCAAGATGAAGGCGAGAGGCTGCAGGAAAGGAGGTTTCTTCCATTTAACTGGATAGCGAAAGAGAGGATTGACAGGTAGGATTTCAGATAGAGACGTGACTTCAAAATCTTGCTAAAAACTTTTAAAAATCAATTTGCTTGTAAGACAAAACACGCACGGGGGTGCCCTTGGCTTGCCTCGGTCCAAAGCTACAGAAGGCTGCATGGTAATGTAGGGCTTTTCGTTACCGAGCCGGCTCTCTGCACACACACAATCCAGGTAGACGTTACACCTTAGAGCGCCGCACGCAGAACAAAGCGATTCATTTCTGCTACCGACGTGCTCGGAGGACTCGACTGCAGGCTATAACCTAGCGTTAAAAACCTTGGGATCATCAGTGTTCTCAGCAAGAAAGAAAACAGGCCAAATCCTGTAAACAATGCAGAGAATGTTTAAATATTGTAGAGTTTTAAGTGTAACTTGGGTGAGGTTGAGGTCAGGTCTGTGGTCAGAGCTGCTGCCATGTGCGCTCAGCACTGGTTTGTATGCGCCGGTGTGTGCCGGAGACCGAGCGGCGTGTTCAACACGAACAGGTTTAAATGCCGTTTAGTGAATTTGCCTCTGCGCACGTTGCTTTTTCTGAAGGTAAGATACAGACAGAGGGGAACCAGTGAGGGTCTCTGAATCAAATCAGAGCTACTTTTCTGTAAATCTCCAAAGAGAATATGCCAAAAAGTAAATGAGTATCAGCTGTGATTCTCCTACATATAGGGAGGCACACACACAATATTAAATAGAGGATTTGTTCTAGGATTTAATATACTCTGTCTTCCAGTATTCCAAGCGCATCTGATTTTGTTGGAAGATTTTCCAAATAGAAACATGATACTTTCACTTATTGCATTACTTTTAAATTTTGCAGAATACTAATGAATATATTCTAAATGACGAAGACTCAATGTTCAACATATACAAGCATTGCAGGATTTTCTCAAAGGTAAGCTTGTGTATCTCACCAGAACCTGTTGTAAGGAGTTGAAAAAGCAGTCTCAATCTTAGGAAAACTCTATCACCTATATGTAATTACAAATGGGTGTGAATTAAGAGCTATTGTATATTTTTTTGCTGCCACTACCTACTCCATGTTGACATTCTGTGTTTTATAAGCACAGTTCTTGTCACAAAACATTTGATGAAAATATTTTCCAAGGATTGAAAGAATTTGTAAGTATTGCAGTTGTGCTACCAAATTCACGTAGCAGGACACAGGAAGAGAAAAATGATGTATCTCAGCAAAGAGCAGGCAGAGGTAACCACATCGCTCTGAGACTCTTGGGCAGTTATTCTGCTCTTCCAGCCACCATCCCTTCTAACCCAGCTCCCTCCAGTCTATGCCTTTACTTCACTGTTCTTCCAACTGCTGATGTAATATTGTTTTGCCAAAAAATCCAGTGAAGGGCAGCGCCTGTGTCCTGACCAAAGTCCATCAGAGCCAGTGATAATTAGCAGCTGATTTCATCAGCCTTTGGTCTCAGAAATGCATCATTTTCCAGAAAGTGTTTGAAAACACTTTCTATTAATTATATAGTCAAATGATGTAATTTAGTAAAATGATGTAATTTAATAATAATATTTAGACTGTAGACTCTTTGACAGAAATCTTTTTTCACAACATAAACCTGCAAAGAGACTCTTTGATTCCGCCTAAATTTTGACTGAATTCAAAACACATTCAAATAATCACAATAATCAGCATTCAGCTACAAGCACACATTTCCTACCAGTTGGCCACTCTGGACAGAGCAGAGCCGGGTGCTGAGCCGGGTGCTGAGCCACGTGGGCACCCCGTTCTTTGGCTCGTGCAGCTCCGAGCCCGTCCGTGCCTCGCACTCACCCCTTGGTGTTTTACTTTTCTGATTTCTTGCGTGCCATGGACAGCGTGGCTGAGACACGGACACACTGCCCCGTCCACCCCCTCAGCTGCCTCCACCCAGCACCGGGGTGGACTGGGCGCTGGCCCCACTGCCAGCAACCCCATCTGCCTCCCACCCCACTGCAGCTTCTCGTTTTGGGGCAGCCCGCTCTGAACCTCGCCAAACGCGGAATTGCTAAGGACTGTGCGAAAATTAACCACAGGCGCTGCACTGTTGAAGTTCAACCCAGTAAAACACACGGGAGTCTTGAACCCCAAATTGCCAAAGCGAGCTGGTTTTCGAAGCGTTTGAGGCTTTGTGTCTGTAAGCGCAGGGTGCCCCAGGGAACACTGCCCAAGGAGGGACGTGTGGGTGTCAAATGCAGGTTGTTAAACACGGCCCCATCCACCTTTACCTACCCTGGTAACTGCAGACCTCCTGAAGACGTTGTCAACGGGCAGTGTGGGAGATGCAGGCGCCTCAGCCAGCTGTGCAGTGACACTGGGGGAGGCAAGGGCCCCCCTGCCATCGCACCCCTCCCCAGCTCCCCAGCGGGTCTCTGCTCACCAAGGCCAGAAAGGCATTTCCCACAGCCCAGTGACCAGCTGCAGCCACAGCCCGCCCGCAGGGAACGGCAGCTTAGGAAATATTCCCCTATCGGCTGATTTCACTTTCCAAAACACAAGTATTCTTTGCAGCTTATTTTAAAGGAGTGCTTGCAAAAACCCAAGAGCTCTGTTTTGCCCTCGTTAAGGCGCAATTTAACAGCATCATCAACGCCGTTGCTTCTCCGCAGCCCAAGGACAGCCACAACATCCCGGCTTTGGCTGCAGTGGCGCTGATCCCTTGTGAAATGGCATTTCTTGCCCACAAGGCTGCTGCCTAAACACAAGCCACCTATTTATTTCCGCTACCATCCACCTATCTGTCCAGTTATCTTCTTTTGTTTCATATGTTTAATTTTAAACCTAATGTCAAAACTCTGAGTATAAAATGAAATACATTTTGTTTAAAATACTCTGGGCAATTTTTATAGAACATCCTTTTGAAAAAAAAAAAGAAGTGCAGAGATCAATTTTTTTAAGTCCATCCTGCAGGCACCATCATTTAATTATGAGTGAGACATAAATTATGCATTTACACATTGTTGCATTTTCTATAAAATGGTGTGGAGATTTTTTTTTGTAGTTTTTGGAACTCTCTCTTTCTTCCTGGGGGCACTTTGGAGGGAAAAAAAACTGCTGCAGGCTATACATTGATGAAAAAATTAGCATTTATCAGTATAACACCATTATGAGACCAGCATGGCACTAACATACACAAAACCTAAATCTATTTTTCTGCTTAGACTTAGGAAAACCTGAAAGACTGTGATCTCACCAGGCAGAAAATGTCTCCTTGCAGTGTAAGCACTGAAGGTAATTGGGCAGAAGCAAATAATTTGCATATAATTGAACAAGAAATAGTAAAAAAAAAACCCACCCCAGCAAATAGATGAGCCAGCACCAAAAGGCCATTACCTGCACTGAATTCAACCGGCAGTATCCGTTCAAAGGAAACCTAATAACATGGGTCGGGTCCTGGTTCCAGCCTGCGTTTACGGAGTTGCACATGACATCGCCGGTCTCCGGGAAGATCTCTTCTATTAAAGCTTTCTCCCCGCTCAATGCGATTCTTTCCCCCAGATCTGGAGTCACTCTTACGACCAAGCAGTCACAAGGCTGGAAATGTTTCCTTTGTTCTTTCTCTTGTTTCCATCGCTCAAGTTCCTTAATCATAGGCTGCAGCTGGTAATACTTTGCTTCTTCATATAAAAGATTAAAGTCCTGGGAAAAAAAAGGAAAAGAGAGAGGGAGAGAGAAACTAGAAATGCTTATAGTTCTCTGGTAAAAATGAGTATTGTTCCTGTTTGACCTACTTAGGCTTATGTATTGTCAGCAAGAGTGCAAAGGCAACAGGTATCCACGTACTTTGTCTTCGTCTTACACCTACACAGAAAACCACACTGTGTTAGTGTTGAATCTATTTGAGCTGAACATGAAGTTCCCATTGCCCTGAATTATTCTTTCACTTACTATCCCACAAGCTCAATGCCAGAAGGATTTACTTTAGGATTAAGAAATGAAACTAACTGGCTGCAATATGCAAAGGCTGCTGATGTAAGAGGAGATGTCCTGAGCCCTAATCTTCGCCCTTGGCCTCAGATTTTCACTTCTGATCTTATAGCAGATCTCGGGATCCGCTGTCACCTCTTGCACACGTTACGAGACAGAGATGTCAGTTCAGCTTCACTTCTCACCTGTCTTTGCTGAGTCTGAAATTCAGCTGCAGCAGCTCAGCTGCCCCCTGCATTTCATGATTATTCATGTATTTCAAGCGTACTTTGGAGCCTGCTAAGTCATATGGAGGCAGTGACCATCCCGCTGTCTGGGGGCTCAGCTGTGCACTCCAACAACTTAAAAACCACTTCTTCCCAGCCATTTGTCCATCCCCTCAGTTGGGCTTCGGGCAATTCAGATTCCCCATTCGATCCAATTCCCAGCTCACTGATTGAGATGTCGTCTGTGCATCCTCTTCGATAACTTGTCATCAAATTTCCAACAGATCTTCCTACCTCAGCTTAAACACACGAGTATGTTGAGGCAAAGGGTGTCAGCAGCCCCCGGACCCAAGGAGGCAGCAGTGCCCACCAGACCAAGCCAGAGAAGAAAGAGAGGGGGAAGCACCCGGGGGTTACACCAGCCCCACCACCTCCTTTAGCCTCCTGAAGGATGGAGGAACAACACGAGCACAGCACCAGCTCATCTCTCCAAAGACCTGCTGGTTTCTTTCCTGGCTCTTACACCTCTTTACAGATGGAAATGCTGCACTGCAGGTACGGTACGTGACTGGTGTGGAGGGGGCTGTAGGTCAACACCTGGATATAAGGGCCAGTTCTCTACCACCGCAATGCCATGACATAAAATGACTTGAATCGTTTAGGCTGGAAAGAAGGGCATGACCAAGAAGTAATCAAAAAATGGGCACCAAAATGACATGAAAAATAGCAGCAGCTCTGCTACTCCAGGACTCAGGGACGAGGGGGAATCAAAGGCCAATGAATGTGCAACACAAAAATGAGCGACTCTTCATAGTGGCTTGGACTTAACCTGTAAAATCTGCTGCTCTGCAGAACCAAAGCAGTTAGCTGTGTTCAAATTTGGCAGCGCAGACCCACTGCAGGTAGTGGAGAGGAGCTCCTTCACCCCAGGGCTGCCTACAGCCTGGAGACGTATGAATATTCACAGTGACACCAGCAAAGTTACAAAAAAAGAAAAGGTTACAAAAGGGACACACAGTCCTTCACATCTCTTTGATGTATGTTAAGGCTGGGACAATATGTGCACCACTAATGGAGGAAAAAAGGACTGTAGAAACAGAGTGATAAGACCAAGTGGGAAGAAATGAGGGGAACAAACACACTCATGTGAAGGAGATGGAAGATGGAAAACAACACGAAAATTAAAGAAGCAGCCTTGTCCCCTGATGGAAGGTATTTTTTCCCCCTCCCCAAAATCAGCACTCTGCTGAACCACTGCTTTTCTGTGTCCACTGGCAAAGCTCCCTGGTTACTTAGCATAGGATGGGTTTAAACCTATGGGGATCAGTGGCCTAAATTAAAAAAAAAACACCTGTCCCAAACTTTCTGAAATCTTCGTGCAGGACACAGGAGCCACACAGGCCACTGCTCAACTGCAATTATTAGAGAGGTGTGTGCGGGGGCATATCGGACGCTCACTGGGCATCTGCTGGTCCCACTTATCTATTTTTTGAGCAACGGAAAACAGGTAATGCTAAGGAAAAAGGCAGTGTAATGCTGTAGAGTGAACCGGAGCATCCAGTGCTTACTGAAGGCAATGGAAAGTCTCCCACTGTTTTCAATAGCTCCTGAAACACCAGTTCTAGAATATCTGTGTTCATGGTTACTAGAAAATAACATTATTTGTAAGGCCAATCAATTGACTATGTGCTAAGAAAACTCAGCAGTAAAACCCAGAAGAGGTGGTACAGCCATAAAAAAAAACCAGCCCATTTCTGCAAGTAGGAGAGGTCCGGAGCTCCTGAGGCTCGATGCAAAGCCCATTATGGTCACGAGAGTCTTTTCAACCGACTTCACTGGGCTTTGGACTAGGCTGACAGCATCCTGAATCATGGGAGGTCAGTGGTCCAGCAAGAAACCAAGAAAAATCACTTTACTCCAAAGGTGATTCCCAGCAGCGAAGGTCCCTGCTCAGGGCCAGGGTGCCTCTTGCTAGACTGACAGGGAGATGGACAGTCCAGCCTCTGGTTGTGCTGTAGAGCAGCACAAAAAATGTTCATGAGCTACCATGAGCCTTCAGCTTCTTGTGGCTGTTGTAGGAACTAGTGGGGAAGGTCCGTCAGGTCACCCATAAAAGCGAGCAGGTAGGCAGGTAGGATGCACGCAGCCTTTCTCCATCCGCAACTGCTGGACAACACATAGATCTCAGGGGAAAGGTCAGCAGATATTTCAAAGATGCGGCTTTTTGCCTTTCACAGAATAATCTTGGGCTCGTTATTTGGTAGGAAAGCTTTTCTTTCTGGTGGATTTCACCTTGGCTGAGCTCTGCAGTCACCTCTGAGGAGGCTGCTGTCTTCCTGGGAGGAGAGGGGCAGTGTGACCGCAAGGCCAACGGTGCCGCTGTTCCCACATCAGTGCCCGTGGGTCAGCACGGATCTGCTAACTGCAGAGAGAAACAGCCAACAGAAACCATAACACCATGTCTCCCATGAACCTGATGCTGTTCTCTCACTATCACAGAGATCCTTTATTTTTATACCTAATATTGACTCCTGAACAGGCTGAAATCACTCTTTCTGCCCATTTTTCACATGTTATTCTTTGTTTGTATGAAACAACAAACTGTCATCCTGACTCAATGTTTCTTTTATATTTTCCTGCTGTGAAGATCTGACTCCTGGCTACGAGAGAAAGTTGCTCACTTTGAGGACAACTGCACCGTTTGCTAAGGTCAGTTTGAGAGCACTTACGATCAGATGCAAGCGCACTGATTTTCAAACAGTATTAATAAATCAGTGTGCCAGCCTTGTGGCTCCAATGCTACAGGTGACCTCTATAATCTATAGGAAACTCAGATGCCCTATGTGCTTGTGCTCCTCCCTTCCTTAAGATGGAGTAATAATATATACATTGCCTACATCTATTTTTGTTTGAAGATCCCTAACCAGGGTGTGGCAGTTGCACATCCCCCTGAGATCCAGAGTCTTCAATAGGGCAGTTGATGGCTCTTTAGCACCTTTTGTGCCCCACTGTGCCTGTCCCCACATTCACACCTAAGGTGGTGCCAAGGTGCTGACAGTCACATCCTCCCCTGCCCCCGGGCAGGGTGACTTCACCTCCACCCACTTTGAGTGGTCTTCTTGGAGCCACGGGTCTAAGGAGACTTCTCGCTGTCTAAGGAGACTTCTCGGGATTAGGAGCACCTCAAGCTCCCCATTTGGGTGAGTGGTTATTTTTCTCTACTGGATATATCCTGGAATGAGTCCTTGCCTAACCCAAGCAAGTGTGAGCCCTCACCTAACCCAGGCGAGCAATTATTTATCGTGGGTGCCCATGAGTGAGAGGCCTCTGGTTTTGTTTCTTCTGAGTGTATCCATGCATGTTGTGGATCCTCATTACTCTTATGGTACCCCAATAATTTCCTCAACTGATATTCAAACCTGTATTTTATGTTGTCAGAGTGCTAAATAATTGTATAAACCCTATTTCTATGCAGTTTATTTGCCACACTTTTCCAGCTAGAATAAGGTCTGTTTTGGAACTTGTCTGCCTAAAATTGACTTTTGCGGTGCCTTCATGACACAGGGAGCGAGTCTCAAATAAGTAGGGACAATAGGTCCTGGTTTTGCGTGAAGTTATGTATTGGCAGTGAAGGGGACAGATGCTGGTCATAAAGGTCCTGGGGAAACACCTCTGATGGTGAGGGGGTCAAGGCAGAGAATATTTGGGCTGCGGAGGAGGAGCAGCTCCTGTGCCAGGGTGTCGTGGTCCCACGCGTGGGACTCTGAACCGGAGCAGGAAGAGGGAGCCATAAGCAGCTCTGGGACGCTCGCCATGGGCTGGCGGTGAAGGAGAACCAAGCCAAACAACTCATGGTAATTTCTCAGCATGCTTCATGTGGCTTAAAATCCCCCAAACCCAGGAAAATTATATGAACTATTAGAGTGTTGCTTTCAGCAGGGAGACCTGTCATATACTAAACACTTTCAAGTTCTGGCTTATTAGTAGTTGGAAGTGTAATTAATATTCACTGTAAACACACCAGTCAGACTTGATAATAAAGAATCACTAGCCTAGGAACACATACCCCACTTTCTCTGCATTTCAGTGTTAACTTAGTCTGAAAACAACACTTAAGTAGCAAACACAATAACCCTGGTGCAGTACTAACATTCCAAACTTTCCAAAATAACCATCTGAGCAGCAATTCAAGTTGAAAAGCAACTTGCCTAACCTTGAGGCTAATAAACTGCTTGATTAAATTAAGGGGTAAAAACTAATAAATATTCAAAACACTTGATAATGCTTTGTTTGACATAAAGAACATTTAATGCAAGTCTCACTGGAAAACCTGTCAGGTTTTATACCTTAAATAGAGTTTCGCATTTAGAAACACCAAGTGATTCCATTTGCTGCCTTTGATTATTGTCTTCTGTCACTTTAATCATGCTGGTAAAATTACACAATTTCTGTGAAGTCAAATCCGTTTACAATGCAGTTTTAATATAGCTTTGCTGCACATTCTTCTATGCATTTTTATTTAGTTACTCCCTACCTAGCAATACTTTGCTTTGTTCTTGAGCCCTCATTAGCCTGGGGTTTGCTCTAAAGCTCTCCCAGGGAGGAACTAAATAAAATACAGTTAACCCTATGCAAAGAGATGGTCTGGAACAACGGACTGAGCCCGGGCACAGCGCCGGCTCTCCCCAGTCTCTCCCAGCCCTGCCAGCGGCTTGCTGTGCAGACAAGTCCTTGGCATCCACCGCACTCCCACCTCCAGGCTCTGGCTGAATCCTGCTGCTTTTGTTTCACAGCACCTCTGAAATCTGGATGCCGGTCGAGGCCACCATCAGCTCAACCTCCATCTCTTCCACCCTCTCTTCTCACGCCGTCTTGTCCCACAAGGTTGTCTAAACCTCTTCCACTACAGCAACTCGCTTAATAAATCCATCCAGCCCCTTTACTTGATCCATCTTACAACCCGCAGGACTGGTCTGGTGTTTAGCGTCACCCCTACCTGTGTGTTCTCTCTCATTTCTCTGTAACAAGCTCTTCTCACATCCACCCGTCAGCGCCCTGGCTCTCACCCAGCCTCACAGCACCCTGACCTGCTCCCCACAAACACCAGTGCTCAGGACAGCCCTTCTGGGCTGGAGCTCCAAAACCGCCCGTGAAGGCCAAAGCTTCTCCCTGCCTTGGGACTAGACGTGTGCTCCCATCGCACAGCACGTCTGCTCAACATTCAGTGTAAATACTCCCATGCCGGGGTCAAATACAATTATACCGGTAACTTAGGCAAGAATGGCTGAGGAGCGGCTTGCAGCACTAGGATCAGCTGAACTCCAAAGCTAAAGCCACCACAGCAACCACAAATCTGAACTGGCTCAGTCATGACTGGCCAAGTGATCCTGGCTACCTAGTCCAACATGCAAAGTGAAATCGCACTGCACAGCACGGGAACTTTCCTCTCCAGCAACACTCCACGTCCTCCAACTCTGAGCAGATCCCTGTTGCCATCCCAATTAATTCATAATTTCATCCTGGAGTTAGTGGTTTTGTTGAATCTTGTCATCTATAGCTGGGACACTTTTGTCTTCTAATTGTCATACATAAGGATGACAATGTTGCAAGTTTCGTAAGTGCAAAGCCAAATAAACAAGGATAAGAGGAGAGTGTTTAAACAATCGGGATTTGGAAAGCGACAACCAGCAGCATTATTTCACAGAAAACATGTACTGCTCCTTAAAAAGCCCTCAGTAAATCCCATTTCCCAAGAATATTTTGACATTCATAAATTGTGTGAAAGATTACTTCCTGAAATCAAAGTATCTGCATCGGTTGTATCTAACACAAATCCTCATGGGTTTGTTTAAGGGTGTTTCTTTTTTATACCAACAAGAAAAAGATTTATACAATTTAAGTCCTCTAAGTATCAAATCGAAAACATTTATTTCAGATTCTGAGCATTAAAGCCTGGTAAGTGCTACTTGCTGATGTTGCTTCTTAATTGTTGTTATACCCTGATAAGTAAGCTAAAAATGTGAGAAAATACAATTAGTTTAGAAAAACTGATTTAGCCGTAAGCCTCATTGTTTAACTTTTTATGGTATCCATGACAACCATTGGTCTATTTATTAAATAACAGCATCCCTGGTGTAATACACAAGTACTAAAAATCCTAACAATAAACAGTAACATTTAGTTAAGTATGTTTAGGTCAAGCACAGAAACCAACCTGCACCAAAACAAATGACAGAATGGGAGGAAAAAATGGATTGCAGACTGTAGCTTTCCTTACCTTAAAGTCATCTGGGAGCAGGAGCTTTGATGTCCTTAGGAAGCTTAATATATATCTGAAAATTTCACCATCTCGATCAATGAAATAATGTTGTTTTAAACTGTCCAAGACAATAGGCTCTGTGCCATTAAACAGACGACTTATTCTGAAAAAAGAAAAGAAAAAGAAATGGGCAAGAGACAAAATCTCATTACACCCTCAGGGCTTCAGAACATCCAGCCAATTTAGTTGCACCAATTCAATGTGCATAAGGTAACGCAGTATCTTAATTTGGTGACAAACAGGTGCACAAAGATCTCTGCCTTAGACACGCGTGTGCACGTGCAGACATGCTCGCACACGCCAGCCCGGAGAGCCCTGGCCCTGGGCTGAGCTCACGCTGCCCCCACTCAGGGCTGAGAATTAGGCCCATGACCCCAACACGGAAAGTGCCCATGAAACGCTCACCCCACGGCTGGCAGAGCCATTTTGGTGAGAACATGCATTACCGGCTCCGTTACACGTCCCTGTCCGCCGTGTCCTGCTAACAGAGAACTGAGTGGGTACCGGGAGATGGGTTCCTGGCCATGAGTTTTTCCTCCAGCTTGGCTGTCATTTTGATCAAACGCCATCAAAGCCTTTCCATGCTAGAGGAGTGACTGTCCATACACTGAGATGAGCTGCCTGGACCTGTCAGTGCTGGGTAAGCGCCCATCCAACGCTCAGTGTTTTGGGAAACAATCAACCAATGGCCCGTGCAGCATCGGCAGTGCTGCCTGTGGGACCACAGTCCCACCACCAGTAGTCCTGGGGATTAGAGTCTGGCAGAAGAAAGCAACGCGGCAAACCTTTCATGAGCAAAGAAAAAGAACAGAGAGCTGTAAGAGTGGGGGATCAGCTGGTTACAGGACTAAACTACCACATCAGCTCCGTGACTCCAGCTGTCCCCATGTCCTCAGCAGCATGGTCTGCAGAAACCAAACCGGGCATCTGCTGGGCTGCTGTTCCCCTCCCAATGCCTGGCTTCTCTCAGAACGCTTTGTCTTCCCATGAGAAATAACCCAACTGAATATATGTTCTTGAAAGGAAAATCGCAGGAGACAGACAGCAACGACCTATTAAGTAATTGAGTCCATCTCTCTGACAGTGCAGCATTGTTCCCAACTGCAGAGTGTCTCGTGTTTCAAAGTCGAGTCTTAAATAACCCTGCCACTGAGGAGGACTCCATTTCCCAGAGAGACTATCCCACAGCCTGCTGGATTTCACTGTCGAGCTGTCCCTCCAGCTCAGCTATGGAATCCCCGTGTCCCTTGCTGTGACCAGGGCAAGGCTTTCCCCTGCTGTGGATACAGAGCTCACCAAAGCTGCCCAAGGCAATGCCACAGCCGCAGCATCGCTGCCTCCCTCCTGCCAGCGTCCCAGCCCACCCCGTGCTTCCTGGCCCGGCACTGGATATGAGACCCCCAGCGCGGCGATGGGAAGGGGCAGGTTTGCTCCCCCCACAGCGCTGGGGCTTCTGCCTGCACTCCCACCACTGGCTTTGGGCTCCAGGATCACAACACGGTGAGATTTGCTCTCCACAGCTGCACGTCCATCTCAACTTTTAACTTGCTAATTTAGTTGCAAATGTAATTAACATGCCATTTATTTCTAAATTAACTGTGGAGATATTAAATAAAACTGGACTTAGCAAGTCCCCGCTGAATTCAGCTAAAAACTTTTGTGCAAGCTCCAGGTTTTCCTGCCTGCTCTCGTGACCAAGTCAACATTCAGCTGCTCTGAGTTACTTGTGAGAATGACCAAATGCTTCCCTAAACCCTAATTATACATTTACTGTTTTTCTTCAACCTCTAGCTTTTCAACAGTATCAGAAGACACCATCCAGTTTACACTGCAACATTTAATTTATACAATCCCATGGTTTGGTAAGCCTCCAGTAATTCATTATTTTATTTTTTTGTTGTTGTTATTTTAGGGCCATTTGCCTGAGACAGTTAAATATATTGCTTTGTATAGTGTTAAAATTTTATTCCAGGAACAAGACAGTTAATTTATTTCCTTAGACATGCCCATGAGCCAGCGTGCTGTGCTGGGTTAGACTGAAAGCAGAGGAATCACTGATAGAGCTTAAGGTTCAGTATGGTACATTTATTAAGTAAATTTGTGTGGAAGTTTTGTGATCTTACACCTAAACAAGCTGGGCTGTGGATTCAACCTCCTTCCCTTCGCTGCCCTCTCTGAAGTCAGCAAAGCAACGCGCCGGCTGCTGCTCCGTCCGCCGCGCGCATGGGGGAAGGTTTGCCAACAACGACAGGGCGCAAGGAAGACAGGGTTCACAATTTTAATGGGCTGCTCTTTAATGTAGTGAAGCATTTTTTTGGTAATGAAAACAAAACATGGATTTTGAGGCCTTTGTGGAGTGCCCTGAGCTGTATTTCTTCACCAGCGAAATTACTGCTGGGGAAAGAAACTTGTAGAGTGTTGAAAGACTTAACTGCCACCCCAAAAACAGAGTGATGAATAGTTTAAGGATTTATTTGACGTTTTAGGGGGCTGCTATGTTCCAAGAAGCAACTTCACAGCAGCATGTCGTAACACTGCATGTGCAAAGCACTCCTGCTTCTCCCTTCTCACCAGTGTAAACCATACCTGTAGAAAGCCCATCAGAAAGTACAACACACTGAGAGCACAAAGTGAACTCAAATGGCGGTTTCCAAAGGAAAGTTCACCTGACATGGTTATTCGCCACAGGTGAAGCTGTGGAAAAGAGCACAGTGACCAGGGGTAGCTCCACAGGCCCCACTGGGACCCAATGTACCCAGTGGATGGGTCTTGGGCAGCCAGAATGAAACACTGCACACAGAAGAGTGGAAGCAAAACACATACATGCTGTCAGAGAGCTGGCAAGTCAGCGGGTGCACGGAGATGGCAATGGTTTTGCACTGTGCAAACTTGTTGATGTTCTATCATAATTTAGGTTCCAGTACAGTTGGCGGCCTCAGGAAGCTGCTCCCTCCAATGTCCCACCATGTGGTGCGAGGTAAAGCTGTGGGCAGTGGCTGCAGCTCTCCGACTGGGCAGCAGTCACGCCGAAAATGGCTGTTTTTATGAGCGGTCATGCTGCAGTACTGTACTGGTAGACAAATTGGCTAATGGTGTTTTCAGGAGGCACCTGCTTACGGCACACAGGAATGGCGTCTCCAGTGATGTTTGTGAAGAGGTGGATGGCACAGGAAAACAGAGACGAGGCACGAAGAGCAGCACTTGGATTCTACAGCAATGGGTGAGCCTGAGCAATTAACGCTTCTTCAGCATTCCCACCTTTTGCAAGAGATGCTTCACTTCCTAATTTAAAAACACTCTTAAAACGTCTGCCCAAGATTTAATTTCCAGACAGGGAACAAACCAAGCCAGGATCAATCCAAGTAGTTGCAAACCTAGGGATGGCAAGCTTGCCTTGCCGTTGCCTCCACCTCCCTGGGCAGGTCCCGCTGTGCTCGCACCATCTTCCCAGCCGGCTGTGTCTCCTCCTGCATTGCTCCTGCCCTCCCGACAATGTGCTCCTCCCCACCACCCGGCCACTGCTCCGTGGTGCTGCCCACCTCGCAGAGCCCCTGCTCCTGGCCACCGCTGCACCAAGTCCCCGCAGGGCAGAGACACAGCGGGGCCGGCGTCCGGCCTCCCGCCCAGGTCTCACTGGCACCTTCAGCCCCAGCTGGATGCTCTTTCCTGCTCCTCCCAACATGCAGAACACAACCTGTTGATCCTTTTTCTACAATTTCTTTGTGTTTCTGTTGCTCCTGCTGAAGGCTTTTACATTTTCAATAATGTTTCGCCAAAACGCCAAGGGGCGAGGTTCTAGCTTTGTACCAATTTTACTATGATATTAAGATCTCCTTTTATTAGATTAAAAACAAACAATGCAGCCAGCCAACCCACAAGGACAAGAGCGCCAGTAAATTCTTTTCTTGGCCAGGGGAGGAAGCTGCATGCAAATACCTACAGACGGCTGCTCCTCGTAATGGTGGCAACCAATTTTCCAGCAGGCGAGCTCCCTGCAGCGCCTGTCGAGAAGGGAACAGAGCGGGGGCCTGCAGGGCAGTGACTCCAGCCCCCCAGCAGAGCTCACAGCACACCGTCTCCTTCAGAAATTCACCCAACTCCATCTCAGAAGCAGC
This sequence comes from Streptopelia decaocto, assembly GCF_964273445.1. Lineage (NCBI taxonomy): Eukaryota > Metazoa > Chordata > Aves > Columbiformes > Columbidae > Streptopelia > Streptopelia decaocto. Next base: position 16,187,560 of record NC_138666.1, on the reverse strand, counting down.
CAAGGCTTTTTGCACCCCCAGCTCCCTCTGGAGCACCCTTGATCTCGCTGAGATCGTCAGTGAGCACAGCCACAGCTCTGCACGGCACACTCCTGCTGCTGGGGGGGTGGCACTTTAGGAGTTTTTGGGGTGGGAGTGGGTTGCTTTCTGGTTTGGGGCCAGTTCAGCCTTGGCAGCTCTATTTCTGAACAGGAAACTGAAGTTCTTTCTTAATAAATCTGGTTCCAGAAGCTTTAAGAGGAGCACCCAGTCCTGTGGGACCTGTGGCGCAACCAGCAGCCGTGGCTGTGGCCAGCGCCAGCAGAGCCCTCCGCTCAGAGCCCAAATGCCACGTGCCCGCCCAGCCAGTGCAGCTGTGCCGTGTAAGTAAAACTATCACAGCATTTCACTAAAAGTATTAATTTAAATAATTATGTGATTAATATTTAACTGTTCAGTGATAGTTTGTCATTCATAATTTAGTTGTTTACATTTATTAAAAATTGATTCTGTAGACACTTTTTCTGCCCAATGTCAAATCAGCAGGGAGTCCACATTTCAGCAAACTGTCATTAAAATGTGTCTCTCTCCTAATTTTATGTGAGGAGAGGGGAAAAAGAGAGAAATGTCTGTCCGTGGGCCCTCCAGGTGCATGGATCTATGCTTTACTCGGTGCCCTCGGCAGTACCTGCCGCTCCTCCACGCACCCTCCTGCTCCACTCAGCACAAACACGCAGTGAAGCCGACACAAGCTCTGCAGCTCTCCCTGCGCTTGATACGGTGGCTGTCAGTCGTACTTGGCTGTTGGGCCTTGCTGTGGAGCTGGAGGAGGTTGTGGGAAATGGCACAGAGAGGAGGAAGAGGGGTGTTTAGAGCTGGGACACCAAGCATGACCTGAAACTGCCCCATGGAACATGTTAGCCAGGTGTCCCAGGTGTACAAGCAGAGTCCAGTCATTGCTGCTGAGCACAAACAGTGCTGCTTATCTCTTAAATATTTGCTCAAGGTGGGTAGGATAGATACTGTTATCTGCTTGGAAGAGAAAGAATGCTGTGAACTGGAGCAGAGGTGCTCGAGGGACCAGAGTGCTTTACTCTGTGCCTGGCACTGCTGCCTGTGTAGCTATGTCTGTTGTAAGTCTGTTACTTGTCCCACCACAAGAAAGGAACTGCTGAAGAGAACAGCAGAAAGGTACTGCAGCAGCAGCACCCTGCCCAGCGGCGGCTGGGACAGGCAGTGGATAGCGCTGCCAGATCTTTGCAGTAGTGGTTTTCATATTTCCATTGCTCTTACTGTAAAACCGATTTGGTTTGTGCACAAGTTCCCAGCAAAGTAATGGAGAGGGCACCTGCAGCTGCTTTCCCCAATGAGGTGTGTTAAAAAAACCCCTAACCCGTTCAAAAAGCAGGCAGGGCTGGCCAGAAGAGGACAGGGATAATCAAGCAAAGCAGCAGATGAGTGTCTTCTGCCTTCTGGCCCGATGGTAGTTTCCAGGGAGAGATGTTAAAAGCTTCTCTCTGCCAGGACACATGCTCCCTCACGCCCCGTACAGCGAGGAACGTGGCTAAGGTTGCGTCTGGCTGCAGTAGGTTTTCTGATCTGCCTCAATTTAAAACTTCAGCTATAATTAGCATGAAAGTCCGTAAACAAAACTCTGTTGTATGTTTATACCATACCTTCATACCCTGTTACCTGACCGGTGATTTACAGCCCTTTTCCCACCATGGGAAAGCAAGGCTGAGAGGCACTGCCTGCAGCACGGGTCTGCGCACACACCACCTGCCTGGGGGACGGTGCAGAAACACCGCAGGCTTCACCCCTCCGGCTCTGCCACAGGTCCCTTCTAATCAAAGACAACATCTTGACCACCTCAGATTGCTTCAGGCGTACACTTGGCTCCAAAGGTGTTTGATCTGGGGAGCATTTTGTTGTAAGCATCTTTAAAATCCTTTATTTGTACAGTGATAGGAAAAAGTGTGTGTGGGGAAGTCCAAGTCTTAAATTGGGGGTATAAACTGCTGCTCTGCAAACTATGAAATCCAAGCAGCCGTGTGTGGTTTGGGACTGGTTCATGTGCCTGAAGACACACAGAAGTGCCCCAAAGGGGGTTTCTGCTGTAAGTAAGCCCAGATCAGGCAGATTTCCAGTCCCAAAGGGGTGCAGGCATCAAGCCTGCGGTGTTAGGCAGGTCACCACTCTGCATGTGCTTGAGTCACCTCCAGCACCAACTCCTTCTCCCACCACCCGTACAAGACCAGGGCGAGCATCTGCGTCTCTGCAGAGCAGCCTCAGGTGCCAGCGTCCTACAGGCATCGCTCAGCCCCGCACCCTGCAATCCCAATGGCACAAGTGAGACACGACAGATATTCAAGTACAAAACTGGCCTGCAAGATGGAGGTACTAAAGCGGGTAACCCCCAAACCCCTCTCAATTTTTAACAAGAAAAGAGCATCAAGTAGTATGGTCCAATCTGGGCAGAAGGATGGAGGAGGTAACTCACAAGGTAACAGGTTTATCCATCTCCAATTCCTACGACCTTCTGCTCCTGCCTTCCAACACTGATCCTGGAATGCCATAGGAGTTTTCTGATCCATATGCTCGCTTTGCAGTGCTTTTGAATGATATTACACTCATTAACTATTAAGCACCTGAAGGAACTGCAGGATCTATTACCTAGATTTAATACTTCATATTTTGCTGTTCAGGCTAGAATATCTATTTTTGCAATAGATCAGAGCTAGTCTATATAGTATCAACATGTATTTTTAAAAGTCAATAATCCAGAAAGAACATTATCACCTACCATGCGGAATTATTCTTAAGAAGTTCTGGAAGGATTTATTATTTGCTTTTTATATTATCACTAAAAAAACCAAAATTAGATACATAATGGATTTTGTAGTTAAAACAAAGCTATGGACAATTACGTTTTCAGCTCTCTGTTACTATCAATTAAAGTCCACTGAAGCAACAGGTAATAAAATCCACTGAAGCAGAAATTTCCTATTATTTTTGAAATACCACAAAGGTAAGGGTAAGAGATCCTACAGGTCTTTTCTGCCTGTTGCTAACAGCCAGTCTCCATGCTTAAGATGCTTTAGCAGGTGACTGTTGGATATATAATTTCATGGAAATATATATGTGTTTTTAGATTTTGATACATGACACTTATTTTTAAATTTGTACCGACAGTGTTGCCTATACGTAAATTAGCAGTTAAGACATAAATCAGAAATGCTAATCACAGGTAGAGAAGCCAGAGTCTCTTCCTGCAGTAAAAAGTTCTCTTGCAGCCAAGAGCCACCCTGCTCCCGCATCCATGTGGCCAAGGTCTGGAGGGAGGTGGAGTGATCAAACCATTACACGAGCAGCCAGTGAGGAGGGAACTGAGGCTCCACCACGTTCACAAGGGTATTAACCCTTCATCTCATTGGGATACTGGGACTAGGCCCCTCAGCACCGGCTGCTCGTCCCAAATTTATCAGCAGCGCATTTGTTCCCCAGGGCTGGGCTTCTGCCACCCGTCTCGTGGGGAGTCAACAGCTCGCGAGCAAAGCACAGCTTAGCCATGAGTAACAGCAGCAGAATCCAGCCCTTCGTCAGGATAATGATTTTATTTTGCCTTATTAAAGTAGCATTTGTATATTTTAGTGTGTTATTTTAACAGCTATAAAAGACTTCACTAAACAAACAGTTTCTAGTATGTTAATTGCTGTATTATGAATCCTTTCATTGCATTTGGCGTATAACCACATTTATAGGCAGAATAAGCAGACACAGAACAGCACTCATTCGCTACACACATCAGCATCCCGCCACATTTATTTAAGTCTTCAGTCACAAAATCCATTTACTTTGCTTAAAAAGAAAAAAAACGTAACTTTCAAATACAGGTAGAATTTGCATTTCTCCATTAAAAGTTCCCTACGTGCCACTGACATGGCTTGTTCATCCTTTGTAACAGGGACAGTGACAAACCACCCATTATTTCTGGATGCTCAGCCACACCATTTGCATGTGTTGGGTCTGGCTGAGCCGCTCTGGAGTGACATGACCAGAGCAGCGGCCTTGGCCGTGGCAGGTGTGCAGATCACAGCAGCCCAACGCCAGCCAAGTGGCTGCACTTACTGCACTTACTGCAGTTCAATACAGGCCAGTTCTGCCATCCCTCTTCCTAATGAGTAGTAACTACTTGTGGAGAGTGAGAGGGACAGAGCCTGGCTGACTTGCGTATTTTTAATAAGAGAAACCAAATAATTAGCGGTAAGAGCTAAACATTATGCCAATACACTGAAGTTCAGGTAACTGCACAGAAGTTCAGACGTTGTAGGTAATACCTATCTATCTGGGAATTCCTCTCTTCGTTTTAAATTGTGGACTTACATTTCTATTAGCTGTATTTCCAGGGTTATTATTTTTTCCAGTATAAAGTTCAGGTTACTTTTGCTCTTCTTGTATCTTTTACTTCACTTCTGTCTAAATAGTTGGTGAAGATTAAAAATATTAACATATATTTATATTGCTAAATGTATCCTATTTTTATTATGCCATTGTTGCTGCTGCTCTGATTTGAGCCCTACAAGGGTTCTTAGCATTTCACGTTTTCTCAATAGAGAATTTACACTATATTTTTGCCATGAAAATCAATGCAGGAACAAAAATTCTTTAACACTAAAACCCCCTTCCTGAACTAGCATCTGAGTTTCCCAAAGCATTCCCTAGTTTCCCAAAGGTCCCGATCCTGCAAGAACTGCATTTCAGTCCAAAATCTGTGGGAGTTGCGGGCACTCAACAGAATTAAGTTGTTAATACATGAGAAGATGCACAATTCAAATACAACATTCCTGCCTATACAAGCCTTTTCTTGTTATTCCTTTAACCATCCCTTCCCCCTAAACCATGGTGCTATGAGGGCCCTGATGAGAACAGGGTTGCACCAAATTCCAGCTCTCTTGCTCCTCACCTACTTGCTGCTAACTTCAAGTGGGACCTAACTCAGTAGTTTTACTAAGATTTTCACATCAGCCTAGATCTGGACATTACTTCCATTAACATCACCCTTGTGCAACTGGGCATGCTGGGAGGTTGGAAAACATGCAGATACTAGTTTTATTTTAATATAAATGGGCTAAATCCTCACTTACTGAAGTCAAGAGCAAAATTCCCACTGGGACTCAGTGAAAGCAGGGAAAATTTCAAATGGAACTCATTTACTTTTCAGGGTGCAAGTCTGGCCTTCCACATCCTTTGCATGTGTGGGTGCTGTGAAACCAGTATGTTTCAGCACATGGCAGGAGACAGAGGGATGGATACCCAAGGGCTGCACAACCTTCTATAAAATGTAAATGCTGGCAGTTAACACATTTACTTTGGTACCTGCTTCTTGTGCAAACAGCTAAAATATTTAATCTGCTTGAATCACAGCCCTTTACTTCTGATCCCAGATACACAAAAGCTGAGCTTTTTCCTATGATTCTTTTATTTATTTCTAGATCCACAGGAAGAAGTTCCCAGGCATGGCGAGCCTGAGACTCTGCAGCACCGTGCTGTCCAGGACGAGCAGAAACACCAGGAGACCCCGGTCACCACACTTGCCTCCGCTGCATTGGGACACTCCAGTGCTGCAAGAGGGATGATCCCAGCTGCTCTGGGTAGTGGTAGATCAGCTTTCTGCTCAAAAGAAACCGCCCATGCTGCCTGGGCATTTGGTTGGTATGCCAATATGCTAAACTCTTTTGTTGCTGAGAATGATAATATGGAAAAAAACAGCCTGTCCTTCATTCTTCCTCTCTTTGCTTTTCCTGCAGCCCACCCTTCTGTCCTCCAGGGAGTAAACTACATCATTTTTGCCCAGTCCCAGAATGTAAGACTGTTGCAATTATACTACTGTACAGACACCTCCAGTACAGCTCACACCACCGCTCACTCCGACACAAAGACATTGCGGGGAATTACAGGCAGACTGTAGCTGGTTATAACTCTCTACAAGCATGTATGTGATCGGGAAGTTGCGCCCGGTTCTCTTGATATGTATTTTTGTTATCACGCTTAAAATGATAAATCAAAGATGCTCCTGTTTATTCTTAGATTTCATTAATCTGTACCCAAGATATTTTTCCTGGCTGTTCACTTAAAGAAACCAAACATGTCAAGAATGATTTGTAAAAGCTATTTTGAAGGGAAAACAATTACCAAAGCCCATATATCCACACCGAGTAGGAAGACCTGAGTAACAGTTTTTGCTGGTGAGCCTGAGCCGTCAGCAGATGCAAGGCAAAAGTGAAGAGGAATTTCCAGAAGGTTTTTTGTTACTGCAGCCAGAGAGCAGGGACCGAGAGGAAGCCACTCGCTAACAGGTCCGCTGGGAAGAGCCCGGCTCCACGGCCACCTCCCCAAAAAAAGCGGGAGCCCCTTTCTGGGGGTTATTTAGAGGGGAGGACCCGGGAAGGAGACAGCAATACACCTGCTGCACAGAGGACACTTGCGCTACAGAATTAAGCTTGGCAAAAACTTTAAAATAATAAGAAAACCATTAACTGTTGGATTCTGGGGAGATACTGAAAGCTGAACCTGGCTTTTCTATGTGACTGTGAGAGATTCATTCTTAAATACAATACTATGGTCATGGGTTTGATTCTGGTCCCAGTGAAGTCAAGGCCAAAACATCCTTTGATTTAATTGAAAGCAGAAGCAGGCCCCCGCTTTAACCCTCGTGTCTGCAAACAGAATATAACTGGATGTGAACAGAAGAGGAAATGTGTTTGGAACTGGTTACATATCCATGTGTGGCTTTTTTTTCCCTCTCTTCTGTAAGATTAAAAGGCAATCATTGAATTTTTTTCCTCATTCAACAGCAGTGTTAAGTACTACTGGCCCAAATTCAGCCCTCATTCCCTCCCAAACAACCCCAGCAGAAGAAGAGGCCCCAGTTTCTCTCTATTGTTATCTACCGGTTCCCATGGAGTTCCACTAGCCAAATTCGTCTGTGAAATTGTATGTAAGTTTTGCAACGGCAGAACTTAGGCAGCAGTCTCCCGGAAAGCACACTACATTCCCCAAATGCCAAAGCTGCAGCCTTCGGTGTAAATTGTACTGGTACAACTTGCTGGCATAACACAGTATGAGACCAAAGAGGTTAAAAAGAGTCTCTGGTTTTCATTGTCCACTTTCTCAAGAGAGAGATTTGCTGCTGCAAAAGCATCTACCAGGTCTAAACGGATTACCTGCAGCACTGGTAGCATCTGCACTCCATTACGAGAGAAGCGTAACGGGAGCCTGCCCTTTGGACTGGGATTCCTTCAGCGTTTCAGCTTTACGGTGCAAATCTCAGTTTCCAGGGCTTGCCAAACGATCCTTTCTGAGTCTGACCAAGAGTAACGGTGCAAACGCCGCATAATAGCTTCCCAGCATCCATGGGCAGGACTCCTGTCAGGTATTGCTTTACGAGGTCCTCAGCAGACAAAAAAGCAGCAAATTGAGCCTTTGAACACACACCATAGTGCAGCAGAGTGCAATCAACACAGCACAAATGAACCCTGGAACACCTCTGCTCAGCCTCTCCGTGCTGCTGCCCGGCTCTGACAGGCGGGCAGTCGCCACAGTGACCGCATCAATAAGGAATGCAATGGTGCACACACGCGGAGCTGACAGCCATCCTGCCTGGCAGAGCTTCGAGTAAGAGCAAATCAGGTAAAAACAAAAAGCAAATCCCTCTAAAATGTCTGCAGGTGTCATTTCTTTTTTAAGCATCAAAAGATTGAAGTACATACTAACCACAGCAGATGAGGTGAAAGAGTAGGCAGTTTGGTGGACAGAGCACAGAGATGTGAGTTTATAACTCTGGAGTTTAATTCCAGCTCTGCAGCTTCTCCCAGCCATCAAATTGCGTTAGGAGAGACACCAGCCTGGTGTAACTCTGTATCAATGAGGTTATACCAGGGATGAGAGTGACAATACTCAGCTGTTTCAGTCACCAGACTATGCATTTAATGGTAGTACAACACAAGGGAACAGGCTGAAGTGCTGCAAGGACATACTCATCAATTTATTACATTTCATGTAACACAGAAACTTGGCAAAGGCACCTTGGCTAGCAGTAGCGTGGGCACAACCTGCATCAGCTACAGCTTGGCATCCTCCACACCATCTTGTTCCTCTGTGTTCCAGAGATCTAGCCTGCCTTACGCTTTCAAATATGAATCCTGTGTTTGCATGCCTGCATATTTCTTCTATTTAAATATGCGATTTGTTCTTAAGATTTTTTATTAACCCATGAATAGATAAATTCTGACTTCAGTTACACAGCTACAAATCTGGAGTAACTCCTTCAAAAGCAGCAGAGTCATCTCTTTGGGGAGACCATCTGACCAGGAAAGGTACGTGAACACACCTCTAAGTACACGATGCTTTGTCTTCATTTGCCTGTTGGTTTTACACTGTCAGATGTTTTTGAGACCGAGTACTGTGGATACCAAACAGAAGCATCTTCCTACAACGTTAAGGTTCTTTTAACTCCTCTCCACACATCACATCAGCATATATCCCTGGTATGATTCCAGCAGTCAACAGGGATACACTAGGGATTATTTTGGCCAGGTTTATTATTAGGGCAGTTTTCTAAAAGATCAGGGCTTATTTTGTTTCCATTTACACTTGCGGTAAAACTCTCATTGACTTCACTGCAAGAGAGATTTGGCCCAACATACCAGTATCCAAACCACCTTCATTTATTTCAATGAAAGCAGGCAAGGAATTAATAAGGCCCAATGTATTTTTAAATCTTAGATTTCATAAATGATCACAAGCATGTAGGTCACAATATATACACAGAACGACACCTACGACAACCACCAGTGGGATCATTAAAATAATTAAGTTAGGCCTAGAGACAAATTCATTTCATAACATGTTCCTTACAAAACAGATACCCCCCTGCTTCATAATCTAGGGAGTCTGTTTTATAAACTTCCTAAGCAGTTCATGAAATATCCCCCTAAGCAGACCAGGTCTACTTGCCATTGCAGGGTCTATATATCAAAAGACAAACAAACATCAGTGACACATATTCAAAGACCGAATATTAAAAGGTAATGCCTTGTCTGCTCCACTGGTACGTTGGTTACTGTGACCTCAGGACACGATTTCCCATACAAAGCTACTGAATGGGCATCTTTACAGAACTCTTCTCCATGTGATGAGGGAGCTGGATGCACAGCACATGAAGAAGCAATCAATAAAGGAGATTCCCCTTTGCTTTCAGGGTAAAGCTGCTACACCTGTGAGCCTGAGCACAGGTGCAGCACTTTACACCACCCTCACCAGCAGGAAACAACCTCCACTAGCAGTGCCTAAAAGGAGGAGACAGGTTGCTCCCATGATATCCTATGAGAGCGGTTTCTTAAAATATGTTTCTAATGCTTTTTTGTGCTACTGTCCTGAAAATGACTGCTGAAAAATACTTGAATTGTGCTGCTAGCACCAAAACACCCCATCAGGTGAGTGGTAAGCAAAGTAACAATGAAAGAAATGATGAAGTATTTGATCAGCTAACTTCAGAAACTGTTACAGAGTGCTAGACAAAGAGTTGAATTTTTGTTCTCCTTGTTTGCTGGCTTTTCTTTGTGAGTTTTGATAAACCAGACTAGTTTTCAGCCTGTTTAAAGCAGGAAGGGCAGAAATTACTAGCGTGCTAAGTGTAACTCAGCTATAGTCATGTTATCCTTGCAGAAGAAGCAAGGAAGAACAAAAAAGGAGACAAGGTCAGCTAAGTTTTGCATCTAAGGTACTGGAGACACTGTTCAACATCCATCTTCTGGACTCCTTTGAGAGGCCGTAAATGACATCCCCCAATTGCAGCCACGCTGCATGAGCTGCACGGAGATGCCTGCTCTTCCTTTTGACTAGGCAAGCTGAATAAGCTAGCAGACAGATAGGAATGTGCAATTTTCCCAGATTCAGGGGTTTTTATCAGCCTGTGCCACGTGTAGCAGCACAGCTACAGTTTTATTTCTGTAAGTCAGATGAGTATGAGTTGCTACTTTCTCTTCTCCATGACTAGCTTGGTCTGCCCCTTCTTAGATGCCCTAATACCCATTTATGCCTAGAACTCCCCACAACCTAGGCTGTACATGTGTACAGCGAAACAGTGATTTCTGAAAAAGTGTTCGTCAGAGACTAGCTAGGCATTATTTTCTTGTATGTTTGATCAAATATTCCAGGGAAACACACAAATAACTCATTCATCAAAAGGACCCAATTACAGTACTGTTTGTAATCCCACAGGGTAAGCTCAGCTTTCTTCTCCAGAGCCCGCAGGCAGTCCCTGGGCAGCAGCTGTGCTGGGCCAGGCTGTGGTTATGAAGTCCAGTAAGGGCTAAACACCTTGTTGTGGCTCCTCACATGCTAGTTGGTAGGTGATCCTGGAAAGGTGGACACAGGTCTGAAGAATCAGTTTCCATATAAATTCCTTCCCTCCTGTCTTCCCCAGGACACTGGGGTGAAGTGTTATGGAGACTGTTCTACTTTACCACCAAAGCTGCTACTCCAACTGTAGAACAACAGCCCTGGGTAATGCAAGGAAATGTGCTGTCACGGTGTATTGCCATGGGCTCTGCCAGACCCTGAATCCAGGATTTTTTCCCCATTAGTGAAAGCCAGAGACAGGGTATTATCATTCCCAGCTGTGATCACATCCCTGTCATGGATTATTTTTATTTTCCACAGAGGCCGAGCCATGCACCCCTCCTCTGGCACAGGTCATGCCCTGGTGCTCCTAGACCCAGGACTGGTGCAACTCCTGCTGCAGCAGCTCCAGCCGGTCTGTACAATGAAATGGTTCCTCACCTGTACTGACTGTGTTCTACCCCACACGCTGCCCAGGGGCTGTGCTGGATGTGTCCTCGCAGCAATGCATGTCTGCCCATAGGAACTGATGTGCCACACCTGTCCTAGAGCTTATCAAAGTGCTGCAAGGCCTTGCGTGACCTCAGCCACAGAGCGCTCATACAAAACAGCAACACTTGGCTTCACAGGTGGGGAAAGACTGGTTCATTTTACACTGTCTGATTCAGTAGCCTGGGAATAACAGTTCTTTCACTTGCTACAGCTCCCACTCCGGTAAGTACAACACCCATGGGATTGTATGTGGGCTTTTGGGAGACAGAGGGTGGGAAGGGGAAAGACCCTTTTTAAAGGATTTTTTTTCCTTGTCTGGTCTGCTGGTCAAAATTCCCTTGGAAACCAAAGAGAGATTTTCCCAGTCAACAACCAAATAAGAAAAAACTTAGAAGACTTATCTCTAAATTGAAGGTGCAATGATGATGAAACCAAAAATGATTTTAATCTCTATGAAAATTCTTATGTTAATTCAGAGAATGAACTGCATATAACCAAAACCTCTGGTTTTCGGCTTATTTACTTGTTCTCATCTGCAGTGTACACCTGATCACCTTGAAGAACGGCGGAGCCGCAGGGAGCCCTGGCAGGCTCACCCTTCTCTGCAGAGGGTGCGCAGTGTCGCTGGATGTGCGCAGTGCTCATGCACCGTGCCCACAACCTGAGCATTTGTAACGTGCAGGAAAAACCCTTGCTCCTGCCTCCTCAGGTGTTTTGCTTTAAAGTCAGCGTACAGTTTAACTTCACAATACCTATTAAAATTAATGAGCTCTGCGCTGCAGCTCACATGCAGGAGCACTTTGTAGCACTTTGCATGAATGTGGGCTGCTGGCTCCAACTCAGAATCTCGTTGCCTTTTGGGAAATACACAACAGTTCATAGCCTCAGAGCGTCAGAGCCTGGTGTCACCGCACAAACAGGGCACTCAACAGCTGACCCCAGTGGGAAGAGTGCCACCCCACGAAGGGTGAAATGTGCCATGGCAGCATGCTTGCCTACATCCTTCCCTGTGCATAAGACAGCATCACTTGGCAGGTGTGCAGGGATGGGGGGGGATTGAATGCACCGTACAGATGGGGGGAGGTGAGGCGTTGAAGAGGTTTGGGACGCAGGTAAGTCAAGGTGGACACTACGGATACCACTGCGGCATGGGGCTGGCAGGAGAGCTGACACTGCTGCTGCTCCAGCCCAGCATCCTGCCCTCCGATGCGCTGTGTTTTCACAGCCACCACTCCCTGGTTATGAACAAATCTTGTCTTCACTCCACTTACAGGCCTTGTTTAAGGCGTGATTTACACCACAACTGCCAGCATGGGGTAAGTGACAAAATTTGCTAATTGGACACTGTTTTCAGGCAATAACATCAATAATACACAGATTTGATGGGAAATGAGCAAATAAGTTGTTATAAGAGTGACACTGGATTGAGCAAGAAATGTGAGATGAGTCTGGAGAATGATATATCCTAAAAATATGCAAATTAGGAATTTCCCTGCTCCTTCCCAAGTGCAGAGCAGGACCCAGTATGGAGCTCTGAGTGTAAATGATGACGTGGAAGATCTGCCCTGTAGCAGGTGTGTCTGAGCTTCTGAAACCACTATATGTGGCTATTCCAGGTAAGCAATCATGTTCTGTCAGGGACAAGAGAGGAGTCCTGAAACTTGGAAAAGCGTGTTCCCTTGAGCTCAGTCCAGGCAAGTGTGGCGGCAGAAAAGGTGGGGAGAAGCAGAAGATCTGGGTGTCAGTGCTGAGCTCCAGCAACTACAGAGATGGAAATGCTGGAAGAAAAAGGTAGGGGAACTAAAAACCTCACATATCTCTAGAGCAGCTAGAACCAGGTGGTCATGCTTAGTAGAAGGTGAGTCTATACAAGAATGACTATTTGTTTTGACAAGAAATATTCAGAGAAGACAGATGCTTTAGGGAACTCCTTTGTAAATCACCGTAAAAGTCCATTAGTTCAGAGGAAAGTGAGGCAGGGATATGTCTGGAAAACTCTACTGTGTCTTGTAACAATGTCCTGGTTTCAGCTGGGATAGAGTTAACTTTCTTCATAGTAGCTGGCACAGTGCTGTGTTTTGGATTTAGGATAAGAATGTTGATAATACATTGATGTTTTAGTTGTTGCCAAGCAATGTTTATACCAAGTGAAGGATTTTTCAGCAAGAAGGCTACAGGTGCACAAGAAGCTGGGAGGGAGGACAGCTGACCCAAACTGGCCAAAGGGATATTCCGTATCATATGAGGTCATGCTGAGTACATTTTTGGGGGGAAGAAGGAAAAGAGGGATGTTCAGAGTGATGGCATTTCTCTTCTCAAGTAACCATTACATGTGACAGAGCCCAGTTTTCCTGGAGATGGCTGAACACCTGCCTGCCTGTGGGAAGTGGTCAATTAATCCCTTCTTTTGCTTTGCTTGCGTACATGGCTTTTGCTTTACCACTTAGACTATCTCAACCCATTACTTTTCTCACTTTTCTGATTCTCTCCCTCATCCCACCAGGGCAAAAATGAGTGAATGGCTGTGTGATGCTCAGTTGCTGGCTGGGGTAAAACTGTGACAAAAAGGTAAGGTCATTAGTTTCTGAAACAGTTAATAAAGCCTGTGCTGGTTTTCTCTGGAAGACAGAGCCTTCAGAAAAGGGGACGGTAAAGCCCAGGTGCCCTGAAAGCTGAGATCAGGCTGTGTGCTCTGTCAGCACCGGCTCAGCACGACTGGGGCTGCGGGGCCAGAAAGCTCCATTTTCCTGAAGAGCAAAGGCTGGGAGCAGGGAGCTCCCAAACACGGTGCGGTGTCAACTGCTGGGAAGGCTCCCTGGTCCGAGCACCCCCACCAGTCCCACCGAGATGTCACCGCTCCGATTACAAACTATTCCTGCTCACTTTTGTCACATGACTAACACCACAGAAAACATGAGCTTTCATAAATACATTTTGAATGATAGAACATACTTATCTTTATTAGAGGGTTACACAACAAATACTAATTAACCAAGAATGTAAGGTAAATGTATTTACCTTTTATAGCAGAACTCACAAACAGCTCATGGTAATTCTCTGAGTTAAAAACACTATTCAGGGCTTTGAAAAGGGCAGGCTTCTGATGAAAGATCTTGTTCTGCTTTCTAACATAAATTCAAAGTGATATTAGAATTTCCAGTGAAATAGAGAAGCCGTGGCTTGCTGTGGTATACAGCGATTTGGAACCTGTACTTCTTTTCCACCTGAAGTCAATGAGATGTCTGCCACTGAGCTCAGTGGGAATAAAGCTGGAAGACCTGGCAGTGTCTTTGGGTATTCCTGACCGCACATTAGGAGCTTGGACTTCAGGTGTGGGGTTGTTTTTTAAATGTAAGAACCATCTCACTGCCTTGGATAAATACAATTTGCAACTCACTCTTAGATGTGCTAGAGCTTTTGCGGCCTTTACAATCTGTCATAGAAATCCATACTCAAGTGTCAATGTGTGAAGAGGATACTTTAGAGGTCCTTTAGGTGAAAACGCAAATGGAATTTCTAGAGGAGAATAATTTGTTTTCTTAGCTGGTTACTTTAGAAATAAGATGTTGCTAGTAAGAGTCACTAGCCTGAATTCAACATTGTTGTTTTTCTTTGTAACTGTAACTCACAACTACCACAGCTGGGAGTCTTGGGGGGAGAACTTGCTGAAAATAAACCATAGAAATCGAGCCTCAGATCCAGGTAAGACAACATCAGCCTCCTTGTACCTCCAAAGCTTGATAACTTTAATGGCAATTTTGGGTCTGCATGGAAAGCAGCCTCAAGTAGCTAAAGTAAGAGGGATTAATAATATTATTTCTGAGATAATTTCTGTGACCACCATCATTATGCTGTTGTTGATCACAATTTCTTTTCTGTTTCTCATTTTCCTTGCCTTTTGCTCTCCGAAACGCCAGCTTTCTTCCTTCTATGCTGTTTCATTCAAAAAGCCAGGTGGAAAGGTGTGTAAGAGTAGTGTAAGGTGAGCGGTTTAGAAACCATCTTTTACAGGGGCTGTTTAACCCTCTTATCCTTTGTCACACCAGTTGTGTGCTGCTCAAGTTTTCTCCTTTTTAGATGAGAGAACTTATGTAGCCCATGAAAATTTACCAGGAAAAGGGCATCTACCCCCTTTAATGTCTATTCTGACACCCTTTACTTATGCGAATTTAATCAATGGACAAACGCTCTACTCACAGCTGCTGCACTAATACAAACAACATCAAAGGCTTTGTCAAAGTTGCTCTGGAACCACTCTTGGATCGCCGAAATGCAAGATTTGGCCTCCGACTTCACACCACCAGCCACTCACTCACGTGAGTAACACTTTGATAACCGAGTCCTTCCTCCCCCTGAACTAGAGCCGACCACGTCACTTGGGAACAGCCGAGTGGGCTGAGCACCGTCAATCCTAACAAATTACAATAAGAAATGTATCACGCTGCCTGCTGTCAGGTGTAATTTATTATCATACCAGAGGGGTGACTGGAGAGCAGGTATAGGCAGGAACTGGTCATACCTATACCTGCTCCTGCTGGGCCTGATCTTGCTGCTGAGAGCCCATGGAAGTCAACGTGAACTGAGTTTGTTCAGGACCTGACAGGATTGAGCCTCCTCAAAATACTATGGAAGGATAAAGATGATTTGATGATTTTCATATTTCTGATTCCCATGTGGTGTCTCTGTGTATGCACAGCCTGGTTGTATTTGTACACATGCTCACATCTGTATGGGTCTTTAAACATCCATGTGCAGTATATCCTACAAGCTAAAAGTCTGCTTATGATTTTGGAGCACAGATAAAGAAATAGAGGTTGTAACACAAATAAACAGGAAGTTTATTCCCATGGCTTTCAGTTTCAGTAAGTGCAAACTGTATTTTATGTGACTGGAGCTAAGATTTAGCAATGCCTTTCAGCACATGCTCACATCTTTTGCTGAAATACAATCTACAAATGTGTTTGATTTCTTAGATTTGAAACTTTTAAGCTCATGCTCAAACCTAGAGTTTAATACACTATCCAAAATAACCCAAAAAGCTCTGCATGTGGTTAAGTATGGCCATGCCTCTGTATGTGGCCATGCATGTTATCTCTGAGCACAAGCTGACAGTGCTCTGGCATTATTTCCAGATGTGTCTCTCAGAAGAGCTGTCTCATTCTTCCTGCACCTGCAGGACACCTGGGATCCCCTTCCCAGCCAGACCACTGTGAAGACACCCTGTGCCGTATGGAAGATACACGAGGACAGTGAGGCACCAGCAGGAGTTCCAGCCAACCCCCACTGAAATAACTGCAAGTACTCTGCCCTAACTGGGAGTGAGAGCAGGCCAGGCTCAATGTGGGGGAACCAGCCAAGGCTACCATGCAGCACTGCAGAGAACCACATTAAAGAAAAAATAAAGACAGTAAAAGAAAAATAAATAAATAAAGTGTACCCTCCATCCAGCGTCATAACGTATGTAGCAGTATGTCCTACTTGGGATGCTGGTGAAGAATTATCTTTTGCTATAGAAATATACATGTTTACTATTTAATCTCTGTGATTTACAGGTCTCATCCTGTAAACTGTTACTCCAGCGAGAACTAAAGTTTCAGCAGCTGAAAAAGCATTTGAGCCTTCTGAGATAACACAGCACTACAAACGTAAGACAACACACCACAAAACATCAGGCAGCACATGCGCTCCGGTCAGTCACAGTTTGGTACTTTTAGTTTAAACCAAGTACAGAACCTGAAGAAATGTCCTTTTGTTATTTAGCAAACAGAAAAATAAAAAAAGGGTTTAGATTAGTACTCCATTCTCTTTAAATAATATCTGTTGAATTTATTCATATTCTCCCAAAGCTTCCATAACTGAAGTTTTTATTAAGTCTGATAAGGGGCATATTTTAAAAACAGTGTCAGCAGTGATATTTTAAAATGTGGAAACAGATGTGCTATTCCATTACAACTGCTGAATCTTCTCTATATTTTTTTATACTATGAAGCATGTCTGCTTCTGTTATGAATCTATCCCCACTGAACAAATTTCTTCTCTATGATTAAAGAAGTACCAAATAGACATCACTAAACAGACACTGTCTATAAAAATCATATTGTTTTGGCCTAACCATAAAATATAGGTATTTTAATAATTGTTTCTTTTCCATAGAGAATTTCAGCAGCTCCCTCTCTTTGGAATGAAATCACAGCCATATGCTTTATGACATCAGAGGCGTTTCAAGGTGTCTCCATAAATGTCATTTATTGCTCGGGAACCTAGCAAATCTGTGCAAAAATCCCTAGTTCTTTTCAATGAAAAATCTTCAAATTAAACCAGAGCTTTACACTGGTTGTCTTACCAAAAAAAGAAATCTGTCCCTTTTGGAAATACTGGCTGTGTGGGTAGCACAAACTCTGGCAATGAAACCTTCTGCTCTGGGTTCTGGTTTGCTGTCAAGCCAGCAGAGCTTCCTTTACCCGGTCTGCTGGGCACCCTGACCCTGCACACCCACCCCTGCTCTTGATGACACACAAGGGACCGACCCTTCTGGAAAATGAGCAGTCTGAATGACAAAAAACTCAACTGTTTTAGTCATCGTAACTGTAAATCCAAATTGGGTATATTTGAACACAGTGCTCTGATACATATGCTTTAACCCTTAAAGCAGCGGCCCCTTTCACGCTACCATCACATGCCTGACACTGCCCAGGATCCTCCATCCTTCACGGTGTCCAGTACCCCACAGGACGGGCAGCCAGGCAAATCATAAAGAGACCCCATGTCATAAACACAAATCTACTCTTACGCCACGTCTATTCATAATTTGACGCATCTATAGTCCACTCTGTGATAACGCTGGCCAGAATGAAATAAATCCTGTTAGATATGTCACCAACCTGTCCAGCACAAACTGGCTGGCTTTCAGCATGCAAGATTCAGTCTAATCTACAGCTGCAAGCAAACAGAGCAGGTCAGCAGCCACTGTCCAGAGGAAATGACCGGTGCCACCGAGGCACGCAGCGGCCACTGAGTTCAGGATTTTGGCTGGCCAAAGGGAGCACCCATTGGTCCCAGTGTAACAGAGCTGTTCTGTTTTCTTAACAGAACAACAGAAATTAATTTCTGCCCTAAATCTGAAGGAAAGAAGTTGCTCGGTACAGTTGGAAATAATCTAGGGCAGCACGCCAACAGGTGCTTCAAACGTACCGGCAGAGCGCAGAAGACGTTGAGGAAGAAAATGAATAGGCTTTCTAAATAATACATAAATTTTACAGGCTTTTTTTTTTCTGTAAAGCCCCAGTGAAGTTACCGTATAAATCGGAAACTGAATTATTCATAAGTGGTGAATATATAATAAATCGTATTTCGCACTGAAATATTCCTCACAGGTACATGCCTCTTTCCACACAACGCACAGAAATGGGCAGCGAGCTGGTGAACACCAAGGTCTTACCTGGAGTCTGGGTACTTTGTCAGGGTAGCCAGGCTGCTGGTGTACATGTGTCCTCCTACATCGATGTGCACGGGAGCGTTCGACTTGGTGAGTTGAGCTGGGAGAGGAATTCCTTGAGCAGCCAAAGGAGAAACCGGGGACCGTGTTAGAGACAGACGGGACATGCTTCTTCCCTCCTGCAAAGGGATGGCAAAAAAGAACAGTTTCTCTTAAATGTAGCAGTGCGTTACCTTTCTTTCCAGTGTGATCACAGATCTAATCAGATCATTTTTGCATCTGCCTGATCACATATTCAGCTAACAAATTATTGCCACCACTGTAATTAAGTGTATTTGCATCATTTTCTTTAAAGTACCAGAGGGGAAGAGAAAGATGCTTATTAGCAATAAGAAATCAAGAAAAAAAAATTTTTCAAGGTGTCAGCCTCAAGGGGCATAAAACAAACTGCAAAATTCTAATTAAAGGTCGCAGGCTTATGTGTTAGATGTGAAATATCCCCTGACAAACGAATAACCAATTTGTGAATTGGGATTCAGGGGTTTTTGCAAGTTTGTCTCAGTAACGAGACACTTCTAAATTAGTGACTTCCTCAGTACCTAAGGCATTTAGTTTATACATGTAGTAAATTTCACATCAAACTAAGATCAATTTTCTGGTTTATTTTCAATAATTGCAAAATAAATAGATAATTTTCAGTTAAGCCTTAATATTAGACATAAAGAACTAATAAGACTGCGGGCACTTAATACCTGGAAGCAGTGAAAACAGAAAGGTACATAAACTGACCCACGCTTTCATGACAAGACGCATTAGAAATCACTGTAAAATCTTCCATGTGAAATTACAAAGTCAACAATCCACCTAACGTTTACTGCCCTAAAAATACTTGAAAATTAACAGAATTTCTGAACTGAATGCAAAAATCCTCAGTTGACATATAAAGCAAAAAATACTGAAATGCCTTAAAAATGAACAGGACAACCATAGCAAAAGAAAATTCCTCAATTCTTTTTTGTAAGAAAGGCACAGCTTATTCTGCATGAAACGTGTGTCTCAAAGCCGATTTCGGTTGAATTGGTATAGACAGCATACATGTCAAACAGAAAAAAACCTTTTATAAAAGTTTAAGAAAATGTCCATCCATTCTCCCCCTTATGGCTAAAGCAACATACGCAAAACATTATAGTTGAAGACATTTCTGAATATAATCTAATTTTCTTGGTATTTTGTTCTGCAAGCATGCTACCAAGCACCCAGGCTCTGCCTTACATCTGACAAGCACTTCACATGCAGCATTGCAAAGCGAATTCCCATTTCTCCCACATTACTTTGACAATGTTTCCTAGAAATCTAAAGCTGGTCTCGCCTTTCTCGTAGCAGTATTTTGCACAAGACGCCTGGCTACGCCACTCGATGAACATGCAATCAGCAACATTCTTTTAAAAACAAACAAACAAAAAATCTGAGCTATATAGAAAGAGATTGCAAAAATCTTAATAGATCTGGACAGCTTCACAAAGTCATCACAACATCTTCATTTACTGTGTTTCATCGTGGTTAGCTCCTAAAAATTTCCTGCATCTACAGCACAGAAATACATCACCCCATTATGAATCCACATCCTTTTCTCTTCGCAGGCTGGATGGACATCCGCACTGAACGCGAAGCAAATACCAACTCTGTCCTAGGACTTCTGTGTCAGCCGATGCGAAATTGGGCATTAACATTTCTACTACAGCACCACCTTCAAGGAAAGTGATTGAATCCTTTCATGACTGAAGACGTTGCTTTCTTGTTTCCCACAAGAGCCTGTTGTGGGCAATCTTCAGTAAATATGTCATACAGCATAAATATAAGAACTAACTTTTAAAACCAACTTAGTATGTAAGTACCTACAGTATTTTAGTGGTGTGTTTACTAGTCTGTGGGTGCCTCATCTGTCTGCCAAGGCAGACAAAGGTTTGTTGTTTTTTTGCCTTCTTACCAAAGAGCACCGTAAACTCATGTTTACTCTGTACTCCTTCACTTAAATGACAGGGTCAGAAGATCCAGGCTGAATGTCAACCCCCTTTGTTCAGACCCCAACTATTATCACTAATGATAAAGGTACAGACCTCGCACGTACAGAGCTGCCTCAGAAAGAAATCTCACACAGTTTCACAAAACAAGTGCCTAATTAGGGCTCATCTGCACCCCTTGTTACAATTTCCAAATGAAATCAAAGGCCTTCCAGTCCTCTGTAAATGCGTCTTACACTTAACCATTTGTCTCAAAATACAGACTTCAATTTTAAAATATGCACAGATAGCTAAAGATCAAGTGATCTCAATCTATTTGTGCATATTTAAACACTGCTGCTATCATAGGATTTTGTTTAATGTTAGTATACCAGTAAATTCCTTGATCTGTAAAGAGTCTGAGATCCTCAGTGAGGCCATACTCACACAGTAGATATTTAATTTATACTATTCACTGGAGGGACCTTTTGAACAACCCTCTGCTTTTGGCATCTCTCAGCTAGAGCATGTGTTGAAAAACCACTTAATTATAGAAAATCACTGGAAAGCTAAAATAGTTCTCAAAGTTTTATGGCTTTTCATACTTATTGAGGGTGCCACTGGCTTTTTGGAAGAGGAGAGGAGAAGGGGAATTAAAAGTACAGGCTCTTCCCCTGGCTGGAGAGGATTCATATAAAAACCATGAATCCTACATTTTTATTAAAGTTGTGGAATTCATTCATTTTCATATGAGCAAATGATCAAGGGGTATCACTGTTAAGCAATATATAAAGGGCACTGAAAATACTATTGCTTGAAAAAAATAAATACCCCCTATTTCTTAAGGTACCGTAACCCTATTTCTAATGACTCCTTCCTCTTCTTAATGTAAAAAGCAGCTAAAATTCATCACACTGAGTAATGTACTTATTTTATGCACAAAGCAAAATCCTAAATGTATTTATCCAGTGAAAGTCTTTATGCACATATTTTCTAATACTGATGCGAAAATTAAAACCTTAAGGGTAAATATCGCAGAAACACTAACAAACTTCATTTATTAAACCATGTAAAATAATCCTTGCTCTTTAGTTGCCTACGACAGGATACAGCACCCCAACTAGTGGCACAGGCAATAACCCTGTTCTAATAAGTAACACAGGAACCTGCTGAAGGCAAAATCAATAGAGTCTGATTCCCAAATTATCTGAATATTTAGT
The DNA here is from genome assembly GCF_964273445.1 of Streptopelia decaocto. Lineage (NCBI taxonomy): Eukaryota > Metazoa > Chordata > Aves > Columbiformes > Columbidae > Streptopelia > Streptopelia decaocto. The sequence continues at coordinate 16,166,033 of NC_138666.1, read as the reverse complement.
TTTTCAAACATTACACACAAAGATCTTTCAGAGCCAGCTTATCTTTTTCTGCCTTTCTAAGCTAACTGCATAAGTACTGCTTGTAAAAACTATTTGCCCATGCAAAGTGAAATAATCACAATGCCATGCTCATTTACACACAAAATGATTTTGTGTCCCATTGTGCTCACAGTTGTTCAGCTCTCTAGGGGTGATTAAACTAGCTATGCTGCTACAGCTTGAGATGATTTCACTGAATCGTTTCTCCATGAAGTTGCTTCTTTGCTAAGCTGTTATTTTAACCATAAAAGGTAAACAGAAGGCAGTTGTAAGAGCTCCATTCAGCTCCGTGCCCAGGGCTATAACCCTAGGGCAGAGAATGCTGAAAGACTGCAGAATTTTCCAGGGTGTTGCCTTTCTTGCTCTAAAGCCTTCAGGAATACTGTTCATTTAATACACACTCTAGATGATACATTTCAGATCCTACTAAAAGAAAGACTTCAAAAGTGTAAGAACTTTTGGGCGGATGAAGCTTTCCCACCTCTGCACATAGCCCGGGGCCATGGTAACCAATACTGCTGTTGATGTTGGGAAAATACAGTAGAAATAAACTGCAGAGAGCAGAGCAGACAGATAGGGACAAGGGAGGTGAAAGGTTGCAGGAAAGAAACAGGCAGCAGTCTGGAAGGGATAACGAGAAAAAAGGGAAAAGAATGAAAAAGGAGGCGGCTCTGAAGGAGGGACAAAGTTAAATCACGGAGCAGGCACTTAAAAGACTGCAGATGGGAAGCAAGCCTAATTAAGGATGTAAAAGCGCTTTGTTTCTAAAGTTTATTGTTGCCAGGATAAAAATTAATTGAAACTAATGCTGTTATTCACTCGTGCAGTTTAATTCCTTCATGCACATTTAAGACGCGAAATGCAAAGGGCAGGTTCGAGGACCTGCCATGGAGCTCTCGCTGTCCCCGGGAGCCGGGCCCGGGGCCGGTCGGGCCGCAGGACCCCGGCTGGGCTGTCGCCAGGGCAGCGCCCGCAGCTGCTCCCGTGGCGGGGCCCTCGGGGAAGCTGTTCTCCTCCCCAGGGACCTGCATCGCTTTACCAGCAGACCCACGAGGGGGTAAAATCACCCGCGGCAGCCCCCCGAGCGCCGCAGCCCCAGCACTCTGGGGTAATAACCGGCTGCAGAAGTTACCCCGGCGCTCCCGTGACTTCACGGCCACGTCTGCCTGTCCCCAGCCGGCGTTTGGCGCAGCCAGAGGGGCACAACTACAGACTTGGCAATTACCTTTGTCTCTATAAACAGGGACGGCGACCGCTCGGGTCTGCCTCCGAGACAACTGCTTACGCCGTGAACCGAGTCTCAAGACAAAGCAGGGAGGGGGGGACTGCAAACCTCGGGCCCGATGGCTCCAAAATTAAAAAGTCCCCAAACATTTGCACACACCTCCACGCTGCTTCACTGAACACTGGACCGAGTGACACAAGAGATGGTGCCCAAAACTTTTAGAGGGGAGGAGGGGAGCACCCTCTGGAGCTCTGGTTGCCGGAAAAAAAAAAAAAAAAAAAAGAAAAAAAGAAAGGCTTTCTCCTTCCCCCCCCCGCCCCCCCTCCGCAACCCGCCTATCTCTGGCAGTCTCCAGTCTATTTAGTGCAAGTTTCACGTCACCCAAATGCCTTTCCCTGCTGATGGTCAGGGAAATCACCAGCAAGCAAGGCACCCGGTCACTCAACTTCTGCCTCTTTCTTTTGAACACACTGTATGCCCAAAGGTAAAATTCAACCAAAAAAAAAAAAAAAAAGCACAACATGGCGTCCTTTACTTATTCCCACATAACAAGAAAGGAGATGTCTTAGATGAATGCAAGGAAAAAAAAAAGCCAACCCCGAATCCCCGATCCTGCACATTTTCCGTGCAGCCAATGGTGGTGAGCATTAGCCAGGCTAATGTATTAATTTTGCAGAAGTGTGCCACATCGCATGCAGGAACAGAAATGCAAACTATAGCCTAGAGTGGTTTGAAGTCTACCCCAAACCAAGCCTTCCACTCTCACTGGCGCCAGAGTTTCATTCACAGCCCGCCCGTGTTTTCCATACGCGGCGCTCCCCATTGTCGCCCGCCTTCCCTTTGTGCCGAGCCGCCCCGCCGCCAGCCCCCGCGCCCCGGCCCGCGCACCCCCGCGCCGCGGCACCCCGCCCGCCCGACCCCCGCGGCTCCGCGAGTACCATGCGAGAGCGCGGAGCGAGCCGCGCTGCCTCCGCCGCGCTGGGGCTTGGCCGTCTTCAGAGCCGGGGCCGGGGCGGCAGCGCGGGCACCCCGGGCCGCGGGGCTCCGCCGGCGCTGCCCATGCTGGAGCGGAGCAAAACAAAACATACACACACGCGCGCACACACACACACACGGCGCTATCAAAGCGGGGCGGCCGCAAACGCGTCCTGTAGCTTTAAAAAAAAAAAAAAAAAAACACCCCCCCCTCCGCCGCTTCTCCTCCGGAGCCAAGAGCCGAGATAGTTTGAAGAAGAGGCACTTTCCAAAAAAAAAAAAAAAAATAATAAAAAAAAAAGGAGCGAGCGAAGGCGCGAGCGTGCCGCGCGGCGCGGTGCAGCGCGATGCAATGCGATGCGATGCGATGCAAAGCACGGCGCGGCGCGCACTGCGCGCTCCGGCCCCGGCAGCCGCGGGAGCCGCCGCCGCCGCGTTCCTTACCTTGAGCACAGAAGCGAGCTGCGAGCCCCCCTTTGGCTTTGGGCTCTGTTGGGTTTGTGTGTGGATGGGCTCAGCTTTTTGCTTTTATTACTATCTTTGCTCCGCAGACCCTGCTGTGATTATTATTATTTTTAAAGCTTCTCTCTCTCTCTCCTCTCCCCGGTTTTGTTGCTTCTTTTTCTATTTATTTTGTGTGTGTGTGTGTGGATGTGTGTGTGTGAGGGGGGAAAAAAAGCCTTTAAATGAAACTGCCGAGGCTGTTATGAGAAGAAAGGCAATAATCCCGTCTCTAAATAACAGAGGGAAGGGAGAAGAGGAGGAAAAAAAGCGAATTCTTGCTCAGGGCTTTGCAAACGCCTGCAGGGCAGAGGATTAGGCTACAATTAGCTCAGCCCTTTGCTCTCGCCCTAGCTAATTTTGCGATGAAAATTGGATATTTTTCCCTCCTTTTGGTGAAGGTCTCCAGATTTATTCCCCCCACACACACCCCGCGAATAAAATATAATACAACCCTAGAAAATGAAATAAGGCTGGGAAGGCGGCCGGCGCCCCAGCCCGCGCCCCCGGCGCCGCCGCCCGCAGAGCCCCCCGCGCGGCGCGGTCGGGGCGGGAGCCCCGCGCTGCCCCGCGGAGCCCCGCGCAGCCCGGCCCGGCCCGGCCCTGCCGGGGGATAACGGTTCGGTGTTGGGGAGGATCAGGCCACTGTCACGTCCTTCAACAGACTTACTGAAAAGAAGAACGAGGAAAAGGGGGGGGGGAAAGGGGGGGGAAAAAGCTGATTTTAATCATTGTCATTTGGTCTGATGTAATATTTCCCCAGGCATTTTCAACTAGGCATAAATTTTCAGCTCCCAAATAAGTAACACAGGGCACGTTTCTCACATCTCTTGACTCCTCTGTTACAATTAGGGTAGCACCCACTCTGCACTTGTTGATAAACTAGATCAAGTTCAAAAATAAATAATTAAAAAAATAGCCCCGACGCCCCCCTCCCCCGCAGCACCCAGCGCCGCCGGGGTGCGGACGGGGGGTCTCGGAGGCGCGGGGGGGGGCCCTGCAATTATTCCCATCCATCCATCCATCCTGCCTCCCCCTCCCTTTCACCCTTTGCTAATGTCTCGCATTGTAAACGCCAAATTTCCTGTAGGCCATTAAAACCAAATGACGTCTATCGACATGCATTGTGCTATTGCGGAGCGCCCTGGCAGCCCGCCCCCGGCCAAAAGCGCCATTTCAATTAGAGCGCGCGGCGCGATGGCGCGGGACTCCGCGGGCGGCTCCGCGGGCGCGCACCGGGGGGGTGGTGGCAGGGACCCCCCTCCAATAAAAAAAAAAAAAAGGAGGGGAGGGGGAAAAGCAAAGCCCTCCCTCAACTTTCAGCCACAGATGCGGGTCTGGCGATGCCTGGCGCGTTTCTGCAAACCCCCGCGGGGGATCCGCGCCCCACTCCGCGCTGGTCCCCGCGGAAGAAGTTTGGCGGAGGGTGCGTGGCCGCTCCGCGCCCCAGCGCGCCGCAGCCGGCGGGCGGCCCCACAGCGTGGCCCCGCGCTCGGGGCAGGAGGGACCCGCCGCCTCCGCGCCCGCGGAGGAGCAAACCCCGCGCGTCCCGGCCGGGCTGCAGCGCCTTCTAGCGCCGTGCGGCCGCGCACCCGGTTATGCAACGGCGCGCGGCTGCCGGAAAGGTCAGGCCGGCGGCGTGCGGGAGGGGCCGCGCTCCCTCCGCTCCGCTCCGCGCCGCTCCGCGGGGCCACCGCGCCCGGCGGGCAGCAGGCGGGGAGGCGAGCGGGACCTCCTGAAAACGAGGGTTTTTTTTCTTTCAAAGTTCTGTTCCGTGGCAGGAATAAACAGAAACTTTTCTCCTAAGGGTAGCTTTTTTTTTTTTTTTTTTTTTGAGTACAAACTACAGGAGAAGAGGGAAATTTTCTCATTAAAGTTACATCCCTGCAGTTAGTTCAATTACTTGATATATGCAGAAGATGTTGTAAATTTAAAGATTTAAATAGCTTACAAAGATGCCGGAGGCTCCATCAGTTAATTTCCTTAATTTATGGATTTTTAGCTGAGCTTCTGAAATGAAAAGGAGAATGAGAACTAGGTCAGCGGAGAGATTTGCATCCAGAACAGACTAAAATTTGTTTTCCTTGACCATCCCATCGGCCCAGGTGTGATCCTTCGCAGGGGTCACCGTTCCACCTCTGGCCTCCAGGCCCAGACTCTGCCTGTGAAAGTGCAGCACAAAAGGCCAGATTTTATTCTAAAATAAGCTTTGCACATAAGCGTGTCCCCAGCCAGCGGCTTCACCTGAGCACTGGGCAAGGCTGTAGCCCAAGTTGGCTCATTTCCCCGGCACTCTGCTCAACAAGTGCATGCGGGGAAGACAAACTCCACTGAGACTCAGTGACCCGTCACACAGCCCGAGCTTCACTTTTCTTAGGGTGCAGGTGGACTGTTTGGGATGACTTGACATCATACTTTTTATTTCGTCTGTGAATTACTAGCTGCTAAATGGAAATAAATACGAGAATGTCGATCAGCAATCAGAGCATCATAAAAATAGGATGCTTCTGCATTGAGGCACAGTAAAGAGGAAAGAGAAGATCTGAATATATTGCACTGAACAAAAGGTAGAAATTGTTTTCTGACTCATCCCAACACATCTGTGACAGGTAATGGAAATGGGATGCATGGTTAATAAAGATTGGTTTTGTTTGTTTGTGTGTCAAGGCAAAGACACCGTAGCCCTTGGGATGAAAGAGGCACGCGCGTGGTACGTAACTTGTGTGGGATTGCTTTTACGGTGTCTAAGAAAAGGACAATGTACTTGAGAGCGCTGAGTTTTTTCTTGCCTCTATTAATGTTGAGGGTAATAAAGGAATGCGTTATAGCTCTGTATGCACGCACTCATTTCTTCTCGCTCAAGTGTGTGCGTGTCTTTCTGTTGTGTTTCAGTATGTATGAATATATACATATGAATTAATACTTAAAAGATTGATATAAACTAAACAGTTTTAGGAAGCAACATTGCAATATGATTAGTATTGGTGTTTGTGATTTAACATTTCTTTTCCCACTAGATGAAGTTTCTAAGATTTGCAAGGTACGTGTCAAGGACGGGTATATAAATGGATTTTTATTTATTCACAACTCCAAGACTAATTGCTTCTCTTTGCCTGAAGGCCAAGAGATTGGTTTTAATATGACACTTCAAAAGTATTCATAGAGCTAGAGATACTAAGTGTCATTGTTTAAGAGAGAAATCTCGCTATGCAACTTGTGACCCTGAAAATAATATTATATCTTCCACTGTATTTTGAATCCTAATGTTGTTTTTCAGAGTTTCACTTAAAGCTCAACTATTAAGAAGTGTACAAAGGAAAATATTAAATAGTATGTAGTGAACAAAAAGAAGAAACAGTGTTAGAACTGAACATAACTTATTTTCTCAACAACTCTATTATCCTCCCTATAAAGCGATACAAAACTTATAACAGAAGATTCCTAAGCTGGGTTGCAGGATATTAGAATTTAAAGTTATAACGTATCATGGGTGTTTTAAAAGTTCTTGGCCAAGTGCCCAGCATGTGTTTATTAAGATACTAAATACTTCAAAATAAATACTTTGGATTTTATTTCTTACCGGCAGTTCATTGTATTCTGTGCAGATGCTTAAAACTGGAATTATACAGAACCTTTCTGTAACCTGTTATTTTATCTAATTATTCCATAGTTTGCTTCCATTTTTTTCAACAGGTAAAAAAATTATTGCTGTTCTTCAAGACAGTGTGAAAGAGAAGCCCGTAAAGAACCTCAGCTCATTTCTATCCATTTTTGTGTGTTTTCCAAAAATGACAAATTACACATGTTTTACAGGCTGGAAAATGACTGCATTGTGAAAAGATGCAGATTTGAAGAAATACAAACTTCCTATCAAAAAGATATTCCAAATGTATTTTGAAATTATCAGATTTGAAATTTGTTGGTGTATAATGAACTGAAAAAATAACATCGACCTCTTCTACACTGTGCTGTGTGAATTCGAGCAGAAACAACTTCCAGTCGGGATCGTTCTTGAAAGCCCCGTATGGATTTATGTTAGTAGGCCTCACCCTGTCCTACTCCTTACTCTTTTCCTTGTATTATGTGTCTTATATTGAGGTTTGAGCCTGACTGCAGGACTTCTTCTGTTACATATCTTAACCTGAGGCTTGATCCTGGCTTCCTGGCGAGGAGACCGATATTCCCACTGACTACAAAAAGTGCAGGAAAAAATCCACAGACTGCCTGACCATCCTCTCAGAAACCCACCATGTTCTACGGGACATTTGAAGATAAAGCAGTAAACAGGACTGTTAACGGATCATTTCATGAAATGTCTGAAGCAGATAAATGAGAATTAGGGGCTTGTTCCTGTAAAACAAATGAATTGATGCCTATATAGCAATTAATACTCTTCCCAGTCATAGTTATGACACCACTGTAGTCTAGGTGGTGTTTTATTTTGGGAGGGAAGATTTGAGTATGAAATTGGTGTACCTTCAGTCAGCAAAGCTTACAGTGAGCGTTCATGGATGCGACTGCGTTTAGCCCTGTCTCCCAGAGGGAAAAGACTGACCGCAGAGGCACCAGGGAGAAACACGTCTGAGTGCAGCGTGGGCAGCCCTGGATCCTGTGACCAATCCCAAACATACTGTGATACTGTGATACTGTGACCAGCACCATCGCTGCCGTCACTGACGATGAGACAGCAGCAGCAGGTGTGGAAGGCTGACGTTACAAATGTGTGAGAAACCTGAAAATATTAAGCACCTTGAAGTCCCAAGACTCACTACAGTCAGTTGACTTGTAAGGAATAATGAAAAGGAAGAATGAAGTACATCTCCCAGTTGAAGCAAGTTTTCACGCCAGTTGCAGTGCCAATCATTTTGGAACAGGAACATGACCCAGGGTTTGCTAATTAAGTCTAATAACTGCTTGTCATTTGTAGGCAGATAAAGGGTTTCCTGGGAGCACTAAGCATGACCATGTAAAGAACAAAATCTGATCATTAAGAAATCACCAAGTCTTGTCACTCTTTTCCCTTGAATGCTCTTCTGTTCTTTTCAAGAAACAGCTTGCTGCTTAGTGAGTTTACAAACCATTACTTTATTGACTAAATACAGATGCACTGTTTTTAAAACTATCTGTTATCCAAGCCTAACTCATGACAACAGCGTGATACAAAGAGATAATCTACACTGGAATGTCAAGATGAAATAGCTTGTTGGGAAATACATACAGTATTCCTATAGTGCAGGAAAGGTTTATCTGTCTCTTCTGCTTCCAACTGTTATAAGCCAAAAATAGTTTCCAAAATGATATTTACTTAATCAAGATGTCCCATGTTAGCATTCAGCATGGTGTTTCTCAGTTTTATACATTGCCATTTTGTTGTGTGCTCTCACTCCTTAAGCTGTTACAGTACTGAGGAATATTTTTAACCCGTTTAAGTAACTTGCGTGGCATTAGTTTCTAGCTACTTATTAAATAAAGCTTATCCATATTATATATGTCACAGAGAGGAAAAACCTTTTTTATGGCTGAGTGTAATCCATTCATTGGTTTATTAGAGACACAAAGTGCTCTGAAGAATGTCACAAATCCACATGGTGTCCCTGAGAGCTTGATTTTTGCATATGGATCGCTGACTTAGCTGAACGATGTATAAAATCCTGTGTAGCCTGGCAGCTCCCAACTGAATACACTTCTGAGGGAGGTTATATGCATTGCTTCTGCCAGCAAAGGTCTGGAATATGTTAAACTGCAAAAAAAAATCACTTAACAGAATACAGAGAAAGAAAAAAAGAGCCATAATGGCTGTTACTGTTTTTAGGATCTTTTGGCACAGGCACATCTGGAATCATAGGTGAATTGTTTCTTATTTATGAAGCAGCATTTCAGCATACTTTTTCTCTGGCAAATAACAGACCGAGGGCTCTGGATCATGGATGGCTGGGACAGAACCTGAGAGAACAGCAGCTCACTAAAGCATCATGATGATGTGAAAATGGAAAAAAAAAAAACAAGGGCAAATTCTTCTGTGATTCCAGAAAGGGACAGGGTAGTAAAAGAAAGCCCAGGGAAGTGAATATCCTCAGCTGCTCCACTTTCAGATCACTCTGAACAAAAGGCGGTACAAGCTGTTGTGACCCCCAGACAACAGGCTGAGTAGATAGATAGATTCTCCCAGGAGGCAAGGGAACGACTACTTGGCTGCTCATATAGAACCTGAATTTAACAGCACATGAAGATGGAATGAAGCACACTTTTATGCTGCAAAATATCTAAATAATAGGAAAAAACCCACAACTGGAAGGCGGAAACTAAAAAATTAATTGGAGGTTGTGATGATTGTCTGTTGGATGAAACAAAGAGTGAACTGGAGTTTGTGGGACTGTGACTAACTTGCAGATTGGGACACAGCACAAAACAAAACTCATTACCGCTAACAGTATGAGAGGGGAGCAGTAACAGTATTGTGGTCTAGGATTTCTGCATCCTAACCCCCGATTGTTATCCCTGCCCACCTGTGACGCAGGCAGGCTCAGCTGGAGTGTTCCTACCACACACCGTGGTGGGAACGTGCTGCTACCAAAGGGCGATGCACAGCAGCGCTGCTCCTCCTGGCCTGCCCAGAGAGCGGAGCTGCAGCCTCGGAGCCATTGTTTTAGCACAAAGGAGACAAGAGCTCTGAACCTGGCCAGCTGAGCGAGAGTCTATCCAAATCCCGCTATGCCAGAGACCCTTGGAAAGGAGGCAGTATGTCAGACATATGGTTGAAACATGCTGTGCTCCAGCCATCCTCAGCTAGCGTATGGTCTCCCGAGTACCACTGCCAGCTGGGCTCTAATTTACACTGGGCCTGAGAATCAGGGACCTTAGCAGTTCCCCTGATGGTCTCTTCTCCTTTGCTTCACTGATTTCAGATATGCAGATTTTGGAGCTTTTAATTTCCCCTGCCTGGCATCCTTTTGGGCTGACACAGAGGCATATACTTCTTTACTTAAACAGTGTGTTTGGTTGAAACAGCAGAGACCAATATTCTGTGAGAGTAAAATTTCAAAATCCTGACTCTGTAAAATTTTTAATATCCATGGTATCACCTCAGATATTGTAGAAGTAAGTGAAGTTAATAAAACAAGGCAGTCCCAAAAGTCTGACACAGAAACAGCATCACCAAGTAGTAGAAATCATACTTACCTGTTCTAAGCTGTATTTTTGAGGATGCATGTGCTGCAGCATCATTTTTCATGGATTTGCACTCTTAACTTCTTAAGCACTGGATTATTCCACATTTCTGTCAAGGATTTCTTCTCAGAAAGAGAAGAATGGGATGCCTTTTTTCTTGTTGGAATAAACTCCTTAAATAAGAGGCATATTTCTCATCACAAAGTACATAGTGAATGGTGCACGGAGAAGAGAGTAACCCAAGTCTTTTTTAAACCGTTGTTTAACCTTCAGTTCAGGTATTTTATTACAGTGCCATAGGTTTTGCCACCTTGTAGCCAGTCTTCAGTTTGAAACGTTATTAAAGGAAGTCAATTTTTTATTTTTATATCCATCTTTTAGTTTGCAATTAGCCTTTGTTGCTTTTTGGAATTTCAGTCTTCAGCCACAGCCCTGAATTTCAGGTTTTTCCTGCAGACCTTTTTCCTGCAGAATTTTCCCCCCAATGGGCCATAAATTTACTGCTTTTCCACAAGCATCTACATTCATATTCCCAGGATGGCAGTGGGGACACACGATGTTTTGACTATGAAAAGGCCAGTTCTTCCAGGAGGATGAAAACTGCTTCTTTCATGCATCTGGGGAACGAGAAAGCAGGGTGGGTGGCTGCTGCTCGCGGGTCTCCTCTCCTCGAAGGACTGGGGGCCACTCACAGATCTGGACACCTTTGCCGCAGTGTTCCTGTCTCGTTCCCCTTTGGCTCGCTACACGTATGTTGCCCTTCGTTTCCCCAAACGAAGAGCCCCATCCACATTGTTCTCCCACTTGGCAGCTCCGCCACAGTAGAGTAGCAAGTCCCCATCTCTCTTGTTATGCTACAGGAAACTAAAAATATCAACCCCACTGGAGTTACTTCTACATTAAAGATGTAAGTGAAATAAAAATCACTTTTGGAGCTTTTTAATTTTTATTTAATTTTTAATTAATCTTAATTTGAATTTTGAAGCGATCTGAAAAATAGTTTTAAATGAATATATCTATATTTCGACTTTTTTTTTTTTTTCTTAATTTCCAGTGCTGAGAGCATGAATAATGCAGGACAAATCCTGTGGCTCCTCGTTTGTACTGCAGAAACGGCGACCCGGGGCAGGGTGGGCAGAGGGCAACTGGCGGGCCGGGTGCCGCCATGTCGGCCGGCCCGGGCAGCCGAGCTGGCCCCGGGGCAGCCCCGGCCCCCTTCTCCCCGTGGGTACGTGAGGGAGCCCGCGGTGGCGGGGAGGCCGCGCTCGGGGCCGGGGAAAGCCGCCCGCGGCCTCCCGCGTCCCGCCGCGGCGCCTCGCTCCCGCCCGCGCTCCACACGGCCTTCCCGCCACCCGCCGTTGCCGTGGAAACCGGCGGCTGCTGCCGGGGGGGCTGCGGGGGCTGGCGGGCGCCAGGGCCCTGAGGGGACGAGCCCGGGTATGGGGCTCGGCGCTCTGAGGGCAGGGGCGGTGGGACCAAGGTCCCAGCACAGCGCGGGGGCTGGTGCTGCGGAGCTGCCCCTGGGGCTTGGTGCTGTGTGCGGGGACTTTGGCACCATGGAGGGCGCCCGGCACTGCAGAGCGGCCTGCGGGGTGAGGGCAGCGGGCGGCCCCGGGCAGAGCGGGAGCAGCTGCGCAGGGCAGGCGGTGAGGGGAGGCAGGTGTGCCGGGGGTGTGCCGCCCGGTTTGAGGTAAAACCGCTGTTTCTGAGCAGGTGGAAGGGCTGAGGTGCTGGCTCTGACTGTAACTCCCAGCAGCCTGCGAGTGTGAGCAGCGGTGTCTGCGGAGCTGCTCGGAGAGCGTGGTCCTCCGAGAGGTAGGAAGTGTTGTTGTTTCTAATTAATGCCTGTGTGGTAGCCTAATCTGTGTTAGGAGTCTCTCTCATGAGTATTGTAGCAACAAAGGTATATTTTAGGATTCAGTTAATTAAAAATTACTTATAAATCTGCTTAGGTCCTGTGTTGCACTTAACTCTACTGTTGCGCCTATACCACGGAAGAAATAGACCATATTTATGCAGTCATAGCTGTAGCTTGACTAATCTTCTGTAGAGTTTTTTTGTGCTTGTTTCAGTCATTCCTTACTGGATGCTCAGTGCTTGCGTCCTCTTGGCCGTTGCGGTGGGAGGGCAGGGCTGCTCGTGGTCCCCCAGTCGAGGAGCAGGTCCCGGGCACATCCCGGGGCTGCTCTGGGGACTGGGCTGAGCTGCTGCTGGAGCTGGGCTTGCCTGTGGGGCTGAACTCTGTAGCCAGGCCTGGGGTTTGGGATGTGCCTGGGTGCTGCGATAAAGTTTGTCAGGAGTCCTCAAGTGAGATGGTAAGATGATATGTCTTAACTTCTGATCTAATTTTATAGTAAGGTTCGCTTTTTTTTTTTTCCTGGGGCTAATTTGAAATACATATGGAAGTCTATAATATGTGTTTTATTTAGCTAGATGGATCTGTATTTTATATAAACTCAGTACCAGCAGTGCACTTCAAATACATATTAGTAGTAGGGATGTTCATGACTTCTTTGTAGTAGTGTGGTTCAAGAAAATAATTTAAAAGGCTTTTGTTTTGTTTTTTTAATATACAAATATGTACACATATATGCTTATTTTTGATTTAATTCCTTTTTGAGACTCATAATAAGGGAGAAAGTCTCAACAAGCTAAGTTGAAAGGGAGTTAAGGGAGTGGAGCATCTCCCTTATGAGGAAAGGCTGAGGGAGCTGGGTCTCTTTAGTTCGGAGAAGAGGAGACTGAGGGGTGACCTTATTAGTGCTTATAAATATATAAAGGATGAGTGCCATGAGGATGGAGCCAGGCTCTTCTCGGTGGCAAACAATGATAGGACAAGGGGTAATGGGATCAAGCTGGAACACAAGAGGTTCCACTTAAATTTGAGAAAAAACTTCTTCTCAGTGAGGGTGACAGACACTGGAACAGGCTGCCCAGGGGGGTTGTGGAGTCTCCTTCTCTGGAGACATTCAAAACCCGCCTGGACATGTTCCTGTGTGACCTCACCTGGGCGTTCCTGCTCCAGCAGGGGGATTGGACTGGATGATCTTTTGTGGTCCCTTCCAATCCCAAACATACTGTGATACTGTGAAAGGAAATAATCTAGGAGTTGGGTTCAGTACGTACAGTGACTGAATAAATCTAGCCATCTAGATACATGTAAGCTCTAGAGTTTCACGCTGCATTGCAAAGCATGGCAAGCTTTTCTCAACTGCTGGGTTTTTTTCTTCAAGGAATACTGTGCCAACACCGCTGACACTTGGCTTCCCAGAAATAGATGTTTAATTCAAGTGTTTGAATTCTGAAATCATGTTACCATTTCTCAAGTTCTCTGTGGCCTATGCAGATTAACAGAGTAGTAAATTTGAAGAGAAATACTGCATTACCAGTTAGTTTTAAGAAAATGTTGGCGTAAACTCCTTCAACAAGATAATAAGCACTTTAAAATTTTGCTTTTCTAAAAAAAATGTTCCAAAGAGTACTTTAAGTTTTTGTACTTTTATAAATAATTTTAAAAGTTTATTACATTTGAAGAACATATACAAAAATATCTGTTCCTAAGTACAGGTATCTGGGAAAGTTTGCCAATCTGCAGCTGATGTTTGGAAGCAAAGCATGATCTTTCTTGAGCATTTTTAAGGAAGAGGACTACTTAATAATGCAAGATTATGTCATTATTTTGAGAACAGTTACTTTTTTTAAAAAAAAAAAAACCCAAAACACTAGGAGTGCTTCTGCCTTGTTTCACAAGTGCCTCTTACGAAGGTTGTCTCTGATTGTGGAAATTGATTTGTAGTCTTAGGAATTGAACTTCTTGGCCATCTGCTTCTGTAGCTTAAACAAATCTTCAGTCTGAGGAAATCATCAAAATTACTTGATATCTGGAGCCTCAGTCTCTGTACACTGTGTGGAATTACTTTTTGAAAAAGGCTGAAAGTGTCAGGATAGAATAATTTTGTGGAAATGCTGATGTTTTCAGGGGCAGCTGCTTGCCTCTGGCTTGCAAATGCTGATCGTCTTAGGGATCTGATGACTCTTTTAACATGGGCAAAGGCAAGCAAACAAAAAAATCCCTGATGGCATTTAACAGTGCAGTTAGCAGAACGGGCTTGTGGTATTCTAGGACTCTTCTCATTATCTCCTTACTTGAAAAACATTGTGTTCAAGAGCATGTACAGGGCTTTAGTTAACTATGTTTATTGGACAAATTGAGCAATCACAAGCTGCATACAAGAGTATTTCATCCTTTGCAGAGCAACTGTAGAAACAATTTTAGGACCAAAGCTTAAAGCAGAGCTGCTGCAACTAAAACATGGGAAGCTTTTAATAAGAATGAATTGGGGAGGAAGGGATGGAAGTGTACGTACTCATTTATTGGTGAGAATTACAGCATGCTTGCTACATTCTATGCAAATAAGTTCTTAGCTCTTCTGTTCATGTGCTGATATGAACCTGTGTCCATCCTGTAACTTATTACCTATTACAGTGAAGAGTTTTAAGAAGTCAAGAGAGGAATTACTTAAGCAAGATAGACCAAAGCCAGTCTTGCGTGGATATCTGGTGATCTAGTGGGTATTTTCTTTCTCGAATTCAAAACTTGTATGAACCAAGTTCTGGCATCTCTTCATCTAAATAAACTTGGTCACACAATTTAATGTGGGATTTTTGTGGTGCCTGATAGTTATGCTAATAAAGTGCTAACTTTGTGATATTTAATGTTTACAGTGTTAATAGCAAAACATAATAGCTGCGACTTTATTGTGTTGGAGATTTTTAGTATGTTATTTATAGATCTGAAACCTACAAGATATGATATAAAAGCCTTCAATATGAAAAATGTTACATTTCTGAGCAGACAGTGAGAAAATTGCCTTTTAGAGGTCAAAACTCCCAATGCCTCTGGCAACATGGCCTTGATGTCATTTGACAGGGTGGAAACACAGCCCTTCATGGGAATAAACAGCCAATACCTGCATGATTCATTTTGTTAGGAGGGTTCTCCCATTGTTGCTAGGCAATATTTGCTAGGTGGAGTTAAAAAATAAAACAACCAAAACCCCAAATAACAAAAACCCCCAAACACAACCACTGTCTCAGTGTAATAGTTCTTGTAGATTGTTCTTGCTACTGATACTGGTTTTTATTCTGTGTAGGTTGTGGGTGTGGGTTTTTGGTGATTTTTTTTTTTTTTTAATTAGTTGCTAATTCCTCCTTTCTGCAGAGTTAATAGGAGAAGCATCAACTGAATCCCAATAGATGCCTTCCCCTGTGAGGGGCAGGGAGGGGGAGAGGTGGGGAAGGCATGTCACCTGGTTAGCAGAAGGCTTCCTTTCTGTCTTCCTCCCTCCATACCTTCTTAGAGCTGTCTGTTTGGAAATGCTTGGCTGTGTTGTGATGTGCAATTCCTAGAGAAGAAACATGGCAGAGACCAGCAGACATTCATTTGAAATGATTTTCATTCACTGCGTTCTGGAATGGACATGAAAGCAGGTCTCAGAGGCAACTTGTATGTACCAGTTTGTCTTACATATTTATTTATGACAGACTTGAATCTTCAGGATGGTATTCTATCAAGTGACATACCCACTCAGCGTGATGTGTGTCTAAAAATAGGTCATTGTCAAAGGACAGGAAAGGAATTGTATAAACTTACAAATGAAACCATTGTGGTCTTGTACGATAGTACACTTGCACGCTGTGAAGCTTAGGTGGTGCTGTGTTTGAAATTATAGCTATCCATGGATTATTTTTCTAGAGTAATATACTGGCATTGTATTTATCAAACTAAAGAAGGCTGGTTGCAGACTCTGAAGGTAACTAATGCAACGGGTTACTCCTGACACAGCAGTTTGGAAATAGTCCTTGAAGTGAAGCAAACCAGAGATCATCTTGGAAGACAGCAGGGTTGAACCAAACTTTGCTCTTATGCTTAAAATTTCTGATTGACTGATTTCAAGTAACTAATTTTTCATGTGTTAAATTATACCATAAAGCATTTATTTTGTGGAGAGATTTAGGCATTTGGGTTTGAAAATAATGTCCCTGATTTGTGTATTTAGCCAGTGTGAATGGATTTTTTTTTTTCCTAGAGTAAGTATTGGCAGGCCTGAAAAACAGAACCACTAAGAAATGTCCCTGTTTAAAAATAGGGCATCAAGAAAGGTGTATTTTTTTTTTCATTTTAAATAACCTGTTGATGCATGCAAATGTATGTTTTTTGGACTGTAACAGAGCAATGCATTTTTTTCTGGTTATGACACTGTAAGCACTACTATAAGTAAGGCCTGGAATTTAGTTACACAAGTAATGCATATTTTAGTGTTTAGCTGTGGTGGTGTTACTGCAAACCAAATAGAGGGACTAATATTTAATTAAGGAGAGACTGCGGAAGTGGTCAGTAAAGGAACAAATACATCTGAGCATAGGGTACTACTAATAGGATTTGAAGTTACCAGGTAAAGGAGTAGGCAAGAAATAAAGGAGAAGTGTGACACCTGGTGGAAAGATGGCATCAGGAGCAGGAGATTCATTAGTGATAAATGGGCTTATTTCACATGAAGGTGTGCTGTGTGATGTTTGAAAACATGCAGACCTCAGTTGGAGATGAAAACAGGATGAGTGACTTATCTTGTAATCTCGTACTGTCCAAACCAGTAAATGTGGCAAGATGATTATATTCTTAATAAACAGTGATCTATCCTTCTAAGGTACCAAAGAAAGCTTACATGGTTAATTAGCTCCCCAAACCCTTAATCTAAACTAAAAATAAATTACTATGGTACAGGCTTAACTGCCTTTGAAGATCCGAGTAATTTTTTCAGAAAAAATCATCACAGCTATTTAGATGGCATATCCTAGCGCTTTTTTTTGAAGCTTGAGTCCTTTATTGAGTCCTCTGTAGTACTGCTGCTGGGGACAAGTCCCAGACTGCCAGGAGCGGCTGCTGTGCAGCCCTGCTTGCTGTGCTGGGACCTGCTGGTCTGATACCGACTTGGAGATGCAATTGCAGGAGCCCAGCATTAGAGCCTCAGTTTGGTTTCTGTTCCTTTACAGCTGGTCAGGTACTGTGAGCATGCTCTTCTCCATAGTGCAGGAACACTGTAATTTTGTGTACATGATGGAGGAAAAAAAAAAGGGGGGGGGGGGGGAGGAAGAACTCTGAGGAAGAGGGATGGAAGAGATAGGTACCTGCTGCTTGGTGTCAAATTGCTAGAGTTAGAACTTGTGGTCCTTCAACTGGAAGAACTTGCATGAAATCAGGGTGGGCTCAGAGCTGCAAAAATCTTGCTTTATTACATTTATTTCCAAAGTGTTATAGTACATTGTGGAAAAACAGCCTGCAATTCATTGGAAAACCTCTGTATTAAGGATGTTCCAGAAGCTCCTAGATCAACTGAGAGGCACAGGGGAAAGAAAATAAGAAAATTCATCTTAATCTTTCAGCTCTGCTTTAAAATGTCTGGTTCTTTTGAGGTTTCATTCCATCTGGTATTGATCATCCCATGTCACTCTGAGATTTTTCTATATTATGACTTGCTACTGAAAGATTGCTTTATTCCAACTGTAGTACAAGTTCAATCACAGTTCTGCTTTGTAGTTCAGGCTCATCTCCTGCACATAAATTCTTCCCTGCACTCCCCCCATCGTGGGATTTTCCACTTCATCAAAAGGCAATAGGTCTTGAGCTTCTCTTGTTCTTTATGCATGTTTCTTCTATTTGTAATGTTAGTATATCACTTGCTAGAACGATATATTATAAGAGAGTTCTCTATTGCTATTGGCAGGGACTTTTTATTGCTTTGGGGGCAAACTTCATCTGCAAGTTTTTGCCTGCTTGTTTGGAAATAATGCTTTTCGAGAACTGGCCACTTCAAGCAGGGAAACTAGTTAGTAAATACCCCAAACCACAAATCTGGCATTTCAGTCATTTGGTCCCAGCTGGAATGGAGCGACATTGAAATGGGATAGACCCACATGGAGCATTTAAGATCAGTGTGAGTGAGTAACCTATTCCTTCAGGTCACCTGATTGATAGAGTCACAAATTGTGTGATATTTATGATGTTTTATTCATCATGGTACTAAAATACGTTGTTTACTCCGCAGAGTGAACTGTTCTGCTGTGCCAGCAAAACTGAAATGCAGCTTCCATTAGTCAGTTTTTGCTAATCTAAATGGGTTTGAGTGGAAGGCAGCCTATGGTAAAGAGTTTGAACTAAACTGCACGGGAGTGTATCAGCAGTATTGAAAACGTCCTTCCCAGTCTACCTCCTCCTCATCAGTGTGGCAGTAATTCAGTAATTACCCTTTTCTGTCTGTGTTTGCCAGAACAGATTGTGTAGGCACACTCACACTTACGGAACCACATCAATTAAAATCAGTTCAATTCCCTGTTACTGTCCTGTCATACAAAGACGGGATGTAGGCCAAGCTTCAGTTTCTACATGAGATGCTTGGTTTACATTTTATCAAGTGGGAGGGCAATGAGCCTTATATTTTCCTTCAGGGAACCTCGTATCAGTCAGTTGTTTTCTGAAGATTATTGTGGAGTATGTAGATAAACAGTCCTATTAAAAGAAGCAGGTACTGTAGTTTAACTGTTTTGGAAATCTAAGTTAGAAACACAGTTTTTAGTGATGTTGAGGCCTGATTATTTTAAAAGGTTATTTAGACTTAATCTTAGAAAAAATTTTGATTGACTTGAGAACAGGACTGACAAGTTCTGGTTCTCAGCTATGTGTTAGTAAGGAGACAATTCTTCTTACTAAATTATAACTGGTGATGCTACTGAGTTTGTGCTGGCACAAGGTACTTTCTTATCTGCAAATCTGATCTCAGTCTGAAAATATCTTAATTTACTGAATGGACTTCCTTCTCTAGTATGCTCTTACAATTGTAAGCCCTTCATTTTTGCCCGGAGCATCTACTTAGGTATCATAAAGCAAAAATAATCTTACTGTCACTAAATGAGGAAAAAGAAAAAAAGAACATAGATCTTGGAGAGAAAATGGGGAGTGGAACAGTGCAGAGTAAGATTTGCTGCACTTTTGTGGATGCCAGGAAAAAAAAGTTCTTTTTTTTCTGAGAATAACTTTAAAATATGTTTGTATCCATGTTGCAGTTTCTTAGTAAAAATTCTCAATTTTTGGCTACCCAGATATGATATAGAGCCTTTGAGGAAGCTGTCAGCTTGCCTTTGTGCATCTTGGTCTCCATTACAGGTACTGATGAGTGTGGGTGTGTGGTGGCTGTTCTGGTAGCAGATGTTGGGGAAGAGGATGAAGGGCTCCTTGAGAAATCCGTTGGAAGTGAAAGTTAGTGAAACTAGGATATGAAACTTGCTTATGGAAATATACCACTGGATGCCACTGTTGCTTCATGGAATGTCATACTCAAATAACATTGGCTCTGCTTATTTGAAAAATTCTGCTTTTCCTTCACTCTCATCTTCTTGGTTCTTTATTAATCTTTGTTCGTATCAAAGGAAAAGAGAAATCATGCCCCACTTATTCTCTCCAGCAACATGGTGCTATGGTTCCCGTATCTAGAAGTGACAGCTTGTCATAGGAAAGAAAAGGGAATGACACAAAGTTTTTTTGTGTGTGTGCATGCTTTTTTTTCTTTTCTTTCCCCTTCTAAGGTAAAATCTTCTTGAAAAGAAGAAAGGTTCAGATGAAAGAGCAGCCAATTTTCCTTGTAACTAAATTCCTTCGATCTGGCTCTGAATCCTGCGTTAATCACAACTAGACTTGGACACTGAGCCTTTATTCCTGTTTTAATGTCATCCTAGGGAGCAGGGCAGGAGGTCACTTTTGCAAATGCCTGTTTATTTCCTTTCCCAAGTGTTGGGCATTTTGTACTTGAAAGAATGTTTTTTGCTTGTTACAATTCTTTTCCTCCTTGGGGGAAGCAGGGAGGGTGAAGGTCATCAGGTGAATTTTTTGATGGCTGTTGCTTGTTTTCACAGGCTCATTTGTAATCACCTGATTAGCAACTCAGGGACTTTTCTCTAAGTCATACAGTTGTGTGAGGTCGGTTTTGGTGTGATGTGTTTTTGTTTTTCTTTTTTTTCTGTTGTAGCTTTTTTGACTGAAGCAACCCCCAAAATTAAATGAAATCAAAATCCAACGATCTCAAGCCTAATTTTTGGATGTTTTGGGGTTTGTATTCTGTATGCACCTAATTCCTATGCTTTCCTGTGGGAGAAATAAAAACAAAAAAGTTGGAAAAAACCCCTGAGACAAGCTTTTGCTGGAGTGATGGTGGTGTATGCAGCCTGCCAGGCTGGCATCTTCAGAGACAGGCCCACCTTCTGCTGCACACCTGCTCAATTGGGTGAGCCCTATGTGGTGTTGGTTCTATAAAGTGCCAGCCTAATTAATGTCAGAGAAATGTGGAGGAGCAGCAAACACAATGGGAATGATCTGTGAGAGGGCTCTGAAGGAAAAAGCAGCAATAAGCACATAGACCTGGGAATGCTGTGCCGTGTACTGGCCTGGGCAGCCAGCCAGCAGAGCCAGGCCAGACAGACAGACAGCAGGCTCTGGCCCGGGGGCTTGGCAGCAGCATGGAAGCGGTTGTGCAGCCCTCGGGCCCTGCCTGGTGCCTCTGCTGCTGGGTGAGAGGCTGCAGTGCTCACACAACCTCTGTGGGGCTGCGGGAGGGGGAAGGTTAAAATGCATCTCTGTTCTGCTGCTTTGCAGCTGGTTTATAAGGCAAATTAAGGGAGAGCAGGAGAAATGAGTAAATGTGCTAAGTGTATTGTCAAAGACAGACTGGTATCTGCCACACAATCCCCTGTGCTAGATGTCTGACAGCCAGAATGTGGTTTAATTATGGTACTGCTCACTGATAACTCTCTTCTGGAGCCTGAACTGAAATTTTGCCTGGATTAGATATTGTAAGCAAAGTTTTGCAGTGATCAGGGCTGGATGCTCGTGCTCTGTTGTTGTAGGTACTGAAGGGAAGCCTGCCAGCAGAGCTGCTACTGCTGTCGATGCCACATAAACTTGTAGTGGTGACCCAGATAACATTGTGACTGACACAGTAAGTTACAGTGTCAGGAGAAATAAATGTCTCCCGCAGCCTCTCGCAGAGCTCCAGCTGTGCTGTGGTACCTGCCCTTAAGCCCCATCTACCCAGGAAACTGACCCACTGCTGACGGGCTGTGGGACTTGCTGGGCTTTGCTCTGTGATGAACTATTTGTATACGTGGGTTCAGAAAATACAGTGTTTGCAATTGTTTGGAAAATATGGTAATTTAGTGTACTTATTAAAGGACCTCTCCAATACACTTGCCTGAGCTCTACTATATCTCTTGAGAACTGGCAGTCGTCTGTGTGGAGGGCACTTTTGTGCTCTCTCCCCTCACCCACCACCCTCAGCTCTCTGTTCCTGTTTCTGGCCTAGACCTGTGAGAAGGCTGCTGTTCAGTCCCTCTGGTAGCTCTGCAATCAACTATGTTTTCATCTCTGTCCCGAGGTTGAGATCACAAGTTCTCATTTGTATTACACCATGCAAAGAGAAGGTTCTCCCTGTTCTGTTGGCTGGCAGAAGGGCTGGTTTCATTGCTGGAGAGTACCAAGTGGCTGTGTTGTGGCTTGATGTGTGGGCTTGCTCAAACAACAAAGTGTGAGGTACAGCAAGATGAAAGAAGCAGACATCTTGCTGGTATCCTTGAACAACAGCCTGAATGAAATATCACTACATTTTGTGGTTTGCAGCTATTGGAGAGAAATAGGTAAAGGAAGTTTGACTTCTGCACATGACAGCCTGGGCTTTATATATAGCGTAAACTAGTGAAAAGTAAGATGGAACAGAGCAGGATTCAAGCCTGGGTTCTTGAGAGGTTATGGTGAGGTTAGCTAGCTACCAAATGTAGAAGGCAAAGCCAGAGAAGGATTAAAAAAACATGGCATACAAATGAAGTACTTAAGCTGCTGCTGCCTCTTTTCCCAGAGTTTATGCTCGCTTGATCCCTGGTTCACTTTAGAGTGAGTGGATGCAGCAGATGACTGCTGAACACTGTATACAGGTTTCTTCTCTACTGGCACATCTATATATGCAAAGATCACTAATAATTCCACAGTGTTAAGCTCCTTTTGACTGTTTCGTAAGCATACGGAATTCAGTCTCTGCTGCATCAGGAGTCTTTTGAAGATAAAAATTACTGATTTGTAGCTGTTACCTCTTTAACTGAAGACCTTAATACATGTATACAGTAAACCCCACTGCCAGAATGGTAAAGAAAAGTTCTGTATCTCTTCCAAGGAGCAATAGACAGAGTAAACGTGTTTTGGAGCAGAGGTGGTGAGTGCCTCTCTGTGCCACAGGCATTGTCAGGGTTGTGTATGTGGCTCTGTATGTATGTTTATAGCCATGAATCATTATGAAGCAGAAACCAATTGTTTTTACTGCATGTAAGCCTCGGCTTGCTTATCTGTTTGAAAACAGCAACTCATTCTTTTTGCTTTATTTGTAACCTTCATAATTTAATGTTTGTATATATCTAAAAGGTGACATCTTCACTATGTAGGTCTTCACTCTAAAGTCTGTGTCTGTCTTCCTACTGCAGTATGTTAAAAATGTGAGTGTAATTGTTTGCAGCCTCCTTTTCTATGGGGGTGGTCATTGTAAATCTATCTGGTCTCTTAGGGGATGTTGCATCCTCTGGTTGTGGGTATATAGGAAGTGCATTGGTACAGAATTATTTATGACTCTTTCAGTTGGTGGTGGTTCTCTGTGGTTCTTCACTGCAAGTCTTTTCAAGCTCTCAGAGGAGATTTTTCAACAGCTTCTAGCTCATAAGCAACAGCTTCCCCTGTGATAACCCTGCAGCCACTCATTCTGTTCTTTCAAGCTTCTGTGTCACCAACAGTCATTAGACCGATTATTATTTAAGCTGATTGTGAATTCTGGTTTGGACTCTTTACTTTTGTAGTGAGTAATTAAAGAAGGCATTTTCCCCATCAATTTGTGCTATTCATGGAAATGTTATCACTTATAGAAGATACAGAATAGACATTTGTAGTGGTTTTTTTTAAGGGTTTGAGTAAAAGTCCATGGGAAAAGTGAAGTTCTTAGCTGACTTGTGGGAACCTTGCCCTGTTGGCTTTGCTACAATACTAGATGTTTAAGAATTTTTTGCTAGTATTTTACAACATGTTTCTGTTACCCAAATATGTGGGGTTTTGTTTGTTCTTGTTTCTTTCCTATCCTCCAATGACATGAAATTAAGCTCATGCTATTTCTGTTCTAGATAGGACTATTTAAACAGTGCATGGAAACATTCCTGTATTATAAAATATTTTGAGACTGAAGTCTACAGGTGAATATGTGAGATCAGGGCAGCAGATACTGCCAAGACTGTCACAATTAAGAAAGAAGATTTTAGTCTTTTGAAATAGTGTGGTCATAAAAGCGTAAATCTTAATCTTTTTCATATTTTAATCAAAGAACTAATGTTGGACAGCTTTAAATTATTCAGTTTGTGTTTAGGCTTTCCTGAACATTTTGGGAGCTGGAGCAAAAGTAATAACTGAAGGTGAAGGGAAGAAGACTGCTTGATGGGTCATCAGTCTTAGTTCGCCTGTGGAATATAACTGGGAAGATGATTTTTGGTGTGTGGTTTACTCCCCCCCCCCCTCCCCCCCGCCCCCAAAAATTTATGAAATTGTAGGTTTTGCTCTAATCTGACTTTACTGAGGAGAAATAAGGAATGTTGAAAATTGGGTCTTTCAGGGGGGTGTTTGGTTTTTGTGTGTAGTTTGTGGTGGTGTTTGGTGTGGTGGTGATTTGTTTTTTCTCCAAGATAACTTGGGATAGGGGAAGGTTGCTATGATCCAAACCAGTTGAGTTTCAAAGTGAGTAAGGACTTAGTGAAGCTGCCGGTCTTTGTGCAGCTCTGAAAGCCTGCGTACTGGAGGAGGTGTTGTGACAGGGACAGGTATTCCCTGATAACAAGCAGTAGCTACATGGAAGTTACAGGTACCTCTGAACATGACGGTGTCTGGATTTCAATGTAAGCAGCCCAAGAACATTCCAAAACTTCCCACAAATTCTGTGTTTTCTGTGCTAGTGCCTTTTTCTGCTCTGGTTTTGTTGCTTGTACCCCCACTAGTTTTCTTGAAGTTGGCATAAGATTGCAATTGCGAGAGCAGCACAAGAAATGTCGACAGTGCTCAGAGAAAAGTAGGGAAGATTTAGTATGTCTCTTCCTACTGAATACTTTGTCAGTTGGTCTTATTTATTAGGTAGGGTGTTGAGTGCCTAAAACATCCTATGTTGTTTTTGGAAAGTAAAAAAACCTTACAATGAAAGTAAGTTGTATCGCTATAATTTCATCTGAAGTACTTAACGATCTGAGGTAAGAGAGAATGCAAAAGGGCCAGATGTTGCCCTAAATATCATTAGAACTGCAGCTTTGTCTAGAGAAGTACACATTTTGCATTGGTAAAAAGGAGTTGTATTAATTATATGGCATGCCACGCTACACATGAACACCATTAAAAAGTGAGCCTTTAAATCTTAAAACACTTCCAGTTCCTACTATCCTCATTATTAACATCCATATTTGACATTAATGCTGCTGGCAAGAGGTGAAAGCCATCCAGGGTGAAAAGAAATTAGTTTCATTTTTCAGTAATTATGGGGAAAACCCTGTTCACTGGCTTTAGTCACAGTTATTCTCTTGCTGCTGGTAAAAAAGATCCTGATCTATGGTGTTTCACTAATGATCAACAGTTTTGAAAATGACATTTTCCAGCAGCACAGCCTCTATTACTGGGATGACTTTTCCTCCTTGGGCAGCTGCCAGATCTTTCAAAACCACTGGGAAAACTTAAGAAGGGTAGGTTGTTTTTCTTTTTAAACTTGATATTGCTATTGCTTGAGATGGAGACTAATGTTTCCGATTGTGAAAGGAAAAAGAGATTAAAACAATCTATGGGTGAGGGGAAACAAATAGTTGTTAGTATCACAACTAGGTAAAGGATGAGACACTGGAAAGTATGGCAAGAATTAAGTGGAAATGACAGGGCAGCATGCTAAGGTAGTAGCCATTGCACAGTCGGTGCCGGTGCCGCCGCAGGAGGCCTCGGTGCCTGAGTCGGTGCCTCCTGCACGGAGGCCACCAGGCATGAAGAGTTCCAGGAGGCTTCCCATGCATCCCTTTGTAGTGTCTTGCAAGAGATTATGATGTTTCAAGTCCAAGCAATAACTTGGCTACTAAATTTGTGATCATTTTCTTATTTATGATAAATTTACTGTTCAAGTGGCCTTACAGCATCTGTGGCCATTTGCGGAATGTCTCTGACATTTTCACTGGCATTCTGTGTGAAATGTATATGTATAATGTATATTAGAACTGCTGTATTGGGGGGCCATGGCAGGAGATGGTGGCACTTCTGTAGAGTGATATTCTGGTGCTTGAGAAACAAGTAGTTTCTTGCTGGGATGGCTTTTTGCCTTGGTTCCCCTAGATAAGTTTGAGATTTTTAATCTTCAGCAAACTTCATTGTGATAATTTTTATTTTGGTAGAACTAATTGAGCTGCTTACCTTTTTATTATATTATCAATTCTATTTCAAGTGATCCTGGCTGCAGTAACTTCATCTTTGAAGCAGTTCAGCATTCTGTGATTGAGAGTTAATTAAGCTTCTTGTGCTTAGCATTGTACTTCTAAATGAAGGCAGCATGCCCTTTCTTTCACTTCTTTCTGAAAGAACAGACTGTATGTTTTTAAAAATTGCTTTTCTTGGATAATAGGTTTATTAAGTACCTGCAGCATGAAGTATCATTACTTAAATACTTCTGGTTAAGGAATTTAATTAGATCTTAGTCTTTCTTTTTCCACCAAGATACCTTATCTTTCCTGAAATTGGAACAAGGGAGTCTGTAGATATTAAAACTGCAGCAAGATGTTTTACATGAATAGTTCATACTTTTCTGTCACCAGATCACCTGTGTAATAAAACGTCCCTATTCTTTGAGGCTGCAGGCAGTTGGATGCAAGAGGAATAGACTGGGATAAGCTACGTAAGACTTCCCATAGAGCATCAGAATTGTTCTTCTACTGAGTATGAAATCTTGCCTTTGGCACTAAGCTATATTGAGTGCTTCAGAAGAGAATGAAAGGGAAAACCTTTCTCTAAGCAGGAAGGTAACTTTGAATGCAGAGCTGGTGTGTGTGGATTTCTACCTCTTCTCCGTTCAGTGCTTTGATTTACTTTCTCTTTGTCTTGACTGGCTGTGCTACAATGCTGTTAGTTTTTTTGAGTTCTTTGGAGCAGGAAAAAAAACTAACACAGACCTGGTATTGGTGAACTCTTGCAGCTGATCAAATGCTATATATACTATTGTTTCTGTTTTGTGGTAAATATGATAAGATCTCACACTTACGGTAAAAGGTAGTGTCCTTTTTATTCTAATGCTTGCTTAAGAGCTATCTTTGATCGAAGTTAGTGCTTGTTTTGAGGTCTGCTTGGTAAAAGCTTAAAAAAAAACAACCACCATGCACTGAGCTGTTAGAGGTACTTAATGTAACAACAAGACTTTAATTGCCTGTGTCTGGGTATCCCTTTCTCATTTAAAGAAATAACCTCTCTGGCATTGACTGCCCATACATCTGGATGTATGTACAGCTGTCTAATAGTTAAAGACCTTGATGGGTAGACAAGACTGACCTTGTCCATGTTCTGAGTTTGAGGCTTTGATTAATCATTTAGCCTTTCAGGAGATCTTCCCTTATTGCCCTTGCTTTCATTCTGGGCTAGTCTTCTGGATTGTGGAGAGAAACAGGTATTGGGAAGAAGGAATTTGAGTTTCCTCATGATGTGTAAGCATGACTTGGAAGATGGCAAATATATGCTTATTTATAGATACGCAAATATCTATGCTTTGTAACTACAGATAAGCTGTAAGTGGGGGGGAAACTGAATTAAATAGGGAGTAGAGGAAGATGATTTGGGTGATCTAGTAGTCTGGTAGTCCAGTAACTTCTAAAACATCATTACTGTGAAGGAGTGTCTGAAAGCCTGAATTGGGTCTTGCAGTCTGGCACGTTGATCGAGAGGAGGAGAAAGGACAAGGGGAGCAATTCCTATAGGAACTGCAAGGGTAACACAGAGGAGAAACTGAAAATCAGGATCAGAAGGTGACAAACAGATGAAGCTCATGGAGAACATTTATTATTGTAGTTTGGAAAAGAAAACTTCAAATTGCTGTTACAAGAGGCAGAGATGTGGTGGCTTTTACCAAAATAGGGATGCTTGTGGAAAGACTACATAGACATAAGGGGCAAAAAAGCCATAAAAAAAAGCAGAATGCCCCTGCTACAGCTGCTGTAGGTGAGAGGAATGCACATAAAGCAGTTCCACTACAAGGTCAGTCCTGGCCCAGCTGCCCAAGCGTGCAGCGTGTTCTCCCTTGGGCAGATCCTGTAGTGTTTCTCCCAGGCCAGTTCTTCCTCCATCCAGGGGTTCTGTGCAGTCTTCCCTTTTGCCCTCTAGCTGGCTTTGTGTTCAGTACAGGTTCTGTGCCCTCCCTGAGTATTTTTTTCTTTGCGATGCCCTGATCTTGAGGAACCACTGAATGAAGGCATCTATACTGAGCTTCAATGTACTCTGGCTACCTGAATTGAAATTGTCACCTCTAACCACTGTAGCCTACCTTCCCTTGCAGTCAGCCCTGTCAAGCAGCCCAAGTGTGGTGTTTTGTGGGGGTGTGTGATCTTGCTGGATCAGGGGAATGATATAGAAAATTTTTATGGTGCCAATGAGGAACAAAATTCTTTAGGCTTTTAATCTTAGTGAGTTCTCACTTGATTTAGTCGAATCCTTCCCAGATGCTAGTTACCAGTGAGACTTAACTCTGAAAAGACTTGAGGGTCTGCCTGATTCGCAGGGGGGATCAGTATCAGCCTAATGGGACCTTGGTTGAAACTTTAATTACAAGAAGACAGTAAAAGGCACTGTTTAAGGAAAAAAAAATCTCCTTATCAAATTTTGTTGCTAGTCTAGTCAGGCTAAAAATTCTGCTAAATCCTGATGATTAGTAAGAGTTCTTCATTTCTGTGATATTTATAGTCGTGTTAAATAAATTACGAATTATTCAGAGGCAGTATATTAAAGGAGATCTAATCAAGATATCCAGAATATTGTGACATATTTAAATCCCATAATATATAAAAAACCCCACTTTTGAGGGCGTAAAGATACTTTATATACAATTAGAGGCAGTATTATTAATAACCTTGGGCTCAGATTGAGCGGCTTCCTTTGGGATTTGAGGGTTTTTTCTATATCTCTGGAACCAAATATGTGCCTTAATTACCAATCAAACAGTCAATGAAGGCAGAACTGAAGTATGGATGTATATACTTGAATTTGCATTAGCATTTCTTCCATAGACTTGAATTAGTGAGGCCGAGTGTATCTGTGGATTTGAATTGCTCTCAGGAAGAATGTGAATCCATGTTATGAGCTTAGAGTTTCAAAACTGGCAGACCTGTCTGTTCTGTATCACATGATACTTAAGCCACATGCGGAACCTGCCAAAGGCAGGCATTAGTCCAAATGCAGGTGCCCTTAAAAAGCGCTGAGAAGATCCAGACCATGTAGAACCAGATCACTAGTTGGGCAGGGCAGTGTAGTTTCCCCCCAGTCCTATTTCTTTGTGGATGTTTCAGGAGAGGTGGATTTTGATGTGCAGTAAACAAACACATCTGGTTTGAAACTGCTCTGATTGCAGATGATTTGAAGGCCTGCAGCATAAAATCTGAATTGGAGACAAGAAAAGTGGGGCAAGATACTTTTGAGATTTGAACACCCATGGGTTGCTACGAAGTCAGTGTGACTTGTGAGTGGGCAATGCTCCTTGATAGCAAGGCATGTGCTGTGTCCTTTTTACTGTAGAAACAGGACGGAAGAGCCAACACCTTCCAAGTCAGCTGGATTGGGAAGCTCAGCATTTTGGAAGTTGTTACTCCAGGGTGCTGTGCTTGTCAGGTATATCTGTAAGGAAACTGGTTTTTTTTAGTTGAAACTAGGGAATGGGAAAATGTGTTTGAAACCGGTCTTCACTGTAATTCTGAGTATTACTTATTTCTTACAGTTAGAATGATGAATAGTGGGGGAGAAGTAGCTCATTGTGATAAAGGAAAAAATAGATAAAAGGCATATGCTATCTGGGACCTTGTTGGGCAATGCAACCATGCAGAAGGTAACAGAAAATGCATCTTTTATGGGAAAGGGCAAGGGTTCAACTAAACCACACCAATTCAACTAAACTCATTTGTCACTGAATCAAGTCAATACAAAGCTCTCTAACTTAATCAGAATGTCCAGATACCAATGAAATCTAATTGATTTGGAAATCTGTTTCATCAGAGGGTTACACTTTCAAGGATGTAGCAGCTCTCGTGTGAGTCTTAGTTTGACTGTGACCAGTGGACTCAACCTGGTGTTGTTCTGACACTGGTCAAATTGCTTTGTTCCTGACCATCTTCACTGTTGCCTTGCTCCGGTCCAGCTTTAGCAACCTGCTTTTGTGCTGAGGTCGTAGGCACTGCAGAGCAGTTGGGTAGTGGTGTTCCAGTTAGGACTGTGTGAAATGTTTAGGTGGGTGTTGTGATGCTGTTTTAGAACCAGTGGTGCAGAAATGAAATGGAAAAATGTAGTGCTTGTGTTCTAACACAATTTACTGGAATTTAATTGTTCTCATATTTATTTGCCTCTTTCTCCTTCCTGTAGTTGGATATATGTATCTAGCATTTCAGGATGTCTGTGTCATCCCTTTAGCTTCTTTTTCTAAAATTGATTTTCGTTCTGCACATGTTCATTTCTGAGTGTTTATAAGCTGTTTAGTTTGGTCAAATACATCAGGCTTCTATTCTGAATGGTTAATCTTGAAACTGCCTATGAAAGAGCTTCAAGATAAAGTGCTTTTGATCATTACCAGCTGCTGTGTGCTTCATAGGCTGTAATACAAACCTGATGTTCAATTTTGGTGGCATGTTCTAATGAAGTTCTCAGATTTATTCTAGGTGATAAAAAAATAAACTCATTTTTTGCACAGGTAAACATGGACAAATTCAGATTCATAAACCATCTTGTATTTGCCACACTTTCCACACTGCTTGAAATGGTCACTGTACACACCTGATTTATAAAGACAATATCACCTTGATGAGTATACAGTGTGTCACTTGAGCAGGATTCATGTCTGTATGAATTTCAGTGGAGAAATATAATGTGAGACTGTATAAATACTGCAGCCTTGTGCTTTATCACACTGTTGTATTGGTCAGATTTCCTGTGCTGTATTGACTATGTGTTGTGGGTTGGTTTGGTTTTTTGTTGTGAGTTGGCGTGTTTGTTTTTTCCTTTTTTTTTTCCTCTGTTTTAAAAAATAATTCTGATTAAAAAAGGAAATATTGGTGAGCTTTCTGAGTCAGCTTTCTGTTATTAATTGCTATATGTGAATTAAATTATTTTGAGATCAGTAAATACAGTGGAAAACACTAAAGATTATCTTGTTCTTGAACTTTCCTCCACTCCAAAGAGAGGGAAGGACAGGCAGAGCAATTCTAGGCGATCAGAGTCAAACCAGTCAGATAACAGATACCTGGTGGGCCACATCTCCTGGTTAACTGCATTAGCATACTTGACTACTGCTTGGTGTAGGAGTGGTGTTGTGAATGAATACTGTAGAAACAGGTTGGTTACTTGACACTTTCTATAAAGACATCTAAAACTCTCCTGTGCTCCTCAGTGTATGTATCTATACATAGGCTGGCTTCACCTTCACGTGACTTCTCTGTGGCTACATCATGGTACCCAGAAAGGGTTATACTGACTGAATGTGCACTTAAAACAAAGATGAAATAACTTTTTCTTGTGACCACAATGTACATGAGTTTGTATCTATGAATTTGAAGGTGAACTGTAGCCTGGAGCTTTCATTTCTTAGGAAAGAAGCCACCCACACTAGTGTTTAATGGATTGGGACAAGCTCTTAGTGCAGCCGCCTCAGGCCATTGCTTCCTGTGCTGCTGCTCCCTCTGCTCAAACAAAATCTTAACACCTTCTGCAGCTGGTGACATTGCTTATGTTTGGATATGTTGAGAAGAAATTTCCTGTATTAGGTGAAAATAAGTATGGACAGGAAACCCAGATTGGGAAAATAACTGTGGAAAAGTTGGATTGCGAAAGCCTCGTTCATTTTTCATAACTTGACAGCACAATTTTAAGCTTCAGGAAAAAAATGACACTGCTAGAAAAGATGAACTGATAGAGTCCTCTAAAGCTGAATGTGAAACATAGGCCCAGCACTACTGTAACAGCTGAATGTAAGTAGAATTATTCCACTCTCATACAAGGTACATACATAATCAAAAACTTGACCTCTGCTGCAGTTCTGTTAAATGTGTGTCTTCAGTTAAAAGAAGTCTGTGGCAAAAATGGCAATGGATGGCAGAATTTGAATGGGCTTATTCATGCAACTGGGTAAAAATCACTGTGGCACAAACTGCCTGGAAAATGACACTTTACACTTCCTACATGAGCAGACTTTTATGTATCTGTGCTCCTTGCAGCCTGCAAGTTAATTGTCCACTGAGTTGTGTGTATGCATAGGACTTCCCAAAGTGTTATTTTTAAACTAAATATTTGGTGTTCTTTGATAAACCAGAGCAGAAAATATTTTTATAAGGCTGAATGTTTCTATTAGACTAATCATAAAGCAAGCATTATTCTTATTCTCTAGCATGAGTCACAACTAACTGTATCAATTGCTTCATAGTATGTTAACTGAATAGCTTGGTGGCAGTGAGCAAGGCTTAATCCTGTCTGTCTTCCCATTCTGTGTCCGTATCTTCTATACTCTCTTGCCCTAACGGCTCAAGTGATGCATTATGCGTAATGCTTTCACGTGTTTCAGGTTTAAATTGAAGTGTGGAACAGTTGAGTGCCTGCCCTTCTTAAAACTTGAATCCACTGTAACTGCATGTTTAACTCTGGAGATTCCTATTTGAATGGATAATTCTGAGAAATTTTGGCAGAAGTGACTTACCATCAGTAAGTATCAGTTGTCACAGGTATAGCTAATGTAAAATCTCAGTCTCTCTTGACTCCAGTGTATTCTTACAGAGATATCGTGCTGGAAGCCATTAGAGATGTACAGGCTTGTCTGCTAGGTTACACTGATGAAAGGTAAGAAAATTGCTGGCCCTTCTTAACCAGAAGCTGTTGTCTTGGCATGAAAATTAGTCACATGTGTCTTGCCATATGAAGGCTGGGACACTTCCCAAGTCGTTGTTAAAGAGTGCACAGGTGCATGCTGAGGCTTTGAAGTCACCACAAAAAACAATGCCAACCTGAAAATAAGCCCTTGAAGCAATATCAGCTCAGGCAGACTGTGCTCTGCCTTGTCTCATGTTGTGCTCTGCAAACAAACTACTGCTGCCTGCAGATGCTGTTGTCCTGGTATCACTGAAATTAAAATGAACAGATGAGATTTGTACAGTTCTGTTTTTCTTCCAAATGGCTGGCTGGACTGTGCCCATCTTCCTTTGTAGTTTCTTGTTGGGGGTAGGAAAAGGACCTACTGTCAGCATCAGTGTTCTTTCTATCTGCAGTAGAAGTGGTGAATGTACCTTGGCTTCCCCTGGGTACTCCCATGTGTGACCCGTTAGTCAGGTTACCTGCCACACTTACCTGTTGGCAGAGCAGCCCAGCTGAACAGCCTGGTACTGCTGAGCTGGCCCAGCAGAAACATTACTCTGAATAAAAAGGCTGTTTTCCAGTAATGCGACCACATCAACAAGTATCTGAGGGGCTGGAAAGGTGGCATAGGTGGTTAGCTGCAGGGGCGTGGAGCTTGGGCAGACCAGGATTGGTAACTGGTTTCATGGAACAATATAAGTTCCATGTTACCTTTCTAATGCAGACAATTTTTCCTTGATCAAAAAATTGAAAGTGTGGTGAGACAGGATGTGTGAAGTATTTGTCAGTAAAGCTTTTGATACAAAACATTTTTCCCTATTTAAAAAAAAAAAAAAGAAAAACAGAGTGACATTGGGTGTTTCTGGGGAAACTGCAATGCCAATATTTGTGGTGAGGATCTCAACCTGTAAATGCGATACTGCTTGAAACAAGTGTTGTTCTTCAGTGTTTGTACAGTGCCAGTTGTGATGGAATTCTTGGTTGTGAAATACAAACTTCAGAAATGACTGGGGAGTTCAAGTTTGGTGTTGTGTAGAGTTTGAGACTCGTTCCAATATGGCCAGTTTAGATGTCATCATGTCAAGTGGTTAAATGGCATGTAAACAAGGATACTGTATACAGAATTAGTGTGAAGATTTATGAAACTACTAGAAGGTCCAGTATTTGATTCTTGTAAGATATTTCTCCTAGGGATGAAAGAAAACATTCTCCTAGGTATAGGAAATGAACAACTGAACTAAAACACCCGTAATTTTGTTGTGTGTGTTAAGTCAGATCTAATTGTTACTGAAAAAAGCAAGTGCAAATTATTTGCAGCAACGAAAAGAACTACCCTGTTGGGCAGGAAGTCGCGTTTATTCTTGCTTGTTATTATGAAGGAAAGATTTGATATTCCTGGTGACTATAAAGATTAAACTAGAGATTTATGTTAATGCAAAGGATTAAAAGAATCTTAATAACATTTAGAAAGATGCAAATGTTCTCTCCTGCATTTTATCTTTTTCAGACGAATGTGCCATAAGGGAGATATTGAAGGGGGAGAACACATCCTCACTCTCAATTGTGACATCTGGTTTAATACTGCACTCACATGGTCATTAAGTATTAGTTGTTTTCACCAGTGTGTTTTTGAACAGTATGTGATAAACTCTTTGTCCCCAACTAACATATGAATATCAGGAAATAGCAATGTAGGACCAACTTCAGATACATAGTCTCTGTTTAGTCTGTGGCTTCATGTGTTGCAAATTTCAAAGTGTAAATATTACTCAGCATAATTTTTTTAATATCCTATCACTTTCAGACTTACTTTCTAAATAGTAAAGACTTTGAAATATCAGGCCCACTGTAGAATTGTCAGCTGTGTTTCCCCAGTTTCAAACCATCCTCCCAATGCAAACATGGGCCACACCAGCATGGAAAATTATGTGCTTTATTTGGGAGCCCTGACATATTATACATGTATGTACATACATTTCGTATGGAGAAATTATAGAAAAAATATGATTTGAAAAAGGAGGCAATTAAGGTGAAGGTGTAAACATCACTAGCAGTTTATGTTCTGTTTTGAGTTTTTTTCCTGCTCTTCAATCGTTTACTAACAGACAAGTATATATAAATAGAAGCCACCTGGATTATTGTTATACAATTTGACTGATAAGACTGTGGAAGTGTCCCAGCTCTCTAATCAATATAGATCTTCAAAAGGCTTTGAGTAGTTAAACATCAAGTAATCCATATAGTAAAAGTCATAGCTCCGTTGTCGTTGAGAAGGAGAAAGCTGTGCAAAATACTGTTGTGTAATTTTAGTGGTAGTTCTTTCTTCGTTGGAGTGCCTGTCTTTAAACTTGGGGAAAGTTAAATTTTGTGGAGCACCAATCAAGTGCAAGAAAAAGTTTGCATCATCTTCCATACTTTCAAATTTCCCAACAAAGTCATAGTCTATTAAACATGGGCTGCAAAGCCTGTTGACGTGATCCCAGTGGATATCCATACCCACTGGCCTGTGAACATCCAGGAGATACTGAATGAACTCTTTGAATTTGACTCCAGAGCCTGTCCTTAATGCTTCTTTGGTGGCGTTGATGCGGTATCTGGAAATGATGGCTTTTCCAAAAACCGGGTGGTAGTAATTGTTTGGATGTTCAAACTTGTCCCGAAATGCAGATACTAGCTTTTCAAAAGGCTCACGAATAAAAAGCATCTTTGTGTAAGTGTTGAGCCTATGATAAATTCCTTTGTGATCAAACCCATCCAGTCTCTTTAAGTAGTTTCCGTAGTGCACTGTGTTGTGCTGGATGTCTTTTGTGGAAGAAGCCAGCCCATTAAGAACCATGAGCACCCGTTTCCAGTTAGAGCAGCCGGCTTTTGGTACTTCACAGTATAAGACTCTATATTTATCTTCTACAAATATTCTAGAAACGTGATAAGGAGTGATTATTCTTCTATTATTACTCTTGTATTTAGAACAAGTTTCCCTCATAATTCGCTTTCTTTCTCTTTGGATCTGGTAGAGACTTTTCCACTTACTGTTGTTTCTATCCTCAGATTTAAGGGTGGGCAGGTTGAGAATGGAGCTGTTCATGGAAATCAGAATTGGGCTCTTTTTAATTATAAATCTCCTCCTCCGTTTATGGAGCCTGATGGAATTAATTTCTTCACCTTTTTGTTGATCTTTCATAGCAAACATTATGCTGCTTTGCCGTCTGTCTGTGCTTTGAAGCTTAGTGGGCACACTTTCAGATGGGTGTAATGAATCGTCCTGCTTTACCGTTGCTACTCCATCTGCAGTATTTTTTCTTAATCTTCTATCCTGGTTATTGCTGGAAACACAGTCCTGGTGAGAAAAATAGATAAAAGATGTTAGTAAATGAGTGTTTGTCACTGCTAACAGCTTGTACAACTTAATGTGGATCTTTTGTACACCAAGCAAAATTGTACAACAAAATGCATTTCTGCAAGTCCACCGTGATGTGTCTGTGTTGTGGTAATGACTTCTCTCTTGTCATCTTGTTTTGTGCTCATGTGAAACTCAAAGGCTGAGATGAGCCTGAACTTCTAAATTCCAGTTCAGATTTAGGTTTAGTTGTATTTTAGCTGGTGCCTGTACCCAGACTTTGATAGATAATTTTGTCTTAGATATCTTGTCTTTGACATTTCCGTGAAGGTATCTGAGTATTTTGAGGACTTAATTCCAGAGTGCCTGCTGTCACCCAAATCTGTTCCACTGCCCTCCCCAGCTTTCTGTAGCTTCTCTTTGCAGTGAGGGCAGCTGTGGACAGTGAAGCCTGACAGGGAAGGGAGGTTTATAGTGGAGTGAAGATGCAGAGGGAGCCGGAGTGGGAAGAAGGCAGTGGAAAGGACAGCAGAGAGAACATGGAGGCTTTGCAGAGCAGGGGGTTTGGGGAGAGCAGCATGAGATGAGACCCCAAAGGGAGGCCTGAGTGAGGTGAGCCTGGCACCAGAGCAGCTGAGACCTCATGGGGGGCAGGAAGGGTGGGAATGAAGCTCTGGCTGGGATTAGGCAAGTGAAAACATTGTAAGCAAGCTGGGTCTGTGCTAAGGGGTTTCTGGGACCTGCTTGTTTTCGTTAGGTGCTTCTCAGTGGTTAATGCTGCTTCTGGCATACAGCCCAGATGTGCTCCGCTACTGCCGTCTTCTCAGAACACCTGAATTAAATCCTTGTCTACACGTCTGTGCCTCTAAGACTGAAATTAGGTTCTGGACACTGTTTAACTACATGTCATCCCTGTTTTGAGATCTCACCTGGGAACTGAGTGGCATATGAACCATGAGGGAGTATTTCAGCAGAGGAAGCAGATGTAGTTGTAAAATGTTTATTGCTTACCCCAAATACTTAATGTTTGTTTAGAGGTTTCATAAATTGCTAATTTATATTTTCAGTCTTTACTTGCTGTCTAATAGTATTTAAAAGTGGCTTCAAAAAATAAGATACTGGATGGATTTTTAAGGTGTACAGTATGGGAATTAGTAGTGTCATGCTTTTTCAAGGTGGTAGATTAAATCTTAATAGTGATTTTTTGCAAGTCTTTCTGTTGGCTGAAAAAAGCAATGATATAAGTCACAAACTTGTGCTGTTATGGAGGTTGTATCTTGCCATATCCCCCTTTAAAGGTGAGAGGTTTTAAAGAAGTCTCAAAAAAGAGACTTGGTATTCATTATCAAAAGTACTGGTGACAAAAGAAGAAAAAATATTATTCTTTTGTAAGTGACTTGCTTAAAATGGTAACTACTATATAAAAATCAGAGCAGAACAATATTAAACACAATTTTTAGAGTACTGTGCAAGTTGTTGTAGAACTTGAGTTTCTAAAAATGTTTTGCTGGCTATTCTGGTAGTGCAGGTGGCACATGAGATGCAGACTAGGAAACCAACTGATAATTTATCATACAAGACACTGTGTTCAGTTGTTGGGAGTGATTGTTTAACTCCGCTCTCATCTTCAGAGGTTGTTTCTGATGAATGATAGATTAAAGTTTTTGTCTATGTAAAATTCCAGCTATTTCGAAATATTACCCTTTACAGAGTGGCTGAAATTCAATCTTAGATTTCCTTGATATTCACACCTCTGGTGATGAACGGACAGTTTTTGGGAAACTTCAATGCCATGATGTGAATGTTTTCTGTCAGTGTAACTCTTCATCCAGAAGGCCAGGCTGGAGCTGCAGAGATGGGTGATGTCGATCTCATCACACCGATTCCACCAGGGGATGGCATTGGGGGAACAGCTGGCAGCTGTACAGTTGTTCCTTTGCATATTTTTCACTTGTCCTTTAAGGATGAAATCCTGACAGCCCACAGCCCCCTCACTGCTGCTGTGGGTGCACTGACAGCCACTAGATGGAGGAAGTTCACCAGGATTTTTCTTTAGCCTATTTTTGAGCACGTCTCAAGACATTCAATTGATCAGTATGATTTCATACAGAATATTAATATATGCGAGGCTTACAGTATCTTTTAGGAATATCCAGTCTAGGAAAAAGCTCATAAGACTAAAGTTGCCTAGCTTATCAAATTGATATTCTAAAAGGAAAATTTACACTTCATGGCAAAGCTTTGATGTGGTTTTCCTTGTTGGTGCTTCATCTCCACTCTAGTGGCCTTTTCTGAGCCATCTCTATATGTACTCTGTACTCAGCATTTGGGTACAATTCTGCTTATGTACTTCTGAAAACTTACTTTTTTTGGTTGCTGGAATCCCATGTTATATTTTATCCCTAAACAAAGAAAGAAATTGAAGTCATTATTTAGTAAAAATAAAAACATTCGTTTATTTTTTTTTTTCTGGACTGGTAGTAGTGTGTCCTCAGTAACTAAAAGGAAAATAGGAACAAGTTCTGTTAATGCAATGATAAATAGACCAATGGTGAATCATAATTAATGTATATTTCATAGTAACAATAGTCCTTGGAAGGCCTCTTTATTTATAAATGTCGTAACAATTGTGAAATGGAGTGAATGTCTCTGCCTCTCTTTTACAGATGGGGAAACTGAGATGGAGAAAAGTGATTGCTTACCCTCAGCTGAAAGGCCAGGAACAGAACGAGAAGCAGCTGAGATTCATGATCCCAGGTTAGAACTCTAACAATTGCTGTTCTTTGTGTACTTACCTAAAGCTGGTGTTTCTCTCTGCCTCCCTGCCCCTTCCACCTTTGGATAGTTGGTACTTAATCATAGTAATAACTTGCATTGAGTATTATCCTTTGCTGTAAAACCACAGCAGCACAGAGCAGAGTTGTGTGAGGTAATGTTTGTGGAGTTGTGTAGAGACAAAACAATACAGAATTGTGTTTTGCTAAATCTTCTGGCTTCTACAGTGATGTCTACCTGAAAATATACTAATAAAGATATGACATTCCTAGAAGGCAGCTTTAGGAGATGTGTAGGATCTCTTTACTGTTCCTAACCTCTGCTAAGTATAAGTTAATAATACAAGAATGTATAATGGGAATGCTTCTTAATTATTAAATTAGTTTGGGGCTTTTCAGTGTGTAAATATGTTGTCATCACTGGCACTTTTGCTTGAAAATTTCAGTTGCTTGAAGACTTCTGTTTCAGAAGTCTGCATTATGAATCCACAGCCTTTTGACGAGGACAGTTAGACGTAAAGGTGTTGCAAAGCATTATAAGTGAAAGCATCACTGGGATAGCTCAGTCTATCAACTTAACTTTTATGGTACTATGAAAGGTCTCAGAAAGGTGTGTGTACATAGTTCACACTGCACCTTATTGCAGTTAAAGTAGCAAGTCCAGCTTACATGATCGATCTTTTTTTTTTTTTTAATTGGATCTACAAACTGGTGTTTACAGTAGAGTATCAGTGAAATTGCTCTGGTTATTTCTGTGCTGTTACATCTCATCTAGCCATACTCATTACTCTTCTGGTTTGTGTTTGAGATTTAATTCCACTGCAGCAATTTGTTAGCAATAAACTCCAGTTAAGGTGGATGGGGGGGATATTGTGAGTCTATGTCTGTTAAAAGCAAAGGGCATGTTATTTTTACGTCATCAGAAATATGTTCCAAACAGCTTATAGAAGGGGTCTTAAGCCTTTTTCCTAGTTGCTTCTCAAAAGTGTTTAGTTGCAAAATAACATCAGAAGGCATATTCTAAAGAGAAAACAGAGCTAATCCATATCTTCCTTGTGTGGGTTCTGGAGGATTAAATTGGATTCTATTGCCCCAAGTTTTGGGAGGTATTATTGTGCTGTTGTCCAGTTCTTGGTGTGACCAGTTAAAGAACCACATTTATTCTATTGCTGTGTAATATGTTACAAAGCAATGAAGGTATGGAAACTGCTGTCCAAGAAGAATAGCAAAAACTGAGCACCAGCACTTTGAATGAATTGATACTAGAGCATGGGTGATTTGTTTAAACCTTTAAAATGTTCTGTTTGTCAGCAGATGTAACCTCTTCTTTTTTTTGCGAACCATAAAGGCACAACTTTAAGCAACTTGAACTAGATTTGCCTTGGCTGCTTGGTCTCTGCTCTAAGGCATCATCAA
Organism: Streptopelia decaocto; assembly: GCF_964273445.1. Lineage (NCBI taxonomy): Eukaryota > Metazoa > Chordata > Aves > Columbiformes > Columbidae > Streptopelia > Streptopelia decaocto. The sequence continues at coordinate 16,126,380 of NC_138666.1, read as the reverse complement.
CACAGCTAGTTGGAGTAATTGCTTAACTTTTACTTTAGGCTTTCTCATAGCGGAGCTTGAAATGAAATATTATTTTCCTTACAAATTCAGAATATTGTTATGCTATCTATTCTCTTACAGGTAGAAATCATGTGTGTCAGGTACAGTTTTGAAACGATAACATGGTTAAGAAATTTAGTCTTGTTGTGTGAGTTGGTCAATTCTGCTTATTTTCTATGAATATCTTTTGATTTCTTGCATGTTAATAATATAATGCACTTAGGAATTCCTATAATAATGCTATTACAGATAATACTGTTAAGTATTACAGATAATTCTGTTAAGTACAAATTTATTCCTCTCAAGTATTTCATTTTGATCTTTCTTTAAACTGGATGGAGTACTGTTATTCATTCCTCCTCCTTTGTCATGGATCGTGGAGATTTACTTTGGCTGTCAATAGTGTCAACACGCATGGGTGAGAATTTATGTATTTAAATATTTCTCCTACCGTGAACTAGTTACCTATTGTTGTAAGATGGGGAATGGTTGTGCAGCCTGCTCTAGGAGATCATGTAATGTCTACAAATCCACTCCCTTTCTAAAGGCATTTTGAGCTTTTCATAATTGAAGACGTAAATCAGTGAGAAAAGAATTGGTCAACTATTGGAAAAATGAGCAAGTGTTTTGGACAGAAACATATGAAAATATTGCAGCATTTGCTGTGTCCAAATCATAACGTAAAAGTTAGGGTTAGTTTTTCCCCTAGGTTTGTTTAGTTGTGGTCATTTGTCCTGATTTCAATGGGAGCACTAAGAGCTTGTAGCAAAACCACACACTTTGTATAATTACCTGTTAAAGTTGGTATGTATCTGCTTTGAATAATAATTATTTAAAAGATCCACAGAAGTATGACGAGCAGGTTCGAGATCTACCTTTTCATGGTTGATTATGACTAGTTATGTTTTTGTAGTAGTGTTTCATAAAGTAACTTATAGATTAATACTTTGCACTGATATACTAGGCTTCAAAAAATTGAAAATAAATGCTAGTAAGAGATGAGTAAGCGTTCATAGAAATGATTCTTCATTTACTGGCTTTAAGATGTAATCAGAACAACAATTCATGTTTAATGTAAATGTTTGGTGAAGCACTTGCCAATCTCTTCAATGTTTTCTGAATTTGTGACTTCCAAAGTTGGCTTCCTTTAGCTGTCTTTCTCATGATACAGTCTGTCACTTCAGATTTAAAGCTATTTGGGGAAAAAACCTCAAGTGCAGTGAACTCAGGGAAGTTATATTGCATTGATCTACTATACTAATAAAAAAATCTACATTTAATGTTATGCTACATCTTTATTGTCCATGTTACTTATGAACTCTTAGATGTTATTGCCAAAATGGTAATTTTTTTTGCCCTAAAAATATCGCTGGTGTCTGTGGCACCCAGGTGATGTTAGTGATCATTAAATATTTGGTGCCAGGCATGATGATGACCAACATCTCACTAGTGCTCAGAGGCAGAATCGTTCCATCAATTGTACATTGTTTTTGTCAGTTTTCATGGTGTTATTTTCTCCTTGTGCAACCATGATTTTGCAGACCTGTGCCTGGCCTATGCTTTATGTTTGCTTGTGTTGTATTTCATGAAATACAAGCCTTATGCTTCATCCAGTCCTACCATATAGTCAAACCCGTTGTGTGCTTTTTTTTTTTTTAAATGCTACTAGCAACATAATAAAATGGTCTCCATCTTCTCCGTGTAACATTATATAGCTCTGCCTCTCTGCTGCCTTCTCTCTGCTTCAGGACTTAATTTTGGCTTGCCTCTGAGACTGCACTACAGCTGAAATATTTTTTAATAAAAATGATAATTTCAAGTCTGCATCTGTGACTCCATCCCTTAATGGGCATCTGTGAGCAGTGTACACTCGTTTGCTTCATCCTGATCTGTGAAATATGCTCTGGAAGGGCTGTTACCCTTGTTGCATGAACATCTGTGTCAAGTGTCCTATCCGCATGTGCTGCAGTCTTAGGTCTTCGCTCACACACAGCGACATGTACTTCATCACAGAATGAATAGTAAACCAGTACTCAGAATTCTGGTTAGCATGAAAAATTTCTAGTTTGAAAAGTTTTTTCCCCAAAGTATGGATCGGATCATATTTTTCCAGTGTGTTGGGTTTTCTTTTTGTAATTTAAAATCAACTCTTTGCTTGTGCAGTATAAAGAAACTGCCCATTTCTGATCCTAACTTACTCTGGTGTCTAATTCTTTACATACTGGAATGAAAGTGCTTGTTGAATAGGTATAATTATTTTTAATATAGCTACCATTGTAAATTGTTTGGGTTTCATATATAAAATACAAATGTAGTGAACATATTTGGAATACTTTTAAAATATATAAGCCTCTTGATAGAAATTTTTTTATCTTGAAATTGGAGCCTAATTAATAGAACAAACTTTATATATGTGTAGCTGTTTTAATTGTATGCTGTGTGTATATCCTTTTTATATCTGAAATTTATAGTTTGTTTAGGGAAAACCCCCTCAAATCCTCCATGTAAGTTACATACACAGTGTCTCACTCCAAACTAAAAGAATGAGGCAAAGTGAAGAAGGTTTAGCAAAGCCGTAGCACATCTTGAATTGTGCATCAAGAAAGAAGCAAACCTATACAGTGAATCTATATAATCTCACCTCTTTGAGTCCCTTGTGAAACTGTGGCTATGTGCCGTCATTTCCCACAGATGGGTGAACTTTCACAGGGGCCGCTTTGGGTAAATGATACACTGCACAGCCCTTGTCAAAGCTAAATGCTCAGTGACAGGGCACATGCCATTGTGTTCTACTGAGAAGTCATGGATTTCTGAGACACAGAGTGACTGTTTTCACATCTGTTTCACACTAGTTGTTACAGTGGTAAAAATAACACAAACAATTTTTAATGTATTCTCTATGAATGACAGGTTGCATGCAGGAAAACCTTGAGCCTCCTGCAATTTGACCAAAAAACCTATCTGTCATTCTCGAAAGCAGTCAAACAGTCTCCATAACAGCTTTCACTTTTATGGCACCTTTTTGTATTTGATTGCAGAATAGTTACATATATGGCAAGAATTATTTTTACTTATGAATTGTGAGAGTGAATTATTGGGGAACTCATCTGTAGTGCGGCTTTTCTGGAAAAAAAATCCTAGATGCTACTGTGAACATTTTATTCTGATTTCTGTTGCTACAGTATGTACTTGGTAGTGCTTTTGGTTTTTGGTGGTTGTTGTTTTTAATTTTACATTGCAAAGAGCAGTAAGTTATTTGTTACTATTCCATGTATGAGAAGCAGAGGCTGGTAGATGCATTTGCCAAACTTATCAAATTTTTAGGTTGTCACGTTTCAAATTATGAACTCAAATATTCTCATGTTCTTATGCCTCTGTGGTTCTGGGATGCAACATCCATCTCCTGTTACGCTTTGTCATAAAGAACCTGATTCTTTAAGTCCATCTTGCTGATTTAAAGGAGCTGAAGACATAAGTCAGGTGTGATGGTTATTTCCTTAGCCACAGTACCATTCTATCCACCGCCCTGTGTGCAATTTTTCAGTCTCTGAAGTAGCCCTTTGGAGCTCTAAGTAGTTAAACATGCCTCTTTAAGTAAAGGACTGTGTTTTTATTTTTTTGCCCTGTTTTGGGAAGGCATGAGAAGTTTGCCACACTACTGAGGCTTAGAGTTTATTTATCTCCTCCTTCCATATGTGGATTCCTTTGTAAATCAGGTAACTCATTCTTCCTGAGTTCTTAGCTTCTCATTGCAATCCTACTTTGCCAAGCATGCAATTTTTAATATTTCAAATGCAATCTATTTGGGTAACTTTGAACTCTGACTTGTGGATTATTCTTGAGCAGTAGCAGCGAGTAGAATACTTCCCAAAGAGATAGCCATTCACCCTCGTTTTCCCATCTCTGGTGCTAGTATAGTGCACAAACTGAATTACTTTATATTGATCTTGTGCTTTTCAATCAGAGTCAGTTTCGGAGAGGTAGGCATTGAATCTGAGTGAAACCATTGGCTTCATATTTCTCAATCAGCCAAAGCTGCAGTTTGTCCATCCCACAGGCAGCAGGCGTCACGGTGTTGTGCTGCGTTTGTGTCGTGGAGTACTTACCATGGTAGCAGCTTGCGTGCACTTCAGTTGATTAAAACACGATTACTCCGGCTTTTTGTGACTGAAATGACTTTCCATCTTAATGAAGTAAGGGAGTCTCTGGACAGAAGTACCAAATATGGGGAAAGCAATGCAATTCTGAAGGGCATACTCTGGTAATAATTAGAAGCGTAAGGTTAATCTATCAGTTTGAACAAGAAAACATTACAAATGGGGGAACCAGAGTAGAGATCAGTACACACATTAAGGGACTTTTAATGTGTGCCACTTGAGGACTTTCATAATGTCTAAGAACTTGGTGTTCCCAGTTCATTTGTGGTACCAGTAGCCAATCCTGTATGTCCAAATCAAGCAAAACTGCACAAAAATCATCATTCTGAAGCACAGACCTCAGAGTTGTGGCTGCTGCCGTGTCATCATTCTTGTATTACTTGGAGTTCAAAACCCCTCATATTTCTTTGACTTGCAGCATGCTAATAGAGCAGGTATATGAACCCTTAAAGACAGACACATATTACTATGTTTTTTCATAATGTTCTTATGTTCTAAAATAGACTGAATCAATCACCTTGACTAAACACTTGCGTAACTTCCACTTGGTCTGTTTCCTTTGATAGCTGATGGAGGGAAATGCATGGTATGTTTACATTGCAAGCTTAATCAAATGAATACAAGAAGTTGTTTGTGAATTTATTATGAGAAAGGTAACACTACTTGTTTACTTTGTCTTCTCTTTGCTATTTAGCCATCCTAATTACAGAGTGCCATTTTCTGACTTAATTTGATAAGAATTCTGTGAAGCAAACAGAAAAGTCAAGCCTGTGCTATTGCATTCCCCATTGCTTCTGTAGACCTACCCCTGGTAATATTGTTAATTAGCATCATTAGCTTTCAGGCACTGTCAGCAGTTACTTGCAGTTTCTACTTAATACTTTTTCAGTCAGTTTCCATTCTCATATTTAATATTTGCACATCGCCTTCATAGCATGACTTTGAGAAGGACATTACACTATATTCAGGTTTATTAGAAAGTTTAACATATAGCACTGCACTTAGATTTAGTAGCCTGTAAGAACTATTTGGGTGACCAGAGGATTTTCAATCAATCTCAAGCAAACACTTCATGTAATTTGTGACTGCAGTGGAGGAGTCAGGTAGCCAGAATAGCTCACCTAGAACCCCAGAAAATGTTTCAAGAAATTATGCAAGTAGGGCACTGAAGCTTCAATGGTCTTTCTATTGGAGGGAAGACAAAGTAATGCAGGTAGAATTCTGGATGGCTTTCATGTCACTCTGTAGAGACACTTCTTTAGGAGAGAAGGTGCAGAAGGAAAGAGGAGGCTGCAGGTAAGAGTTAAAAGCTAGATCTACACAGACATGCCTCAGACTGATGGAGTTCACTGGTTTGATAGATTGACCCTGGATCAGACACCACAGATGTGCATCCAAATTCTGTATGTTATGTTACAATTAGCTAGCCTGAATTGATAGAGTTTCCCTTTCTCTTGTTCTCATAGTTAATTACTGACAAGTCTTCCTAGTATAAGAGATCAATATGTGGTATTAAAAAAAAGAACACCTGCAACTTAGCTACAAAAGGAGTGATAATTGGGTAGACTTTGATACATTATGTGAGAAACAAGCAGGAGATCAGAGTTCTAGGAACTCTTATCCAGGCCTTTTTTTCCTGACTAATGAGCAGCTGAAGGCCGGTGATGATTTTCTGTTAGTCATTTCTCAGTGACCCAGATAGGAAGAGTCAAGGTGCTAGTCTTGAGTTTTAGCAAGCTTGAGGCTTTTAAAGCATAAGTGTAGGCCATTTTAAGATGTTCTGAAACTTTTAGAACTGACAGTTGAACTTTTTTTTTGCACAAAACTAGAAAACGTGGCTGTTAATTAATTCTAAAGTTTACAGTTTTTCTGGAGAACTGCCCTGCTCCCTGACTAAATCCAGTCAGCTGCTTGGTGACTCTTCCCTGTGTCCTACAGGTGCCCCCTCCCGTGCAGCCCATGGCCTCATGTGTATTTGGTTCTCTGGCCCCCTGAACCATCAGCAGTACCTGAAATGAGAACCCCTCTGCCACTGCCATTTTATGGCCACATCTGCATTTTTTGTTCACACATAATAGCACTTCCTAATTTTTCTAGTATCCCAATGTAGAATGGTGCATCAGCCCAAGAAGGGGCCATATGAACAGAGAGATGGAATTGTTTGCATCTACCTTGACAACCCAAATTTGGGACACAGTTGCTATGACAATTGAATCATTTGATTTTTGTAAGTCAGTGGATACAAACAGTGAGTAGCAAATTGGCTGCTGAATATGGTTAGCTAGGGATGGAACTTTTAGCTGATGAAAGTGTGTGAATGTGTCTGATTTCATTGAAAGCTCTTTTACGATGATCACTGTTCAGAGCATTTCAACGTATTCATGGTTCACTCAGTGCATTGCATACAATTATATACAATTCATTCTCTCCATTTTGCATTGGCTAAAGGATCTCTGAAGTAATCTGTCACTCTAATTCTGTCTCCTGAGACAATTGTCTTGCAGATGGAACTATTTCCTGACAACGAAGCACACCACTGGGTGTGTGGCTTACACAGGGTAATTGGATATTTTAACTTTTTTTATGACTCTGCTCTAGCACTGATTAAACCCCAGATTGTGGCAGAAAACTGTGCACATACAGGACTTTGCCTACCTGACTACTTGTTTCACCTGAAATGCAACTTTTTCACTTCAGATGTGGATTTTTTACTGAGCTACTTAGGATATCATTGAGGTTCTGTTGAGAATGCGTCCAAGGTGCACTCATGTAAACACTAGATAAGACCTGTTTTTAAATCTTTGAGAGTAGTAGATACAACTCTACTATATAGTATCTAGGTCTCAATCTTTTGCCTTTATCTCAATTGTTTATTAAATATTTTATCTTTAAGTCAATCCATTTCAGTCTTCATTTCCACTTTTGATATTATGGTAAATACATTTGAAGTTGTGACTTCATTGTAACTGCAGGTGACTGTCATAATGCCCTGTAGGAGCAGCTTTTAATTATTAAAAAAATGAAGATGTCAAAGACTATAACGTTAGGACTAAAATTTTCTGCATCATTGTTTAGAATGAATTTAAATGTCTGTCTGTTTCCTGATCTAGCTTGGCTTTTTTTAACCCCTTTTAAATTTTCGTTTCTTATCTTAAAGCAACTAAGGCTTGCTGGCTGCAACTGTTTTTATGCTTTTCATGCAATCTCAGATTCTGTTTTCACAGATGCTTTAAACTTTCTTTGGTGGAGCTGAAGTGAGCTGAACCTTGCCAAGGTACCACGTGCTGTTTCATATTTTTCTATACCTTCTACTATACGGGACAAAAAGATTCGATTTATTTTTGAGAAAAAACATAGTAGCATGGCCTTGAATCCCTTCCCAAAACTGCTTGTGCATTTGGTTGGTTTGCATGAAAGTGTAATTCTTCAGAGTATGCTCCTCACTCTTTCCTGCTGTTTACACACAGGGGCTTGGGACACCTACATTTTGACTTGTATGGTTTATATGTGGTGCATGGCTGATATTTATATAAACAAAGAATATATTTATATAAACAAAGAATATGTCTTGCATGAATAAAATCAAATCATGAAAATTTTAGGAAACTTTATCTGATCTCAGTTTACTATGTTTTAAATTTGAATCCATAGCTTTGTTTTGCTTGTAAACTAATGAGACTCCAGACTATCAACTGACATTATTCTCAATTTTCCTCATTAAGGAAGGTGGTAATTGCCAAGCTGTTGACAGCAAGTGCTGAAGAAGCAATGTGAGTGATTTCCTTGCTTTCAGATTCTTCAGACAAGGCTTTCCAGCTACATTAGCAATAACAGAAATACACCGTGGTACAGATACGCAGTGTGGTCTTTAGCAAGCTTGTTTCTTGCCAATTACCGAAATCAGCTACCAGCCAACTCCAGTGTTGTAGTGGCGCGTTAGCTTGGGGAACACTCTGAAAGACTGAAAGATTCATTGCATTCTTCTTTTTTTATGGAAAAGCAATAATATCCTGAAAGTTTAGACATACAACCTCTGGTATAAAGTTTGAACGTGTTTTTGCAACACTGGGTCCTCAAGAGATCTTTCTGTAGTGACTAATTTTGTATTTCATAGTGTTGTGCTGCTTAAAAATGCATTCTGTTGAATCACAAGACAGATGCTGTCTTGGAGTGAATTAATAGGAGAAATAATCTACTGTTAGTAAATGACAAGTATGGATTAGGTAATTTCTGAGTTTATTACTTGATGGAGCTAACACTCATTTTGCGTTTTGCTGTTTGTTTTAAATGGGCTTAATTTTCAACAGTTTGCAAGGTGGTATGTTTCAAAGTCTACGTGACATAAAATGCTGAGCTTAGCGTACTTGTCTTGGTCTGTAGGCTTGCATTCATCCGAAATCCCTCCACATCAGTCTTCACAGCTATAAAATAGGAAGAAAGTGCCTTCTTCAGAAGAGTGCAGAGCATGTTAACTGACTGACCGAGAACATCAGTGCTTGGTGCCCTGCAGGTGTTATAATGGTGGTCTCCTTACTTGAGGGTTACATTGCTGATCACAAGCAGTGCTTTTGAACAGAATGACCTTTTTTTTTTTTTCTCATGTCTGCCCAAAAAGTTTTCCTGCTGTATTTTGTGTTGTCATCTTCATCTTGGAATTCTTCCAAGTTCTGTCTGTGGTTTGATATTAAAGTTGATGGACATACTCACTGTTGACACTGACATTTTCCCAATGCTCTCCCTGTGCATGCTCCTTTGATGGGATAGATTTTTCAAATATCATTATCCAGTTGTTGTTTGGTCTCTCATCCTGTCTCACCGAGGAATAACTGATGTAGAGAATAGAAATATTCCTTGCAAAAGTTAGGTGATTTTATTTTATTTTATTTAGTGTGGGGGGCTTGTAAGCTTTATTTGGTTCTACAGGGTGTTTCAAACCAATTTGTATATGAACAGGTTATGTGGCTATTATGAGACTTTAATGTTGCTTTTGAAATACTGCTTTCTGGTCATATTCTGAACACCTGCATAACTAACACTGTTTAAAATAAGCCTGTTCCACTAACTTCTAGTGATGATTCCTGCCCAGGGAAGTGGTTGAGTCACCATCCCTGGAGGTGGTTAGAAGATGTAGAGGTGGACTTGACTGTGTTAGGCTAACAGCTGGATTCTGTGATCTTAAAGGTCTTTCCAACAAAAATAATTGTATGATTTCACCTCTGTCAGTAAAATAGTGAGAAGAAATTCTCTGTTATATCAAGGCTACAGAGATCTAAAACTAGATGTAGTAGCTTTGCTTAAACCAAACCCTTCTGTGAGTCCTCCAGAAGAAATTAGTCTGTTTTACTGCTGTGCACTGACTTTTCCCCATAGGATTGTCCTGCCTCCTTGTTCTTGGAGTTCTTTCTTCTCTTTCAACACCCTAAAGGCATCACAATAACCAAAATGAATATACGTGAATATCTTAAGAGACAAAAAGTGCCTGTTTTGATTTTCTAATGCTTTGGATATTTTTTCTGCCTTCCCCTATCTGCAAGTGGCTTTGTTTAAGTAGTAAAATTGCAAATAATTAAAACTCCAGATAGAGATTTCTCTCACCTTAAAACTACACGGGGATTGAGGAACCCTAATTCACTTGTTCTTGAATTAGAGAACTATTGAATATTAATTTTGAATATTGAATATTAGATTAAGTCCTGGATCAAGTGAAGAACCCATTTGTTTCAACTGGATTTAATTATATTTATCTGTCTGTAATGTTTCCGTTAACACAAATAAACATCCAGATATTTGTGACAAGTAAAATGCTGCTATTAGTTCAAAACTATTGAATAAAAATTCTCCTCTTCTTTGCATCACTTGTATTGAAAGTGAGAGCTATGAATGAACACACTGTATCCTATCTTTTCATAAGAACACTGCTGATTTCATTTCAAGTAAAATTATTTCAAATTAAATAAAAAACTGTGAAGTGTTTTAGAGAGTAAGTTACAGCATGAAGAACCTAAATCTTGTTAAACATAATTAAATAAGAGCAGAAAATATTTTAGTTGAGTTTAATTGTCCAAGTTCAGATAAAAAAATAAAGTACACTTACTGCAAAAAGCACAACACAGAAAGCGGTAATGGTTTTCTTCTTTCTTTTTGTAGCTGAAGCTGCTGTTTTAAATGTACATAAAAGCATTTCTTTTTGCAATTTCATATTTTTAAAGAAAGTCTTACTGTAGAACTTGATACAATTGGCAAGCAGGTTATGTAGTGAAAGCTCAAACCCTGTCTGTTCTGTGGCTCCCTTCCCAAAGCTGAGCTTGGGCAGTAGCGCTGCCATCTCTCGTCAGTGAGGGTGAACCTGGACCTGCGTGACAGCTCCTGCAGGAAGATGTCAGGGTTGTGATGCTTCTGCTCATGGTCTGTTATTTTTTCATTGATCCTTACAAGCCTATAACTCTTTTAAGCAGCATGTCATTAGATAGATATTGAAAGGAAAATGCTGATGATGGCCCTACAAAACCAATAAAGATGCCTTTATTGGTTTCATAAAAGTCTTTATTGCTCATGGGATCTTAGTCTCAGCAGGCAGTGAACCACATTTAGGCACTTAAAACCTGTTTCTCAGAGGCATCTCCAGAAGCCTTTGCCCCTACACTCAGAGTGCTCCACCCTTGTGAACAGATCTTTTCTAAGCTTCTGATTAGTAGAGTCAAAATACAACGCATTGAACATATGTACCTGCTCTGAGGTGTCGCTGGCCAGGGGAAGATGTCAGTGGTGGCTCTTGGGAAAGGAACAGATTTCTTTGTTTCCAGCATTACAATGGCTAAGACAGTAAACATTAATTTTCATTAAGCACTTTGCTATAAATCTCAGTTTAATATCTGTTTCAGATGTTCTAGATAAATCCTTAACCTTTCAGTTGTTCCTTCTTGTAATCCTGTATCACTGATGAATCCTGGCAGTGACAAATGGCACTGTTAGCCCTGCAACCACTTCTCTTCGGGTCCCTCCCCATGCATTTTCTTCAGAGGGAGGAGGAGGAGAAAGGGACAGGCTGGGGAAGCTGCTTTGAATACTAATGCTCCTGAATGACTCCTCCTTTTCTTCCCTTTCCTCAAATTCTGAGCCTGTCTGCAGAAACTAGAAGCTGCCTTCTTAAAATATATATATATATATATATATATATGTTAGTAAGCTTACTGATATAAACTGCTTGTTTGGTAGTAAATTAAGCAATGTTAGATGATTAGTTAGTGATTTGCAGCTTTCCAGATCACTTAGTTCCAACAGTTATGCACGTGAATGTCTGAAGTAGGTAGATTGTCTACTGAAGTAGGAGCTACCTTGTGCCATTGAGATCACTTGCAATGTGTTTATTGTATTATTGCAACAAATTGTCTGATAGGATAGCCAGTATGATTGAAAAAAGTGATGTGCACCTTACAGCAACCAGAAAGTCCAGAAATCTGCTCCTTTTTAAAGTTCTGAGACCTCTGTGGCAAAAAGTTCCCGATTGTCTGTCCTATTGGAGAGAGAGCTATTGCTGTACAAGAAGTGGGAGTTAACATGTCACATAAGCAGCTGATTTGTTTTGGGCTGGAATGAACTTGAGCTCTGAAATTTTCGGGTCTGCCCCACCTTTAGCACCACCTGATGGGAAGACTGGCAGACAGGTACAATAACAACTCACATTTATGCATAGTATTATTCCAGATGTCAGAGTGCAAAGGTACATGTAATTGAGCAATAACCCTGTTGTTCCAAGGAGAAAATGACATCCTTACTGTACTGCTTTTTTCCAGATAAGGTCCAGGTAAAGCAGGATTTTTGACTCAAGGTTAGAATGTAACTTTTAGTGCAATGAAGACACCAGATTAATTTAGGAAACTTTCATTTTGGGAGTATTTGTTTTCTCTTATAGTATTTAGAGGAGTATATTTTTTATTACTATCAAAAGTATAAACACACAATAAGTTTTATAACCTCTAACCTACTCATGGAATATGAGGTGTTTCAGTTTTCTGTGTATTTTCTGTTTTGAAGAAAATAGTACAGAAAATTACAAAAATAAAGTTAAGAGAACATGTCAGCTCTTATGTAATACAACAATTTGGTAGTGAACAGTGCTATTAAACTGTCACGAAAACATCCTTTGTGACTAGTCTGCTGCAGTGGGGATAAGATCTGGCCTGGGCAAGCTGAGCCTGGGGGACAGGTTGTGCGTTTATTTGCTGTGCAGTGTAGATCAGGTAGAGCTTAAGACTTGGCATGAACTGCCCTGTGTTGGGGCGCAGGGACTGCAGGTGAAATGCACAGCAGACCAGCACAGTGACCTTGTTGGCGCCTGGGTAGCCCCAGAAGCTGTGGAATGAATGGGAAGGTCACTCGGCAAGGCGGCTGTGATACCACAGAACAGGCTCTGTCTTCTGAAGAGATCTGTGCTCACAGCTCTGGGCGCATGTAAGAGCTGAGTACAGTCAGTACCTTCTAAAACCTGGCTCAGACCCTACATTTTCATGATCCTACCTGCTCGGTCTTGTTTCTGGCTATTGGTTTAGTGGGAATAATCTTTCTTAACAAGCTCTCAAGAGTGCCACAAAACTTTATTAATATCAAGCAAAGAGCTTGGAGTTTCTCTGCCACAATGTGGAATATAATGGTATGGATAATGCTTTAATAATGTGGTTTTGTTTGTCACAAAAATAATTAATTAATTCTTGTCTCTTTGAACAACTGTAATGATTTTTGTGCTATTTGTTAATATATTTAGATTAGATGCTAAAGTGAAAACCTAAACATGCTGTCATCTTCAGACATACTCAGGCAATTAGAGCGCAGACTGTGTTATTGTTTTATAATTCAGGCCTAGTGAAGTCATAAATTAAGAAGCTCATTAAATTTTCAATTGCATTAATAGGAAAATTCAACTTATTAAATTCTTTAGTAAGGCCTAATAACAAAACATTGGAAATGCATCTTTATTTTTTTTCCTCTTTGTTAATCTTTGTTGCCCAGATGGCCTTCTCCACCCTTAAGACAGGAAAAAATAAAGTAATAGGAATAGAACTTGTAGAAAACAATGTCTCTTACATGGAGTTTAACACTGATCCTCCTTGTCACATTTTAAAGAACTTTTTAACAAGTTCTCATGACTGAAAAGCTGCCCCGTGAGTCGCTGCGGGCATCGCAGCAGCCAAGTGCCAGCGTCTTGGTGCTCTCTGTACCGCCTTGTTTATAGCAGCTCATCAAATAAAGACAGATAATACTAGTTTTATTTGGCAATGCATGATACAATTTGATGTGATAGGTTGAGCTATTTACAAAATGAAATATTAAAAATATCTTCATTTTCCCTGCAATTGGAAATTGTAAGTGTGTCTTTAATGGAGCATGCAAATATGAAACTGCGCAGTAAGCAAAGTCTGTACGGGTGGAAATGGCTTCATACCCATTAAAATCATAATGACTGCATTCATAGTTGTGGTGAATTTCCTTACTTCATGAAGCTTTTTTTTTTTGGTATCAGCTAATGGTTCAAGCCTAAATTATTTTAAAATCACTGTAGTTGCACCCAGTTATGCTGCAGCTGATTTTTTTAATTCACTGTGTGCTAGTATGCCTATGTTATTGGAACAGTACAAGTACTACAGAAATTCTTCATCTTAATAGGTGTTGTTGGTATTTAATTTATTTAGTGGTTATCTCAGTTATTGCTGAGTTTCATGATGAAAACTTTTCGGTTTGGTTTAAGCATTTATCTTTGAAGTATATAGCTCTAACTGAACAATTTGGTTAGACTACGTGTTGTTCTGTGCATTGGTTTCTTAAAGATGGTTTGTTAGAGCAACAGATTCTGGCTTTTCCAGTTTTTCCATTGTCGATCAGAATACTGAGTTTTAGCGTACTCTTCCACTTATTTCTTTGAACAACATTGTGGTGACAAAGCGTGTTAAATAATTTAATTAACCTTGGCCTAGACTTGCACTAAGATTTTCCTTAATTGAGCAAGTGTAGCACAGATGTGAGGTCTATGATTACTGCAGCTATGCCAATCTACTGGCAGTGTGTCACTTTTAATGTGACAGCTGTATTCCAGCAATCAAGGGTTACAGCTTCTGGCAGTGTGAAGTTCTCATTATGCCATTTCTGCTCTGCAGTAAAATAATTATTTCAAAGCAAGCTGCTTCCTTCTCATCCCGAACCTGAGATCAGACCTCTTCCTGTTTATTGTTTTGTGACTTTTCATCTAAGCATCTGCAGCAGCTGAGTTTAAGTTAGTGTTCTGAGGCTGACCTACGGTGTACTACTTTTTAAAAAGCCATATATAGATATATATATATATATATAAAAGTAACAAATCAAAATCTGTTCCAAAGTACATTTCTCTTGAGTAAATGAACTGTGAATAGCTAAAATTATAGGGGATATTTTATACTTAATTATGTCATATACACAAATTATTTTTATGAACTTGTCTTTCAGTTAATATGGGAACTATTAAAATGAATAGTTTCTATAATCATTTCATCTCAAGTATATAAAAAATAAAACTATTTGTCTTGAAGTCGCCTGAATCAATTTGACTGATTTCAGCTGAGATATTTAAGAGGAATGTTCTTGTTTTTATCCTGAAACAGTGGATTTCTTTAGAGTCCAAGTGTTAAGCAATGCATAAGTGAACTGTTAAGAGTTTGCAAACATGGGCGTATTTTGTTGTGATGAGGTCGAAGACCAATCTGTGCTCTTTTCCCCTTCCTGTTTCTGAAATTGCTTTGGGCACCTGAGCAGCTGGTGAAGGAGCGTGGTGGTTTGGTGTGGTGGTTTTTGTGTGTGTGTTTGGTTTGTGTCTGTCAGAGACCAAGGAAGTAAACTAAATTAAATGGGAAAGTAACACAAAAAAAAGCCTGAGACAAATCTAAATTCTAACTACACAACCAAAAAAAGAACCATCTTTTCTGGGATCTAATGACTACAGTGGTGATAGCAATTGCAATGGAAATTAGAAAACCGTCTTGTAAAGAGAATCACTTTTCATCAGCACCTTATTTTTAATAAATCAGTGCTGAATTTTAATTTGTAATTCAATTTCCATAATGCATTCACCTTGTTTAACTGAGAAATCAGTATTGTTGGATGGTTGTATTGTTTTCGCCTCTCTACTTTAAAGGTCACATTCTAATTCAAGCAAGTATAAAAATTAACATTTTTCTGTCATTTTAGAATAGAAGAAAATTTTCTGTAGCCTTAAGAAAAGTATACTAACATGCTTTTGGCAGCAGAATAGTTTGATACGTTACTACTGTGTGACAAACCCAATACAGAATCCTTATTAATAATCCTATTAATGTTTCATCTAATGTGAGGGAAATGCTAAATAAATTGTGGCTTTAACCCACTGCTGAGCTTCCAATTACTGTTTTTCTCCCTATCTGCTTGCAATATATCATTTTTTTTAATATGACTGAAATGTTCTAACAATTGAGGGTTAGGATCCTAACAGCATGAAGTCCTCATTATGTGATTTCTGCACTACAGCAAAATAATGATTGTGGAGCAAGCTGTTCTCCATGTAACACTTACAGAATAACTCACAAGCCTACCCTTTCACCAGCTCCTGGTTATGGATTCAATTACTTCGTGCCTCAGGTTTGTGGGTGTTGGAATCATGTCATGCATCTGTCTTGAGCTGCACCATAAAAAGCATTCGAAGTGAATAAATTACAGGTGATGTTCCCCAGAAGCACTCTGAGGGTTTTGCTTTCTCCCAAGCCACTCAAGGCCATGTCTTCTGAAAGTCTAATGAAGGTTTCATAAACCATATCAAAGCCCACTAGAATGTCACAACCTTCTTCCATTTTCTGATACTATGCAAAAATCTACATTTTCCACAATTAACAGGGAGAAGAGTATTACACTTGAGATGCAGCATTTAAATGGTATGTTGTAGTCCCAAATAATATTAAACAGAACCGAAGGGCTAAATAAACAGTATTTCAGATGGCTATGGAGATCTTGTGAAGACAGATTTTATTTTTCCAAACAATAGGTCTTCGTATCAGATTAATACAGTTAGCCTTCTTCAGTATGCAGGGTGAAACTGGCAGAGAGGTGAAATCATAAATACTTAAGTATTAGCAAGTGACTCTACGTACAGCTGCAGTATACCTATTTATGCATGTAGCAGGGGAAAATTCAGGGTGCCTGACTGTACTTCATCTGACCTGCAGCCCAATTCTTGTTGTTCCTGTTACTATAGGGTAAAATTAATGCATACATTAATGTAAGACTAACAAAACATTTTTTAGAAAAGCTTGTTTTTTTCAAGAGGAGGGGATCCTGCTGTGCTGACAGTATAAGAAAACTTGCAAACGGTGGACAACTGTTGATGGGTGATCTAAAGTAACTACCAGTGTACAAACCACACCACAGTTATAGCTCAATTATTGATCATGCTTTTATGAGAAATTCAGCACTAGCTATTGTTCGTGTGCTCCCTGGTGCCCTGGAGAATGCAGTAAGATGCTTACTTGAAAATGGAAATAATGAGTTCTCTTGGAGCAGGGTCTTGCTCTTTCTTCCTTCTCCTGACCCCGCCTTCTTTCTCAGCTTCACCCAGCAGAATTGCAGAGAGAACAAGGTAGTAAGGCTACTGATACAACCCTAACTCTTTTTAACAGCTGCTAAACTCCTACGTGCCGTATAGCTGTACATTGTGCTCCCAGCTCACACTTTGCCTTGCAGGCCACAGAGCTGATAACAGCGCTGAGGCAGCTACAGTGCCCAATATTTTTCTCTCTCACTGAATACTCTGGAGCAACCTGAGGGGAAAATTAAGATTATTCTGACATGATGAGAGAGATGATGCCCAGTAACTTCTTCCCCATTTCAGGAATTCGGCTGACTGTAGCAGACTGCCAAGTGTTCCCTCATGCGTCAGACAGGGAAGCCCTGTAACTCAGGACCATGCTTGTTGTGTGCAGTCATAAGAGTGCCAGGATTAGACCACATAATGGGCTGCATTAAATAAGCCTTTTGCTCTATAACATTAGGCTTCAGTACCTCAGAAAATGGTGGTTATTTTCCCAGAGGGTGAAATGATTGAAGAATTTTTGGATGTAGATACGTTGTTTTGACACTTTTGCTGCATGTGAAATGTGTGCCTGGTGGGTATGAAGTGGGAAATACTAAAACACCTGAGGAGTTTCTAATCAATACACACAGCTCTGCTGCCTTTGAGGTATTTTACCCATTGACAAGAAAAGAACTTTACTTAAGTTATGGCCTGCTCAGCTCTAGACAGCAAACTCTAGATCAAAGGAAACTGGCACTCAGGTGTTACACTTGCCATTAGATGCCTGAGTGTGGGGTGTTAACAAAGATACAATAGTGACGTTTTTATGTGTTTGTTTTTTTTTTTTTTTAACTGCTCTATTTTTGTAGTTTTCCAAGTGTTGCTTTCTTGACCCTTGTTTGGTATCCTGGATCTGCATGATCACTCAGAGAGCAAAAAGATGCAGTTTCATGTATCCTTAATTCCTTGTAACCTTGGTGTGTATCTCATCCCTTGATACTGTTCCTTTCAGTGTTTAGTTTTAACAAAAGATTGAAGTTTTAAGTCACATTTCTTTTACCTCTCCAAAACCTATGGCTGTTATAAATGATTTTGAATCCACATGGCTAACAGCAAGCATCAGCTGCGTGCCTTATGGCAGTATTAGTGAGGAATATAGGGGTCATGTTATAATTTGGCTATGCTAACATAATCAACAGAAGAACGTATATATGTGAGCTGTTGGGTAACTTACTCTAGAGTCAAGGCCCACAAAATCCTTACATTGCTATGTACTGGGAGCGTGCCAGTTGTCTGCCATATATTGGCCTAGGGAGTATCTGTTGTATTAAACATACTGGGTGTTCATCTTGATATCAACTGCTTAATTCAGTAGGTATCTTAGATACCTACTGGCTCATACAATAGAACTGGCTATAGTTCTACAGACATATGTAAATGTGAAGAAGACTGACTATATGAGAGATGCCTGGCTGCTGAGCCCAGAATTATAGGTTAAACTACATTGTGGACCTAACTAATATGTTAACATGAAATAAAAAAGTTCAAATAAACGGGCCATTTATTGCAAGACGATCAAAAAGCAGAATTGTGAAGCCTAACCTTTACAAAATCCCAGCTTGCTTTAATAGTTCTATATTTTTTAGAAAGAAACCTTGGGATTTTTATTCACATACTTCACTAGAGGTTTGCTCTTTTGTAACCTGTATCTTAAATAGGAAAGGCATTATTTGCTTTTGTGGATGCACCTAAATGGATGCTTCCTGGAGTGACTGTTATGGACTCAGGTGCCTATCATACCCCTGAATTAAATTCTAACTGTGTAACATATTTTTAGTGTTGATGTGCAGCACTTTGTAGTGTGAAGCATGTGAAGTTTCAGGGGGAATATTGCATTTTTATTATTGTATAATCCTGGCTTTTCAACAATCTCTTTGCATCATGTAGATATTTGCAGTAATTTTTGTTAAAAAAAAAAAATCTTACGTTTGAGTACTCATAAGGTTTGAAATGGCATAATGCTCAGACTACTTTGCAGAGCTGTTATCATAAATAGAAACGTCTTTTCATCAATAAGAAATGCAGTGAGCATATGTGTGCTAACTGCAGAAACAGCATATGTACCTGCAGAGTAGAAAAGGACTGAGCAAGACTCTTGAACTGTTGCCCCTGCATGTTTTGTTCTACAGCTGAACATGCTATTAAACCGTTCTGGGCTTACTAGGCAACAAGATTTGATGAGACCTATTGAACGCAGAATTTTCACAATGGAAATGCACCAATTTATTTACCACAAGCATCTTTTTAACTATTAAACAGCGAATAACTGTGCGACCTCTGCTGTAACATTTGCACCTATATAACGTGACTGATAACATCAGGAATATTAACTGCGATACAGAACACAGCAGCTCCCTCATTGCTGGAGACTGTGCAGTTCTGCTAATTGTCCCAGTGCTTTCTCTGCTGTGAATGCCTGTATGAAGCTGCAGCCATTGGAGTGATTCCACTGAACCTCTGTTTGATGGCAATAATGGTTGGGTTGGTGCAGCCCTGTGCTGGGCTGGGAGCAGGGAGCTATTGACGAAAGGCTTCCCAGCCCTGCGGTAGCCACTCTTGGCCCATGTTTCTCCTTTGCAAGCAGCCGCCTCTGCCCCTGGAGTTCCTGACTGGAACAGGCAGCAAAGAAATCCTTCCGTGGCTCCTATTTCCACTTGGGTTCGGTGTGGGTCACAACAAAAATAAGTGCGTCAAACTGGAAGGGTCTTTCTGCTTCTCTTAAGTGTTCTCTGTTATGTAAATGTTACGAAAGTGCTGTGTATTCCAATTAAACTTAAACAGCAGTCCTAGCAGGGAGCAACTGCTGCGTGCTCACAGGATAAATCAGTTTTCCTACTGAGCTCCGCAGCGTAGTTAAAAAAGGAAAACCTATTTTGGCAACCTCCATAAAAAACATATGCACTTTCTTTCTATTTTCCACAGTCCTCCTTACATAGTTCTTATTTTTAATGGGTACTGAATCTCTCTGACTCCACGTGGGGTCAAAATGCTTTTAATTTCAGAGCGTTCTAAACAGTGGTATCATGTCTGCACCATCTTTTGCAGGCTGATGGAGCAAGCTCAGCTTTGAGTTTTAGTTGTGGGATGTTGTGCAAATCATTCCTTTCCACAAATGGGAAGAATGATTCTTTTGCTGTTTGGCTCTTTTTCTGCTTCAGGTGGAAAATCTTGGGGCCAGCGAGACTTTGAGCTGTTTAACCAATATCTACTACACTGAGTCCTGAACTGGATTCTGGTTGGGGAGGGTGATAGTGGAGGCAAACCAAATCTGATTCCTTGTCCCTATTTTTGTTTCTATCCAAGCTATAATGGCATATGAACACATGGAATTTGGCTCATCTGTGAGGAGAGTAAGATCCATTTTGAGTATCTGAGTATATAGAAACGGCTACAAAGATTAAGCCCCTGGTGGAAAGCCCCTATATACAAGCTGTGATCAGTGGTAGCTCTGTTAGCTGTGTTTTAAGACAAAACACGTTTTTCACACTTAGCAGAGCAATCCAGTGCTGCTGTTTCTCCTGTGGTGCATCAACAAAATGCACTTTTCACTTGGCCAGCTACAAATAAATGCATTACCCTTGGTTAAGTTTCTTTTAGACTGTTGCTGCTGTACTGTGGGTAGAAATGACCTCAGCAAGGCTTATTAAAAACTGACACTGGCTTGAGCGATGCTTTGGCCATTAGTGTCGTCATAGCCAAAGGCTCAGACAGCCAACTGTGCCCTTCTGTGGTTTCCAACCTGACCAAAAAGGGACCAGATTTAATTAAGCTATTATGGAAGTAGCACTGCATAATGATTGACCCTGAGTGAGAGCCAAAGTCTCATTTGTTGGAGATTAATATAACTTCATATGTTTGAAAGGCTATAGTTCTCTGCGTTAAATGTAATAACTGAAATTTCATATCTGCAAGCCTAGTCATTCCAGGCATAAAATGAAAACCAACTCTGTATTTACTCAGACCGTTTCTGTTGTTTGAATCACTTTATGGATACATGAAAGAAAGTCTGATGAAATGAATTATAGATATAAAAACCAGCAAGAGTAACACGCATTTCAGATTTTTATATTGTGTAAGGGGAGTCTTGGGAGTTCAGCTTCACAACAAAAGTCTCTTTTCTCTTTCCCCCTTTTCTTTGCCTGCTTTTTTTTTTTTCTTCTTCTTTTTTTCCCCATTTCCTACAAAATTGAGATGAGGACAAAGATATTTTTTAAATAAGTTTTTTCTGACTGGGAATAGGAAGGACTGTGAGGCAGGAGGATGCCCTGTGCATTGCAGAAAGTGGGTACCCGTCAATAATAATGACATTTTGAAGCTACATCATTTTAAGAAATCCATTAGTGGGTCAGTATTCTGGAGGCCAGGTATGCAGCTCTGCAATAGGAGGGAAATTCTGAAGTATCTATTAGCTAACACTAGTTGCAAAATTTTATCCTGAAGCAGGCAAATACTGTAAGAAATCCATAGCGTTGCAATGAACTAAGAGAGGAAGCTTCTGAAGTGCTGCCATGTAAGAGAGGGGAATAGAAGCGTACTTTGGAAAATAGAAATATTACGGTGTATATTTTTTTCACATGTATCTTATTTATCAGCTTTACAGATGGTTGTAATGGCTGTATCTGAAGTAGTGATGACTCAGAAAAGTTCTGCCTTCCCAGGAAACATAGGAAAATAAATGGACATAAAAGCTTTCTAAAATCTATTTAGAGGAATAGTCAATATTACATAGTTAAAAACATTTTCATTTGCTGTTATGTGATGAGGTAAGAAGCAGCAATATCTTTGAATTGCTGATTAAGTTGGTGTTTTGTGCATCTCAAGGTGACTTCTGCTAACTACATTTTTCTCCAGATTTCACATTCTCTATATAATGGGCCACTGTTTAAAAACAGGACAGATTTACATCTACCTTAAGCAGAAGGAAAAGGTACCTGAAGGTTTTGTATAAGTGTAACTAGTCAGTTATCCTTAATGTGGAATTACTGCACTGATATGTAGTTATGAGTCTTTGTGTTGTATTTTCTGGAAGTAACAGGGAAAAGGGAACAAAGCCAACATGAGACAAGAATCTGAAAGCAAACAAGCGCTGTAGTATGATCAATGTTTAAAGGAGATCTGTTGGATAGTGGTGTTGAGCTGATTCTAAGCATATCTAAGGAAATAATTTTTCTCTTTAAAGTATGCATCACCTTGGACTTGAAATGTGATTTATTTTATATTTCACTGATGTCTTGCTTATTAAACAGTGTTCTTTTGAATGGAAGAAGAGCTTGAAAAAATATTTTACAAGCTGGTTTATTGAAATAAATTTCAATACTGCTCAAAGATTTGGTTTTTTATTAGAAATGTACGAATGTTTAGTCAAAAATCCCAAGCTACATTTTAGCTTTGAATTCCCAAAGCAAACTCTTCCTGGTCTGACTGAAAAAAGTCTTCTCCAAAACCAGCTGGTTGTGTCTCTCAGACATGCTGATGTTCATCCTTGAGCAGATGTGATATTATTTCTGGAGTACTAGAACTTCTAGCCACAATCAAGAGTTGGGGCCATTCTCTATGGACCTTACTAAGAGGAAACTTGGAGACAATGGGAACAACGCCAGGCTGGAAAACATTCACTGTATTACTTTCTGTTCCCAAACCAAAAGAGAAATTAATTTATGATAAAGCTTGGCAGTGTTTCTCAAGCTTGAGCTGTTCTGGTTAAGGTTTATTTTTCATTGTCCCCTACTGTAACATCTCCAGAAATCCTCTGTGAAATAGGAGCAGTCAGCTTGCAAATCCGACGTCAGCCCGGTTTCATGGGCAGCTGTCTGTATAGCAGGAGGTCACCATGGAGGGGAGTAGAAAAGCCACCCCAAGCTGGATTTCTGCTCCCTTGGAAGTATAACACATCTGCAGCTGTCAGAGTTACACAACACAGTGTCAGGAAGCAGAGGTGATGAGACTAAAATGCTTTTGGTTTTGAGAATTAAAACACCATGGTTAACTTTGGATGTTTGAGCACAGGTCATGTATTACTATCTGTGCTCTTATTGGGAAGAAGGTATACATTTTTCAGGTTGAAGTGTTGTCATTTGATTATGTTCGTTCCATCTGTTCTAATTAGAAATTGAAATGTGCTGGGTGTGAAAATGGGATAAAATGCCTTTTATAAAAATAAAATTAATCCAATTTAATACAAGATTTTCTCATGGATTAGATTAATTCTTTTTAATATTTAGAGTAATAACAATTGGTTTTACTAAATAAAGCATGATTACTGGTACATCTTACCTTTCTTTTAAACAAATACTGTATTTCCCTGATCTAGGAAACATTATGAGAACAAGTACTGCGAAGTCAAGAAATTCAAGTGCCAAATGTGGATGCTTTTGCGTGTTTGAAATAATAAGAGCTGAAGAGGGGGCTTCCTTCTTAGAGTCTGGGATTATTACAAAATTATGTAAATATTGTTTTGGTATAAGCAAGATATTTTTAGACACTAAAAATGTCTCTTTCCTTTCAAATTTTTTGCACCATTCATGGTTAAAGGCTTTTGAATGAAGAGTTATTTTTATTGGGGAAAATTGGAACAATTTTTTGAAGACAGAGGAGGATGTTTTGATGTCTGCTCGTTTCCTCTGAAATTCTTCTGGCAAAACAGACACAATTTTGCAAAACATTTCACTTTCCACTAGGTGTTCCTGTTTGAGTGCTCTGGTAAATAATTAACATGGAAATAGGTGGGATGAGACGTGCTAGAAAAAAGTTTACATGGGGAGACTGTGCAGTAGTAGTGGTAATTGTGTCTGAATAATTGATAAAATACCATTTAAGTTCCTTTCCCTGCTTCTCCTGGTTGCAAATACATTGTGCTATAGGCACTATATTAATGCTTAATTAAATGGATAGAGGGAAAGTGATTTTTTTTATATATATATACACCTGTGTCTAACATTACAAAAAACTAAAATGTCAGCATTAACTGCTCAATTCCATTACACTTACGACTTGAGCTCAGTAAAGGGTTTCATAAGCTGCCGGTATTTACCATCAGTCATTGCTGACCTGCAGTGTTCAAATCTTTGCATTTTGTTGATTGGCCCAAGTCTGAATTACATCAGAGTGATGGTGATATTTATGATTACTAAATGCTAAATTGTTAATTACTTTTCATAACTACAATACTCTATGTTTCACTATGTTTAAATTTAGAGTTTATTCCAGTGATTTCAGAGCAAATAGAAGTTTTTCTTAGCCTTATAGCAGATCTGTGCATGTGCTTCTATTTGCTATTCCCAGCACAAAGTAGCTTTGTACTAGATTTATCTGTTAGGACTTTCTGTGCAATTGCCATAGGGCTTATTGTTGTGAGTACTGAGGCTCCAGTTTTATATGTTGAGAGAGTTCTTGAAGACAAATATTTTATTTTTTTTTTAATTTAACTCTTTAGTTTTGACAACTCTGAAAGAGTATTTCTGCCCTCTCTTACTCAATAATGCCTTTCAAGGAATTTTCCATAGTTCTTTGGCATTAAGTCATAATTATAATCCTGTTTACCAGAGCTCTGTAATCTTGAATGTCTATTAACGTGTAACCTCTGCAAGACAACCTTAGTGTATTAATCTAAAAAAAATATGTGGCTGCTATTAAATATCTATTACAAGGGTCGATGACCTTTAATTAAAGCACACGGGAAAAAAATAGTTTGCTAGTATTTAGAAAAATATAACAGCTTGACAAGCTTGTTTGGAGCCAACAAAAAATGCAAAGATTCCTATTGAACTTCAAGGCACAGAAGAGAGCCTGTTAAAAGGGACTGTGTTTCTGAAGTGCAATTCCAAACCGTTTATGCTTTTTAAATGCATAAAGTTTGAAAGGTAGAATGGTCTAATGTATTTTGCAGATCCTTGTTTGTATCCAATATGGTTGAAAAATAGTTTAGCTTATTCTCTTTTTCATTAGTAAAGCTGTAACTGGGTGAGCCTTAGGAGGTTGAAAATATGACTGAAACAAGTGCCAGAAAATCCTATCGATTTAAACTTTTGAGCATCTCTCTTCAGACTTGTGTGCCAGTTCTTGCTCTTCTGACACTCAGGCCCTTGTCCCTGTAGTTAATCTTGCGGAAATGTTGGGAGTTTTGATGTGCTATGGGTCACGTAAGCTTCAGAGTCCATTAGAACAGTTAGAATACAGGCAACCAGTTGGCTTTGGAGACTTTGGACTTTAATATATCTTGATTTGTATGATTTCATGACTGAATCTTCAGACTTAGATGCTAAAGCAGCACGGGCAAAAACGTGTGTGCTGGAGTGGCTTCTCCATGGATTGCACTGGGATGGGTCAGTCTGGAAGGAGACAGTGGATCATCTTGGAGAGATAAAAGGTGGAGGGAGAAAATGAATAAAATTATATTTGAAATTAAGCCTGCTGGCTAAAGGCATAGTTGTCAGTCAGATATTGCTGAGTATTTCTGACTAGTGTGATGCGACTGGAATCGGTAGGCTGCTCAGAGATCTGTAATGACGTAATTTCAGCAGGATGAATTAGTTGTCAAAACTTTGAAAGTATATGAAAATGTGATTAATCATAGGATTTTTCAGCTCTGTATATGTAGCCAGTTGAAATTTGTGTGTGTGTGTACAGTATGAATAATTTACCAACATTCAAATCTGTAGGCGGTAGAGAGAATGAAGGTTTTCTGTCATGGTACTTCCTTCTGCTTTGTGATCTGACCTACTTGGCCACTTTGAGTTGCATGTTTGCCTTGTTCTGCCTTAAAGAAGAACAACAGAACTTTGTTTTTCTTTACCCTATTCTGTCTGAGCCTTTCTCTTAAAATATATCCCTGCCAAGTGTCCCATTTCTCATGCTTTGAAAAGAAGGTGGTTATGGCTTCTCAACCAGACTCTTTGCAATTTCAAAAAGAAAAGAGATTGCTCTGTCAGACCCTGAAAGAAATCTCCCTTTCAAAAAGCAGAAGAAGTTGTCTCGCTGGGATTAAACAAGGGCAGGAAGTGAAGCATTTGTTTGTTTTATGAAGTCTGGTGAATTTTGATAATGAGTCCTTTAAAATAAATGAAGTTTATAAATTCTAGACAGATAAGAAATAATAGTAACATATTTCAGCCTCAAAGACAAAAGTAACCTTTTATCACCGAACTTAATAGTCTTCTTAGTAAAATGTCTTAAAAGAATGTGAAATGTTATTTAAATAATCAAAAAGCAGCATCTTTGAATAGTAGGGTTTTTTTAATTGCCATAATCAAAGTCCAAACACATTTCCCTGCTTGCTTTAAATAGATTCTCTTAATGACAGGTTTTTCCTTAATGAAGAGGACAAAGGGAACAACTCTGAGTGTGCTGGTGTGACTTCAGTATGACGAAAGGTCTGATTTTTGACAGCCCCCACTATGAAAATAGGAAAGCTGGAAGTGGCTTAATTAATGTGTAACTATGAATTGCTAGTTTGCATTTTAAAATACACTCGAAAGCTAATATAAAAGATGCTTGTATGTTTTAAATAGCAAAAAAGCCAAAGAAATCTCGCTCTGTAGGTCACATAATGTATTAATTCACACTTAGTTTTGATAAATAATACAAAATATCTCTCAAAATTGGGCATTCTTGTTGAGTTTACTAACCTTTTTTGTGAATTTTGTGGGTGATAAATAGCTTAGAATAATTACACAATTCATGGAGTTTTTGGAGATAAGTCTTGTTCTAGTGCTAAAAGCTGTGCTTCAAGAAGGGGAGACTGCCAACAAATTGTTTAATAAGCAACAGCAGTTAGTCTTACTTAAATTCATGAGATCAAGTTAACTGATGTGTAATCATACTTATTAGGAGAAGATAATCCCATACTTAATGGTGATCAGATTTGCTACAATTGACTAAACCTCAAAAATACGTTCTACATGTGTTCCTTTGTAGAGAGCATTGTGGGCTTTAATAAGAGATGACTGTGGTATTAGTAATATCTAAGAAATAATTCGGGTAAAATAAACAGTTTTGCAGGAGGGATAGATATCTGGTTTTAATATTAGATCTCAAAACAAGTTTAGTGAGTCCCATTTATTTTCCAGCTTAATAGTTCTATTCCTGTTGTAGCCTCCCCTGAGTCCCCTGTAGCCTAAAAGGACCCGATGTTGGGCGAGACACAGGAGGGCACCGAGGTGGAGGTGGGAATGACGAACCGGGGTGGCACAGCTTCCTAAAGCGGCGCCTGGCCCCGGAGATGGGCCCTGGTGTTCTCACACAGGGAGTGTTTGCATTCCTATCAGCCTGTTGCTGTTCTGTCAAATTGTACTTGTTTTTACAGCCACAGCCCGCTCCAAGAGTAATTACTAGTTTTAAAATAATTATTGTGTTTGTGTACTAAGACTCATAATTGTTTGGTATCAGTTTAATTGGAGAGGAAATGGCCACCAGTTTTTGAATGGCAGGAATTCTTTTGTTTTCTTTCGCTGTCTGCAAAGCTATGAATCGCAAAAACATATGGATAGAATCATGGCTGATATCTGAAATGTAAATGAGACGCAGGGCTGGGGAACATCTCCCTCCAGTCCACCCCTCCAGTGGCATCTGCTGGAAAGGTCACCGTGCAGAAGCGGTTTTGTAAGAGTTTCCTCCCTTCTGCTCCCTTTTCTCACAGCAGCATCTGGTGCAAGAACGAGCTGCAATATGAAACTGGGTTCATTATTAAAACAAGAGATTATAATTTCCACGTCATTCTTCCCACCACCCCCCTTCTCACTGTTTGATAATAATCTAGTCCAATAATGAAATTCATGAGACCGCAACAACAAAGGAGCTCATGGAAGAGAACAGGAGCTTGTCAGATGGTATAGATTTGCATACTAATGAAGATTATGATATTAATATTACAGAAACATGGTAGTATCCAAATGCCACTGAAATGGGGAATGCTAGATCATGATTAAACTCCAAAAACAAATTAAAGAATGTATTTTGCAATATACCTACATCTTGCAACTGCTGAAGACAGAAATGAACCCAGTTCTTGTAACTGAATTATTTTGATTTGTGTGTCAGTTCAAGAAGGTTAATAAATGTGGACTTGCAGTATGTTTTATTGTCTGTACTTTATTTGGAAAAAAGGACTCAAAACCTCCATTTTCTTTCAAGCTACAAAAGTTGATCACAAAAAGTACAATGGGTTAAAGTTCATAGGGCTGAGGTTCAGAAGAACATCATGTCTTTGACTTTCAAGTGTGGGGCTAAGACAGGAGGCTTATCTATCGTTGAGCTTTTATTCCTGTCTTTGCTACAGGATTCTTGGCTTAAATTTGGACAACCTTATGATAGTTCCCTTTGCTTGCTTGTTCAGAAAAATGGGTTCATAGACTGCACTGAGATCAGGAAAAGCGCGAAGCAGAATTAAAGCTTTTACAGCTCGCCTAGTAGACTTTCCACTTCCCACGTCTTCTGAACAGTTAAAGGTCTTGCTTTGCTCCACAAAGAGCACTTGGCACTTGCCAAGTCTTGTGTCAAATGACAATTTGAGCAGAAGTTTTCTGGCTTGATTCCCTCTCTCTGCTTTGTATGGCAATGGTGCCTGTGCAGAGACCTGTGATGCTCTCGGAGCAAGGTGGTGATGGTTTTAGATCTACTCTGCATAAACACAAAAAAGTCTTAAGGTGTAGGACAGTAGACACCCTCACTTCTGCTAGATTTGCCTTTTAATTAAAATATGGAACAGCAAGGTTACCCTTGTTACATGCAGCACTATGATTTTCCAGCATATTCTCTGCTGCAGTTCAGCAAATTAAAAGTGTGTGTTTGTGAGGAAGATGAGGAGGGTCAGGTTCTCACAACATTTGGCTGCTATGAGAGGCTGCTTCTGTAGCTCCAACGCAAGAAATTAACTCGGTGTAGGAGAAATCTCAGTCAACAGAGTTATGGAAAAGCTCAAGTGTCTCCTTGTTTGTGTGCGATTGAAGGGGGTGATGTGTTTGGGAAGATTTCAGTGAGTCTTAGAGACCATGACAGACTTGAGTGAAATTGAGTGTCAGTGTTTGTGAGCCTAACAAAGCAATTTGTGCTTTTCTGTTACACTGTGTAACTTATCAGGGTCATTTTGCCCAAGTTAAAATGGTCCAAGCCTTAAATTGAAGTCAAGAAGGATGCTTTGACAGTGAAGCGTGATAAGGACAAGGCTCCCTGCAGATGGTCAGACTGGTGCAGTTTTGCCAAAGTCTCTGTGGGATGGGGCCCAGGAGCTCTGCAAACCACAGGTGCTCAGCAGCCCAGCATCACACCTTTGCTGCTCTGAGGGCTTTGTCCGTATTTGTGGTGTTTCTGAAGGAAAGGCAGGTTACAGGCAGCCACTTCATGCTCTGCTGCTGGTCACCCTCTTGCAGGGCTATAAAATGGAAATACAGGAGCCAAGAAGGGGAGTGGGAAATGCTGCACATCGGCAGAGGACTCTGGTGTCCCCCACAGCCTGGGGGAGCATCCTCATGCTCAGTGCGGGCAAGGACAGGTCCACTACACGAAAGCTGCTGTAAAGAGAGCCATGGATTCACGTTCAAATATTTTTAAGTGTTTCTTTTTATACGATTTTGCCTTAAGCAGATGTTTATTTCACATTGAGTGTTAAATAATGAAAAAGTTTAATAAGGTTCCCATTCAAAACAGCTTAATTCTTTTTATAGATTGTGAAGTAAGTGTTTCCCTAATGTTGCTCTGTGTTTAGTAGGCTTCATAAGAGCTTGAAATGTTTCCAGTGTCCTTTTTTCTCACATATCAAAAGGTTTTCACTTCACTGTTAATGTGGATTAATAAATCTACATTAACTAAAACACAAAGGAAAGTGACCATTCTGACAGCCTAAACTGTTTTCATTTGTGATGTTGCTTTCTAGAGGCGTTGATGAGCGAGCAGCAGTTCCTTGTAGTGCTGCTTTATCTGATCAAAAACATTTTAAATTTGGGAGAACTACTACAGCCTGGTAGCCTGGGAAGAAAATACACCTCGCTTAGTCTCATCCCCTTTGGGGCAGGAATGTTCCCTGATGGGTGTTATTGGTGTCTTCCCCATCATGGCCCATGAGATGGATGATGGCACCTGCAGGATGAGCTCTGAATGGCAGACACTGACATTTGTACTTCCTGATGATCAACTGCAATTAGGAATGGTGTGGATCTCTCAGCAGGGTTTACGACAGACTGACTTTGTTCACTTTGGTTGCAAGGGACACATGTCACAGAATCACAGACTGTCAGGGATATTGGAAGGGACCTGGAAAGCTCATCCAGTGCAATCCCCCCATGGAGCAGGAACACCCAGATGAGGTTACACAGGAAGGTGTCCAGGCGGGTTGGAATGTCTGCAGAGAAGGAGACTCCACAACCCCCTGGGCAGCCTGGGCCAGGCTCTGGCACCCTCACTGAGAAGAAGTTTCTTCTCAAATTTAAGTGGAATCCCTTGTGTTCCAGTTTGTATCCATTACCCCTTGTCCTATCATTGGTTGTCACCAAGAACAGCCTGGCTCCATCCTCATGACGCTCACCCTTTACATATTTATAAACATTAACGAGGTCACCCCTCAGTCTCCTCTTCTCTAAACTCTCTTCCTTTAGCTGTTCTATTCGGTTCCCTTTGCATTTTTCCTTCACCACAGTTTTTCATAAGGGTCTTTCAGTGATGGGAAGAACCCCTTGTGAGGTTGTCCCAACCTGCATGTTCAACTACTGTGTATCTGAGCACTGCTGTCAGCTTCTTTCCTAACCCAGAGTTTATTGTGGAAGCCAGACTGACCTGGTCCCAGGTGGTGAAGTGAGGAATTTCCTCTTGTCACAAGCTAAGGCAAGCGGGCGGCTCACTTGTGCTGCTCTCCACAGATATTGCAGAGGGGCTGCGTTAACTCCTCGGGTTAACGCACAAAGACACAGGTCAGAGGACTGAGATTAGAACGGTGAACTCTGGTAAAGGGACCAATTGTGTAAAAATGTCATTGCAAGTTTGAGACTAGTTTGTAATTTGTACTTCTCTATTAAACAGTGCCAATCACTTGATGTGAAGCACATTCAGAGAAATGTTCAGGTTCTTAGCAAGCCTTGAACTTTGGTTTACAACTACCTGAAAGGAGGTCGTAGCATGAACAGTGTTGGTCTCTTATCCCAAGTAGCAAGTGATAGGACAAGAGGAAATGGCGTCAAGTTGTGTCAGGGTAGATTTAGATTGGATATGAGGAAAAAATTCTTTACGGAAAGGGTTGTCAGGCACTGGAACAGGCTGCCCAGGGAAGCAGTTAAAAGGTGTTTAGGTGAGATTCTTAGGGACATGGTTTAGTGCCAGGCTTAGGTTATGGTTGAACTTGATGATCCTGAGGGTCTCTTCCAACAGAAATGATTCTATGATTCTTCAGACTTATTCATAACAGAACACTTAAGATTGCCAGATGTTCTGACAATGAGGTAGAAGCCACTGCACTTCCATTTCTGTTTTTTACTGTTTATGAAAACAATGGTAACTAGAAGTTTAATACTGTTTTGACTAAGACTGTAGTTGTTCTTTGATTTCCTCAGCATTGACAACGAACTAGTGCCTGTTTGCTGATATATGCATTAGTAGCCTTTAGACAGCACAGCAGTAGTCTGGTATTTAACAGCACAATAATTGCATGACAGCATCATTTAATGGAAGTTTTGGTAAAACTGGAGGCAAAAGAACTCTTTCAGCTTTTACTGGGTTCAATAAGACCTATTTTTAACATATTTTCCCAGGAACTAGTGACTGTTTTGCAGAAGTTCTTCTGCACAGTGACTATTTAGTGTGGGGAGCTGGGATGTTTCCCAAAGCCGCAGTTCTCCTTTCCCCAGCCTTTCCCCTCTCAGGTCTGTCAACACCAATCTGTGCTATTTCTTAGTTTCTGGGAGCCTGGTGCTGGGCTGAAACGTTGGTTCAGTGTGTCTGTATGGTTCACTAGTACATTCAGGTACTGAGGTCAGTCTTAGTTGTGGTTTAAGCAGCCTATTAACATCACCAGGATTTTGATGGTTACTGGGGGTGAAGCTTCCTTTTCTTCCTGTCTGTTCTTCCCCTGAAATCCTGTTAGTTATGAGGACATTGCTTTATGCAGCACAAATGAATCTATTATCTGTGAGAGAACCAGTTTCTACAAAACTCTTGGGGTCAGAAGCTCTTCGCTTTCTTCTTCCGGACAGAAATGTCAATACAATGCAATTTTCAGTTCTCTTGAACGGTGCATAGCTTTGAATGAGTTCCTAGCAGGAAGCGCTATAATAGCCTCTATTCAGTGCTGTTGTAGCCCACACTGCTTTTCATCCAAGGGCCATATGCCGTGGACTGATCGGGGCTGTTGCTTCATCTGTATGAAGCATCATCTACTTGGAATGAATACATTTGCCCCGGTAAGTCTGATTTTTCTCTGATGTGTGAGGCTGCTTTGCAGAATTCAGAGACACTTATTTCTGATTTGACAGAGACAAGGGGAAGAAAATTGGCTCCTAGGAATATGTGCTTATCCTTAATCTTTGTGGTAATCTCTGATGGAGGTATAATAGGCCAGGGCAGCCTGATTTGACTTTGAAGCCTGGTCTGCTTTGAGCAGGAGGTTGCACTGGAGACCTCCAGAGGTGCCTCACAACCTGAGTGTCTCTGCGATTCCACGACACCCTTGCAGTTTAGCAGGTCATCACATTTCTACTACGTTCGTATTTTGTGCTGCTTAATGCTTACCTTCCACAACTGCACAGTGAAACACTTTGCCTTCCTTTGGAAACATTAAGGTGATTTCCCAGTGATTCCCAAAAGAACTAGAAAGGGACTTTATTAATTACTTTCAACAGTGTTTTTGGGCAGAGCTACAAGAGCTGTCTGAGCTTAGGGAGCTGGTGGGTATTGGTGGGAACAGGTGAATACAGGAGAGTATTCCAAAGAAAAATGTAAGCTGAATCCTAGCACTGAAGAGATGTTTGCTCTGAAGCTGTGCTCACTTACTCATTTCAGTGTGATCATGATTTAAATTACCTGTCTGCTGTTTCCTTTCTGCAAGAATTTTGCCTATAAGTGGTGCCTGAAGCCATGTGCTGCAGAGCCAAAATTTTGCTGTTTGAGGTTCAATTGATTTCCCCTTTAGTTTAAAGGAAAAGCTCCAGGACACCAAACATCAATACTGTGACATTGCAGATGCTGGGCAGCTGATGTTAAATGCATTGCACGTTTTGATCTTTTCCTGTGGCTTTCCCTTTGCTCAGATGCCTTTTGCAATTTCTGAATTCTTTTTTCCATCACAGCCTCATTCCCTTTTTAGTTCTTCTTATTGTATAAAGCTCTTTTAAAAAAAAATAATCAAAGGGTTTTCTGTAGTCGGTATCATTACTGTATGTCTGCTTTAAGTCTGTCTTCCTTCCTAAAACAATTACCTCATAATTTCAGATCTATTTGTATATTAACAGCTAATCAGCTTTTACCCTCTGGTCTTCATACCCTTCTACACACAGTTCCTGACCCCTTTATCAGTGCGCCTCCCCTATTTTGTTCACTATTTAATTTTTGTATCATTCTGTCCTCTTTCATCTCTCTGCTCTGCATATTTCAGTCCAGATTCTCTTCTATCTAATTAACTTTGTTCTATTTCCTCTGCCATTTGAAGAAACATCACTTATGAAATAGTTCACAGAATAGAATTCCCTGTTCTGGTGCTCAGTCTGTAGCAGTTCCCAGGCCACATCGCCCACACAAGGCAGTGGCATAACTGAACTGGCGGCGGTGCCATAGACTTGAGCCCCAAATAATGTTCAGTGGTTCTGTTTTGTGCTGGTTTCAAACGAGTGCTTTGGGGTAATAACGACCCATGGTATCTATAGCCAGCATGGTTAGAGCTGAGAAAGGAGCAGCAAACCCGCTAGCGCTTCCTTAACAGCACAGACAGCCTCGCCAGGGAAATCTTCAAAGCGGTAACAATATTAAGGAACTGGACCATGCAACTAACAATATTTTGATAAGAATTTTCCCTGAAAAAGACTTTGCTTTACTTGTGGAAGCCTTGATGAATGAGGGGTTTGGGTCCATGAAAGAGAAAAGAAGTAACTTCAAGTTTACATGCAAGTGGGCAGAATTTGAACAAGGGAGCCTCGTTAGTGTCTGCAGCGCTGATGAAGAGTCAAACAGCGTTGTCGTGTCATGGACTCTCTTAGTTTACAGAGCAATATATTTTAGCATAGAACTGGGCAGACTCTTTTGTACTGGGAACGCTTTTGATAGTGCCCGTGACCCTATAGATAAACCTTTGCCTTTCTGTTTCCTGAACGCAGGGCACTTCAAAGTGAGCAGTGCACGCCCAGCTAGAGACTCATTTGAAACCCTGACTTGACCGGTTCACATGTGTGCTGAGAAATACCGAAATGGTTCTTGTAAAGGCAGACTGGTCTTCTTGAACGTGAGGGAATGATGCCCTTCAGGTCCTGGCAGGATCCTGGCATTCAGTTTTTAAAAGGCACGTACGAAATTGGACTTTTGAAATCAGTATCTAAATGAGTCACTGTGCTAGTAATTAGCTTGAGTTGCATCTTGTTGAAGGAAAAGGAAGAAGAGTGCTTTCTTTTTGGTTTGGACTAAACACAATCTACAATATTGCTATGTTATTAAGGGGAGGATGAGGAAGGTATAATATGAAAGGAGAAGGGTGTGATGGGCTACTTTGGAGGTCAAGGCGAGTGTGTCAGCCAACTGAGGCACAAGAAGCGCAGTAAGAGGAAAACCTGAAAGCCGAATGCAAAAGAACTGTCTCCCTCCTGTGCATGTACACAACAATTAGATCAAAGACTGCGATAAGAATGAGCTTGATGCAATTTTAAGTTGGCAGTACTGCCTGTTTGGGTAATGAGGTGTCACTAGAGTAAAGATCGCAAGATTTAACTACAAAAGAATGAACCCTGCTGGGCATTGCTAAACCTTTGCTTTTGGCTGGATTCTGAAGATTCTTCTGAATCCTTTATGCAATGGAAGTTTTAAACAACGTGATTAACTTTAACTTTGTCCTTAATGTAGCACTAGGTTTGAAACATGCTGTGCAATCTCAGCGGCACCCTCTCTGTTAATCTGGTATTTGGAATTGATTAGTGTGTATAATAGTAGGCAGAAAGATGCAGCTTAATCAACTGGGTACCAGCTTCACACCCTACACATGGGCACAAGAGATTCCCACAACAGGATCATTCAAGACACAAAAAGGAGTTAATAGATACAGATCTATGTTACCTGTTACTAAAATTTAAGATCATTAAAATTTAGAAGTTTTGAATAGTTCACAGTAGCATCAATAGTATTACCCTCTTATACATAATCAAGACTGTAACTATCCATACAACTTGATTCACTTCAGTTGTATTGATATATGGCCCATTTAATGAGTGCTTTTCTACAGGTTCAATTTGAATCAGCATTGGATGCAAATATTGCTTCAATTTGATGATAACTTATTTAAATAATCAGAATGCTCTTATACCTGCTTCCATTGAGTGAATGCATGAGCCATTCTGGGTCAGCAGGGATCTTACCTACTTTATTTCATTCTGGATATTTGCCTAAAGTTACTACACACGGACGCCTCAGAACATTTCCTTGGTTGCGGTTTTCCACAGTTCTTAACTGTTACTTCAAATTAAATCTGCTTACTTGTGTTTCTGCTTCCATGTGTTCCCCCAGTGCCGACAACACGAGGAGCCCTGGGCAGATGCTCACACACTCTCGTATTACACATCGCTGTTCGAGAGATCTTAGTGTCTTAAAGAGAGAGATTTTCCCCAAGCTGCGTAGTTGGAAAACTTGAGACATAAAGATAAGGATTTTACCTGAAATCACCAGTTTACAACTATGCTTAGCCAGGAGGGAACCTAACTGTCCTGTCCCTCACTTCTGCAACGTACCTCCTAGGCAGTCATATTCCAGGTTTGTTTTTTACCATTTTATTGCCATAATTCCATTTGTTATCCAATATTCCTCAGATGTTTGAGCAACTTGAGTCTTAAGTCTTACATATTCTCTGAAATACGCCAGTTCTTACTGGGTTGGATTATTGCTCTGGAAGCGTATCTCAGGATCTGCAAGGCTGTCATTGTTACCTGGGGTGGTTTCTGCAGCAGGTGGTGTGACTTGGAGCTGCAGGATATCCCAGCTGTGCTGTCAGACACACCGTGCAGGGCCTTCCCTCTGCAAAACACACGGTTGTTCTCGTGCAAACTGACCAAAGATTTTCCCATGTTTCCTACTGTCCCATCTGCAGAATCCCAGAGTGTCAGGGGTTGGAAGGGACCTGGAAAGCTCATCCAGTGCAATCCCCCCATGGAGCAGGAACACCCAGATGAGGTTACACAGGAAGGTGTCCAGGCGGGTTGGAATGTCTGCAGAGAAGGAGACTCCACAACCCCCCTGGGCAGCCTGGGCCAGGCTCTGGCACCCTCACTGAGAAGAAGTTCCTTCTCAAATTTAAGTGGAACCTCTTGTGTTCCAGTTTGAACCCATTACCCCTTCTCCTATCGTTGGTTGTCACTGAAATAAGTATTAGTCACCAGTAAATATTATTCAGGCAAAATATTGAATCTCTTGATTTTATTTTATCAGCCAAATTTTGGCACCTAGAAATTAAACCACTTTTGAAAATATCCATCTTTTTTCACTGATTAAGTGCTGACTGGTTTATCTGACGTGTTGCCCTTTGTACAAATCCTTGTATATCTGCATGTTGAGTGCAACTTTATTTGGCTAGTGGTATTTTTCAGTCCATCTTTTTCTCTGGGATTGCTATGCATTTACACTTTATTTCCTTGTTCTTCATAATAAGAATTATGCCCGATTTCCAACAGAGTGCTACAGATTTATATAAAGCTCATGATCCTATGTGCAAGTCTGTGAAACTGGTCTGATCCTCTGGTTTGTACTTTGAAGTAGACACCCTTTGCTAAATAAGTGGAGTTTTATAAGGTTTTAAGTGACCCTTTGAAAGGTTTACTTAAGATATTGAACTTTCCATGGAGTTAGTTGTCCTACAGCAGTTTTATCAATAACCTGATCATTTTTTCTTTGTAATCTATTTTTATTTCTCCTCTTGACTACTTCCATAATTTGAGGGAATTAACTAAGTAGTGAGGATCGAGTTATTTTGTCTCCAGCCAGGTTTTTAAATTGTCTCATGACTGCCGGATCCGAGTGCCTGTTTGAAACAATCAATTGGTGACAGGTGGGGTGGGGAGGGTAGTGGCAAAACCCAAATTAGACACATTTGTTTATAATTCAAGGAATCACTTTGCTTCAGTGGCCACATTGATCTGCTACCTCAATGTACAACAAAATATGAACAAAATTACTTTGTTTCAGTTTTAGTATCTAGAAAATGCAGTACTTCATAATAAACCTGTAAGAAGGAAGCACCTAACTCCCTGATATTAATGGTCTTTAAAGTTTAGTGGGAAATAAATTCGTTATCCACTTGAGTACACTAATTGGGTATTTATTCTTAATTGAGCTATTGATAAACATTGTATTTATATTTGCATTTTGGTGAAGAAGAATGTTCTTGTTGCTGAAGTTCATTTATCACCGATTGCGCAAGGTCTTTCTTTTGCCCAGTCTTCATTTGCTAGTTGAGTATCTGAATTCACTGATTTAAATGGTTTTCTGGTTCCGCTTACCCTTGGGTATCCTTATGATAATTCAAAGCTGTCTTGCACTTACCTCCCTGTTCCTATTAGACACGATGCACCAGAAAGCCTGTCAGTACCTAATATCCTGCTTTCTCTGTTTTATGATGCTCTGCTCTCAGAGACGTGTAAAATTGTTAGTCCAAACTGCTGAAGAGTTTTCTTCAATTAGTGAAGAAAAGTAAAGAAAAAAGGATATCTTCAAAGAACAGACACATTCTCAGAGCAACTAAATACTGTCTGTAACACTTTGCATTCCTTGGCAGGTTTGTATGTTGTACACTTGGGGAAGAAACTTTTATATAAAGTTCTGTGAGGTAACCAGCCCATTTTAGCTTGGAAAAAGCATAGCGGGAAATAAACAATACCGAGCAAATTCTGTCTAAACTGCTGCTTCATCCTCGTAACTGAAAAGTGCAGAACCTGTGCTGATAATTCAGTCTAAACAGCCAGGTCCTAGGTGATCCTGGGCAACGAAACACTACATTTCAATCACTGCTCAAGAGGCTGGATTGCTAAAACTGCTTTGAAGTTCTCTTGTGATCTTGTGTTGAGAGGCTGAAAATCAAAACTACAGAGAAGTTTGAAAGTAAAAAGAGAAAAGCAGCAAAACCTTAAAAAAACAGATTCAGAGGCTTTGGCTTCAGGAATATTTTTCAGGTTTAGCTTTACAAGAATGTTTTAAAAAACAGTCTTCAGTCGTCAAGGAACTGCTGAAATCAGTCTGCCTATCCCTAAATTAAAATGCAGACTTAACAGCCCAAAATTTAGCTTTTAATGTGGAATGTGTGTCCCTGATCTCTCAACAGATGTCAGGCATCGCTATATTTAGAAAATGGCTTTGGTGATCTCATGTTACCCACAATTCTTAATGCCCAGACCTTTTGTTTATTCTACAGGTGCTGCAGTTTCTTGTCTGAGCTGGTGTGATTGTTCAATTAAAAGGTGATTTCTTGCTGTTCAGTGTGTCTGTTGCTATAATTTTTTTCATCACAATTAATCATTCACAATGGCAATCAGTTGATTCGAATTTTCTAGCACTGGCAGTGTTATGACTGTCTGTGAGACAACCTTCCCACTAATTCCTCTTTCAAAATGAGAACTCGTATTACCTATGAATTCTTTCCGAAGTAGCAGGATATAATGCATTGACTTTACTGCAGTATACTTAATACAATGAATCAGGAGCAATGGTTAATGAAAATGTACTCTAAGGCAGGGGTAAATGTAACTGCTCCTACATTTATACAGTCCTGAAATGACATTTGGCCCTTTGAAGGCAACCGTGAGCCTGAGATGGCCCTGGGTGGACATGAGTTTGACACCATTGCTCTAAGGTATGTAACTGTATGAAAAAATGACAGGAGGATTCTTTAGGTATAGAAACTAATTACTGTAATTTCACTTTCCCTATGCTATCTTTTTTTCCTAGCCAGGGTAATGATCTGTCTTATCACTAAAGTGCCTCTACTAAATCTTTTGAAATGTCAAAAGAGAACTAATATTTACACCAGAATAATAACTACAATTACTTACCCATTTTCCAATTCATTTGGAGTCAATTATTCTTTAGTACTAAGAGAAATAGAGCCTTACTATAATACTGGAATGAATTTAATTAATCCTTTTTTCACATACAGCAGGCTGATAAATGAAATTCAGCCTGTAATTTAAGAGCTTGGGGAAACAGGATGATATTAAGGGTGCTTTGAGTGACTGACAGTTTAATTTATTACAAAGAGCAGTAGTCTGTCTGTCTTTGGAGTTCATTCCGGTTTTGCGATTAATGATTTCAACTGGGGAGTTGATCATCATTCTAGGAAGACTTTCCAAACTAAGTTTTTTTTATGGACTTCTTGGCATCACCTATCAATTACTACACATTTGTAACCCTTTATTTTGTAAAAATTACTGATAAAGAATGCGATGTGTAATACCAAAAGTGGTGCTGAAAGTTCATATAAGCTGGAGAATACAATATATTTGTCTAGTACAGTTTCCCACAAGTTGATATCATATTTTCATCAAGAAGGAGAAAGGGTAATTGGATTTAAATGTCAAGATGTTCTTTCTGTAGGTTTGAAGTCACACATCTATTTTCTCAGCTACAGTTTTTGCTTGTGATTATGAAAACTGCACCCACTTGTCCCTGATGATGACAGCAAAGAATTCTCTAGGAGTGAGTTAAATGCTGAACCATAACCTGAAGGTTTGACACAAGCAACGTAACGCCACCGGTACAGATGATAAATTATTCCATTGGATTAGGTAGATTGTAGGTGAAACAATAATTTTGCTA
Source organism: Streptopelia decaocto (assembly GCF_964273445.1). NCBI lineage: Eukaryota > Metazoa > Chordata > Aves > Columbiformes > Columbidae > Streptopelia > Streptopelia decaocto. The sequence continues at coordinate 16,086,597 of NC_138666.1, read as the reverse complement.
AGAAGCAACGCAGATAATGCTAAGAAAGATTAATCCAGCAACAGGTTTCTAATTCAGTCAAGTACAGATTCAGATGCCTGAGAGGTGAAGAAAGTCACCTACAGGAGGAAAACACTGGCAGATTTGTTTTCCTATCCCCTACATTTTTCTAGGTATTTAGAGATAAATGGAATGAAACATTCCTAGAACATTAGTTATTGCCCTAGATTGGCAGCAGTTCTGTTCCACGTGTTTAACCCTTACGGCTACTCTGTGGGTGTCAGCTTGTCCTGACTCCTGCTGAACTCCAAAATAGCTTAAGCAGCACAGTTATTGCTATTATCATTTAGTAAAATTTAATAAGTTAGAACTGTCATCCTTCAGTGCCTGTATTGGGAAAGGGTATCTGGGCTACGTCTTGTTTTTTCTAGAATCTCTCCAAATTAGAGGAGATCCTAGGGGGTTTCTCTTGTGTTGCCGAGGTGCAAGGAGGAGCCCTGTAAAGACCATTTTCTGTGAGTGTTGAGCTCATATTCCTCTTGTGTGTCATGTTCAGCCGTAACTGATTACACATGTAAAAATACTTGTAAGGATATCATCATTTCAGTTATGCACCTGTGTGAGCTATTTGTTATAGCAATGCCAAATTTACTTAAATAGACTTGTCTTACTTTATTTGATGAGAACTGTTCCCAGTATATTTGTTAATTTTTCAGTTTTATAGCTCAGTTGTTTTAAGAGGATGTTTTAATGCTTTAGGAAATTCACAGCTCATGGATACTGTGTGATACTGAGGTAATTTGTGTGCCTCTCTGTGCACTCCATTTTGAACGTGCAGTATCTTTGCTTTCTCTTATTCTGTTCTTTTTTCACTCCTATTCTGGACTGGTATCTCAAAGATCCAGCGGCATTAAAGGCTGGTTTACTTAGAGTCCTTTAGTATGTAAGATTGTGCCTTGGTTTAGCAAGGAAAGAGTGCTGAGCATCAGGGAAGCGATCGGGGATCTGCGACTGTTGGGTCAGACCAGGAGAATTCAGAATGAAGAGGGATGGAGGCTGTAAAGCTGGTGCACTAGAGGGAAGCAACATTAATTAGTCTGAGGTGAGGGAGAAGTCTGATAAAGTGAGGGGAAAAGAGGTCCCGATGACCAGAATTCAGTATGGCCCTACTTTGTGTTTTCTGATAAATTTCAACTTTTGCTGCTTTATCTTATAAGCGAAGGACATTTAAAAACCTGGTAGTGGTGGCAGAGTTCGGACACCTTGTTCCAAATGGACTGGTGTGCAACACAGTGTATTTGTGACATCTCCCTGGCAGTCAGTTCCATCTCCAGAAGGTCTTGCACGGACCTTAGTTGTCCACTGTCAGAAGAGCTGGGCTTAGAGATTACATCGAGGCTAAAATACCTCAGCCTTTATTCAGATGCTGGTGGCCAAACCCCATGGCACAGCGAGAAGAGACAGGAAACAGCAGTGGCTGGCATAAAGCAAGTTGATTCTGTGGGCTTTCTCAGACTTGTGGAAACACAATCCCTATATTGCTGTTCCTAAGTAGCTCCTTTAGCTGAGCATAGGCAAAACATTTATTCTTTCACAGGTTAACTGCTCTTTCCTTAGTTATCACAGTATGGGTAATTTGTGTAGAGCTTTCCTGCTTCCCACGTGCTTGACAAGTCAATGGAAAGACAGGAGAGCAGGGGACAGGGCTGATGCACAAGGCTCCGCATGGAGGAGAGGAGAAGTTTTGAGGTTCCACCGATCCTGAGTGCAGCAGGTGACTGGCGGGTGTCTGCAGAGCGATTCTCCCCTTCTCCTTGGCTCACTCTCCAGGTGCTGTAGCACTGATGTACCAAAGCTGCTCTGTCAGAAAGTCTAATCTGACAGTTACAAATTTCTAAATAACTGACTTAATGACAGCAATTCGTAAGAGGTATTTGGTTTGAGAGCAAGAGCTATCAAATAACCTACTGTTGTTCTTGGTAATGAGATGCATTTCGCATCACTAAAATTCAGTGGGTGGACAGTAATAATCAGATGATAGATTACATGTGGCAGGGTAAGTGTGTGGCCGGGATTATTGCCAGGGACGTGAGTGTAAATCCCAGTTCTTACCAATAGCTCTAAATGAGCTTTCTTATCTGTGCATTATAAGCATGACCTCCTTCAGACAATAGATAATCAGTAAAGTAGATTTTAGTCATTTTTATCTAAGGATGAAAAACTACAATCCTTTTCTATGCGCTTTTACCAGTATATGTGCATTATAGTAACTAAATATAAAAATATGACTTTATTTTCTTATTTTACCATCACCGCATATCATCACTTTACAGTTCCATGTGTATCATTGCTCACTGGGCTGTTATTTAAATGCTCTTTTTAAACCTACCCCTTGAATATCAAGATAAATTGTTGCATGGAGATATGAATTTGAATTCCGAGTTGGATGGGAGCTTCAGGGTGTGGTGTTTTATGTTTTTTTTTTTTTTTGGGGGGGGGGGTGTTTTTAGTTTATTTTATGTGTATGTGTGTATGGGTGTGTGTATGTGTGTGTGTATGTGTGTATATATATATTTTAAATCTATGAATGCCAAGGAAATGAAGCTTTTTTTCTATCAGTTTGACTGGTGTACCTGGCAGGGCTCCTTCTGGACATCACCAATGTTTAGTACTATATATCACATGTAGTTAATCCATAGTTTTTAAAATCCTACCAGTTATATGGGGGCAATACCAATACCTGTTGTGCTGTGGCTCATCGCTGGCCCTGTGTAGTCTGATATTGGGACACCCAGTGGATATGACAAAGTTGCAACTTCACCCATCGTTATTTCTGTGGTATTCAGTTAAGCAGGAATATTAGGAGTTAAGGTTCTAAAGAACAACCAGCCAGTTTAAATTGACTTAAAACCATGAAATGCTCATCCACTCATTGAAGGCACGAGGAAATGCTGTGGGTTGTGTTTTCCCAGCAGAGCTGAGTGCCCTGTCGCGATGCGGCGGAGCGGGACGGAAAGTGGGGTGGTGCAGGTGGGGGTGGCGCTGAGGGCAGCGCTCCTGCTTCATGCCACGGGAATGCAGGGAAACGGGTCAGGAACGCAGAGCTACGTTTTAAAGTAGTTAGTGGCATATTAGTTGGATGATCAAAGAACCTGAGGCCTTGCATGATTTGAACAAAATACCGGTTGCTATCTTTTCTGTTTCCTGTGCGCTGCTGGAAAGGTGCAGGGTCAGTCTGGGGAGCCGGGAGCCCTCCCGCAGCCATCCCTGCAGAGCGGGGCGGTGATCCATCCACAGACACAGCCCCCAGACCGTGGGCATCACAGGAGGGAGCCAAAGACATCAGTAGAATTAATGAGTCACTATTTTTGAAGCTTCAAGTACGATCTTACAGTGTTTTTTTCTATTTTCTTTTTTTTGTTCCCAATATGTGCAGATTGCGAAAAGGAACCCGCAAGGCCCATGAGGTCATCCCTCTTTGATACTGTCTTAATTTCCAAATGCTTTATAAGGGTCAATGGCAGGCCTAGAGCCAAGCTGAAATCTAGTATGCATAAGAAGTTTTTCTAGACATAAGAAGTTCAGGAACAGCAGCTCGTGAGAGGATGAGGTATTCCTCCGTGACACCTGACAGCTGTCTGCCTAACCTGTGCCTATGAAGAACGACAGGGGTTCCATAACCTCTCTTAGCCCCCTGTTCCATTTTAATTACCTTTTGATGTGTAGAGTTTTTCCCAATCTATGTCCTTTTCACTGAAAATTAGACCAATTATGTCTTGTCCTCTCCCCAGCAGACACAGAGAATAATTCATCAAACTCCCTCTTAATAAGGGCCTTTTACATTAAGATGATTCATCTCACGTCCTCTTCTGATCCTCTGTTTTCTACATGAAAGAAAAAAAAGCTGAGTCTTTGAATTTTCCTGCGTTTTTCCCAAAGCTTTCAGCATTCTTACTGACTTCCCTGAAACCCCCGTTCTGATCTGATCTGCTTGCTCTGACAGGGTGTGCCCAGAAGCCAAGAAGAACAACTTCCCGTCAGACTCCACATCTTTAGGGTGGCTGGTCCTGGCAACCAGTGACTAGAACAGGAGTGTCGTGAGTGTCTTGTGTGTTTGGTGAGCGTATGATCCCCTTATAGCCACTGTTGAACATTTCCTTAGCTAAACAGAAAAACTTTTGAAGTAGGATGTTCGCCTCACAGAATCCCAGACTGTCAGGGGTTGGAAGGGACCTGGAAAGCTCATCCAGTGCAATCCCCCCATGGAGCAGGAACACCCAGATGAGGTTACACAGGAAGGTGTCCAGGCGGGTTGGAATGTCTGCACAGAAGGAGACTCCACAACCCCCTGGGCAGCCTGGGCCAGGCTCTGCCACCCTCACTTCTGGAACTGGTCTTAACAAGAATACCTTATTGTGAAGTTTTTTAGTTTTATTTTCAAAGTTTGTTTCCTCTCTGTTTTCTGAATGTTCAGAGACGTCAAATGCAATAAGCTGAGTACGAGAACAGAGTTGAGGAACAAAGGAAATTCCTCCAAAGTACATTTTTGCACAGGGTCAGTTAGAAATCATTCTTGTTTTCTATCACTGCTCTTTTTTTCTGCTCTCTGTAGCATTCAGTGGCAGGCTCCATGTACCGTATGGTGAGTAGATATTTTAAATAATTAATAATTTATGAAGTTGACTATTCTTAAATGATTAAATTTTCAACAATGATAGCAGGTTCCTTCTCTGCTCCTGTACTTATCATCCCACTGAATAGTTATATATCAACAGATGCTGGAATAAATACTTTAAAACATTTTTAAAAAATTGTTGTGACCCACATTTTGACTGACAATCTTTTATTAAAATAGTGGGTTTTTTCCATTTAGAATATTAATCATCTTTAGTGATGATGGCTTGCTGTAATTCCCAAGTGACTGAACTATTCTTTCTGCTCTGACATAATTTGTAAATGATGGAAATAATGATTTACTTGAAGAGAATCACATTATATAATAGGGCAGCCTCTGTTACAGTTGTAAAATCCCACCAAATAGTGTGGAAATTCAGTTTGGTAATGAGGTCGCTAGAGATGACTGTTTTCTAGAGCAATGCTGAGGAGAACCGATGTCCTTCCCAAACTGAAGGCAAGGTTTGGCTCCATCTTTATACTTGTCCATAGTTGTAATGTTATTCTCAAAGTCTAATTTTCAGAAACTTGAAGTGTCCCCATGACTGTGGTTTTGAATGATGTTTCATACATGACAAATATGAAAAAAGAGCAGCTTTTGAAGACCTTTGGCTTGAATCTGTGAAAGTTAGAGGAAATGTGTTTTCTGGCTCTGTACCAGTTCTATGAAATATTTTAAATAAAAATCTCTAGCTTGCAGAGACTGCCCACCTTCTAATTTCTGAAGAAATTAATTTGGATATGAACTTAACTGCTGAAGAAAAATGCTACTTAATTATGTAAAGGAGAGGGAAAGGAAATATGACTTTGTTTTTATTCAGGAAGGAAACTTACTATGATATTTGGTAATGATTTAATCTCAGGAGCTGCTTTGAAGTAGTGAGCAAGGGAGTGGGGATGAAGTCTGTGCATGGAACCAGACGCAACCTCTGGTACAGACAAGTCACGCAAGCTGCCTATCCACATTAAATAATAAACAGAAAATACAATGTCTTATATAAGGCTGTGACTAAATAAGAGTTAAACTCCAGTCAGTGGCAAACCCTACCCGTGAATTTTTAGGTGGGATGTACTGCTGTCATTGGGTTACTCTCATCTTTTTGTTCCCTGTGTATGCAGGAAATTGAGTTTGGTTTCTGCTGATCAACCTTTTTGTTGTATCTCCTTAAAACCAGCCTTGTTTTCTGCAGGGCATGTGGAGGGTTCCTGCGTGGCCGTTCTGTTCCACAGCCTCGTGCAAAGCTGTGCAGTTGTTTCACTTGGCTTTGCTCATCTGAGGACTCTTTGCCAGAACAGAATGAGCATTGAATTGGGACCAGGAACTAAGGCAATAGAGCTCTACTTGAACAATAACCTAGTGAAATGAATGCAGCATTTAAATTTTAGCTACCTGGTTTTAATGTCAAGTTTTAGGGTTGCTTTCTGAGCAGTTATACTAAATTTGTGACTCTGTTCTTGCCCATTACCCTCTTAATACTTCTGCTTTATTTGCAATAACATCAGTCCAATTTCTCTAATTCACTTTATTACATTGGCAGTGTCCTTGTCCAGTGGCAGCCAAAGCACCATGTGTCTGTTACTGGTTTCTTCTGTAAGTGATAAGATTGATTACAACCCAATTCCTGTTAATGTATCTTCAGTTTATAATAGATGATATCCCTGGCAATACCTTAAGCAGAAGAGGAATCTGGCTGGCGGTGGGCAGGAAACCACAGCTTGCTTATTCAGTGAGTTCATTTTCATCTCTGGATCTGTGATCATAAAGTGCAATGTGGTTATTTCTTTATCTCTAAATTAAGGCAATTGTGGGGGTGGATTTATGGAGAGTTTTAGTTATATCAGATGGATTCTTTTTTCCTTCGAATGATTCTGAAAGCTGGAGAACTGTGGATAAAGAAATTAAAACCATTTCTTAGCGCACGTGAGGATTGTTAGGTTGTCTAATCTCTTACTAGGAAGCAGAATTGAGAAGTCTGTGGATGAGTTTCCTCATTGCAGAGATGTAAGATAATAAAAATTGAGACTGAATTTGTTTCTGACCTCTTTGTGAAAATATTATGGTTCACATCCAGCCTCCTTTAGCAACAGTAAATTTACCATTGTGAAACAAATGAGTATTGAGATAATATAATACTAAGATTTTCTTATCAGGGATTCATATATACCAATTACATACTGTGTTTTCAGCTAAGTCTGTTGTCACCAACTAGATAGAAAGTAGAAGATGGATTTGGGTAAGGGAAGATGTTTTCCTTTATCAAGTTCTGTCTGATATCAGGAAGATTTGAAATATTTTTCCCTTTGCTTCATAGCAAATCCCCTTCAGGAAGCGCAGTTACCTGTGACCAGGTTATGGTGTTTTCCCGTGTTCCTGTTTTCAGCTGAGCTGCTGTTGCTGCCTTTGGACACACTCCATGACATGGCAATGGTGAATTGAAATTTATTTGCTGAAACAATCCTTATTGAGGTTGACAGTGCACCGGACTAGACTAAAAGCCCGCACAGTCGCCGTGACTGAGATGAAGAGCAGTAATTTATAAAGCTTTTGTAATTCAATTGTACTTCACTTGTGTATTTGTACACTTCTTCTCAGGCAATATATTTAACAGCCTCTGGAATTTATGATGCATTCCAGTGGTGTATCACAAAGTTTTGGAGAAGACTTATGTTAAAGCTATCCTTTTTCTTGGTGTTATTTCTTCTCAGTAGTAAATCTATGCTGTGTTCTGTCTGCCAGGGATGACTTGTACTGCTAAGAACTTGTGGTTGGTTTTGGAATTCATTGAGGTTCAGGATTCCGATCATATTTATATGCTAATGTTTTAATCAGATGAATTTTCCCTCCCTCATTTCATCTAATGAATGATGACCTTCTCTGCTCCCCATTTAGATGTTAAGTATAAATCTTCTTAGCAAATGAATTGCTTATGTATGTTTGCCATATGATATATCTCTCTTTTGGTATGAGCGAATGTTTTGTTTAAACAGGAAAACAAATTCCCTAGCATCTTTCTTTTCCTTTTTTTATGCACAGTTAGGCACTTCAGCGTGGTTATAATAATAATATATAGGTAGCATGCTGTATTATGAAGACTCTAAGTACATAATGTAGTAGTTCTATTATGTGAAAGCATACTTAACTAAAAAAACCACCTCATTTGATGCTTGAAATCAAGGGGTTCAAGTAAATACTCTTTGCATCTTTCTCTCATTGTTCACTGGAAAAACAGTAACCCTTGTGTTGAACTAAGGTGTGTTTGGTTTTTGGTTCTGTTCTTCTCCCCCCACCTGAACTTTGCGCAATCCAATGAAAGTCCTTCACACAGGTGCAGAAGCGTTTGCTCTGTAACGTCTATGGGCATGGATTACAATTTTAAGTTCTCTGTTTTCCACCTTGATGATGTTACAACATTTTCTTTTACCTCTGTCAGCTGAAGAAAATGACACACTAGAAGTCTCAATTTGCATTCTTTAGGACAAAAATGACTGCATTATCTTATACCAATCAGTTTGTAAGCACCAAGAGTAAATATTTAGTTCTTCTTAGAGAGCCTTTTAAAATCAGGATAACGTTGTCCTTGCAAGCCATGTTTTTGTTAAAGGACAGGATGTTGCCAAGATTTTGCTTTAAGGCATTTGTTAAATGTGACACAGGCTGAAGGAGAATTTTCAGTTTATACTGTACAGGTACCTGCTGGGCAGAAAGAAATATTCATCGTACCAATGAACTGGAATAGAGTACCCAATTATTAAGTTAACTATTGATCACCTGTGTTGTTGGAGAAGAGAGTGTGTTTGAGATAGACACTTTAATGGTGTTATCTACACACATGAAAACTTTGTATTTTAGAGATTTGGTGGTGAGGGTATTAATGTTAGGATTAAAAGACTCGACCCTACTGCTGCTCCCTGCAGAACCCTACAGATGCTAAAAGTGGTTCTCACATGAAGTTCCACAGTGAAATGCTTTGAAAATTATGCCAAAGAGGGAAAGAGAAACAGGACAAAGAAACAACATCAAGGTTGGTATTTTGGATTTTAACAGTGAAGTGGAGCAGCTGTGAGGAACAGCTCCTTTAAATAAAGACTGACACAAACCTGTAAAATGACCTTTACCTGAAGAAGTGTGGATGTGATCGGTAAATTCAAGAAGGGCTGAGGTGCTGTATGGTAGCTTAATGAGCTTCATGGAAAGGGCAAGTATGAAATTAGAGATGAATTAGTTTGTTGTAACTTAGATATTTGTCATCTTGTTCAGGAAGGACGTTTTCAATTATTTCCAGCATAACAGCTGAGATCAATCAACAGTTTTAAAAGTTAAATGCATGGAGCAGTTTGGAAAAGATGTAATATCTTTTATATTCAGCTGAGACCATGGTACTGGAGAGAGGGAGGTAATGAATGAATGAAGAGCCTCAGTGGAAGCTCTGGGTGTGTGAAGAGAAGGAAAAAGTGAGATATCTGCAGGAGATATTTTTAGAAGTGGCTAAATCACATCAAATGCAGTTATATAGTGGTGTTTCTGCTTGAAAGGACGAAGTTAAAACTGCTGTCGCATATTAGAGACCTATTTATTTTAGCTTTTATTCATAAAAAAAAAATCTGTAAAGAGATTTTGTCCAGGTGAAAAAGAAAGAACAAGAAAATAATGGTTTAATGTTTTTGACTTTCCTGTTAATGTCTTAGAACTCCCAAGAAATCCCAATTTTGTCATGTTGGCAGGAAAAAGCTACTGGTTGAAGGGACACCGCAACTAATGATTGTTTGACTGTGAGTGAGTGCCCATCTGTGTGTGTGTAAAAGCAGCTCCTGACCCAAAGGGGCTTATTTTTGATGGAGTGTGTGACTGTGCTGGCACTAACCGACTGGAGCTGTGTAAACATGTTTTTGGCCAAGTCAATTGTGATTAGAGCACCCAGCAATAGGAATTTCAAATATGGGATTAGAGATTCCAGAGTAAGTTTAAATGAGAAATAAGGTTGGCTGTGTTGGTAGAAGCACTGTCAACGGCAGCCACCTTTAAAATTTTGGGCAACAAAATGGTTTTGCAGATTTCACAAATAAGGAATAGGAATTTTTTTTTAATGTATCTGTTGTAATTTTATAGGCAGTCAACCCACCTGCCAGTCAGTTTATAAATAAAACTAGAATGAGAGATAAGCAGCTATTTGCTGATAGCGTGATACCTACACATGCAGTTTCTCCTTTTTGAAGACACAAAACAATCGATGCAAAGATTGTAATATGTGTGTGGAACTAACTAAGGAGAAGATTGCAACAGATCCTGTTAAAAGGGATATTATCAGATGGCAATTACTGTTCTTTAGAGATCAGTCCTGGCTTAAGCCTGCTCATCGTATCGATTAATGATGTGTGCGGAAGCAGTCGACGTGTGCCGAAATCTGTGGACGGCGTGAGTGGAGCGAGGTGCTGCGAACGCTGGAGACTGTGAAATCACACACAAAACTAACACCACAAATTTGCTATTTCTGCGCTTTTAGGGATCCAACATAACGTTATGCTATGGGCATAAACCATTTGGAGGTGGTGGAGGAGGACAAGGTCTGGTGGGGCAGAGCGCGGCTGGGAGGGCGGTGGCGTGGGCCAGGCTGGGGCTGCCCAGCGGGGAACCAGCGGCTGTGGGGAGCTGGCCTGGCCCCCACCGGGCACTCGTCAGCAGGGCAAAGAATCGTTGCAAGAGGGAGCTGTGGAAAAGACTTTGCTCCAAACCAGGAGCTTTGAGATCAGGAACCAAGGGCTTGGGAAGTCCTTGGATTCCGTGAGCAGATATACATAAGGGGGTTTGACAGGAGACCAGATTGCGGTTTGTTTGCAGCAGTGTAAGTTATATTAGCACCATATTGCAGAACTCTTGTTGATCATTGATGGAGGTGGAAGATACCGTTTTTCCCTTGACTGGTAATTGTTAGTTGTTTAAGTGTTTTGAACTCCACAGCTCTCTGTGTTCTCTCAACCAGGGCATCCATTAAACACTTTCTGGAGCCCAGATACCTTGATCAGGTGGCTGTACCTGTGCCGCACTCCTCTTTGGGAGTTTGCATTTCTGAATTACCAATACATTTGCTACTTGTTGAAATAATGCTCCACATTTTTCAAGTCCAAGTCAATCCTGTTGCTTTTTCTTCTAAAGCTCACCCCCTGCCAGAGGTATTTGTTTCTTTCAGGCTCAGGTGTGCCATGGCTAAGCTATGATACTACTTGGCTTGTATGCGAGGATTTTTTTGTTTCTCACCAGGGTATCAAAGCTGGAAAATCTCACATATTACAGCAAGATATTTCTTTTGTCTGTGTGCTGGAAGGCATATAATACTCATTTTCAAAGTCTGTTATGAGTCTACTTTATGTTAATTTACCATTGAATTACTATGCCTTGAGCTAGGAGCTTCAGGAAGCACAGAATTCAGTATTAGATAAAAACCTATTCAGTCTCCTTTGACATCAGCTCCCCATACTGCACAATGTTCGTTATTTCTAAGCTACCAATTCTTCTGTATTTGTACTGGAGAACAATACTGTGAATGCACAAAGGAGCGTCACAAGCGGGGGGTGATCTAAGTGGCCACCTACCACACCTTTAGAAACAAGTAAAGGCTTGATTTGAAAGGTGCTAAAGTTAAAATTATGGAATTTGGCAGCATAGTCTGAAGTGCAGCCACATCTGTAATTATTTTGTTTTCCTTTCAGGAGATCATCAAGTGGCTGAAAATTCTAATAAATTAATTTGATACTGTTACCTTAGGGTACCTGTGGTACACAAGAAAGTCTCTAAAAAGTGTGGCATCCTTGTTTGCTTTGCGTGTGGTTGAAAACAATTGTCTTAGAAAGTAGGTAGTACACGGTCACATGGTTAGCAATTACCATATTGTAAGATTTTCTGCAGTTAATTTCCCATTATATGAATATTTTTATCTTCTGTCCTTGTTTTCTGCTCAGAAGCCATTAAAACCCCTAACAGAATGGCAGTTTATGCAGCATATTTGGATTTACGTTGGCTGAAGTTTCACTGATGCTATTAATTGGATCCCTGTGGTGCCATCCTCTGCCATCCTCTGCCATCCTCTTTGTGAAATTTTAACTGGTGTGATAGACCATGCATTTATATTACTGGTCAACAAATCAGCTTCTGGCCAGCTTTACGCTGCATGGCAGGGTTCACCTCCTCAGGTGCAGTCTGCTAATGGGGCTGAAACTCTCCAGACTTCTTTCGTGGCAAGAAAACTTTTCAAAAACTGAATGATTAACAGGAAAGTCTCTGGATTGTGATGTGAAAAGAGCGGAAACAAATAATTCTCTTTCAGCTTCATGTTCACCATGACACCCCCAATATTTAGGTACCCATAGATGCACATAAATTTCTACAGGTAGAGGTCAGTGTTCGAACACTGCAGTGTAAACTGCACCTTTGGTACCAGCTGAACTACTTGTGGAGCCTCTAGACCCCTGCAGCTGTTGAAAGGCTGATGAGTATATGAGGTGAAAGGTGTGTGAAATAGTCAAAATGAAATACAACAGCAAACCTTATTTATTTTCCTGAACGCTGATGAATTTTACAGTGTCTGTTGCATGTATTTTATAATGTTTTCAAATATATAGACTGAAAAATAGATCTGATGAAATGAGATGCACTGTAGATGCCTTTCTCAAATAAGGCTTTTATACCCATATGTGGTATATGCTTTCCAACAAAAATAATGGCTCTTCGCTAAAATTGGGGGTTGGGGCATGGGGGGATGACATAGTACTATGAAGTCTCAAGTCTGTGGAAGAAACTAAAGAAAATGCAGTTAATCTCTCAAAGCGATGTGGCTTAGTTTATACCCTGTTAAATGATCAAATTGGAATTGAATGCAGGTGACATAAAAGGAGGACAGCTGGGCTGGTTTCAAGTCATAACTCCCAGGATCTATTCCTCCCTCTTCCAGGAATTGCCTGTGGGATGCAGTTAACAGTATTCGCTTCAGTTAACCTTCCCAAAAAACCAAGATGCAATGCTGCAGAAGTGTCGCCTGCCTTAGCATAGGGCTCACCTGGCACATTCCTGAAGCTCGTGTGCAGCAGACAGACTTTGTTCAACTCGTATTTAAAGTGCTGCTGCGATCCTAAGGTCCATCAGACTTTGTTGGGAAAGCACCACATTTTTGCTTAGAGAGTGGAGTACTTGGGAAATATGTCACAGAGTTATTAGAAGGGAGTTACTTTCAGCGTCAGCCCTTGAGTGTAAAGCCAAGTGACAGACTAAAAGCATTCGAAGCAGCTCGTGCTTAATTCCATCTGCCAGTAACAGCTTCTTCATTACCAGGAAAAGGAGGGAAGGAAATACAGATAAAGCTTCATATAATATACCTATGTATTTGCAAGCTTGTTTTCTGCCATATGTAATTATAGTTATTGGTTTCCATTCATAATCCAGTGATTTGCTTAGTAATTTGCTTTTATAATCCAGTAATTTTCTCTTGTTTCATAGGAGCAGTAGGAATTCTGATGGAAGACTTAATCTCATATGTTTTGGCCTAATTTTAGAAGTGCATTTTGAAGCCTGGTTCTTGTAATGGTTTTTGCACCTACGTTTTCAAGTAGCTGCACATGATTAAGCAGGCATGCTGTGGTAAGAGGTGTGTGAAGGGGGATGGCACTCAGGGAGCGCTCTGGGAACGGGGGGTGACACAGTGCTGGGGTAGGCATCAGTTTAGCATTTATTTAGTTGTGTGTCCTTGGAAATTCATGGAAAATGTTGTACGATTTTAACACAGATTTGAAATGCAATGTGCTTCTGGCACAGCTTGGGTAGACTCCTGACCTCTGAGATCAGTTAAGAGCAGATTTGCTTCCAGTGTCTGCAGACCAGCTGGGCTTTTCAGCAGCTGGGGATGGCCCGTGTGGAGGTCGCGTACGTCAAGCTGTTCTTGGCACAGTGGTCATTATCTCCTCTGAGAAATTCTCTAGAGAGAGTAAATCTAGGCAAGTGAAGTCTTGAGGCCAGAGGCAACCTGAACTCAGGAAAAATGTTTCCAGTAGGAAAAAACAGCTGTAAACATATAAATATGAGTTGCAAAGGCAGATAGAGGTGCTAATCAATGAAAGAGCTTTAAAAGCTCTTGTCTGATTGTCATTTTAGAAATGCAAAAACCTGAGCATTTTGGCCCAGATGAAATAAAATATCATGGTGTAAGTACAGGTGTATTGAAAGAAACAAGTGTAATAGAAAATAAGAATATGCAGTTTCTTCACTTAAATCCCTCTCTGTATTCAAGTATGGAGATTTAATCACAACCTGAACATGCAGCTCAAGATGCAACACTCTACACATGTTGTTCAAATGAGATCGTAGCCATCATATCCAAATCTATACAACTGACTGCTTCAATACTGCCTGTATTTGATGTGCTCCAGAAAGTGAGACCACAGAGCAACTTCTTCCAGTCAGTCCAATTCCTGGCACCCTCCGCACTCCAACTACTTGCCCAAGAGAGCAGGTGCACTCTGCACCAGCAGATTGTAACTGAAATTCCAACTCATAGCGAGGATGGGAATGTTGCTTTCTCTCCAGTTAGTGATGGATTTCCCCCAGCAAGGGAAAGCTTATGTTTTGAACTGGACCATAGCAATTTGTTTATTTAATAAAGAATTGTTTCTAATTACTGTTTTTAGTAAGAACTTTTAAAGTAGTCAGATGTCATAAGTTTCAGAAGTTTTGAGTATTACAGGTTTCTTGAGTCTAACAGTTTTCATTTTCTGTATGTGACCCATGAGTATTTAAGAATAAAGAAACTAGTTATGGTAAATACTGATGCTGGGACTTGGAAGAAAACTTGAAAGTGCTGCCTCTTGGGCAAACTGGACAGAACAAATCTGATTTACAGACTTTCTGAAAGTGCTTAAGTAGTTTAAGGCCACAAGTACCACTGACTTGGAAGTCGGTAAGATGCTTTTGAGAATCCAGTCCACAGTCAGTTATTTTGCAACATGTAAACTGTTCTGCAGCCAAGGCAAGCAAAAACTGCAGTTACTGACTGCCCGCACCAAATTACATTCGAACCTTCAGCTGGAGCTTCTTGCACAGAATCATTGGAGGTTGTGCCTCTAGCAGTCCCATGGGGACCAAGGAAGGGTCTGTTCTGGCAGGTTTAAAAACTTAAAAGAAAAAAATTAATATCTAGACCACGAAAGTTTCAGTGCAGGCACGGAGATTTTGGGGAAAATCTATATTGTATATTCATAGACAGGAGGCACATCACTTCTTTGCCTCTGGATGTTTTTGTGCTTGATGCTGCTCCCAAGGACCTAAGTTACCCACACAAATTTGAGCTGAGGAAATTTTTGTGTTGTCTTTCTTTAGGTAGCCAATTTCAGTGTTTTCCTTAGGAAATTAGACTTCTTTCTGTGTATTGAAGGAAGAGAAAGGGGCGGATTAGATGATGTGAATGCCTTGCTGTGGATTCACAGTAAAACAAAGCACAGTGAAAAACTGTGGAGTCATGAGCCAGTTTTTTTAATTAGTGGAATTACAGAGCTCTTTTTTTCCCCAAGTAGATGCTTGGAGTCAGGACTAACAATGCGAGCTTTAGAAGGCAAACTGCCCCTTGAATTTGTTGTGGCAGAGATGAGGTTTAAAGCTAGCAGATTATGTTATGGTTTGTACTCATTTTAATGTTATACCAACGTGGAAACAAGACATTTACTATTTCTGGATGCTTAAATTCTTATTGTATTTAATTTTTATTGGAACCGTAGCTGTAATAACTAGTGTGTTTTCTCTCCCTGTGCTACTTTGCCTTCCCTGCTATCATGCTCCAAAGATGCAGAAAGGTGTCACAGCAAGAGAAGTGCATCTGTGTTGCCATGCTTTGACAGCTTCTCTGTTCTTGCCCACGAATTCTTACAAATGCACTGTAAACAGACATTTCGGCTTGCATTGTTCTTTCTTTCATAATATTACTTATTTATAACATAAAATAAAAATTAATGTGTTGGGACTTTCTAGCATACTTCCAGACTACCTGCTGGAATTTCAATTGAAAGAGGAGAAAGCTCATTAAGGGAGGCATTTTCCTCCAGACCCATCACAGCCTTTCCAGAAGGGGCTAAAGTTAAGCTTGGAAATGTGCCGCTTCATTCTGTCTTTCCTAACAGGAAACCTAATTTTGTTCTCAGTTTAACAAACCCATCTAATTGTTGTAATTCTACCAGCTCTCATTTTTCTCGTTCTAGTCCCGTGGTATTTTCTGCTCTTTGCTGGAGGAAGTGATGAGTCTTGTGGGCACAGGAGGCCAGTCAGACATAAGGTGACGATGACTCTTGTGGCAGTTGCAGAGGCACGTGGAAATGTGGATGTGGAGAGGGCTGCGGAGGACACGCTCTCATCTTCGAGAGCTCTGCTTAGCATCACATAGATCAGGAAATGTGTTTGCTGGTGCTGGAAAGGTTATCAGACCTATCAATGTGGATGATCTATTCTGTGGCTCCATAACACCAAATGTGTATTGTGTCTGTCTATCTATATGCACAATATACATGTGCATGTGTCCTCTAGCAATAATATTCAGTGCTGCTGGAGGAACAAGAAGAACTCAAATGTAAGTGGTCAGTGACATTCTATATTGGCCCCCATGAATCTGTCCGGCTGGGGAGAAGAGTTTGGAGCTGAAGACACAGGTGGCTGATTTTGAATCAGTGCCTGTTTGTGCCTTAATGCATTGGAGGGTTTGTTGAGGAACGGTTAGTTCATCCTTGTGAAAACATTAGCCTGCTGTTGATGCCAAGGTCATTGTCAGCTTCGGTTATCTGGTGCCCTGGGACACATTTCCAAACCAGTGAAGTCCTTGGAAGGTTTACTTCAGTGTCTGTCCTTGTTCCAATATAGACGTGTCATAAATACCTGCTACTATTCTTACCACAAAGCAGATGTATTTTGGGCAGTCCTTCAGCAACGTACAAAGTGTTAAGACCATTACACTGAAGTGACAGCAAACAGATTACTTGGTTTTTCTCTTTTTGCTGAGTATGTTGCATTCGTTTCTGGTCTCTTACCACAAAAAGGTTAGTGGCTAGAATAACATCACTGGGAAAGCATGAGCTTTTGTGTCTGTGTAAGGGGTTATTTCAGCTCTCTCTAGGGCTCATCTCAAGGGGTTGGGAGTCCTGCTTGTACTGCAGGTGCCCAGGGCCCAACCTGTCCGCAAGGGCTGGTTGTCCTGGTGCGGGTGGAGCTGGGCTCAGACTCACAGAGAGCGCAGAGGACATGAGTGGGTTCCGCAGGCAGCGTGGGCTGACTCGGGAGAGTGTGCTCTGCAGCTGTGCAACATCTGCCCTACCTGCGGCGCAACCACCGCCTGCAAGTGCGCACCGGGGACGTGTTCAGGCTGCGCCTGACCTAGACGGTGGTTCAAATACTTTGCCATTCAACCTGATACCAGGCCAGCCTCCTAGAGCCATAACTGAGTCTTAATTAGAAAGCATAAAACTAGTATGTGAAAATTCTTTTAATTGGGACACCACAGTGGACCAATTATCTCCGTCAAAGGGAAAGCGATTTATTCTGTAGAGTTTTGAATATAGCACATTTGCATGCGGTTGGAAGAATTCATGGGCAGTTGCTAAGTCTAAAAAGGTGAAATACAGAATCATAGAATGTCCTGAGTTGGAAGGGACCCACGAGGATGATCAAATCCAACTCCTGTCCCTGCATATGAAACCCCACAGTTCACATCATGTGTCTGAGGTCATTGTCCAGTCTCTTGAACACTGTCAGGGTTGGGGCTGTGACACCTCCCTGGAGAGCCTGTTCCATAATATCAATTAAAGTAAAACCATAAAATATTCACTGCACTTCATTTTTTGTTTTGTATGTTTTAATCTTTTTAGGGTAGGTTACTTGATAAAAGACAAGAGAGAAACATTTCATGACTAATCAACACCTGGTAAAGCACCACTTCTCAATACTGACCAGATGTCACCACTAAGCAGAATATTTGATAATGCTGTCATGCTCACGCAGGAGCTACTGTCGGTATCATGAGACAGTATTGCTTGCTTTGAGGAGCACCCAATTAAGATTGAGTTCTGAATAGCCGTGTGTAGTCTGCTGTGCTCCTAATGCTATTGATCGTGCAACAGATTCCTTTGACTATTTAGGGCCCTAAATCAAGCCAAAGACTTCTATGGAGATAGCTTAGTTTTTTCATGTATGTGAACACATGCAAAAAACAAAATAATGTGGTTTTTTTAAATGTTTGATTTATTGGAACTTAACTGCTCATTCAGGCTTTGGGTTCATATTCTGCGTATGAAGGCCCATGATGCAAGCTAAAATACGAAGGATTAATGTTCAAATATCTATCAATGATACGAGTAATGAAATAGATGTGAACAAATGAGTGCCATGATATTTCATATGGCAATTGGAAATGGATATTATTTCCATTGTCATGTGAATTTTGACACATGGATTGGCATGCCTAATGCTTTGAAATCTGAGATGGTAATTTGTGCTGTAGTTCTGAGTTACAGAAATAACCAGTTGCACACAACATTTTAAAAACTTACTTCCTGACCTTTGCAGTGGAAAACCACAGATATTTTTACCTTCTGCAATGCTTTTTTTTAAAATTTCAAATGTGGTTTAGTAGGAGATTGGAAGAGTTGATTATGAGTGGAAAATTAACCTTTTGTTCTGAATTTCAAACACATTTCCATCTTCTGCAAAATTTCCAGTTTTCCTATTACCAAAATCAACACTATCTGTCAACAATACAAAGGGTGAATGTGATTAACCACCCACTCACTGGGAACAAGTGGTATCTTGATTCATTTAATTTAGAATATCTAAAGCTGTCAGCGACTCACCATCTGCTAAGGGTACCTGCTATAGCCTGAAATGCCCTGGTAGCGATACACAGTTTGGCTTTATAAGAGATACCAGGTTTCCTCATTTCATGTTTGTGTAGTTTTCACTTAGTTAAAAACTGAGCAACATAAATTGCTTCACAAGTTGTAAATTAATTGCTCCTCAAAGCAAATCAGTAATGCCTCTGGAGTAATTTGTCCATACTATAGTAGAAAGAGATCACATGGCATCAATAATTGACGGCATATGCCCAAATGAAGATATTTTCATTATGCACATATCTCTGAAAGGTGTGTCTCCCAGCTGCTTTTTCGTTGTTTCTCAAAATACGTCTGAATGGGCACCAATTTAAAATAATGCTGGTAGACGGGAGTCTAAATTTTATGTTTTGAGTTTGACCTCAGCTTTTGGGCGCTGGTAAGTTTTGCAGACAAAGCGGAGTCATTGGGACCGGAGCTGCTCACCTGCCCTCGCCCCTGGGCGCCTGCTTTGAACGGCAGGTGAGACACAGTTCATGGCATAGGGAACATGTTGAAGGTTTTCTCAGCTGCATCTTTCATTCAGATCAATACAGAATACCAGTTCCTGGTTTTATCAACCTGGCACCTTTCTTGACTGTTGTCATGAAAGCTTTTGAGATTGCTGTAGTGTAATATCTATCCCAATTGAAATGAAAAGCAAGCCTTTCGTAAAAGCAGTCTGAACTGGTAAGATCAGTGCCAGTAATACAACAACAAATTGTTGAATGCTCTTTGTAATGAACTGTGGAGGAAAGATAAACATGCATTACTCTTAAACGGGAAATATAATGCTAGAGATTGTGTTAAAATTAAAGGAAAACATGAAATATAGCCAGTAAAATGACATAATATTGGCTAATGATTTCTATCCCATCTACAACTTGGCACCAAATGCTGCAGATGTAAAAAAGCTGGCATTGAAAACAATATGCTTTGCAGTAGAAGCTGAATTTTTTTTGAGTGTCAAGTATTCAGCCACTTATTTTATATTTTAAAATACCCAGGAGTTTCTCCTCTTGCAATATTAGAAATCTTGGCAGATGTAAAATTATTTTTGTTGTAAACACAACTAGTGCAGATTCAGGTATTTTTCAGAGTAATTTTCAAAACTTGGCCTCTGTGTGACCATCCAGCATCTTGGGAAAGAAGGAAAAAGATTTTTGGAAATACTACAGAAAGTGGAGCGCTTCCAAAACCAGCTCAGCTCTTTGGGAGCGTAGTGGAAAAGACTCACATCTATGGCCCTTTAACCCCACTCCCCCAATTCCATTTTAGAAGTGTGTTGTGTGCCTTTAGATTAAACACACATAAATTGGTATTGTCAGTATGGAAAATACATTTTTGTTTTCGTTTCTACCTTTTATTTTATGTCAAGAGTCAGGAGCTATACTTGTGCTCTAATTCTTCTACTTGTCTGAGCTGTGCAGCCAGAGGAGAGCGGCTGTTGGTGTTTGTGCTGGGTTCAGTAGGGCCAGGCGTTTAGGCACAGTTCAGGGGGATCTTGTGTTGACACAGTAACAGCTTTTGCACTGTTTCTGTAGATTCCAAAATGATTCCCAAAGACCACCTGTTCTCATCTTTCTTGTGGCTCCTCAGTTTTCCTGCACTGTGACATGTCCCTGGCTTGAGCGCGGTTGTTCAGGGTGCCCTGGGTGAGAGCCATGGGTAATGCTGATGCCAGGGTGTCACACAGCGCCCGAGAAAATAATTCACTTAACCATTTACGCAGTCATTTCATATCAAAACTTTAGGTTTGGTTGAGATACTCAATTCATTAGAAATTTTCTAGTGTAAAAAAAACCCAAATAATGTAATAAAGGGAAAAATACCAGCGCTACCCAAGGGATTTAGAAAGAAACTTCTGCGGGTGAAGTCTGAAGGGGAAGGATTCAGTACCTTTAATTTCTTTGCACAGCTCTGAGCACGCTTCTTGTTGGAAGAACAAGAAGTCATTTAATTTTCCAGTGGCCCAGTTCCTCTGTATAAAATGAAGGCAAATTCAGCTCCTTGGACACACCTTTTGTCTGCTTGGTCTGTGAATCCTTGCGTACTGTGTCTGTGTAACACCCAACACCAGTGGGCACGAGCCCACAGCCCAGGGACCTGCTCGCTTTGCTCTCCCTTCTTCCTCTCCTAAGATGAGGAATGAGACATCCTGAAAGTATTATTTTGGAAATCCACATATTCCTGGAGTCTAAATCGCATAGTGCTCCACAGAATGGTACCAAATATTTTTTTTTCTTTCAGTATGCTGTTTGTTTGTTTGATAACAGGTTATACAATCACTCCTTAAATAGAAATATTTATCCTTATCCTATCAGTAACAATGCCTGGCTAGGAGATTTGGACTCAGTCAAATAATTCAGATTATGGGTAAATTTTATCACTTTCAGTGTAGGGAATAAAGTCGTTTCCATTTCTTTTTAGAGCAGAGTGATCCAATTTGCCCGGAGGTTGATCTGTAGGCTAAATCGTGGGAAGTCACGCTGTAGCCTTTATGTTCATAGAGAAGCGTGTGTGGGGAGAGAGTTAAAATACTTAGCCAAATGCTTACATTTATTCTTCTCTCGTCCCCTTTTTAATCAGTTCACAGTCTCTCTCCTACACCATTGGTATTGCTTCTGAAGTAATTAGGAATGGTTTAATCACTGTTTGATTATAGTGCTTCTCTCCGAGGTCTTTTCAAAACTGGAACTCTCAGATGTTTGTATGTACATGACATTGTAGTTTGGACACTGGGCAGTGTTGCTGTTTGGACTCTGCAGTGGAGTGTAAGACCTTTAACATCAAATCAAGCTATTTAGTGCTAAAAGCTAGCTTTCCCTTTTAATAATTTTCTTTGAAACCCAGTGTTTTCATTTCTGAAAGTGGTTGCATGCCAGGCCTCCACTTGTGTGTCTAAACTTTTCACTCCAGGAGCGGTGGGATACTGGACTTTACTAAATGGATGTACTGTAGATCCCCCTTTTTGCAGGTACCTTCACAGCACTCTTTCTTCTGGCTCCCGCTGTCTGAAATTGCTCTTTCCATAACCAGCATCTTTCAGACACCGGTTTCATTTCAGATGGATGTGTTTGCTGACTGTGTGAGCTTGTGTTTAAAATGGCCCGTATGTGCTGTTTGCAAGGCAACCACTTTGCTTCTAGATCTTAAGTGACGATATCAAGGCTAGTAAGGCACAATATCAAGGTTAGTAAGGCTCAATATCTGACTCTTCTGAAAAAATTAATAAATACATAAACAAAATTGAAAACCCCATAGAATTTCATTCAGGTATATTTTTCTGCTTTCAATAAATTAAACTCCACACCCTTTTGGGGGAGAGAAAAAAAACAGAATGGGGAAAAAAGGAAACTACTCATCAGGGACACAGAATTCCTGACAAAAACGTCACCAAAATATACGCAAGTTGAGAGCAGGATAATGTGACAACATACAGCTGAGGAAAAATAGCTGGTTTTAAAACATTATAAAGCTATATGTATGTTATGATGTTTTTATGTTCTTACAGCTGCACAAAGCTTTAATAGCAAAAACCAAAACTGTCCTGGTTGTAGCTTTTTATAGTATTCCTGAGCTTGGTTGGCTGAAATGTAAAGTCTGTGTGGGCCAGGTCATGGTAGAGAAGTTTGACAGGCTGGAGATGGATGAGACATGGTAAGCTGGTTGGCATCAGCTGCTTTTGGGGCAGGAGAGGAGAGAATTCGACTGGTACCAAAACCTCTCACTGAATCCTTGTGAGTACAACAGAAATCTGTTGAATCTGTAATAACCAAAATTGCAGCTCTGCCGCTGGATTTTCCCTTTCTGTATGCTAATGAACGATCCTAATGTGCAATATGTCACCGCTCTTATCTTCTAGTGTTACTTGCCCCGAAAGAAATGGTAATATGCTACTGTTAAAATGCTTATCCACTTAGTGAGATAACAAAAGGACACCTCACCAAAACAGTGAAACCTTTTCATTGATTACATGTAAACTTCAGAAACAGGAGAGAGAAACCATTTCAGAAATGGTTCTCTTCCCATGCGACCACTTCTTCATATGTGTAAGTCACTACTGTGCAGTCTGCACTGAGAATCTCTCATCTATCTCCATTTGATTTATTGTATTAATATTTCTTAACTAAATCTAGGAAGGCTTTTCTTCATTTCTTCATTTCAGTGTATAAGCAAGTTCCCATACTACTGATGATAAATATATTTTAAAAATACTTTAAAAAATAACCATTAAAGGTATTGTCCTTTATTTGAACAAATGCCTAATATTTTATGGTTTGGTGAATGCATGAAATAACCTTTTCTGAATGTTATAAGCATAGACTTGTGTTCTTCAAGCGACAGAATCTAATCTATTATGTCTTTCTTACAAACACATACATTTCTTCAATTCTTGCATTTTGGCTGCCATTTCATTTATTACATGGGAGTCAGTATTCTTTCTAGTGTAACGCAGTAATATAAACATGAATAACACAAGGTACACGTTTTGCTTAGTTTATAATAACAGGAGCCAGAAATTTTCTCTGTTCTTCTGTTCCAAAATTTTACACCACTTATAATTCAGTACATGAACATTTAATTCAGTTTCAATAAATTGCTTATGAGCCCCTTGAAAGCTGGTCCACTTTAATAATATTAGATGACAAGAACTTTCATAAAAATTATAATAACTCCGTTATCTTTCCTCATTAGTGAAGGCATGACAGACATAAGAATCCTACAGTTGCTCTCTAGGAATAGTTTATATTTGTTTTTAAATTAAGACATTTTAAAAATTAGTTCCTATTGAAAGTTCACAAGTGATGGTTATTGAAAAGTTATTTAGGCTGGTTTTGTTATAGTCTCTCCATTAGTGGGGTAATTTACTGAACCGTGAAGACCCTTAACTGCATTCAAGGATTTTCAGTTTAACTAATCTGTTTTTATTTAGGACATTTCAGACACAGAGCAAGCTCTTTGTGGATTTTGTTAGTGATAGAATTTCACCATAGACACTTAGATGGAAAAAGATTATCACAGGCATGTATTCTTCCCTTTCTTCCACCACAGTGCACCACTTCTACCCGTGGACGAAACTCCAATGTTGCCATGTTTTTAAATGCCATGAATAATTAACTCACCAGAACAGCTGCATTTAAAGAATCCTTTCTGTCAAGAAAGGGGTGGTTTGTATTTTCACGGGAGACCGAAACAAATATAGATGCCTAATTCTGGAAATTTGGGTGCCTTTAGAGGTTTGAGGTTTAGTCTTGAGAGATGAGTTTTCCCTGGTGGTATTAGTTGCCTGAACTCCCTTTTAGCCAGTTTTCTCCATCCTCTTCTTTTGACCCACATTTGCCAGTTGCAATGTTCTATTGCTATGATAACTGAACGTTATTTTATCCAATATTGCCAACAAAGAAAAACATACCACAAAACCTTTTTCTTGGGTCATATGTAAGTCAAATTTATTTTTTTTCCTAAACTCTTATTTGACCAACAGAGAAACATAAATATCACCCTACAGGGAATTCAAGCAGATATGAATCTTCACGACCCCTTTCGCATGCATGAGATTGACAGGGGGTTGCCTTTCCAAAGAGAAACTGTGATTCAATCCCTGAAACAAAGCATCTGCTCTTTAAACTGATTTAAACCAAAGAATGAGTCAATAAGAAGGGAGTGTAATTAGTAGACCTTGCTCTTCTGTACTGGAATTAACTCTTTGCTTTCTGATTGAGAGGAAGAAGGTGGGAAGTCAGGATGCACCAGCGTTATGCTCAGTACTTTTTTACCAACAGACAAGGTTCTTGTAAGGATTTAATGGAATATCTTAGTGCACCATCATGTTTTGTCAAGCTGAATTATGGATCACACTCCTGAATGGATTTTTAAATGTAATACCTTAGAAGCGAAGTCAACTTGTTGATAAATAGAAATGACATACTGTGCTTAAAATTAAAAAAGAGTGATGTATAGAAAGCTGAATACACACATTCAAGTGAACTTAGTTGTGTTTTTTTTTTCTTCAGGAAGAAGGAAGCAATATATACTGTGATCTCAGAATACAGGTGCAGACAGGACTCAGCTTTTGTCTTTTTCTAGAAATAGACTGTCGTTAATACCATCTATGCCAAAATTCATCATCATCAGCTGTCCTACCATGTAGAAGAGGCAGCAGTCATTCTTTCTAAGAACAGCGCTGAGCTGACTACTTATTTATAGGTACTGTTGTGAGGAACATGAACAGCCTACTACTTGTGCGTGATATGGTCTTTACTCTTCTGTTGTATTTCAAGGAGAGCTTGACCCAGTGTCTTGAACAGTTGCAAATTCTATTGTAAAGGTTGTGTTTTGAAGTCTTCTGGACAATGTTTGGTATAGTCAGACATCATGATACATCATCTTACAGGCTGTTAGGGGAGTGTAAGGAACAGAAATCCTGGGGATATGCTTGGGTCTTCATTTACTAACAGGCATTACTGAAGTAGTTCTTCCCAGTTGGGTAGACAACAGCAGGGTTCTGCCATACTATGAAAAATAAGAAGCAGGTAATCTGTGGAACCCAACAGACTTGCCTATCTGTTTTCTGTAGAAGTTGCTCAGCTACAGTGGTGACAGGAAAATACACTAGTAAATGATTGACTCTACTACTATATTTGCAAAGAACATAGAGAGCAAGAAGAAACACTCCTTGTATTTGCGTGTTTGCATCGTTGTAAGAGCTGATTGTAATAAGTACATTTGAAACAAATGGAGTCAAAAGAGGATTAATTCAGTTCTAAGTGATGTATTGCTCTAACATATACCTGTTTAAGCTACTGGATGTTTCTTGGGCAAAAAGGCAAGTAATGTAGGGAGGAGCGTCAGGAGGAAGACTTTCCGTGGGATACATGCTCTGGCGTCTCCTTCATGCTCAGCAATCCCACAGAGTTCAGTGGGGTTTGGGGAACTCCATTATGAAATCAGGGAATGAAAAGATTGACCAAAGTATACGTTGAAGCTTAGGAGATGTGAATCACTGCAT
Organism: Streptopelia decaocto; assembly: GCF_964273445.1. Classification (NCBI taxonomy): domain Eukaryota; kingdom Metazoa; phylum Chordata; class Aves; order Columbiformes; family Columbidae; genus Streptopelia; species Streptopelia decaocto. The sequence continues at coordinate 16,061,051 of NC_138666.1, read as the reverse complement.
GGAAACTTGGGCTAGTTACTTGAATTCAGATATATTGGATTCCACTGTGACTCCAAGTATGGAAAATAATACTTGAAAGCTAAGTCTGAAATTGGGGTGCTCCAAGACAGGAGTTTTCTCAAAGTGCTGAACTTTTAGCGATATCCATGGACTTAACTGGAGCATCTAAACATCAGCAGCTTGGAAGATCAGTTTGATTTTAAAGTAACATAAATACAGATTAAGCTACGTAACTTTTCTGTCTCTAAGCTGGGATTCTCAAGTGTCTCCGTGAAGCTAAGTATATGTATAAGAACTCTCTTTTATCATAAGCATATTTCCCTTAGGGCATGTTTCCTCTATGATCTCTAGAAATAGTTCTATTTTTAGGTGTGTTATTTAAAATGTTACACTGATGGCACATCTAAGCATTGCTAAAAACCTCTCAAAATGCTTTAATAAGAATGATTTTAAAGCATTTTTCTGGCTTGGTTGCAGCTAGAAATAACAAGCCATTAAGACGCTAGTCTCACTTCTTTAAAATTGATACTAAGCTGTTCGTAACACATTCCAAACAAAATAACATTTTTTATTTGTTCATTAGAGAATGTGCCTTAAGGAGAATGGATTTTTTTTTTTTTCAGTAAACTAAACCAGTTACGCACAGAATAAATACGTGACAAAACAAGGAAGAAGAATCTGAAAGACCTATATAGCGCAGAGCGTGAACCATTGTTCGAATAACATGACTGGCTTAATTGTGCACATGAAAATCTGAGTAGGAATGTGTACTTACAAATGCCTTGACTATGTGTGGGACTCTAAGAAAGAAATGGAAGCACCGGATTACAAGGAAATGAATATTTGACATGCATTTCACAGTTGTTTTCTATAGTTGTCTTTCAATTCTCTCCTCACTGATGCTTGTTATCAGCAGTAATGCAGACACGACTGCTCAGCGCTGACACGCTGCTGAACACAAGGTGCGTGTCTATTGAGACTGAATATACAAAACAAGACAAGAAGCAGCCTTTTCTGCATGTCTTGGTGTCATTGCGGTGACGATATGACACCATTGTGCACTGCAAGTGCTGTGAAGCTTTTAAAACTGAAATTCAGATATATTAAGATGCTTTGCTGAATTCAGATGGCAGGTGCTGCTGGCCCAGTAGCGGCTCCGATGGACAGGGATCTGTGTTCATGGGCTCTGCTGTTTCTCTTGCCTCCTGAGGCTCTCCCATTGCCTTTCTCTCCAGCCTTAGGCTCAACATTTCTTCACTCTTGCCTTTGTGCAAGTCGGTGTTTGCTCACCCAACCTCATCCTTTGACCTTATGAACATTTGGTAGTAGTAGTGATTTACCTTTTACTTTTGCATGGACACAGGATGATAACACACAAACTTTAGAAATGCCCCCAAAATAGTTTTATACCTTAGCCAGCACAGGAACGTAAGACTGGAGTGGCCAAATTAGCTCTGTGCATTGTGGAAACCTACTAGAAGTAGGTAAGGACTTACTGTAGAAGAACCTGTGACAAGTTTGGACACTGCAGTGTTGGTGACTGATCATGACGGTGTTCTCAGAAAGCAAACAGCTCAGTGCGGACCATCCACAGAGCAAAGTTGTTTTCATGTCACCTCATCATGCCAAATGGTAAGGCATACTACCCGAGGTACTGTCTGTTCTGCTCAAGAATCCTAATTATTACCCTATTCCTTGCCCTGCTATGGAGTGACCCCGTGTAAAGCCCCAAACTGCTGGTTTTTGCTTGTTTTCCCAGGTTCTGAAGGACATTTAGATCTCATTACAGGTGTGCACCAAAACCTTGTCCTTCAAAAGTCTATGGAATGTGGAAAGTCTTATTTGCATCAATTGCAAAGTGGTAGAGCTTTCCTTCATTTCCCAGGTTCAGAACTTATACTTTGCTTTGACAAAGCATTTACTGCAGCATTTGGCTTCCTTTCAAATCCAGCATCAGTTTAGACCCGGAGCAGGTAGTGACAGCCACTCGTATCATGCTGCATCATGTGGGACACGGCGCAGCAACTGTCCTGCTGTTTCTGTGCTCTAATAAATGAGGAACCTGTGGGTAAATTACAGCTTGTGGTGCATGATCATGGACATTGTAAGTGGCTGCACCGCAGTTGTCTTAGCAACAGCCACATCCCACAAGCTAAAGAACAGCTTCTTAACTCACAAGCGGATAGAGAGACATTGATGCTTTATCTCCACATGGAAAAATACACGCACATTGTATTAAGTGTTCTCCTCCCCATTAGAAATAATTTATAGGGAAAGCCTGTGATAAATGTATATTTTCTCTTTTACATGACTGCCTTGCATTGTTTCATGCACTATGGGACACTGTAGCTGAGAGGACACGTGAACAGTAAACCTGGAGAAAGCAAAATGCCTTTATGTTATTCTGTCTGAACTGGGGCGTATTCTGTGCATTTGAAAAAAAATCTTGCCAGAAAGCTGATGAATTGCCCCAGAGGGGCCTTGTCGGGTTGGCCTCATCTGTAGACAGCTGATACAAAGGAAAGACTTCTCTAACTGTTGCTGCCTTTGGATCAGGGCTGCGTGTGGAAAAAGAGCTTCTAGAATCCATTTTCTTTGAGTGCGACCCATTGAAATTAAATAATTGATATAGGCACCCAAATGATTCGATTGCTTTTCTGATGCGTGTTTTTACATACGCTGATTGTGTGAGGCTGGCAGTAGCAATTGGGCTTGGGAGCCATGTAACTGTGCTTGATACAGCTTTGTGATCCAGAGTGCCTGTTTGCTGTGCTTTTATCCTGCACTGAAAGGAGAGTGATTACTCCATCATGACTGGATAATTTTCAAAGATTTTACTGAGGATTATTAGTTTTACTGCTCTAATAAACATATAATTAAACAATGCCTCTGTATTATTGGATCCTAGTCTGCTTTGTACACAATGGATTTGCAGCATGTCAGTAAATATTGAAACTGTGATGTGGTAATTAAGATTTACATAAACAGTCTCTGGGAGAAGGAGAGATTTTTACTGTGAGACTCGGCTGAAGTGCTGCAGTGGTAGGAAACTATCTGGATGTGGGGAGGAAACACTGGCTAGTTAATACCTCTCTCCCCAAGTTATCTACTTTTGTTCAAGATTCCAGCCTTAAATATAGTACAGTCTGTGCTTTGAGAGAACAGAAATCCTTCTCGAAGTCTGGGACAGCACCCCCTGACATAAGCCAAGGCAAATGAACATCTAATCTGCAATCGAAGAGAGAACCTTGAAGCAGGAGAACATATTTGGGAGCTCTCTTCCTCCACTAGACTGTTACAGCTCTATTCAATTTGACATGCCCTGAATTGCCAAATGCATTCCACCAAAGGACTTGAGCTGAGATGTTCAAACCTGACATTTGATTAAAAGCACAGCATACTTCATTAGAAGTGGTGAACCTTTTTTGGGGGGAAAAAATAAAAGATCCTAAAAGATACTAAATTATCAATCAAACAAATTGCAGTTTAGGTGTCATATTTTATGAATGTTTTGTGGAACTTGCTCATAGAAAATGCAGCTCTTGGCAGAACGAATATGTTCAGGTTAGTTTGTATTTAGTACTAATCAGCTTTGCACAGTGCACACCCCATCGGTTCTCTCAGCTGGGGAAGACAACGCAGTGGTTTACTGAGTGTGGGTGCCTTGCGCTTTCATTTAGATTAGGTGATTACTTAACTTAATGTAACATGAAGTCAGCTTCTCCTGAGGAAGATTAAGAAAATGGGTCCCAGCAATATAAAATGGTGAAGGCAACCTTTATCGGTGCATTATTTATGTTAAATGGTAATGACATCTCCCCTTTGAGACTACTTGGGGGTAATGGCTGAACTCTGATGTGCTTTGGAGTCAGCAGGATTCAAAGGTTCCACAGTGGACAACCCTAACATTGAATAAAGATGGGAGGTGGGCAGCAGGAAGCTGTTAGTTACGTGTTTCCAGTGATAACGCTGACAGCAAGCAGCTGGACAACATTTATACCCACCAAAGCAGAGTACTCCATGCGGTCTTTCCCTGCATTGTCACTGCGTGCATGGGTCCACACAACCGTTTGTTTTAAAAACTTAGTTTTATGTGGAGAAAAGACTTAGGCAAGTGTACTGTGTGCCTGTGTGTGTATCTGTGGAACCCACTAGTATGTATCAAATAAAAGGAGCAGAAGGGGTCACAGCAATAATTCCGTTCTTAGCAGCTTCATGGAAACGGGCAACTGAGTCCAAAGTCCCCATAAACGCCTGTGCTAAGGGAAGGTGGCGGTGTGAGCTCTGCCAGAGGGTGTGCAAGAATTTGCAAGGCACAAAGACTTAATAAATGGCCCAGCTGTTAGAAAAGCTTCAAGCCTGAGCAGCTCAGTTCTTCAGTCGACCATGACACACTAATCTGTAGGAAACCAGAGTTTTGTTAATCCTGGTTCTCGCAAAGCTGCTCCTCACACACCCACTGTTATCTAAGGCCCATCTGAATGGACCACGACAGAGGCTGTGAGAGAGGCACCTATTGTGTATTCAAGAAAATTATATTGCTTTGATTAAAATATTGTCTTTGGAGAGATATATTTTTAATAAGAGATAAGCGCTAGGGATTTTTGAATTTACCTTTGGAATACAATAATGTCCAGAAATATTTCATTCCTGATATGCCAAGTCTTAACTATGTTGTCTCAATGATCCCTCAGTGCTGTTCATGTGGGTGAGAAAATAACTATTTGTCAGGCTTTCCAGAATCAAGAATCTAAAATTAGATTTTTAATTGATGGCCGCTAAGTATCGCACACGGTTCAGTTATTTTCCGTTGTTTAATCGCTAGATATGCTCTTGTTTCTGAAGTACTACCTCTTGCTGATAGCCTGTTCATTATCAAACACGTGAAACAGAAATGAGTCTGGTGGGAGGAAAATGAGAATTAGAGTAAATACTAAGGAAAATTAGACAGCAGTTACATTTACGTAATTTTGATTTCTGACTTGTGCTGCAATAACATCTACCCAACTAACCAGGCTTTTTCCTACGGTAATTTGCATTCTTTCTCAAATATTAATGTCAGCATTATAAGATAATTTAACTCTTATTTTTGTCAAATTAAGGTGATTTAAAAATTATTTCATAGGTAGCGCTTTGCAAAGGCCATAGAACAAATTATGTTATTATTACATTATGCTAAAAATGTGAGTTTTATACTAATTATACTATAGATTCAGTCCCTGGAATTTTGCCATAGTTCATTCTATAATACTGCTCTCCTGGGAATCCAATAATTTGGCACCTGATTGCACTAATTACCATTGAACTTCAGAACCTTTAATGCAGTGAAAATTCAATATTTAACATACACTGATATTTGCAGGATGAGAAGGTGGAATTTACATGGAAATATGATATCCAATTTTTTCTGTAATAATGCCAATAATTTAGAGTTAACTCCTATTACTATTTAGTGTAGTAGTGAATGAAGGGAGTTGACATTATAATGTTCTGATTATGATCAATAATACCTTGGGCCTAGGTGAGTTTTTCTGCTCTGGTTCGTTCTTTGTGTAACTTGATATGGGAGGGAAGGAAGAAGTAATCAACTAATGAAGCCGTTTATAAATATCCAATACACATGCTGACCTACTTAGAGGATTGTGAAAGGAGATTATTGTAATGTCTTAATATAGGCAGCAGTTTCCATCCCTATCAATAGTACAGAGAATTACTTTCTACTCTCTAATTCCTAACAAGAATGAAAGAAAAAATTCTGGCACTTAATGACACATGAAACTATGAACTTCCTAATCAGCGTTGTATTTTCATGCATAGTATTTATGTAGGCAACGTATTAGATGTTTTTGCACTAAGTCATTTTGTATTCAGCTGCCATCTCCCATTACACATTTACCTTTTGAGGTGTGGCTGGGAAGTGTTTTGCGTTATGAGCCTCATTTGGGAGAGTGTTCTGTAGGGGCTGAAGCAGAAGAACTATCAAGGCTATCAAGAAAAGAACCGGAGAGGAATTAGGGTTCCTCAACCAGAAGCACAGAGAAGGACGTTCCCAAGTGTCTGCGCTGTAGCCGGTGGTTTATATAAACCTTCTCTGACCCATTTTAGTTATTCCTTGCAACACGTCATTGAAATTCCTTTATTACTCACCCTTCTGAGTGTCACTTAGTAGTCCAGAGCCCTTAATTCTCACTGAAAACCATCTAAATACTTTTGTCTATCATGAGCACGTCTTTGAATATCAATTCTCTCTCCAGCACACGTAAATGCCATCTTCCATGTATTTTGAGTACTTTGTGAAGTCTCTAGGTATGTTACTGGGGATGATATCTGTCTTAAAGGATTTCTGGTCTAATCATCTGAATTAGCTATTTGCAGGAGGCTCAACTGCTATGGCTATGGTTTTTTTCCAAACTTTAACTTCTGTTGTACTTGGCATTGTCCTTGACTTATTAAATCACTGGAATAGTCCCAGACCTTATCTGTATATTGTGTGAATGATTTCAGCGGGTCATCATTTTCTGACAAAGCAGCCTGTGTAATTTGTGAAGATTTGCTTGTCACATAAACCCAAACTTGCCTTTTCCCAGAATTGCGGGCATCAGCACTACCTCTAGGAAAACCACGAAAACTTTTTTCCCTGTTAAAAATCATTTGGTATTTATAGTAGCATCATCGCTTCAAAGACATCTACCACTTTGAAGACAATTCAGGTATTCAGTTAATTCAGGACGTGTAATAGGCAATCCATGCTAATGATCCAAGTCTTTCCAATTTTTTCATTGAAAAATTTGCTGATCGCTAGAAATACAGAGGGAGGGCTCCTAAATCTGTGCACAAGTAATGTTCTGTGGTCACTTTTACAATGGTTATGTGGCTGCTGCTTGACCAGCCAAATGTGGACTGGATATGCTGCTGTCACTGTGACCTTGGTGGGGACAGTTAACCCTGCGGAACCTCAGTTTCCCACCACCAAATGAGGGTAATGGCTCTTTTTTACCTCATGGAAGTAAAGGTGGCATCTTGGAGGCTGTGAGGAACTTGGTCATTGTGCTGTGGTGATGGGGATCAGGTAGGAAGAGAACATTTTCAGGAGAAATTAGAGAAAAATATTCTCTTGTGTCCATATGCGAGAAGATGTCCTAAACATGTCCCAGTTCCCAATGCTTTCTGGCTCCCTGAACAAGCAATGGTGGCAACCAGAATTAAAACTGGGCACAAGGTGCCATCAGTCCTTGGCTTGAAACTCATGAACCTGAGAAAAAACTTACTATAGCACCTGGGAATGTGTTGGCTAGGTATTTATTTATTGCAACGTTCCAAATGCATATAATTAATTGTTAATGCAGCATAGATACTGCTGACATAGTGCTGCTTCTGGAATAAATCTTCAAGAGGAAAGTCAACAGAAAAATGACGAGATTTAATGAGTGAACTGTGCCAGACACATACTGTAAAAATGTTTGCCTACTGTGCATATATAGCTTTAATTGCTTCTTCACCAAAAATATTCATGTGTATGCTCTTCCCACGTTAATAGTATGCATTCACATAAACAGTAAGGAAATCAGGCATATGAAAAGTCCTTCAGCTGCCAAGGAAAGGTTTGGGTTTTTTTAAAAACCAATTCCTTAGGAAAACTTTATGCTGTTTCGCAAGAAAACAAGAATTAGCTGGGCAGCAAATGCAGCAGGTGTCCTGCAGCAGCCTCTGTGGTGGTGGATGCCTCGTCTGAGCCAGGTGCCGTGGCCCAAAGGGGACCATGAGGCGCTTCGCTCTCCCCACTGGTATCACCGCCACTCTTCTTACTGTTGCTTAATCATGAATTTTTGTAGGACTTCTGGTTTTAGTGCTAATGATAAGGAGAAAAATGCTGAATCTTCGGAATTTTTTAATGCATCTAAGGTTCAAATTTAGCGTTTAAGGATGCTAACTACATATTACTGACTTTCTGCTGTCTCCTGACAAACTGGAGGGTTTGTCTATAGTTACTGATGTACTTGAAGCTGTGCCACTTTGTTCTTTGACTTCCCCAAGAGGGGCTAATTGGATGGCTCCAAAGAATGCGGGGAATATTTTGGCTTTTGAAAATGTTCTCCTTTTCAGTCTGCTTTCCAACCTTTTCTCCCCTGCCTAATGACCCATTCAAAAAAACTTCCAATGAAATTCTTAGACTAGATTTACATAAGATCATTAGAGTGTTCTAGCTCCTTTACTTTAAAATATTCATGGCAGTCTCACATTGCTGGCTTCACAGAACCAATTTCAGGCAAAACTCCCCTCAGCTTCACTGAATAAGGATGGCGGGGTAGAGCTCTAATTGTCAAAAGCTTCAGCTTTGGTAGCCGTACTCCATGTCAAGTACAACTCACATAGCGCTTCATTGCACATTCTGCTTGCTCTGTGGAGTTGGGGAGAGACAGGTTAGATGCTTTTTATTGTCCCCAATCTTTGAAAACAAATTGCAAAAATAAATCTCAGCCTATGAAGGCTTTTCTGTATGAAGTGTGTAAAACTCCACTGGATTTGCAGCTTGAAAAGTAAAGTACTCTGTGCATCATTATATTAAAAATCCTGTGCAGGTTTGTAGCTTGCTGGTCTATTGTAATACTTGCTTTGGACATTTTTAGAATGGCAAGAGATGCTGTCCTGTGAAAGGGTGGCTTGATTTGTCCACCGAAACAGTAGGGAATCTTTATATGTGAGGTGCCTCTTAGCTTAGGCAGGTGAGTTCTTTTCAGCATCGCTGTGGTATAAACAGTTTCTTAGGGCAGCAGTGGTGCGGACACCATCTCTGTCCACAGAGCCGCAGGGAGGAGGGCACGCCTGAGCCCCGGGGCGGGAGGCTCGCTCAATGGTCACGGCGGCAAAGCAGGCGAAGAGCAATTTGAATTCTCTGCTTTTGCCAATAAACTTTGTGTTGAGGTTGCACTCAGCATAGACAGCGAGAGCAGCAGCCGCCGGTAGCAGTGGCCGTGCTGTGGGCATCCCTGCGGTGCAGCGCCGGCCCGCGATCCAGACTGTGTGCCAGCCCAGCAGTGCCCGAGGCCTCCCATTCCCTCTTTCCTCTTCAACCGCTTCCAATGTTTGTCCAGATCCAGAAATGTTTTGCTCAGCATGGTATAGTTCTTCCTACGCTGCTATGCCTGGCTTAGTGAACAACCCAAGATGCTAAGAAAGGTCTCTGGAGAACAGTATGATGTAAAATGTCCCACCATCTTAAAAATTTATTACTGAAGCAACTGTGCTTGGATATATTTTTTGAAATGGAAATGAATAATTCAAGACTATTTAAAATATATAATGTAACTTCAAATTAATCAGGTTTTTGTGTACATTGCTTGGCAAATAAAACGTGTCTCAGGGGGGTTTGTTTTGTTAACAAAACTCACCTCCCTTTCTTTTTTACCACAGAAGCAACTTTTGAAAAGGCTTTTAATACCATTTCCATACAATGGAAGCGTGCCCATCGCCCTGCCCCACAACCCGTGCATTTCACGGCAGAGGGGTTAATAGCCGGACCGAAGGCAGATGAGAGAGATCTGTCCCAGCAGTGACCAAGGCAGTGGGAGGGGTGTTCAGTGAGGACAGACACCCCCAGCGCTGCTGCCCGTGGCTCTGGCTGTCCCGTGGGGTGGCCGTGCAACCACCCTGCAGGTGACACAGAAGCTGGTGGCAGCTGGGAGAAGGGAGGGACAGCGGGTGGGTGCCAGGGTGGGTGCGGGCAGCGGCCAAAACGGTCTCCTTGAGCTGTGTGTGTGAATGAGCAGCTGCTGCAGAACAGGCAGCTTTGGAAATGAGTGTAGTTTCATTTGTGTGTAGTATTTGTGGCTTTTCTAGGGAAGCATACTAGATACTCTGCCCTGCAGAGTCGATTAAAACATATTTTAATGTCTGTGGTTCGCTCCTGTCTGGTTTTTAATGGTGTGAACATTCAGGCCTGTCTTGCCTTCCAAGGTCCATCGAGTGCAGGCTCCTGCTCTCAACTCATCTGCTCCAGCAGGTTCCCTTCTGCAGAAAGAATTAAATACCTGTTGAGTCAGAAAGCATATGGCTGACTGGGATGTGCAAAATTCACACTGAACCTCCTGTTGTGTTTAATTTGGTGCAAGGACAGAATCGTAGGTCGTCTGTATCCAAAGCGAATGCCACACCTGTTAAGCCATAGAGTCTTCTCAGCCCTGTCTTCTCCTAAAATTGTCATTTGGGGTGGAACAAAAGAGTGTTTTATTCCAGTGTTTGTCTGGCGGAAGTGAAACCAGCAGCTTACCTACTGTAGTTCTAACTCCTGTGGTCACAGATGTTAGAGGAATATTTGGCTACAGCCTTAAAATTGATTTACAGTATAAAACCTTAGAGTTGATTTATCTTCACTGAAAACTACGAGGAGGCCTAGCTCTACCTCTTCATTTGCTTCATAAATCATTATGAATTTAAGTCTGTTAACATTTACTGTGCTTATATTTCTGTGCAGAGCTTGTAAGCTCTGGAGTATGTGAAGGTAACCATGAGTGTGAACACCAGCAAGTGGCCGGGGAGAGATGGGGAAGTTAATGATTCATCCCTTGATGAGCTGGAGAAGATATGAACTGCTGGATTGATTTTTAAATAAAGAATTCCTTCTACCAGCAATACAGCCTTGTATATGCATTTTGCACATTGCAACAGTTTTTGGAAACCAGGTAGAATGTGTAGGATAGGAAACTGCTTGAATTATGGGTACTACCAAGGATTAAAAAAGCTAAATTTTATTGATTTGCCTATATTTGACAGTGATCATGTTTCTGCTCATGTAGTTAATTAAAGATAATAATTAGGGCCTTAGAAACTAGTTCGGATAATTCATGAAGTGTTCTTATTTAGCTGCATATTTTGACAGTATCTTATGAATGGGGCTGTTGGTTCAGTTGAGTGCATGAGTTACTGTAAATGACAATGTAGAATCATAGAATCATTTTGGTTGGAAAAGACCTTTAAGATCACCGAGTCCAACCATTAACCCGTTTCTGATACTATCTGCATATATTCTGGTATTTAGATGAAAGCAGAAATGAGCTGATCTGTGGATCACGAGGTAGGATATTATTAACTGTCAATCATTGGCTTGGTTAAAGCTGGACACCCAATCTCTCACTGTTCGCACAAGGTCTGATGTATTATTACTGTATTTAGTATGTTGATATTAGCAAGTACGTCTGTCTAAAAGAAGCTATTCAAAATGTGAACACAAAGCTTTGTATAGATGACATACGACAGGCAAATGTTGGCTAGCAGAGCATGCGTGACTGACGTTGCATATCTGAATTAAACCATATGGTAGGATTGGTGTTTGTGGGTTTTGTTTAAAATACATAAATAAACCCCTTTCAGCAGAAATATTTTCTAGTATGAAGCCAGAAGGAACATTTCCTTGTAAAGCTGGTTAACTTGAACGATGTGCCCAGCACTCTGGAAATGCACAACCAATTCTTTGTATCAAACTGTTTGACAAGCAGAGCAGTAATATTTGGCATTATTTAGTAATTTACCCGTTTTAACATTAGAAGTTACACCTATTTACGGAACTCAAACAGTGAGCAATTATAAGACAAACATCCATCTGGGAGCATAGTGGAAAAACTGAAATGATGCATTTAAAATATTACTTAATATGAATTAATTCTAAGCCAAGTGTGACAAATAACAACTGCCAACATCTCATCCTCTCTTGTAGCACTGACTTGTAAACTATAATCACATCTGTTGTATTAGTATTTGTAATAACGGTGCTTGTGATAAATGATGGCATCAAATGTTAATAGCTTTCCTAATGTTCACAAGAACGATTGCATAATGAGGTTACCTTCTCTTAAATTGATTACGTGAAAAGTGTGCTGTGCAGTGTACGGACAAAAGCCAGTTTCCTATCAGAAGAACAACTTCCACAACAACTTCTGTGCAGCAACAACAGAAGAGTAAAGCAGCAAGCAGGAGAAATGAAGCTGCCCAGAAAAATCTCCTTTGTGAAGGAGGTAGGGACTGTAAAGGTGATGTATTCTAGCGCGCTTCAGAGGCGCTGCCTTATTTGTAGGGTTTTTTACTGCGAATTAGTTTACATGGTGTAAGTCAAAAGCAAAGTAAAATGCAATAACAAAACCAACTTAGGAGAATAACAATAAAAGTAATGACTTCTGTTCTTCTGCATATTCCAATCACTGCCTCTTACACTGCCAGAAACGTTTTTGCACTATATAGACTGTCTATACAATTAATGCCTACATTTTTTTTTTAATGAAGTCATATCTAAAATATATGCAGATAATAGAGGATTCACCTGTTCTGTATGTTGTTTGATTTGCTGTAACATATGAAATTTACTACCACGTTCACTAAGTCTTTCCAATCTAATGATTTGTGTTCATGGTCTAGCAGTTCTGTTGTGTGTTATTTAGGGGCTGCAGTAATACCATAACAAAGTGTAAGAGCAAAGATCAATAGCTGATGCTTGAACCCTGAGATGTACCCGCTTTATAATTCTGGAAATACTCACTTCTTCGTGGTTTTACATGGAGAAGAGTCAGTCGCACTAGCGCTTGTGTTGAAAAAGAATTGCTCAAGCAGAAAAGAAAAGGAGATCGTCCTGGGTTTCTGAAGCACATTGTGCTGGGAAGGAGTCAATTTTACATCTCTCTGTTGTAGCTCATATATACAACATAAAAGATAAGAATATATTTATGTAGATTCTTCAAACGTATGCCTAGTTCAAGACATTAAAATGGTGTGAAAACTCTTGAGGCAGGATGAATTTAGAGGCTACACTGAATCGGGGAGGCACCCTGCAGCGAGCAAAGGACCGCACAGCAGGACAAGTCCCAGTTGGTGCCCGTTGGCCGCGTGTGGACAGGACCAGGCTGCCGGTGCCGTGGTGGCTCTGCCATTCGTGGTCCAGAGACACTGCAATGCGCTGCACAAAATCTGTGCCCTGGCAGTTAAGCAAATCTAGCATGCATATCATTCATAAACCTGCCCATTAAATTCATCCAGCTCTCATACATTAAGGGACGAAAGACCCCTCATTCTTTCTTTGAAGTTCAGTTTGGGAATGTGTGTGTGTGCATGCAAATTGTAGAGACGCACGTGGCTTTCACACTCATGTATATGTTATAGTAAATTGCATAGCCCACTGATAAGTATGTTTAGCAATTCCCCTGAGGACTCACTCATCTCTTAAGGACTTATTTGGACTTTCCAAACCACTGAACTGCTCTGACTAACCAACCTTATTTAAATTAACCTGACAGATGTGAAAATTTCCTGCTTTTTGTGGCCCCAGACCCAAAACTCAGTTCTGCTGCAGCAACTTCTTTGTACATTTTAAATGCTATGAAAACCCAGATATTTTAGAACAGTGCAGGTTGGCACTGTTGAGCCCTTGCTGAGCTTAGTAAAAGAGCAGCTCTGGCCAGGCTTATTCTTTCCCCTGGGCTCTAGATGGGCACATGGGCAGCCAGGCTGGGGGCATTCTCTGTAGCACAGTGCATCAGGAAGCAGCCAGTTTTGGGGCACAATAGAGTAATTTGCAATTGCCGATCCTCCTGCTTGAGCTGGTGTGGCAAGTGCAGAGATATCCCAAGGCTGGGATTGCTGTTCAGGTGGGAAGGGACCAGATGAACTAGAACACTAGAGGTATAAAAAAGAAGAGGTTATTGCTGTGCGAGGTCTAGGAGGGAGAGGAAGGCACGTGGGAATTGTCTGCAGGGGGGAAGCAGTGGCCTGATATCAATAGGCTGAATTCTTTAGTAGCTCACTTGCTCATTTGATGTCTGTGTCCCTGGGGCAGGGCTTGCCAGGGAGGAGAGCAGCATTCTATTGCTGCCAGCTAAGGAAGTTCCTACTCCTTTTTGTTTGTTTTTTAGCTGACTGTTGCCAAAAATCCCAGAATTAAACTCTGTTGCCTTACCTATCAACTGGCTTCTTATTTAAACGTCCTGTGCTGCCTGTAGAGTAGTTTGCTGAAGCCACCGGGAGAGTGGCGGTGGTGGCCCTGGTGCCACAGCCCGTGGCTGGAGCTGCTGCCAGCGCTGCCTGAGCCGTGGGGCTGGGGACGCCACGGGTGAGCTCATTATGTTGGTGACAGTTGGGAGTGCTGGAGCTGTGCCAGGTGGCACCGTCTCTGTTTCCTTTGGGAAGGGATGTGAAGTGATTGATCAGCGCTGAAAGCTTTTGCGTACGCTTCAGAATCGCTTGTTGCTTTATTCTGTATCTCACATTTTTGGGAGCGCCGTCCTGTTAATTGAGCTACCTCATGCTTGTTTATACATGAATCCAGAGTGCCTAAACAGAATACTTAATGCTTCTGCTTTGGCAGAAGGACTGAGGGAGGTTTGTGATGCACAAGCTTTAGGACTAAAACCAAGAAGAGAAAACATGCTACCAGGAGTATCACCAGTCATTTGAAATGGATTTTAAAGAATTGACTATCCTGTTAGTTGTCTGTTCTGAGTGTTTCCTTGTCCTCAGGACTTCGACTTACACATGCAAGGAAATTCTTTGGTGGGAGCAAGGGGTAACATGTGAGTACCTCCAACAAGGAGAATGAAATGCAAATCCGTGACACCAGCACTATCCCTTTACTAGCAACATGGACACTTGTTCAGCAGAATATGAACCTGATTTCAGCTGAAACCAAAAAAGGAAATGTTCACTTGGCAAAATTGCCTAATCCCTCTACCTAACTATTTCTTTTAAACTGCTGGATCATTTATTTTGATGGGGAGAGAGGAATCAGCCCAACTAGACATTCCCAGCATGGAAAATTTTAAAGAATAGGTTCTAAGTTTAGCAGCTAAAGTACAAAATCATATAAGGCAGTGCTGGGTAAGTGCAGTGACGTGGTTCTCAGCCTCACTTATTCCTCAGTTCCTCAATTTCAGAGAAGACCAGATTCCAAAATTCTCTTCATGCAACATAATCTGGTTATCATAAGTAAATTGGTTCATGATGGAGAAACAGTGGACCTAGTTGCTCTATCTACCCATATGGTTCAAGAAAAATTTGTATAATCAGAAAATAGTTAAAAAAACCCAAATGATGACAAAGAAAATATGGCTTTGTGCTAGCAGTACAAAACTGGGATTATGGGGTTTTTGGTACTATTTTTGTTTTTCCACAGATTTTCTGTATGAAATGACCAAATGGCTGAGTATCGCTTCCTTCATTGGTAACATGGGGACACTCACAGCATGTTTGGAGGCTTAATTTGTATTTGCGATACATTTTGAGACTCTCAGATTGAAAGTGCTGTTAGCACATAGTACTGATATTAATTATTAAATGATAACTGTGCTCTGTGGATGCTCACAGCTGGGACAGGCACACCCAGGGGTTTTGGGAAGGCCAGCCCCTCCAATGCAGCTTGCTTGACACAACAGGAACATTTAACGTTGATTATTTGGCAAGAGTCCGTTTTGGAGGTGTGTTCATGGGCTGCGAACAGGTTTTGGCTTAGTGGATTTAGAGTAACATTTCCAAAATATTCTAGAGATCTGGGATATCACTGCATAACTGGGGTAGATCCACATGAAACCCCTCAGTGTACCCCAAAACCCTACTGATGTTTCTGTGTGTTGGTGGTTTTGGTTTGTTTTTATTTTTAATGGATAAGTGTTAAGGTTTTTCTACTCTCAGACAGAAATGTGGGGAGATCTGAACATTGGGTTGTGCTTCTTGTATTGGGTGTTGTATTCGTGTTCGATAAGGAGGAGAATTATGCAATGGAGATAGATTTTAAAAGGAAGGTTTCATTTGGCTCTATAGGAATACATTTCAGTGTTTCAAGATGGCTAATGAGTTTTAATGCAACTGTTAAAAAAAAAATCAGTCTTTTACAACCTTAATTTTTGTTTCTAGCTACATATTGCAGTAAACAAGAGAGTAATTGATGAGTTCCAGCAGGTACCCTGTGCCTTAGGTTCTTCTTGTGCAAGCTGGAAATAAATATTTGTTTTACATATCCTGCAGAACCTGAGTTCATTTGTATTTGGAGGGCGTTTTCAACTCTGTAGATAGAAGGGCAAATATTCATAATTCAGACTCATACTGAAGAAAGAATGCTTTTCAATATCTTTTCTCTGTAATTTGTGATCTGTTGAAAAACACTTTTCTCCTAAGCAGAAGGACAGAAGCTGCTGCATCTGTGCTGTTGCAGCCTGGCAGTGGGAGCTGAGGTTGATCAGCAGCTCATATGGTGAGAACCAACATTTTGCATCTGTAGCACAGTGAGGATATTGAATAAATACTTTGTAGAGAGATATGAGATGTTAATGGCTGCCACTCAGACTGCAGTAGTTCGTATTGCTAGGAATATTTTGCAGTTCAATTTGGTGGAAGTAGTATTAACAGACAGGAATATGAACATGGTTGTGAAGGGAACTGTTATGCAGATTTCTCTGGTTTTTTGGAACTGCCCCCTGAGCAACTTCCTGACAGCAGAGTCTTCTGACATCTCTAAATGTTGCTGACTGAGGAAACAAACAACACTGTCACATTTGGAAAGTCAAAGCAGAAAAGTGTCTCATTTGTAGAGCGATTCATTTCGATTTTCATCTTGCTACTGTCACTGAGGATACATGAACAGCAGCAGTTGGTATTATCAGGAGACAGAAGCAGACCTGTTTCGTTGCCTGACTTGACAGCTGTTCCATGAAAGAGATTCATGCTCACAAAATCAAAAAAGTATGAGGACCAGATTTTCTTTTTAACCGTTTCTTGTCTCCCTGTACCTGGGTTATGCTTTAGTAAAAAGTCCAAGGGAAGGGTCGGGTTCTGTGGGAAACAGCCGAGGGATTTAGTTGAGCAAACTACCCCGTGTGTCCCATTAACACTCCTTGGAGCAGCATCTCTGCCCTTGGTTGGACCAGCTCGGCCGTTTGGGGAAAGGGAACGCAGGCGCCTAATTCCCGTTACCGCGGGCAGCACGTGGCAGGGAAGTGGTTTGTTGTTCTCCTGAATACTCCATTTCTCAGCTACCCTGGATCCTTTTGTGAGGCAGCCTCTTTTTCCTTTAAATCAGCAAGTATACCAATATTTAAAAGTTTTTAAAACTATATTTCCTTTTAGTTTTCTGCTTGCTAGTTTTGAAAGAAATGTATTATTTTACCAGATACTATTGCCAGCTGGTTGTGTTTTCAAAACAGTAAGGATCTCCTATTATAACATTTTTAACTTGGATGTTTTGAGATTTAGTTCCTAATACAGCATCCAACTGCATGTTCACCCCCTGATACCAATGTGATTTATGCAGTAGAAGAGTTTGTCTTACAGTTATTTAGATGAGAGGAACTTTAATATCCATTTATTTAATACAAGTGGCACTGATTGCCCTGCACTAACATGCATTGGTGGTACCATTTCATTTAGCTCCTGCAAGTTTATCATACGTTACCATGAGGTGTTGTTGCTGCGAATTGTTACAGTCAGTGGGAAATACAGGACTCTGGAAATGAATATCAGAAAGTGAAACTTCTGTAGAAGCCCGTGCTGCATCACAAATATACACACCCCACCAGTTACACCAGGAGGATGCCAGATTCCAGGGAGCATTTAGTTAGGGCTGTGGAGTTCAATTCAGACTGTATTGAAGATAAAATGTGCAATAAGTGCAATGCATGAATGAAAGCAGGGCAGTTCTTTCCAGTGAGCCCAGGCAGCGCTCTGGGCATCTCTTTGGCAGGGCTGGTCCCCGCTGGGAGGCAGGGGGGCCCTGGCTGTGGCCAGGCACAGGTGTGGTGAGGGAACTGGTTCGGTCTACAGTCATTTCACCGTGCTCAGGATTAGTCATTTTAGATTAATGACCATTTATCTGGGGCCGGTGTCTTGGATTGCCTCTATAAAAGTCTAATTTAAGTATTTCATTAATTATAGATACTCTCTTAAAGATGTGACATTGAAGTTTAGAGCAGCTCTTTGGAGGTCGTACTCAGAGATTGGGTTGGCTCTTTTGGATTTTCCTGTGCTGGAACATATGTGAGCTGTGGCATTTGCCTTCGCAGTCAGATATGAAAACAAGCCTCAGTGTACGTTTTCTACCAACGTGAATGTGAGCACAGGCTTTGCAGTGCAGTGATGAGATCCATCTGGCTAGCACAGAAAAGCACAGCATCGCTTTACGCATTGAGTATTACCACAAACGCCATGGACAGGACTGCCCTTGTTAGTGAGCGCTGTTTCCATTACTATCTGTTTAAATAATATTTAAATCTTTTAAATAGATATTAAACACTTCCCTGGACAATATATGGCGTGTGCGTATGCTTTCGGGAGGTGCAGATGACATTTGTGTGAAATGATGCTCATCGGTCATGAATTCGTTGCTCGTGAGCCACTGAATTTTGAGGTCCCTTCCAGTCCCTAACATTCTGTGTGTGATTCTGTGAAGCCGTGGGGAATACTGTCCCTTTTTCACAGGACATTTTCTGTGTCTACTCCCCGAACCGCCCTCAAACAGAAGAGCTCAAACTGCTGGAATCGCTCCGGGTGTCTGATACCGTCCTCAGCTATGTCACGCTACCATTCTGTCAGAAGAAAAGAGAGGAAAGAAATGACAGAGTTCTTCTTTCAGATGGGGCTCTGACGCTTTGTTACCTGTTCACAACAATGGAACCTGATTTTTGCAATTAGCTGAATGCTGCAGCCAGGAGTATTTTTACTGTACCCATCTTTGATGGTTCATTTCCGAGTAAGCGTGCCATACAAGTAGTTGCTTCTCATTACAAGCCTTACCCTGAAAATTGTTGCCGAGCACCTGAAGCCTTTTGTTTATTAGGTTGTCTAGGACACGCAGTGACTTTAAACAGTGAATGGATGCGTTTGGATGTAGTGCCATATTATACTATTATCTGCCATATAAGACCTAACAATGAGGTTGAAATATGACGGATGCAGAAAGGGAGGGAAACAAAACTGCTGGTTGCTTTTAGAGATCTATCTTTTCAAAGTAAGCCTCAGCTTAGTTTTCCAGAGCTGCTGCTACTTACAGAAGTCATTCACCTATCTTTTTATAGGCATGCAAGCAAAACTAATTACTTCCTTCAAGCTTAGCATGCATGGAAGTGCTTTACTAGACTCAGACCTGCAGTCAGCCATTGAACACTTGAATGACCACAGGCTCTGCTTTTTTATCTGGGTTTAAGCCCGGAGACTCCTGGGACAGTTCATATGTTGATACCCTGGCTGACCAAGTACCTCTAACAAATTTTCACAACCTGGGAATCACAGCAGAGGGAAGGGACAATCTGGCTGTGTTTGTAGCGCAGCACATTCTTCATTTTCCAGGGAGTGCTATTAATATATTTTTGTCATTGAAATGCAGGCAGGACTCTTGGGTATAAGCTCTTTTGTGCAGAGAGCCTGTGTGCACATACACCTCACCATTGGCACGTTGGGTAGAAGGACTCGATTGTCTTACTGAGATTGTAATATTTGGTAGCAGTGCAGTCTAGATGTTTTAAACGAGGCTGTCTCTTCCAACTCCTTTTTCATGAATAAATTAGGAGCTAATTAATTATGTGATTTTATCCCATTTCCTCTTAAAAGCAGCCCTGCTGAGATTTTAACATGTGGTTACAGTGAAGTCTCGGTGTTTTAAACAAAGCCACCCCTTCCACCTCCTTACTTTTTTATTAATAAATGATGAACCAATTAATTATGTTTTTTAAATCCTCCCTGAAAACTACCATCCTAAGTCAATTGTATAAATACTTTTTCATATGCTTCTTATATTCTGAACAGATAGTTTGATACTTAGCCTCTGAATTTTTGTAATATATTACAGAATTATAGAATGATTATAGAATTATTAGGAAATTGTACAGATCTGGGTCTCTTTCCTAGGGAATATGATTTGCTCAGGAAGAGCTTTCATATTATTTGATTTGCATAGGATGAATTAAGATTTTAAATTCCTTTTATACTTGTTTTGCAGTATTGGTTGTTTCACATAATGACTACAGACATAAGACATTCATCTATTTTTTCTGCCAAAATATATTAATTTCAAAACTTTAGGAATCATATACCATGTGAGCTGTTGAACATGAGTATATATGTATAAGCAGGGACTGAAGAAAGAAAAATAAACCCCGCTGAAACTGGCTGAAAACAAATTGCAAAAGCTGAATAAGGAAGACTTTGTTAGCATTTCTATAAAATATTTACCTAACCTCTACTATATATAGCAGTCTCTACAACATGTAACACCTGTAGGACCCACCACTTTGGTTTTCCCACAGTAAAATGAAGCTGTTTTGTGAAATACATGAATTAGAAATGATTTGTTTTCTGAGTCTTTTTGCTGATCCCTTGTCCTTTAGTCAAACACGATCAGGTAAACCACGTGCTGTAGTCTGTGGTTTAGTGGCGATGCAAATCTGCTCTAAAGCACAGAGGGTGACCAGTGCGAGTATTTCTGGCTGCGCTGTCTGCAGCCGGCGGGCTGTGGGGGGGCTGTCAGCGGCCCCGACCGCTGCCCAAGGGCGAGAATTCCAGCCATGGTGCTTGCCTGGTGTACCCAGGAGCAGGGGTGACACTGGGAGGGAGGGGACAGTGTGGAGGTGCCGTGGTGTCCCCACAGCCCTGCCCGCAGGCAGGGACCCGCGGGCTGGATGCTGCGGCGCGACACGGAGCGGGTGTTTGCGCAGGGGCTGCTGCCGGACGGGAGGCGCGTGCGTGGGATCTGCACTGCCTGGGAAGTTTCCTCTTCTCAGGACTGCAGAGCAGTAGGACTGGGCAGAAATTATATGTTAGCAAAATTATGGGGCAGCTCTCCACTGTTATTTTGTTTCTCTTTTGAAGGTGAATATAAGAATTTGCCTTCTGTATTCTCAGAAAGTTGGAATCTTCTCTCTCTGATATTTTTTTTAAACCTTCAGAGAATGGCATGAGTGTAATGCAGCTGTTTGGGGAGGGCAAGCTAGCTAAAGGAATCAAGCCATAATTTCACAAGTGGTGGTTCCTGAAGGTGAAGCCCGAGAGGCTGAGAGCCTGCAATGCCCCTCCAGTGACATTGTTATTTCTCTTGTTTGCTGAGAGAACACCTAGTAAATTCAGAAGCTGTAACGTTCATGCTTGCTGATGGTTTCAGCTACTCGTTCTCACTCTCTGCATTGAACAGGAAGGCAGGAAATAATAAAATTAATTTATCCCTTAATACCTACATGCACTGTACTAAATTAGCCAAAATGCAAAAGTTTTGCTCTCAAGGGGTGGAAAAACTAGATAGTTAATGTGTTGGCAGGGAAGTATATGCTGTTAACATGTTGTAGATCTTGTTGAGCCCTGTACTGTGTCATCAGTAAGCAGCAGAGGTTTCAGTTGGGGACCACTGGCCTTTCAAGCATATAAAACTTTGCATAAATCCGTTTCCAAACTGATATTCTAATACTTCAGTCCTCTAGAAAGCCTCTGCTTTTTCAAAAAGACAAAGCAACACAACATATTACCCACTTGGTTATTAAATGGGATTCTCGCCTGTAAATCCAGAATATTGATATTTCGTTATGTTTGATCATTATACATTTCTGTGTCCTTAAACTAATGCTGAAAATAGAAATGCATACTGAAGAGCTGAGAATATGCTCTAGTAGCTCAAAGAAGAAAAAAATCACAAAATACTCTGTGCTTTGTTATAGTGATTCTCAGTTCTAGGTATTTATCAGCTGAAATGCACGTTACCGTTAAAACTTGCGGGATAATGGGGTAATAAGTAGCGAGCAGGTGGGAAAAGACATCCTGCGTCTGGTGATTACATGTGTTACAGTAGCAGTTCAGAGATTACTTTAATAATAGACAAGGCTGCAGCCTGCTGAGCAGATGTATGACAAGCCGTCCTTGACCATGCACATCTTGCTGCAGTTTTGAGCTTCACGCAAGGACAATTGGCTGCTAAAAATAACTTAAGAGATAACAAACTAAAATATTAATATGTTGTGGGATGCGATGATTCTGTGCACACTGAACAGCACCGCCATGCAAATGATGAATTTCCAGAAGGAGAAGAGAGAATTAATTCTCATATTGCCACATTGAAATGGCTTAAATATGCACCAGAGCTATTTTCGGTGACCAGACAATTGCATCCTGTATGGCTTTCTGAATGTGAACTGACAGCCTGCTCCAGGAAAGTGCAGTGCAATCATTTTTGGGCTCGAGCCAGGCATATCAATCGAATCATGGCTCCTCCATAGCAGCTCAGCGAAAGAAATGCAGAACGAGCGTGTCATTTTATATTGAACAGAAGGCTAAGAGTTTAATGACTGTTCAGGGACCTCAGGCAAGACTTCCATCCACATAGTTAGCCACTGTTGTTTTCAAAGGAGCCATGAAGTAAACACTAAAGCTGTAAGAATTTACTGTCTGTCCCTTGGCCCACGTGAAGGCTGGCAGCGTGCCTATACGTGCTGTTTGTTCAATAGAGCAGAAAGCCTGCCTTCTACACTACTTGTGACATTTATGAAAATAAGGGTCCCAAGTTAAATTTATATTAGGTTTGTAGAAGGTCTCCTAATGCTACTGATAGGCCTTCTAGATTACTGGTACTTCTATGTTCTATCCAAAGTTTTAAGGCAGAATGACCTTGCTGTGATGTGATAAAAAGTGGGAGTTCTTCCTTTGGCCTTGAACACATAGACCAGGAAAAAGCTGAGCTTGTATAGCAACTTCAAATTGCATTTGTGCAAGGATTTAACTGCTGAAACAAAACAAGCAAAAGAAATCAGGTGGTATTACAAGCTGTGTTGCATTTGGAATTGCTCATTGATCGATGGGTCTGGGTGGCACGGATTGCACTTATGAAATGAAAAAGCTACAGCACCCCTGAGATTCATGGTACCAGCTCATGAACTGTGCCAGGTGTTCCTTTTAGGCAGGCACAGAGGTGTTAACTTAGAGCAAGAACAAAACCCAGAAAGAGGATTATTTTCATCCTTTTATATCTATACGTAGAGAGAGAGAGAGAGAGATAGACAGGTATATATTTAGTTGACAAATAAGCTATCCTTGAGCTAATTTCCTGTATGATAGCAATTATTCCTCTTCTAAATAGATTTACACTTCCTTTAACAAAGTACAAGTAGTACAAACGCTTAGCATGAACAGCTCTACTGGTTTATTACTCTTTCAACATGAATGCAATGCTGTCTGTAAAACAATACTTTATGTGGAAGACTTAATTAACCAGAGAAATCAAGCTGGTACGTGGCTCCTTAGCTTCCAGCAAGGACTTTGACAGATTTACAGTAACTGAAGATCTGATCCTGTAATTTGTAATATGTCAGGTAAATTTTAAACTCAATCTTCCGATGTATGTTCAAATGAAAATGCAACTGGCTAACGAGGAGCGCGACTGACCCGGGGTGGGGATGACCGTGTGTGAGGAGAGCGGTGGCTGCAGTGATGTGTCTCATCAGTGGGGCAGGAATCTTGCATTTCTTAGCGAAAATTGAATTCCATCCATTGCTTTCCATGACATACCCTCCCAGTGAAGGGTTAGTTACTGGTAGAGATGAATGTCAGACCTTGGTCGGTGTTGCTGTGCTGCTGAGGGGTTCCAGCCTCTCCTGGTGCCCGTGTGCTGTGCTGTTCCTGTGGATGAATCGGGTGCAGCCGGTACCCCAGCGCTGCGCTTGAGGCAAATTCCATCTTCCAGCTGGTGTGCCCAGCTGTCTTCAGGTGGACATGGTGGCACTCAGCAGCAGAAACATTTGGCCATTTAAGAGCAGCATGTCCTGGTTTCAGCTGAGGTAGTTTTCTTCCGAGTGTGTATAGTGCTGTGTTTTGGATTTAGGATGAGAAGAAAGTTGATAATACACTGATGTTTTGGTTGTCGCCAAGCAATATTTATACCAAATTAAGGACTTTTCAGGGAGGAGGCTGGAGATGCACAAGAAGCTGGGAGGGCGCACAGCCAGGACAGCTGACCCAGACTAGCCAAGGCATATTCCATACCATACAACATCATGCTCAGTATATAAACCAGGGAGAAGTTTGCTGGGAGACTGCTGTTCAGGAACTGGCTGGGTGTTGGTTGATGGGCTGTGAGCAATTGCACTGTACATCACTTGTTTATATATTCTTTATTATTACCGTTGTTGTTATTAGTACTGCTTTCTCTTTCTGTCCTATTAAACTGTCTTTATCTTAACCCATGAGATAGACTTTTTTCCCCAATTCTCTCCCCCGTCTCGCTGGGGGTGGGAGTGAGCGAGGGGCTGTGTGCGATGTTTAGCTGCCTGCTGGGTTAAACCGCAACACAGAACAAATATGATTATTCACTGTCTTTATCACAAATAGCCTTTTTGCAAAGCTTGAAGATAGGAAAATCCTGAAATGTATGTCTCTTGGATCGTTTAAAAACTCCGGGCTTGATCCTGTAAGCTGTAGGTGGTGAAAAAGCACAGCTAAGCCACTGCTAGGATTAAGGAGCATTGCTGTATTTATCTCGAAGAATAGAAAGTTGACATTAAAGTCTGGTGAGCTCCTGGAGTCCGGGGATGTTGCTGCCTGCCAAAGTCACCGTGAGCTGCTGGGCTGCTGGAGGGACAGAATTTCATTGCGGTTGCTACTGGTGCTGCAGTTGTCCCTCCTGGCTGGCCTGGCTCCCACCTTCCCTTGAAGCGTGACCCTTGCTCCTGGCAAACCAAGTTCTTTGTGCAGCAGCAGGGGAACGTGAGCTCTACCAGGACTGGTCCAGGCTGTGTGTCCCTCCTGCCCCTGCGCTGCCCCTTCCCCAGTGACCCCAGCGCTGCCGGCCCCGCTCGCCACCCCACGAGCCACCCAACGCTGTTCTCTGCGCTCAAGGCCTGGGCAAAGTGGCTCCACAGCAGCGCTCAAGTTGGCCTTGGGGGAAGGTGGTTTTAATAATAATAATAATAACAATTAAAAGAATATTATCCCTACTTGTCATTTTAAACATGAGTTTTAAAATTAGTTTAATTTTTTTGTTGTTTCTAAATCCCTCGCTCTTGCAATCAGGTGATTACATGAGTAGTTCTCATTTTATTTTTTAAGTGCTCTGCCTTCACATTAACAGAAAAATATTAGCGGTGACTGTAGAAAAAAATCCTCTACTATGTTAAGATTAACCACATAAATACAAAATAATTAAAAAATCTTGTAAATTGATACTACAAGTTCCAATAGCCTTCAAAATATTGATGCTATAGGTTCTTTATATCTTCAGCTAGCATTTTTAAATTAAAACCATTTTAAAAAGAGCTTTGGAAGAGTTGAAGCTGAAATATACACCAATACAACAAGAGAGAGAGAGAAAAAACTTTTGCAGTGAGGAAGGGCGAAGTGTAGATATTGTTTCTTTGCTTCAGTTTCTCCCAATCCTTAGTCTGTTTACACAGAAATGCTTTTCTGTCTTGGTTATACCACTCTGTTGTGTACTAAGTATAAAGCAAATACATTGTGTCTCCGATTCCCACGGGAGGAGCCACCATGATTAAGGTGACGACTGCATTTGCAAAATCAGTGCTTCAGGCAGCGTCTTTCCAAAAGGATCCCTGCAATCTGGTTTAGGTAATAACAGATGTGCTGTGGCTAAAGCACTTTAGAAGGTACAGAATGGATTTGAAGCCGTATGAAATACACCTCACAGATTCCCCAAAGTTGTGTCTTTGTTGGATAAGAAAATACAGGAGACAATAAGGTCCCAGGCAGCTCCCGGTGGGTCGGTGCTTTAGGGGGGTGTTGGAGCCGCTCACCCCGAGTGGGAGCAGCAGGCGGTGGGAGCGCCCGGCCCCGCTGCCTCGGGACAAACGGGGGAAAACGTCTTCTGATGGCAACAGAGCGTGGGGCAGGAACTTCATCGCTCTTCTGCGACGGAAAGCGAGCGCTGCTGAAAATAGATGGTACTCTCAGGTATCAGGGCAATGTTGTTTTCATGCACATTTTATCTGGCCATCTTTCATTAAACCCTAGCGGTGAACTGCGGTCGCTGAATCCATCTGGGTGGGCTGGGGCTGCTTGGAAATGAGTGAACCCTCGATGGGAGAGGAAATCATGTGCGGTGATGCCTGGTTAGAGCATCTGAGAGAGGCAGTGGGCTAAATTATGTGCTAATGTACAGCAGTGTGGCTCCACTGAAGTCACAGATTTATTGCATTTGCTACAATTTGCCTTTCCTTTTTTATTTTTTTTTTAAATTTTTTCGGCTATACAGATATTGCAAACTTAAATGGGCTTGAGAAAAAAAAGCTGAACTATATTGTAGAATAGTTATTATCAACCCAGAAATACCATCGTGGAATTTGAAAAGATTGAGAACCCCATGTGGGGAGATCCCCGGCTTCATAAATTTAGGGAATGGCTTTTCAGTCCTTTACATCTATGTATACTTTCTATTGACTTTGTTTAAGCCAGAGAAGTAGCAAAAATGTCTGTTCCTTAAATAAAACCTGTAAGTAATGTCTGAAGATTCCAGGCTGTGCCATGAAAAAAAAATGACATTGCGTGAGCCTTATTTTTGGTTGCATTAACACCCCTCTATACTTTCTAGCAATTTACATGAACTTTCCCAGGGTATAAATTATAGTGGAAAAGCATAAACGAGAATCAGACTCCATGACGTTAAGTGAACTAAACTCGATAGCTGTGTTAACTGATACATTTTTGTTACGTTTGAATGCCTTCTTTGTCTTGTTCATTTTATTCTGAAGAACATGCTCAAGAGGGCACATTTTAGGCAACCTGGGTGGGATTTTTGTTGCTTGCCTCTCCTCCAAAGACATTTTTCTTTCTTGAGAAAATAACTACTGCTTCATATACATTTTAATTTCATGGATATTCAGAAGAGGCACTTACATTACAAACTGTAATCTAAGGGATGAATGAAACATACTGCTCTGCCCTATTGCTCATGTGGTTCCAGAAAATCAAGACAAGTGGCAATAATATTAAAAAATCAATTTTGATTAAAACAAAATAGCTGTACATTGGCTGATCTAACTTGAGGCTTTGGAAACCTGAAAGTTAATAAAGCCCAAGGTTTACAAGTTTAATCTATGTCTGGAAATTGATTTCAGGTGTTTGCAATGAATGAAACAATGTAATTGTAGGTGAATATTGTATTACAACAATATAGTAAAAAGAGAAATATATAGGGTAATCAGCATTAAAACAATTGGTTGCATATTTTCAGTGCTAAACGTATGCTTTTAGGAGCACGTATATAGTGTGATATGTACTGTCTCAGATGCCATTTTCATTCTTTGATGCTTTTTATATTAGATTAATAACTCTGTGATTTGGGAGTCATAAAAACATACAGAACAGAATAATCCATGTACTCACTGCAGTGTTTTATCTAAAACCTCTGGAAAGTGCCAGATAAGTGCTAGAGACGGTGGCATTTTAAGATGCCTTTATCCATTTGTTTTCGTTTGACCGCATCAGGTGTTTTCATGTGAATTCAGTCATCTTGGCTCAAAGCACCTTTATTTGTGGCTTAAATTAAGGCAAGTTTAAACTAACCCCCAGGCACGGTTGGGCTGGGTCCAGCCTGCCATTGCCTGCGTTTTGTTGCTTGATTCTTTTGCGACCAGGAACCCGGCTGGTTCAAGCAGCTAACTGAAAAAAACCCCAAATCTCTAGGAGGGGGAAGCAGCTGGAGAAAGTGAGTTGGCCTTACTGTAACCCAGGGGGAAAACAGTTATTTTTCATTCCTAACACTGAAAATGAAAACGAATGAAATTTGTTTGGCCAGTGATCTCTGGTAGAGAGGCAGAAGCACGGATCTCATTGGGATCAGCTTCCTAAACTGAGCTCCAGTCTTGGCCTCAATCTGTTCCTGCACAATACATGATTTTCACAAAAGCACATTCAAAGTATTTTGTCACTAACAGGCAATTGTAGGATTACAAGGTAGAAACAAAGATTTAATTTTTTTTTTTCCATATTTTTTGTATTGTGGTAGACTACATATTCATTTCCCCTCCAATTTATCTAAAACATGGGTAGGTAAACTTGTCTCTCTGGCTATTTCTATAGTTAAATTCTTCAGAATTATTGAATTAGGTTGTGAATGTCCGTATCTATAAGCAACCTTGCTTTTATTCCCATGCAGCATTACTTGAGTCCTCACTATGTAAAGGAGCCCTATGCTCGTGATTCCACAGTAGGCCATTTTCATAAATGGAATTTGCTAATGAAGAATTATTATGGTTAAAATGGCATTTCCCTAGAACGATTGCTGTGTGTAATTTACTCAGTTTCGCAGAAACCAGAGACGAGCCACGCAAGGCGTGCAGCTGCCGCTCTGGTGCCTCAGGAAACACTCCCGCAGGGTTCCATCCAGAACGCTCCCGCTCAAGTCATCCAGGAACGCGCCTGTGTCATCAGGAGAAGCAGCTTAA
This sequence comes from Streptopelia decaocto, assembly GCF_964273445.1. Lineage (NCBI taxonomy): Eukaryota > Metazoa > Chordata > Aves > Columbiformes > Columbidae > Streptopelia > Streptopelia decaocto. Next base: position 16,032,663 of record NC_138666.1, on the reverse strand, counting down.
TCCAAGTTCATAAATGTCAGATCTTCCCAATTAACGTGCGTACTGTGGGTTGCACACATTCCCATATGCCCAACTCGTTGTGCCAGTACCAGACGGGAACCCATCCTGCCGGTCCCTCCCCAGCGGGCGCCCTTTGCTGGTGACGTGTGGCACGGAGGTACAGAATGACATTTCGCGTGTTTAAATTAGCTTCATGGGTTTTCAAAAATGTGCTCAGACCACAGGCAGTATTTAAAATAAAAAGAAAGGGAAGTGCCTGTCCATAAATCCTGATTTTGAATTTTAAAAAGGACATACGTCTTTTCTATACACAAAGTCGGACTGCTGCTTGGCTGTGTCACCCAGCCGGTGTCCAGCACCTCCCCGTGTTAACCAGAGGGGGGTCCTGGTTCTGCTCACAAACTGGCACTGTGAAGCTCATAATTATAAATACACCACAAGAGGCTCTGAATTTACAACCATCCTGGCTAAAGTTGGACTTCTAAATCCATAATCCTTCATCTAAATAAGTGGTGTTGTTTTAAAAAGTGCAGTTTTGTTTAGCGGGAATCGTTCAGGAGGAGAAGCGCTTCATAAAGATGTGTATTTATACGTGAAGCTATTGTGTTTTGTGTTTGTATTGAGTTATTTCTTTTGTGGGTTGTGTTGAAGGTTTGGGGGGGAGGGGGCAGAAACAAAACTTCTGAGGGGCAATATCTAGTGTTTGGTTGTTGAAATCCAGTTACCTTAGAAATAAAATGCTTTCGCTTGTCTAAAAAACTCTTTAACCTATTCTGTTCACCAGTTTAAGCAGTAAAGTGATTTATTTAAAGGTTCAAGAATAAGTTTAGGGAACAAAATGGATACTTTAGCATGCCTCGGCATCCTGTATAGCTTAACAGACAATTAATACTGCTTACTGAAATATTTACTTTCCACTCTTTTGCTAATAACAGCCAAAGTGGTTTAAACCACCGCATTTATACAAAGTAATTAAAATGTACATCTTCAGAGAGAACTGCCGCATAGTTTTACTATTAATTTGACAAATGTAATCCCTAACAATGAGGCTTATCGCTGAAATAGAAATAGAATTGTGGGGTGTTGCTAAGTAGTATTGTGATCGTAGGGTTTGGATGTAAATTGCTCTTGTGCGTGAGAGGAGGTAACGGCTCATGAAAACGCATTGACCTTTCACACCAGGGCATGGACAACACGTCCTCGCCTCCCTCTGTAGGTACCAACCTCTCCCTGTAAAGATTCACCTCAGTTTCCATAGAAAGGGAAAATATTATAAAATCAATAACATCATTATGGTTGTAGCTAATATATTTTAAAGAAATACTTGTAAGCGATGTGTACTATTAACACAATGAGATAGGTCTGTGCTTAGGGGCTTTGACACAAATATAACCACACAAACCCTCTGGTCTGCAGAGTGTCTGACAAGCGTTTACATGTTAACATTCATTAAAAGACTCGGTCAAGCAATTCATGCCTGATTAATTGATTATCCCATGGTGACAGTTCATTTTTTGAAATCGCTGCCAACCTGAGCAGGAGCAGGACAGTCAGACCAATGACAAAAGACATTGATGGACAAACACCGGACTTATTGAATAGCTGCTGAAGTGACAGACCAGCATCTACAGAGTTTAATCAATGCCTCAAAGACATTGCAACACTGTAGAGACGGTTTATTTCTTTTCTGTGCATTTATGAATTGTTAATGCAGTCAATACATATTAGCTTCATTTGGTGTTTGGTTGAAATGCAATGTGAATTTTCCGAGTTAAGAGTTGCCTTAATATCAGTTTTTGTACAGTGAGATTTATGAGTCCTTACAGATTTATAAGGCTTTATTGATGGCTAGAAAGCCAAGCATAATTTCTGACTTTGTTTATTCCAGCATTACAGAATTAGTAAGAGTTGACATTGCAGGGCTTATTGAATAAATTCATTTCCTTGGCAGTGTGTGCATTTTGAATTTTCTTGAGTTAAGCCAGAAAAAGTGGATGCATCAGCACAAGCCAGTAAATAGCAACTGCAGTGCGAGAGGATTTCAAGCCATAGCACTGCAAGGAAGAAGCTCTAAACTGGAGCAAAATATCCACAGACAGTAAATGTGTTGGAACAGATCATCCCTTACCTAATGGTACTGAAGTCCATTGAATTACCCAAGAGACAAATTTAGCCCAATATTAATTTACAGCAGATGTTTGACTAACTAATTATTTGAAAGAGCTTGAGTGTATTGCGATATAATTGCCTGATATTGCAGCGTATTGCTTTCAGAGCTTGTTTTTGCCTTTTCTTGATGTAGAAACAATAACACAAAAGTCATGGTGTGAGTTTTCTGAAAGATCACTTGGTTTTGTGAGTATAAAGAAACAAGATTCCCAGATCCCCAGCTTACAAGTGAAGTCAGGCCCTGACTGATCTGTAGCCTGGCCCAGGGCCAGACATGGTTTTGAGCTTTGATGAGACAAATATTCCGAGCGCTGCTCTTCCTGCACCACCCACCTCCGCTCCTGTCCCTCCTCAGTGTGCACTGCAGGGTGACGGGGCAGGACCGTGCAGGTGCAGCAGAGGTGATTCTTTGGTCCTTCTGGATCCCTTGCTGCTGGTATGTCCAGGGAAGCTGCTGTAGCTCACACCCTTCTTGAAAGCCCTGCCTAAAGATCTTGGGTGGTTGTCCTCTAGTCAGCAGGAGATTGAATTCAGTTGCTGTTTCCACTACTGTTGATGTTGTGATTTCCGAGGTTTCTTGAACTGATCTCAAAGCTTAATTATTTCAACAACACACTGTAGGGAAGTGTCTTCTCTATGCATCTCACTTTTTGCGCCACCATGTTTGAACCCATCAGCTTCTGGCCTTTCCCTCCCTGAAGTTCTAACTATGCAATGACCATGAGCTGCTCTGGGTATGACTGTGACGCTGCAAACATATTCAAACGAAGAACAAGGAGAGGCATCATGCTGAATTAAGAGATTGTTGAGGAGTCACGGAGAGACAATTTTATGAAGAGAAATTAAAAAGATTGCATTTCTTTGCCAAAGTAGAAGGAGCTTTGTAAGTAATGAGTTCTAATGAGAGTATTGAAGTAATGTTACTTGAGAACAGTTTATTCTGCAGCAGGCTACCTTGCATTTTCCTCTAAATCTTATCATACTATCCATTGCTAAAGACAGAATATTTTAAAGGATAGATGGGCTGCTGATCTGAATCATTATGGCAATTCTTATGCTCCTACTAACAGAGACTGCTGTCATTTCAGTGACAATTAGCAGGCAAATCCTATTACAGGAATAAGATCACCTAATCCTCACTCTATTCACTATGATATGTGTTTAATTATAAGGCTTCTGTAGGCTACAATACTTTGTGCAAAAATTCCAGAAAATATAGAAATTGTGTTAGAAGACTTCACTTAAAATGACAAGTTAGACATCTGCAACTTCAAAATTATTACTCCAGCCCTTTTAATTGGCATAAATACTTCTCTGTGCCGTGCGAGGTGGCTCTTTACAACTTGTGGTAATGTAGGAAAGCCAGCAAGGTCTGAAGTGTCACTAGCAATTTCCCTCTTTGCTGCATTTTTAACTTTTTTAGGAAGGTAGTAAGCAAGCAAAAGATACTTGGAGAGAGCCCACCAGGTACATTATCCACTTGGTGGTTTGATCCTTTTAAACTTGTTCATTAGGTGTAGCAGAGAGAGAAACATCGCAGGAGGGACCGCGAGGGCGCCCGGTTGCACGCTGGGGCGCATTCAGCCGTGAGCCAGCCCGTCACCCCACACACAACCCCTGCACCGGGCGCTGCAGCACTGCTGGCAACCACCCCGCAATGAGCAAACACAGCTTTTATTTAACAGCAGTTACTGGCTTGTTTGGTTGGTTTTAGTCTTTCTTTCTAATAGCAAAAGGGATAACTCTAAGAAATATGACCTCTAACCAAAATAAGATGAGTTAAGGGCAACCTGTACTTCCTGTTTAGTTGGAGTACAGAATAATTTCCATGAGGGATGGTGGTATCTTTAGAAGAATCCCTTCCACTCTTGCATAAGCTGCCTTTGGGCATATGTAGTTTGCATAATAAATCTTGTACGTTGTCCCCTGTATATTTAACTAGCTCTTCTTTACATGGCTTTCTACTCTTCAGCGTTTGAACCCAATTATTTAGCACTAGCGTAAGTCTGCAACTTGTAGAGTTAGCAGTTGAAGTTTAATGGTGGGAGATTAAGATCTTCTGTTGTTGTTGTTACTTTGGAAAATGCCACCTAACAGTCTACATACAAACCTTGACCGTGCACACAGAATTTGGCCTTAAAGGCTGCACCATAAGGTGAAATTAGTGTAAGGTTGCTGAGAACTCTCAATATCAATGCATTTTAAAATCTGTTCATTATAATTTCTATCTCACAGAGCTAGAATACCTGCTGTGAATCCCCGTTCCCATGATATACCATGCTATTTCCGATCTTTTATTGTAGTTAATAGTCCCTGGACTAACTTAATTGTGAGGTGGGGGTTCAGACACCTGAAAGCGTGCTGTACCACAATTAAATCTCAGTTACAACAATGAGACAAAACAATTAACAATCCTTCAAAAATTATAGTTGTCCTTTTTCTCAAAAATATATATATATTTTTTCAGCCTACATTATTCTTATTTCCCTTATTCTTCCCTGAAGCCCAGGATACACTTTTGCAGTACCTCTTTCAATTACAAGTATCAGTATTATGATTCTTTGTCATGCTTTGTATTTTGTTATCCCAAGACTCTAAATCTGTTCCTTTTCTCTTCCATGTTATCTTTAACATCTTTATAACAAAAGTGCTGCAAAAGCTATTGGAGAAAGATCAGTCTGTCTGACAACATCATTCTTTGTAGCATGGCAGAGTTTGAATAGAGGCGACCAGTTCTGTTATATGAAGCAGCATTCTCGTTAACAAAGGAGGATAAGCATCAGAAGCATCTGGGGAAAACCACTGATTCAAAGTGCTGCACTGTGAATATGAATTTTAACCAGCAATAAGAAAAAAGCAGAGTATCATCTTTAGTCAGCAGAGTTCAACTCTATTGAAGCAAAGGGGCTGAAGGAACTGATAAGTACTTGGGACACAATCCAAAGCAAGTCAGTGGAAAAGTTCCTGGTGACTTCAATGGTCTTTGAATCAGGTTTTCTAAAGCTATTTTTAAAGCACTTGTGTACGTGAATCTTCACCTGCATTAGCAGTGAACATAATCATTCAGCAAATTAGCTATTTATGTGCATGGGTGGATAAAGCAATCCTGGAAAGATCTGTGTGCCCAACGCACCGAAGGCTGGAAGCAGAGGTGTCGTTGGAACCTGCTGAGACTGACCACTGGTGCTTTTGGATGTTGAACTGGGAAGGCTCCAGCTTTCCTAGCGTGCTGCTGGATGCTGTCGCAGCCCAGCCGCGCTCCCCTCCGGCAGAGCCTGCACTGCTGTCTGCGCAGAGGGACGGTGCCAAACCGAGCTGCAGTTCAAGGCTGAGGTGGCCATCGGCGGGAGCAGAGGCACGGGCGTTGCTTCTGCATCCTTTTCTGGGGAAGTCGCATTTTAAACTGAACTGGTGATTCTGAAGCCTTGGTTATTCCCAAAATATATCTTTCACTTTCTGTTGTTTCAGATACACAAATATTAGAATAAAAGATCGGAAAGATTTACCTTTGCAAGGGGGCTTAAATGTGGAGGGTATCTAACATGCTGCTCCTCTGTGTGTGGCCCCATGGAACTGCACACAGCACTGCTCATTCTGGGCTGACAAGCTGTGCGGGTAACCACAGGGACAGGAACAGAAGAGCTACATGAAGAGTCATCCTCTAAAGTTACTCGAATAAAGACAAAACAAATATCGTGTGGCTTCTGAAGAAGTATGGTGCTGGATTTTTTTCTCGTTGAAGCTGAGTGAGTCTGCAAACAGGGGCATTAAGTGCAGGCACATTTTCTGCTGACCTTGCTACTGCACTGGCCCAGTGAGATAATGCACCTTTTCAGCTGTATGGTTATTTGTATCTGGTGGAGAGCACTCCTAATATTACACACATAGGAAGGACTGTGTTTTTTGCTTCAATCTCCTTTTGGAGAGATCATTTCTGGTTTGTAGTTCAACCCAAATGTATAGCTTTAGGTGCATTTCTGGCAATTATACCCTTAAAACATTACTTTCAACCTTCATTAACTCTGTGAGTCTCAAAATTGTTCTGTGGACATATGAACCTCTTTGTATTGAGGTCTGCTAGGTGCAAGCTTGCTTTCCTTAGCATTATTTTGGACATTTTAGTTACCTTAAAAGCAATCTATGAACTTCCAGGCTTATTGACAGCTACTGCACTGCAGCGGTTGTGGAGCAGCAGACAGGGGTGCCAGGGATGCTCACAGGTCAGCTCCACTGTGTTTCTGAGCATCCCACATCTGGGCTGGTTTTGCAAAAGTCGACGGAGGTACCTATGAGGGACCTGTACAAAACTGTTTATGCATTGGCTATAGAATAAAATCGTGCTGGGGAGAAATCCCTATGCTGCCTCTTCACACTGTAGGTACACAATATTACTAGCTAGAAGCTGTTGAATTTTAAGTGTAAGGTTTAATTCCCATGGTTTGCACCCATCGCGTGGTAGTGTTTTGTCGTGGGAAACAGTATCTACCAAATCTCCATGTAACATATATAGCGCATCATTTTGTTTGCGATGTCCAGCAGAAGGGCAGCTGTCATAATTTTCAGTTTTACTGCCTTCAAATAACCTTTCCAAATGCTAATCTCTTTTTAATGTATCCTCCAGCAATTTTAAATAGGCCAACGTAAACAGCATGTAATTTGCAGGTTTACTTTCTTTGTTGAATCACCTGAGCTAGACTTTTTTCATAATAAAACCGGTATCTAATTTACCACACATATTATTCTAATCACAGTAACAACTTGTGGTTTGCATACTGTGTAGTTATGCTTTCACATTATTCAAAACCAGGTGATATCTCATGAATTTCTGATAATTTTTTCTTTAGTTTCTGACAGTTATTTAATTGTCTTGTTAACACGGATCATTTGATTTTATATCAGATTAAACTGTAGTCTCAATGGTTCATTTTTGCAAAATGCTGTGTTGACAGAAAGGTGCAGAGAATTTGAATGGATATGTATCTTATGAAATGCACATTTCAGCCACCGGCACTGAGCTTCTCTATTAAGCTCTGGATAAACATTTTGAGGTTATATGTTGGAGTTCATTAGTTTTCATATATGTGTGTGTGTGCTGGTTTGGTGTGTTCAGCTTTTGAAAACAGGCAGTGGTGGGAAGGTGGAAGGTGCAGGGGTTGGCAGGTTATCCCACAATATGATTTGCGATTGCTGGGGTTTGGGTGGGTTCTTTGCTATGCACGTTTTAGGGTAAAAAAACCCCAAACACCATTCTTTGTTGGGAATTACTTTGTTTAGGCCTATAATGCTTGAGGAAGGGATAATATCTTTACCATAATAAGATTCTCTAACTAAAAGGAAATCACATTTTTTACATCTCTCACCTCGTATCAGGTAAGGCCCCAAAAGGCCCGTTAATTCCTCTTGCATTGGGGGAAACAGAGAAGAGAGCTTGGCACAGCAGGAGAGCAGGTGGTATTGAATGCTGTGTCTAAAAGACAGCGATCATTGACTTTATAAATATTTGCTTTTCTTTGAAATGCCATTTAACTAGACTAGGTCAACATTTTCAATTGGTAGCTAAACTAAAACAAGTTGGGAAAAGAATGCTTTGGGTTTGTTTTTTCCTGTTTTGAGATGTGTTTTAACCTTTCTTCTTTTTTTTTTTTTTTTCCAAGAAACAAAACTTTGCAAATTTATATGTTTGGAAAGATCATTTTTGGCAAAACGTTCACTAGCTGTCCTGTGGGAGTGGTGAGAAAGCTTCCCCTGGACTACAAGAGCACTATCAGATGGCACTGCCCCAGGGTATTGATTGAATATAAGTAGTAATATGGGTAGATAAGCTTGAGTGGTATTTGTTTTAAACTCTGATTTATCAGGGCCAGCCAGTGACACAAGCGATTTGGCATTTACACACTGAAGTCATGATACAGCCTTGCTGGGTAAGATACTGACTGCAAAATGTTTCAATAGCTTTTGAGCATTCATTTTGAAAAAATACCAAACAGAGATGTATTAAGTCCAGGAAATGCAAAGAAAAAAACTAGAAAAGTTGTTCTCCCCTTAGTATAAATAAACTACAAGACAGATTCGATTTAAAGAACCTTCACCACCACTGAGAATCCTGCTGGTGTTGGCTGTCTTCTTAAGTTATATTTGACGCTGACACCACTGGGAGGATGGGGAGACTTCCCGCTGCTTTTATCACTCCTACGCTGAGGGATAAAACCCCTGTCATCTTTAGGACCTGATCTTGCCCAGAGAATTGTACAATTATTAAACCTGTTGTGGAGAAAAGGAACCAGGTGAATCCATCAGCTCTCTTCAGTGAACTCGCTGGGCACTACCCAGGCCTGCTGGTGAGGGAGAGGGGATGTTTGAGCTCCCTAAATTCAAATAGCATGGAAGGATAACAAAGCTTGAAAAGGTAGCGTAGAGCTGTTCCTGTCTATTTTTCTGATGTGTTTTCTACCCAACCTGTCCACCGCCCCTCGGTGGCTTTGGCTGGAGAGGCTTTCACTGGCTTCACGTCACGTGCAGCATGTGCTGCCCAGGGCAAAAAGTCACAGCAATGTGAATGCTGTGCTGTTTGCTGTGGCACAGCTACGGGACGCTGTGGCACAGCTACGGGACAGTGTGGCACAGCTACGGGACGCTGTGGCACAGCTACGGGACGCTGTGATGCCTCCTGCCCACAAGATGATCAGACCATGTTGCTTTTCAGCTGGCCGTGGAACACTGGTTTTCATCTGCAGCAGCAGCCCTAACAGGAGTCAATGGTCATTCCTACCCCAGGGCTGCAATCTGGTGTTTAGCAGTGAGTTTGCTTTGACTGTGAAGTCTGTATTTATTAGTCAATACCAATTTTCTCCTCCTTGTGACAGGAACATTATCAGAGAAGTGACTTGTGAATTTGTCTACAACACCTGCTTGGCTGCCCACACCTGGGGTCCGTTTCCCTGCAGCTGAGCCGGAGCTGTGGGAGATGGACACAGCAACCTAAACACAGCTGTGCATTAAGAAATCTTTGCCTTGTGAAATTCCCGCCAAAGAACATTTCAGCTTGCTAGATGAAAGAAATAGAGACAGATTCAGGCAACTAGGCGAAGAAAATGCGTCGTTACGTGCAACAGATCCAATGAGTACTTTGTTTAGGAAGGGAAGTCAAAGCCGGGAAACAGAATGGCCTTTTCCCAAGGTAACTCCACCGCAGGGCACCTTCTCCACTGAGACAGATGGTGAATATTTTCCCACTATCAAGACCAGTGTTGCTCTGCTTGCTTCTGATTCCTCTAAAGGACTCCAAGAATGTAGTTTGTCTTCCTAATTAGAGCTGCTCTCACAGCAAATAGGGTTTTCTTGGAATATTAACAACTGGGCCTTCTCTGACATGATTTTACACCAGCAATGTTTGGTTGCTAAAAGGACAGAAGCTCAGAAACGTTTAATTAATGAATATTAAAATATTCAGAATACTCAAAATGCTGTCTCAGCAGTTCTTTGTGAAACATCTTTCATTATCATCAAATGTCTATCTATTAGTGGTGGTGTGCAGGGCTGTAATCAAAGTGGCTGAATGCTGTAAAAATGCCTATAAATACACGCACTCTTCTGAACTCAGTAGGAACCAGCATTTGACTCACACTTCCTAATTTGAGGAATTTGAAATCTAATTAACATTAAATTGCAAGAAAAGTGTACAAAGATCAATGCCAGAAGGATGGCTTTGCCGTGCGAGGGAGGGAGGCGGCTGGAGGCCGCTGGGATGAGGCGGTGAGGAGGGAAGGGGAGACAGGCCCAGTCCTGCTCCCCACGCTGCCTCGGGGAACACATTTGAAAGTCAGTTTTGTGCTCTACACAGCAATATAAGCAAATAACCAAACAATACAGCGAGGCCGATGCTGCAGAATTTCTCCCCAAAGCCCCGAAGTAAAGGGGGCAGGAGGCGTCACGGTGACAGCTGTGAGTGTGGGAGCTCTGCTCACCTGCCCAGACTGAAAAGGAAAAGCCTCTTCACACTTGTAAGGACTGTGGTGATGGCACATCCAAGCCTAATGTGAAGGGTAAATCAAGTACAACTCAGCCTTTGAAGATGAAGGGGAATAGAGTAAAATACACACTTGCGTACTGTGGGTCTCTGATTTTGAATCTGTGATTTCATGGAGGAAAGAAATCGTGTCACTGAATTCCTTTGAGGAACTGTGTCCTTGGCTTATTAACTGGCTTCATGCGCTGTCCAATTTCAGAAGAGGAAAGGGCTGCATTTGTGTGTGGCTGGTCTTAGTTAATTATTATCTACTGAAATATCACCTAGGAAATACTCTGTCATGCAGCTTGATACTTGATGCAGCAAAAGGTAACTCTTCCATAGTTCATTAAATTATGTTGTGGTGAACTTATCTCCACTGGGTCTCAATTAAGAAGTGAAGCCAGTGCCTTTAGAGGAAAAGGCAGAGAACAATCAGAATATATTGAATATATAATTTGATCTCTGGAAACAAGCAAGAGGAAAAATATGGTGTGCAAATGTGTAGACATTAAGAACTTGTTATATCTCAAAGATTTGTGTATGGAAGTATAATATAATTAGATCATTATTGTTTGTTAGGAATATTTAGTGCTTTTTAAAATTTAAGGTGTTTTTTCTACGTTAACTACTGTATATTTACCGTAGTAAATATTCATTTTCCTTACTACTTCCCTTTTCTCTATTTTGGCACCTCTGGGAACTTCAGTCATGCTGATTTTTGGGCCCATTGTCTATTACCATGAATTATAAAACTGCAGTAAATTTTCTATTACATTCTAATTTAATTAAACATTTTGGTTTTAATAATATATATTTTTTTATTTTTCCATTAAAAAATGTTTTAAGTATCTAGCAGAACTAATCTCTCTGGATCTTTTTCTACAAAACCCCACAAAGCTCCTTTCATTAAATAACTTTAAATGTGAAGAACAGAAAAGGAAGCTATCTCAACTTTTGTTTCTCAGACCTCCTTTCCTACCATTCTTCATTTCTCTCCCATTTACATGCTTTTCTTTAGTATTGCTGTTGTTATAATGGTTTGCCAAGTTGTTTTCTCCCACAAAATATAAATCTTCCCCAGAAGCATTCTGCAGTTACTGGTGAAATCTGCTACTGGAACAGGCAGTAACATGGCTGGTTTAACATGCAGCACTGAACACATCATCAATATATAGGTGTTAAACAATACCTGGCTTTGTAGATTCTTGAGTAACTTAATTCCCTTCGATAGCATGAGAATGAGCAGCTCATAAAAGTAGAATAATTGGAATTTTAATTAGGTAGTGACTTAAGGATGCCTCCTGTTTACAAGGTAATAACATCCCTTGAGCTAATTGAATGGAGGGGCAGTTTTCAGTTTAAGAGCTTATAAAAAGATTTGTTGATTAGTTTCCACTGTTAATCTCGGCTGTCCACAGTATGTAAGTGAACTTGGTGGCCGAGGTGCTGATGTTTGTTTTGGGCACGTGAATGGTATCCCAGCTTTGCTTAAGTTCTCACCCAAGTGTCTAGGATGAATTTGAAACAATTAGAGTGAACAACATTGAAGTCTCAATGAGTACAGAATTGCTTAGCTGTGGCATAAAATTAATGGCATCTACCTGCAGGTGTATACATTGACTTTTGTGACTATTTGAATACACGCGTTTTTATTTGTTTACAATGGAACAGTCAGAGGAATTTGTTTTCTTCTGTGAGATGAGCGGCATCATGTTTTTCCTAGCAGCTGCATGCACAATTAGGAGGACCCAATTAAAACTGAATTCAGTTCACACTGTGCAGCAGTGATTGCTGTCTGTAATTTCTCCTGTGGTTTGACTTATGGGCATTAAGCTGTGCAGAACTTTATTAACAAATAAAGTCAAGTCAAACAAGTCAAGAAAGAAAAATGCAACAAGCTGGAAACTGAAATCTTGGCCACTGTGCACTATCTACAGCTTGAGAAAAGGAATCTTCCCCCCCCGCCCAAACAGCCACTGGGCAGATGACCAGTTTTCTCTGCTCAGGCTTGTGCTTTCTGTCCTCCTGGCCACAAGAATAAGTGTTTGTGTATCTCCTCTGCTCCCATGTCAGCCACTCCAACTGCAGCAGCTGCAGGCCATCTTTCCTGTGGATTCAAGCCTAAAATAATTCCAAAGCCAAATATACCTTTGTTTGTCCCAAGGATTATCTGTGCCATCATTACAGAAAGCTCAGCACTGCCAATCTTTATGCCAAATGGAAGGAGAAAGGTAAATGAATTAGAATGGGGAGGGAACAGGGCACTGGAGCACAGGCACCATCTGAAGGACGAAGAATTTCACAAACTGCTTTCTTTCTCCTTCCTGAGGCTGCTCAGGTCCCACTGCTCTATAAAGAGACTTGATTTGTCCCAGCCCATGTAGCCTCTCCTCATGTACGCGTGTACATACGCAGTGGCACAGCATGTTTCTCTTTCATCATTTAGGGATACTCGAGCCTGCAAGCACTGATCTCCTGGCTAATGCGCTACAAAAAGCACAACATCAGACACCCAGTCCCTGCAAAGAGCTTTATGAGAAAACGTGTGGTTTCCAACTAAAAAGCAGGAAGAGAAGCCCCCAAAGACTCAATTTCTGTAGGCATGAACAGCCAGTGGGTAGTGATTCTGAAACAAGAGGGAAAGTGCGTGTCTGAATTGCCCTGACGTACAGAAGCGGCTCCTCGCCGGAGCGTTGTTCCCCGTAATCACCACATAGGTCTCCTGAAGTGGCTGAAACCAAGAAGGGACAAAGATGGGGCTTAATTTTACAAGATGCAGAATATTCTGACCACCAGGCAGCAGAGCACTCCAGGCACTGGAGCAGAGCTAAAAGTACAGACGCTTAGTTGATATCGAAGTACTTTTGTGCACTGATGCTATGAGCTGGCATCTGGTAGGACAGGGCCTGTGCAGGACAAGACTAAAATCAGTTCATCACCTTGAGTATGGCAAGTGCTGACAGATCCAAAACTGGTCAGTTACTTTCAAAAATAGATAGATTACTCATTCGGATAAAATTATAATTATGTTCATGTGTAGGGCTTATACAAGGTCAGTTATTTGGCTTTTTATGTTCTCATGACTGCTGCTAAAGCAGTAGTTAACTGGCAGTTTTGATGCTGATACACAAAACAAGCCATAATAGAGAAGAAAGACACCTTTAATTTCAAGCTCCACTAGAATCATGAAAGGAAAATTAATGTTTACTAAATGAAAAAGGATGATATTGCTGGAGAGAGGAAGTTCTGTTTAAACTTTTAAGGGAAGGTTAATAACTTTGAGAAATGGAAACATATATTACAAAACATGTTTAAAATGGCATAAACTTTAGAAAATCCATAAAATATTGTAAACTTGCCTAAGCTCTTCAACGTGCATTTAAAAATCAAGTAAACTGAATGATAGCTGACATATGGCAGGGCAGCTTTCTAGCACTGACACATTTTCTATGAAAAATTCAGTATAGCCTTATATTTAGAATAAATGTTTTGAGGTGAAATGAAAGTCTGCTGATCAGCTTTTGCATCTGGGAAGCATCCAGGCTTGTTCCCCAGGAATCCACTTTCATAAAGCTGCCACTCCGAGCGTCTTCTGACGTATCGCAGTGCGGCTGAGCTTTGCCTGGGATGTGTTGCCAAGCACCATAAACGAATGCAGCTCCGAGATAGCAGGTCACTTCTTATTTTGCCAGACACAACAAAGAAGTGTCAACCTCTGACAGTTTTTAAAAGTAGGCTTTAAAAGAAATATCAAACCTTTCTTTTCAACCGGTCAGTATCTGAGAAGGCACGGTCACAGAAGAAGAGAGGATAAGGAAATTTGTGGAAGTGGAAGCTGCACTATGTGAGTGATTTAGCACTGCATCACTCTGGCTTTATGCTGCTGAATATATTTGGGATTAGGTGGCACGGACTTTATGCCATCAAATAAACGGGCAGTGGATCTGAGTGCAGTCATCGGATGTGTGTGTGCACCACTGCGGTGGGATTATAACCACTGCCAGGAATGCACTAGATTTTGTGATAATCTCACAGTTAATATGCTTCAGCCTTTCATTTTTGTTTTGGGCTCTTGCAGTCCTTGGGTACCTTGAATTCCCTGCAGAGAACCCCTGCAGTAATAGGAAAGGGAAACATTTATCAGGTGAATTGCCTGATTTAACACAATATAGCACAATCTATGAGCAGTAGGACAGGCCAGGAAAAAATCACAACAGCTTTGGGTCCCAGTTCCCCAGTGTAACAGTGAAGTGCTCCAACTCTGAAGCACTTGCTCACAGTCAACAGGACATACTGGTCCTGTAAATGCTGGGCTGTGATACTGTGCTGCTTTGACTGAAAGCGAGTTAATTTTCTTTGTGCAGTTAGAAACCTTTCTTTTTTTTGTAGCAAAGTCATTTTTTTATTTAGTTTGAGAACAAGAAGGCAACGCCCTGGGACAGCATTAGTGTTTTTAATTACTCTGGTCTGAGACCAAATGCCTCTGAGCTCTGCCCACAGGTAGCTGGGAAGGGGGCACAGATGGGGCAGCCCCTGGCTGACATCCACACTGATCAATAAGAATATTCCATCCCGTTCGCATCATGCTTCATATTTAAGGAGAGTCGGGATCTTCTGGCTCGTCTTGGGGCAGCTCAGAGTCGGGACACAGCCCTGTTTGGGGCAGCTCTGTTTGGGACTGTCTTTAGTTTGGCCTTTTGCCATCCTGCTGCTTTGCAGAGGCCTCTGGGCCGTTCTGCCGCCTTCCCTCTGGGATGGGCTGTTTGGTGCTGCTGCCTGGGACTGGCTGCGCAATGTGGACAGAGCTCACGAGGAATTGCATTGAGTATCTTTTATTCTATACTCTATTTGAATTTTATATATATTATTATTGATAGTATATTAGCAAGTTTCTCCCCTTTTGATTAGTTCCCCTATTTGGGGGTGACTCAGGCTATAGCTTAAGAACTGTATTGGCTTTTACGGGCTTTAGGCTGGAAAAAGTACTGACTTTCTAACTGCTAAAGCATGTTAACAGAAACTGTAAAAAAAAAAAGAAAATAAAAAAAGAGGTGGTGCACTCTCAATACCGTGTCATAAATAAATGCTGCATTTTTCATAAGACTGCCACGGATATGGCATAGTCATGAAAGCAGGGAAAAATTGTTGTAGGAGACAGCCTCTGTATATTATTTGTGATAAAACAGCTTATACGCAATTGCTTTCAGCACTAGGCTGCATTTCTTTTGAAGAGGGTTGCACTGGACAGCGTTTGATCCTCTCATAAGCAGTCGCCTGATGAAGTCATTGCCAGCACTTTTTTCCAGTGTAAAAAATAACCAGGTTCACATTCACAGTCAGTCTAAACCACAACCATTTCAAGCAACAGAAAAGGGAATATCATAAGACCACATTGCCCTTATAAGTGCCTCGCCTAGGCAGACAAGGTAATAGATCTTTTCCTTTTTATCCCAGTAGCTGCAGACTGTTGAGAAATAGTCTGCATGCAGGGAAGTTCAGCTAAAGAAGACTCAGAGGATGCGAATGCATAAGGTTCATCTGCTCTTGAATGGGTGGAAGCTACTACTTCTCCTTGAGAAGCCTATCGACGAGCCCACTGCCTCTGCTTCAGTCACCACATTCTTTTGTTCGTCATTTCTGCTGATGCTGTTAGTTGAGAAGCAGATTAAATGGCTTCCAGTTTATTAAGAGAAGTTGCAAATGGTAGGAAAATTACTTCTGAAATTATATTTCCATGCTAGTTCATTTTCAGTTGTATTTATAAAAAGTTTCCAGCGTGACAAAAAGTGGTACGTTGTGCACTAGAACAGTATTATGGAAATGTACAGTGAACTTGGAGACATGCATAGGACTGTAATTTGTGAGAAACAAGGTGTATGTGCTCTGAATAAGTAATTAAGAAAATTTCAGTATAGCTACAATATTGGTATTTGCTCTAAGGCTACTGCAACAGACAGTAATATTTCTGCACTGTGGCTCCCTTGTGCTGTCAGGTTTGCAATCACGTTTGCATGCCAGCCCTTCAGACTGTCCCTCTCCTTCCTCCCACTCCTCCCCATCGCACCCGTAGTAAAGCAGAAAATAAAGAAGATGACAGTATTATGTTATGACCTGGTAGATGAGGTAAAGACCACAATCATTGCAGAATCTCAGATGAGTTTCAGGCTTGGTTATGTTCAAACTTGACTTTAAAATTCCGATACAGTCAGAGTACGAAGCCATTTCCATTCCACTTCCTGTTTTCACTCTTTTGAGCTCTCACAACATGCATCCTTCGAGATGTATTTCCCACCTTTTACCAGCTCCCAGAGGAGCGTGTGTCCATATATATTCATCCTAAAGTTCTAACTGAAAACATGCAGGTTTGTGAATATTTATTTTTTTTTTTCCCATGGGCTTATTTACCATATGGAGGGAAATTCACTACCTGAATATAGGTGTATAGAAACATTAATACTTCCCCTGGTTTTCATTTGGCAAAATTTCCCATTAGAGAAGTAGATACCATTTCAGAATATCCCTTCTCTTCTGACTAACGTCTGTAGAACACATTGTCTTAAGTACAGCTACAGATATTGTAGTATGGCTATAGATACCGTGTCCCTGGTGCAGGTGGGAGGCAGTGGCCTGGCATTCCTGACCTCCCCTCACCACGTTCATGGCCGCAGTCCTGTCTCCAGCCCAGGGACCGCCTGGTCCTGCAGCTCAGGAGTTTGTCTGTGCTGGAGGTGCCCCCGAGAGCTGCCAGGATGGGCTGCAGCCCCTGGGCTCTGCTCTCTCTCTTCCTGGCATTGTTTGTCCAAGTTGCTCTCTCTGCTCACCCCAAGGCAGCTCTCCCGAATCCAGGCTCTCGGTGCTGTCAGGATCTCATGCCCTGCCATGGCCAGGGCTGCAGAGGTGCTCGTTAGCGCTATCAGCTCCTCCACCATCAACCCGGGGGAGCTGCAGAGCCAGCGTGCTGGAGAAGCCTCTACCGACCACCAGGCTGCTGCTTCCAGCACAGACACAGCGCTGGGGTGGCTGCACATTTAGTTACTGAGAAGTTTTGCATGTTTAATATGCTGTCACAGACAGATTTATACATTGAAAGGTCATCATTAGGATGGGGATATATGTATTAATTTTTTCTTGTGCGCCATGTGCAGATGTGCTTGTCCTACCCAAAACAAATCCATTACTGTGTCTGCTTAAGAATAATGGCATGATTATTGCAGAAGCCAAGTTTTATATAGTTATGCAGGGAGAATTATTAGAAGAGCATTACATTTCTGTATGGTATATGACTCTCATTCATACCACTTCTCAACCCACACCCCTGCTTTGTCCTGCGTTTTCCATAGTCATAGTGCTCTTCACAGACGGTGAGAAAACGACTGTTGTAACTGACTCTTTAATGACCACAGGAATATCTACTGAATTTAATGTATTGGCTTGGAAAATCTGTTTTGCCCACCCTAAATGCCTGTCTTAAATAGATCTGCTCAGAGCGATGTGCATTATATAAATAAAACTACACAGACAGCATGTTTGTCAATCAGCAAAAAGGCTCTACAGCCGCGATCCCGGGCACATGTACTTTGTAAGCATTGGTTTCCAACAGATAAATGTAATCAAGGTTTATATGCTCACAGAAGCCAACAGGATGGGATTGTTTCACTCGAAAGATCAGAAGAAAATTGTAACTAATGTTGTGGAAAATTACTTTGATATTGCTTTCTCAGTACAGCATCACAATTAGGTAGCAGTGTGAAGCACAGGGAAAGAATAAATGAATAGTAACAAATCAACACAAACAGCTACTGTCAGGAGTACTTTACTCAGTGAAAGTAATGTAAGCATTACTTAAAGTTTTATGACTGTGGATTTTATACTGGTTTAAGTAGTACATCAAGGTCTCACCATCGTGCTTGCTGGGACTAAAACAATCAGGAACAATTTCCGGAACAGACAGATAAAACTAAAGTACCGAAGTATTTTTATTAATGTTGTTTCATAAGTTGTACTATTTTAAATTAAAGATGACTGAGTGTACTAACCATGAAAAACACCTTTTTGGACAACGCATAATTCTTCTCTGCTGCTTTTCAGTGGAAAATAAATGTTACTGAACTTTTGTCCAGCTTTCCTGATGAGATTTCAGCACCAGGCAAACACATTTTGCTACATAATAACTGCATGGGAAATACAAACGCAAAGACTAATCCAATAAAACTTTGCCATGCAGAAGCTGTTGTCCTAAGTAGATTAATGACACACGCATTTGTTCAATTCTATTGAGGGAGCAATCAGGCAAGCAAATTACAGCAATATCGGATCTCCATTAGAAACAGGTCCTCGTAAGGAGAAGCACAACACACAGGGGAAGGGGAGGATCCTGCTCCGCTTGCCAAAAATGTCACTTGTGATTGACAGATTTGCACAGAAGTCTGTCTGGTGTTGAAATATGCCTACCTCTCTCTGTAATGAAATGAATGGATATTTTGTTAAGCCACCTAATATGTTCTAGTGATAACTGGTACCATTTTCAGAAGCAGGGGATGTGCGGAGTTTCTGAGTCCACTGGGAGCCAAAAGCACTTAACACACACGAAAATCAGCCAAACAGAAATAAGAGTAATTGTATCGAGCACCTTTTACTCCAGGGTACAGTCTGGTTCCTATTATCATAAATAGTAATTGAATGAGAGAATCGAACCATTGATTCCCACACCTTTGGCAGTCACAGCATCGCTGGGATGTTGGTGTTTCAGCTGTGCAGAACCCTGCCCGCAGCAATCCAGGGTGTTGGGGAGCGAGTTCCCCCGTGGGGGCAGGATCTCTGTTTGGGCTGCTTTGATTTGAATGGGGTTGAGTGTCCCCTTCTATGGTTACATCCCTCTCGAAAATCACCTGCCGGTGTGCTACAATCAGCAGCCAGCGTTCAAGAGGTTTGTGGCAGAGGGAACGGGGGTACGACAGGTCAAGAGGAGGGAAAAGAAAAAATGGAGAAGAAATTGCACTGGTTTTGAGACACCACTAGAAATTCTTTCACTTTCAGGAGCAAAGAAGTAACTTTTCAATGTAAAGTTACAGATTCTGAGATGCATTAGAGCACTGCTGGCATTTGCTGTCCGTACGTCTTTCCCCTCACCCCCAATCTACCAGGCAATTTTGGTCGAATGCGGCCAGTACCACCAGTTTTAATGTGTAAGCTCTTTAGCATCCAAGTACACAAAAATAAATTGCAAAAGCACTGAAGGGACTGGCTCATCTCTGCTTTGCAGTGATGATTCATTATTTCTATAGATTCAGCTGCGTGTCTGCTTTCAAAATTGGTGTGCAGTCGGACTGAATTATGAACATATTAAAGTGCAGATTGTTTAGTGACATGGAAATAAGCACTTAATAAACCTGGACACAGAAATTAGCACTTAATCTAATTAAATATTCTCTGTGTTAGGGTTCAGCTCCTTTAAAAATATTAATAATATTTTTAAACATACACAATCATGTTCACTATACAATGAAGATGTCAATCGAATAGACTTTTTATAACGCACTTATTTAGTCAAAGGAGAATTTCAGCGCATATAAGAGCAAACACAGTGACCAAACCACGGCGCACAGGGGCATTATGATGAGCTGGAGTACCGCACTGGCATTTGTCTAAGCTTTAAACCAGCCTCATTACAGCCTTCATCAAAGAGAAAGAGACTAAGAAATCAAGAGATCTTGTGCCTTTTTGTACTTCTTGTGTGCCCCTCGTTTCAAAGGAAACCAATGTTCCGCCCGCGGTTTTCTGGTTATCACATTGACGTAGTCTTTGTGGTTCTACATGGTTTAAAGTTAATAGTGTAGGAAGATGGCACGTGTGTGAATGGAAGTTATGAAGTTTCATGGAAGTTAAACACATTAAAAGAATGCATCCCAACACTTTTTATGTTTCTTGCTTGGCTCATTTATGCATTTCTTATTTTGCATCCTCATGACACGCTGAATATTGCATCAAGGCAAAGGGGAGTTCACAGGCATGTATTTGCAGGAACTGAACTTTTGGCAACATTTCTAATGTTCATGTTTACAGTGGTATATCTGGTAGCAGAAGTTGGTCTCAACTTTAGCAGAAAATTAAGTCCATCCAGCTGGACCCGGTGTACCTTGGCAAAGATTCCTGCATAATCAGTTAATTGGTTCTTGGAACTGGTTTTTAAGCAAACTCCTCTTTTTTCTTAATTAATTTCAAAATAGCCTTTATTAAAAAAAAATAAAAATGTACCTTTGTTGAGGCAACCTCTGTGAAATACCTAAAACATGTTAAGTTATCACTATAAGATATTAAACGTTAAAGAGTGAGTGAGTCAAATAGAAATAGGAATGCTTACCTGGTGTCTGCTGATGAACTATTTCTTCTGGATCCTGCAGGTGAATGAAGACAACGAGCCCAGCTGCTCCAAACAGCAAGATGAAGGAGAACATACACGTCAGCCTCATAATTATTGTTTGCGGATCAGTCCGGTTCCGACCCAGGAAAAGAACTGCATGCAATTTCCAGGATGCTCTTCACTCATAGTCTCGTCCTCTCATCGGGAATTCTGGTGTAATACATCTACAAGAGGTAAAAAAACCAAACCCCTACAACTTAAAATATAGAACATTTATTTTTTCCAGGCAGGTTAGTAGATTCAAGTCCTTGTTTAGATCAAATAACTGATTTCTCTAGTATTTCTTTGGTACAGTTAAATGCAATCGTCTAGTCAATTCCTGCCCCATCACTTAGTTTTTAATTGTATGTCACTATTTTAGCGTGTTGAAAAGACAAAGTAGAATATCATTAGAAGTGCAGTTTGGGAAAAATGGTCCTGCCATGGCTGCAGTTTGCACAGAAAACCCTTTTAATAGCTTGCTTGCTTCAAGTGAAGCATGTGTCACTTTTTATTTTTCACTGGTTAAACAATGTGAAAGCCATAAAGTGAGATAATGTGGGGGAAACGATCACTCAAGATGCACATTGCATGTCGAACACGGGGAGAAGGCCGAACAAGTGCCAGCTGCCTGCTTCGCCCTTGATAACAATATTCCAGCTGAAACCCTGCACCACAGGTCACTGTGCCACGCATTGGAAAAGCTCTGCAGGTGCATTGGTTTCTGAGGGAAATCCCCGTCCCGGTGCTTGGGTCACCCAGCCGCTCTGACGGTACATTCAGGTTCAGTGAGACGGCAGCAGCCCCGGTCCCCGGTGGGCACCTTGTGTGTCATGCTAAACCTCGTGCTGAGCGCAGCCCTGAGGCAAAAACTTTGCTTTAAGCCCATGTATAGTCCCACTGGAACCAGCGTCCATTCGGGTAAGATACTAACTGAACACATCAAAAAACGAGAACTGGAGAGGAAAACCATTAGCGATGCTACCTGGCTTCGTAATTAAATAAACGCTTTTGCCACGCAGCTACGCTGGTCCTGTGTTTCTCAGTAACGTGGAAAAAGGTCCATTAGAGTAGCGGAACTGGTTCCCAAAACTGTAACTGGATTTCTTATCGGCAAAGTATTGAACACAAGGGCTCAGGCTGCAGATCAGCAACAGGGATGGCAATCACTTTGATTTTCTCACATTTCTAATTGTAAATGTGAGCTGGTCTAAAGGCAGGTTTTTGAAGGTGGTCTTTGTTTACAAAGGAGGCTTTAAGTACCGAAAGACTGTGTAACATTAGTTTGCGGGGAGGATGGTTTGTGAAAATATGATGATTCAAAGTAGTTATGCCAGGAAAAGTCTTTAAAGATCTGTTCTCGCTGTGCCTGGAATATTTGGTGCGAGGGACAACTTGTTTGCTTTTCATGGATTTCATAGCACGTTTTTAATTTTCTGCAGCGTACTGGTATTCTGAATTTCTAAAAGGCACCAAAAGAAGAACACCAGTTACGCAGTTCTGGTGAAGTAATTTCTGTGACTCTGATTGATAAAGTTATTTAATGGCATCTATGTTTATTCAGTGTGCAAAGCAGCAGAACTCCAGGCCACTGGTGGATGCTTGTATCTTAAACGTGCCAGGTTCTCTCTGTACACAGGTGAATTCAGCTTTATTTCCTGTTAAAATTATGGCAGACAGTAACTGTGTATTTTTATTATTTTTTCCCTTAAACCTTTCTCACCCCTTTAAAAGTAAAAATAAAAGAAAATCTCACTAAGTTTTTCAGCATTAGCAAAGTGAAATCCTTATGGGTCCCTGTGCAAGTGCTCGTTGTGTACATGTGTATGTAGTATGGATGGAAGTTTTGCACATGTATTTTTAGGCATCAAATGCTAACTCTAAAGCCCTAGAGGAGTCAGATTAGAGAAGGAGAATTAGCCTTCAAAGCAGTTGTGTTACAGTTCCAAACGCTGCTGTTATAAGCAAACAGTTAGGGAACACAAACCACCCTGTCTTTAGTTGACTCCAGAATTTGTTGGCCCTAGACAGTCAGTGGTTTGGCGTAAACGGGTTCTTAGAACCAAATCCACCTGTGGCAAGGCTGGTACGACACCCAAATCAGACCGTTGTTTTGTAAAACCGTCCAGTCAGAGCTTTCTAACAATTTTATTTTGTTCCCTGATATAAACGTTTCCCTTTTTGAACCCGTTTCCGCGCTCTGCACGCCCATGGGGAGGAGGATGATGCTACCAGGCCCGAGGTTGTGCAGAGCGCCGGTGACGGGGCACAGCACCAGGGGCCCCAGCACCAGGCTGGTTGTAACTTGAGAGAGAACAGCGTGAAAACACCCACTCTCAAATAACAATGGTTTTATATTTGCCTAACGCTGAGTTTTAAGGTAATTTTTGAATGAATTATACTGTTGAGCAAATACGGGTTTCTAAAACAATTATTATTAGTTTAAAATGCTAAACCCTCTTTCCTGGTTTTCTTTTGTTGAGATGTTTTTGTTTGAAGTAGAGGAACCATCAAGAAAGAAGATCCCTTGCCAGTTGTTAATTAGTGTAAGGAGTGCTACAGCAGCAGTTTCTAACAGTTACAATGTTAACATTATTCCACATCCTATAGGACAAGTGTGTTCAGGATCACACCTTTTAGGTAAACACTGCAGTGTCTTCAAGACACCTCAAGATGTAGCAGTAAAAAAATGATGAAAGCCTATATTAAAAGAAGAAAAGGCTACATATACCTGCATAACTGTAAAGAAAGGCTGCCGCTTATTGCCTGTTGCCACTACACATCTTTGCAAGGAGAGAATATAGGAGTCCAAGAAGGAAAAAGAAAGAGAACCTTGTTCCTCTTGACAAAATTATTACCTCTCAACAAAACACTAACTTCAGAGATCTTTAAATTATGGTTCCAGGCTTTTCCACTCCCTATTTGCCTGTAATTATTTTTTCAATCAGTTGACTGTAATTAACATGTCCTAGGAGAGCGAAGTGAATGGGAATGGCTGTTTTATACATGCGGAGCATGTGCACCCCGAGCCCTCCCAGGCTGGTCGGGGAGCGACAGGAGCAGAGGAGCTGTGAAAGCAGTTAGAGCTACTGGAAAACATAAACCACGGATCCTCATTAAGGAAACATCTGAAAACATCGTTTGCACTCAAATCGTCATTTTAAAGATGAAGGAGATAAAAAACCTACAAAAAACCTTAGTGGAGCACCAGCTAACAGTTACTTCAGGCAACGCTTCCTCAGGCCTGTGAGGGAGAGGGATGCTGTATGTGGGAGCTTTGGACTGATCCATGCAGAGCGCCGGCATCTGGGAGGCAGAATATGGACAAATCCATAGGCTTGCGCTTAGGATTCGCAGTCACTTTAACTGTGCTCCTCACAATGGGCAATAACACATTTTTATAATTCTTATTAGTATTACTTGAGAGTGCAAGAAGATAAGTTTGCAAGCAGCTTCCAATCTAAACTCCATTTGCAGCTGCCCTGAACTTATTAAACAGATGGAGAGCGGTTCACTAGAACGTGCAATAATGAATTGAAACATCTAACTTTTAATTTATTCTTCCTTTTTACATTTTTGTGGTGGATAAAACTCCTAGATATCAGTATATGTTTTTCTAAGCTTTCCCATTACCATGGTATGTGAATGCTCTGCCCTTGAAAGCAGCAGCAGTGTGTGTATACGTGGATAATAATTAGCACTCAGATAGCACTTTCCAGTTCAAAGACATTCATTAATCACTAGAGTACTCCTATGAATTGAGAGGTGAGGGAGTATTAGCATTGGGTAGGATAGGGTGTTGCCTCATTAAAACAAGTCTTGTAAGCAAAGGAGGTGTATAGTTTTAGGTAAAAATAATCCAAAAATGTTTGTAGAAAATATTTGAATATTATAGCAAAAATTTCAGGCATCTAATCCTATATTTGCAAACACAGAAGTAGGATTAGTTCCCCGCTGCTCCCAAGCAGTACTGAAAGTTACTGCAAACCAGTATGATGGGAAAGGAAATATTTTGACAGGAGTGGCACTGAAAGCAGTGCTTTGTAGGTCTGCTTTTTGCATTCACTGCCTGGAAGCCTGGTGGTCGAGCATTTTTACTGCGAGCAATTTGATATTATGATAGTGGATCAGCCCAAGAAAGACGAAGAGCCAGGCTGCACTCGGGATTGTGTCTGACAGCACGTGGCTGTTTGGTCATTCATAAGTTCTGCGGACATGGCATCCTCTTCCTTGTCTGCTGACAACTCTGTGGAGAATGGCATTGATAAGATAATAGTCTAAGGGCATGATGTAATTCTTAGGCAGAAACTCAGGGGATTGCCTTTGGTCCATCTAGAACAGGATCTTTCCCTAGTAGTAGAATCATAGAATCATTTTGTTTGGAAGAGACCCTCAAGATCATCAGGTCCAACCATAACCTATCTCTGGCACTAAACCATGTCCCTAAGCACCTCATCTATATGTCTGTAGAACCCAGGCTATTCAACCCCCTGTGCAACTGGGTGCCAGTGCTTTCATTCCCTCAGATCATTGGTGAACAGCCCAGCTAAATTAGCCTGAAGATGAAAGGAGCTGTGCCAAGATGAGAACAGAAGAGGCTCTTTTCCTGTGTGGAACCAGGGCAAGGGAAGGATCAAGGTGGGCCAGAGACCCTGTAAGGCTCCTGGACACCACAGAGCATCTTTATATTCTCCCTTCCTGGGGCTTCACTGGAGGGTGCCGGTGCAGCTCCCAGGGAATCAAGGAATGCAAACGAATACCAGATTCAGGTTCATATTACCATATACATCAGCAAGTCAACAAAACACCATACTGTTTGCATACATCTACTGATTGCTAAATTGGACAATTACAAATCACCTATGAATGAATATAAATGCCTAGTTCACATGTACACAGTAAACTTCGTTTCTCATGCTGTGTGAGCTTTAGTTGACGTTCCTTTAGCTGATAGCAGGCTGCCGGCTCAGGACGGAGTCAAAGCCCCCCGTTTATTCAAAGGAGGGCAGCACCACGCGGGTATCTTTGCCTCCTGAAAGCAGGGATTGCTGCGTTCCCAGCGAGCACTTTGTGTGCTGTTGAATAAGCAGGCACTAAGCAGCAGAGATGAGCTTGGGCAGGAGCTCCTGCTGCTCTGGTTACTCCACTCTCGGGAGGCAAACTGGGATGTCTGCGTGGTGCCGCCGAGCTCTCGGGGGGATTTTGGGCAATACGGCCTCTCTGGGCTCTGCATGGAGAAACGTGGCGCCGCATGGGCACAGCCTCACCCGTAGCTATTGTCTTGGCAAACTGTCCTCAGTTAACAGCATGCGTTGACTGGCGGAATTGTCAGTTCAAAGAGAGATGTTTACAAATGCAAACATGTTTTTATAAGTCAGTCTTTACCTGATAGAAGTGAAAAGGACACGTTAAATTTCAGCACTCCCCTAGCTGATCTGGGGAAGTTCAACCGTGAGCTGTTGGCAGATGGGAGCTCTGGTGGGTTTCTGTCCTCTGCTGGATTTTGTTTTGTGTGTTCCTGAAGAGTGCCATAATGGAGCACTTACTTTATGCGTTGTTAAGATAATTTTACTTAGATTGTGTAATATCATTAGAGACTGGGGTAAGTGACTGTGGGCAATTAACTGAACAGAAAAAAAGTGGGAACACTATTACTAGAAGAATATTAGAAAAAGATTTGCTATTATTACTGAAATGATCACTCCTAGATACATTAGCTGTGTTTCTGTGAACAGCAGCTGCTTCTCATCTCTGAAGCTGAGCCAAACATGCATTTACTTGCTTCAAAGCCCTTACAGAGACAAAAGTCCTCCAAACACAGGGCACTAGGTTTGCCATCACCCAAGTGTCCGCTCTCTGCTTTATCCCTGACTTCTAGATCAGTCTTGGCATGACATTTACAGAAGAAAAAAGGATTTATAAACATTATTTGTATTCACCAGGAAAACTAACTTTTTGTAGCAGTTTTACAAATGCAGGTATTGTACTAGAGGTGGAGATATTAGAAGTCATATTATTCTGTATCTGTCAGCACTTCTTGGAAACAGGAAATGCAAATGAATCCCAAATATTATGCCCCAAATTCCATGGCTTCTTCAACATAGAAAGAAGTAGGAAACTATTCATCCTGTGGCTGCTTCCATTCACCAAACATTCATCTTTGGGTGCTGGAGTTTCTGTCACTGTATTCTTGCTCCTTTATCAGTAGAACAAAAACTTTGCTTTTCTCTGAGATTTGGAAAGAACAAATTTGTTCCCAGCCGATATTTCAAATCAAAATATTTTATCTGGCTTACTTGAAGTTCATATGTAATTATGTTCTTCTTTGTGTAATAGCAAAAAATAAGTATTTTGAAGAAGGCTGAAATAAGACATCTTAAGTTGAGTCTCTTCAAAATGCCCTGCCCCTGAAATCTCCCCCAAATTCTTTCCTGAAAAAAATCTGGATTCATATTTTTCCTTCATATGGGCAAAGAAATTAAACCTGTTTTGATGAAGTCACAAATAAAGTTAAAGGTTCCTCTGACTCTGACAAATCCTTGGAAATCAGAAGTGAAACACTTGAATGGAGAGACATGGCTCAGCCTTCCCACCTGGCTGTGATATCGCCCGTGTCCGAAGGCTGATGGGAACCCTCGACCAGCTCCAATGGGTACGTCCTGAGCCACCTGCCCGCGCTGCCACATGCACAGACCAGTTCATCAGTTTGAATTTGAGAAACAAAAGCATACCCGCCCTGTGTGATTTCATGCAGCGCCACTTTCAGCTCTCCGTCTTCCCAAGAACCACTCGCAGAGGCAGGAATTGGCGCTCGGGTGAACCGGACCTACTGACCTGCCCGATGAGCTGGCGCATCTTCTTCCCAGCAGCTTAATTAGTCTCTTCTGTGTCCCAGCGATCCTGGGTGAACACGCTGAGCTGACCACCTACATTACGTGCCACCCTACACACACCATCAGTGTTGGAGGAAATTAAGCAGAACTTACTGCCTTTTAACAGCCCTATTCTCCAGTCTCTGAAGTCATTATGCATTTTGGCTTGCAGCATCTCCTCCAATTACGCAAAATGGGGATTTCTTGACATGAAGAGTGTGCTGAAAATTATAGGGTCCTCTTTTGCTCACATATACATGAATCCATATACTGCAAAAAGCAGGGAAAAGGGGGTTTACAGGCTTTCCTTTATTCTCGTGGAAAATTGTTCTGTCGGGTATCAGTGGGTCCTGTTCTACTCTGTTATGTATATCAGTTTTGTGCTTTGGACCTGCACAACACCAGAAGGTATATTCACCCATATAACGTACCAAAACCTGAATTCTAGCATAACTGCAAAAAGCTATGATACTGTTTTATGTGCTTGAAGTCAGAGTGATAACATATGACCCTTTTTCCCATTCCAAAACCCCCGGCAAAGCTGCTCAAGCTGCTCCTCTCATTTCCATCACATTGTACAATAGGAAGCGGGCACTTCTGGTTTCCACTTTCATCTACAATCCAAGACCAAAAGGGACAGCACTCAGTAAACAACCAAAATAATCCTTTCAAAGTCGAGAAGATTTCTTTCCTATCTTTCTGGGTGCAAATTGTAGCAGGAGTCATGTGTTACTAATCTCCTCAGTACTGCGGCATTCCTTAGCAAGTTAATACACACACCTCTCCAAGATCCTCCAGGGGTTATAATGCTATTCCTAAGCTAAAATATAATCTCTGAAGCAGTTTGCATTTGAAACGAAAAAAGTCTCCTTCACTTTGTTTCAAATTAACATCTCACAGCAGCTGTACAGTGACAGTGTAAATAGCGAGTGTCAGGAATGAACGTGTCCGCCTTTCTTCCGCAGCAGAGCAGAAGGCAACGCTTTGCACGGCAGAGCTCGTGCGCTGAAAGCCCGGCTCTCCCAGGCTCTGCCTGGCAGCAGGATTTATAGGGTATTGTCCCACATATAGTATTTCATACAGTAAATTCTGCTGAATGCAGTGAACTCTGTTGTAAAATACGGTGGAAAGGTTCCTACTTTTTCAGGTGCCCACTTGGTTCTAGTTAGAGCCCAGTGTGAAATCACAGAATCGACTGGGTTGGAAAAGACCTCAGAGATCATCAAGTACAACCCTTGGTCCAACTCCAGTCCATTGACTAGATCATGGCACTAAGTGCCATGTCCAGTCTCAGTTTAAAAACCTCCAGGGACGGCGAGTCCAGCACCTCCCTGGGCAGCCATTCCAATGCCTGACCACTCTCTCTGGAAATAATTTCTTTCTAATCTCCAGCCTAAATTTCCCCTGGCAGAGTTGAAGCCCATGCCCCCTTGTCCTATTGCTGATGCCTGGGAGAAGAGCCCAATCCCCACCTGGCTAGAACTGCCCTTCAGGTAGTTCTAGAGAGTGCTGAGCTCAGCTCTAAGCCTCCTCTTCTCCAGACTAAACAAGCCCAGCTCCCTCAGCCTCTCCCCATAGGGCTTGTGTTCAAGTCCCTTCCCCAGTCGTGTTGCTCTTCTCTGGACCTGCTCCAGCACTTCAATCTCTTTCCTGAACTGAGGGGCTCAGAACCGAATATAATACTCCAGGTGTGGCCTCACCAATGCAGAGCACAGGGGAAGGATCACTGCCCTCTTCCTCCATTTGCCTCAATCTCTGTTCTATTTAAAGTAATGACCACATTTTCAAAGGTTTTTTTCAGATGATTGCACCATCACATGACAGTGGTGGTTGCACATCCCTGAAGGTGCTTCTTTTGTCTCTTTTGTAGGTTTCCTGGCTATTCTGAACAAAAACATCTTCTTTCAGAAGATACGATGCACCTGGAGTAAGCTGGACTTCCAGAGGTACCAAACAAGTAATTACCCCAGACATATTCTCTCCTTTATGTCAGTATGAAGCAAATGTACATTGGAGTTTGCTTTTAAAAACTGAATTTTCTGTGCAGTTTTAGATGTGCTAAGGAGAAAAAGATGGCAGAACCTAAAGATTTTATGAACTCCTTTTATATATATATGTATATATAAACTTAAACAGTATGTTGCTAGGGTAAAAGTTCTATTCACATGCCAAACCTCTTGATATAACGAGATTTTAAGTAGTATTTATAACAACAATTCTGAGCAGCTTTATGTACATATAGGTATGGGGCCCTGTCCTCCAACATTACAGCTTGACTTTGTGCCAAACGTAACACGGTTCATGTAATAGGGTGTGGAGATTCATGATTCCTCAAGGCTATTTCCTTTTCCTAAAAGATAAAAGTATTTGAAGTGGAGATTCTTTGTCTGGGACTCGTAAGCAAGCAAGAAAAACAGGAATACTGTGAAACGGTCCCTGTAAGCTCAGAATGAAAAACCTCTGTCACAAGTAAGGGTGGTTTTAATTCTGCACTTGAGGAATCAAAACAGCAGAATTTCTGCAAATGCAGAAAGAAAACAACCTCCTGGCTCACACTGTGTCTAGTTCATTGTGGTGCTACTATGGTTACTTCAGGAAGGAGAAAACAGCCCTCGTAACCTTGAAATGGAACATTTTGCTGTGACAGTGGAGTGGGTTCCTTTATTGACTCAAGCAACTTTTGTAATGGTGTACATCTGACTGTTTTCACCCAATACTGGCTCTTAATCCTTCTAGCCATGATGACTAATTCGTTTCTTATTGAAATTTTACAAATGCTTTCTCCCTAATGAAAGATCACCATCTGTTTAGTCAAGGTACTTTTTCACTTAGACTATGCCTGTATATCAGAGATAAGTTATTTCCTCTTGTTCTTGATTTATGCAGTTGAAACGCAGCAGCAGCTAATGGAAATGAGATATTCTAGAAGCAGAGAACTATTTTTTTTATTCTTCTCTAAAATACTATTTAGATTTTCTTTCCAGCTTTCCTTCCCCCAGGATGTATCGCAAAGCAAACTGAAACAAATATTTGCATTTTATTTTGAAGTGCAATTTCTAAACAAAGCGAAGTAGGATTTTTGGTTTGGATTGATTGGTGGCGTTGCTGCAGTACTTAAAGGGGTGTGGGGTGCTGGAGCGGGTCCAGAGAAGAGCAACACGACTGGGGAAGGGACTTGAACACAAGCCCTATGGGGAGAGGCTGAGGGAGCTGGGCTTGTTTAGTCTGGAGAAGAGGAGGCTCAGAGGTGAGCTCAGCACTCTCTAGAACTACCTGAAGGGCAGTTCTAGCCAGGTGGGGGTTGGTCTCTTCTCCCAGGCATCAGCAATAGGACAAGGGAGCATGGGCTTCAACTCTGCCAGGGGAAATTGAGGCTGGAGATTAGAAAGAAATTATTTCCAGAGAGAGTGGTCAGGCATTGGAATGGCTGCCCAGGGAGGTGCTGGACTCGCCGTCCCTGGAGGTTTTTAAACTGAGACTGGACATGGCACTTAGTGCCATGATCTAGTAAACGGACTGGAGTTGGACCAAGGGTTGTACTTGATGATCTCTGAGGTCTTTTCCAACCCAGTCGATTCTGTGATTCTGTGATTCTGTGATTCTGTGTAGTGATGACTGAGGGCAAGTACACTGGAGCTGGTGGGCTGCGGAGAGGCAGAGCTGTGACACGTCAGGAGCTTCCTGGGGAAGCAACCGCGAGTTTGGGGTACACAGTGCCTGTGCAAAGGCAGCATGGGGGTGTGTTGATCGGTGTGATAGTGGAGCATTGTTACACAGGGTGGTGAACTTTTGCCCTACCCTTGCACTCCTTGGCTTCCCAAAGTTTTGCATTTAGGCAAGGTCGGCTTTGGGGAGGGATTGCAACACCACCCACAGCTTCAGCACAGTCTGATTATGCTTTAAAAGACAGGAGGGTTTAGCTGCCTACAGAGGCATGAGGAGACAGACACGGTTTGTGCTTGGAACTATGGCTCTTTCATTGGTTTCAGTACCTGCAAGACCAGGTGAGGAAGGAGGTGCAAGGTCGTCTGACACAGAACTGAGGTCCCCAGTGACACGGGAGCAGAGACACCAGTATGACAGTCACCGTATACAGAACTGGGATGCTGTGTGCAATGCACTTCTAGTTCTTCCTTATCTGTATGCTACTATGCACTAGAATTTCAGACGCTCCAAATTTCAGAGCAGCCAGAGGAAACACATGGATTTCAGAGGAACCACTCAGCCTTTTAAATAGAAGGAGATTTTCAATATTGAGCTGTAATAAGAATCCTGAATAGGCATGAACTCTCTTTAAAATCAGTTCTGCAATGCTGGTAGAGTGGGAGAATATTACTGTTTGGTTTGCTGTTATTCAATTATTTTTAAGCACCTTTTGTCAGATTTGTAATAAGAACAGATAAGGCAACTAGCTGCTAGGCATACTTGTGTGCTGTAAATATCGGAGATCATTAAATGTCACTGGGAAAGTTCCCGTTGTTACATTGATACTCTGTAGGAATGGATATACTCTATTGACTCGATGCATTTGACATCAGATTCAGTTTGTAATTCCATCCCTTCTCGGCTTCTGCGTTCAGTGAGGGGAAGGCAGACGCAGCCTGGAAACTTCTGTTCTTTACTCCCTCTCTTTGCTGTAGACAGGCAGGATGGTGCCTGCTCCAGGAGGTGCAACAATTGCCAGAGTATTTGTGACACAGAGGAATCCTCCTGGGGAAGAAGAAGGGTGTTCTGGTATTCCCCTTCCCAGCACCGATGCTCTGCCAATGAGATGCTTACTAGCATGTTAGTACTGATGAACTACGCTCAGATAACTGAACAGCAAAGATAATATACAGTAAGGGTCTTTTGCTGTTGGGTGTGTTTAGCCCTGTACCAGGCAGGGTTATTCCAACACCGAGGAATGGCAAGAAGTAATTGCATTGATTTTCTATTTTATTTAACATATAGATGCACTGTTGCACAGGGAATTATGTGATTTGCATGAAGTTATTTGGGATATTTCTTATGAAAGCAGGAGCTGATGCTGGCTTTTTATGCCACAGATAGAAACTAATCATGAATTCATTAGTGACAGATGAAATTAAACTACTATTTTTTACGCTTTTTTAAAGGCTTGATCAAGTATTTGGCTTTTAAATACAAACCCCATATAGAGCAAAATGTGTATCTGAGGGGAGTATTTCCCACTAGTAGTATTACTAGGGTAGCATCGCTATTGATATACTCTTAATTCCACAAAGGCTGAGGAACCTTGGTTAAAAGGCGGCAAATACTATAGTAATGTAAGAGGTGACCAGAAAACGTCAAGGCTGGAGACAAGGACCAGGGTGCTGCCAAATGCTGCAGGACTTGTTCCACACCTGCCGCCCCCTGACCGCTGCAGCTCTTGTAGCAATTAAGGGACATTGAATTCTTCTCCTTTCTTCACAGTGTTTGGCAGAGATATGGTTCAAGTTAGTCTCACTGCTTAGCTTTGGATTTTGTTGGCTACATCACTGTAATATCCCTTTTGGACTTTAATTTTCCAATGATAGCACATAGCTAAATGGTTTTCTTTCTCAGTCGTATGGGTTTGTACTCCCTGCCTTCAGTAGTGTTGCCCAGAGAAACCAAACAAGGTACAGTTCTGCAGCTCTGGTGCCGGAGCTCCCGGGGCTGTGTGAGTTTATTATCTTACATGCACAGTTTGATAGGAAAAACTTAAATATCTGCACTTTCAGATCTAGGGTCTCCTTAAGCTTTCATTAAACTTAGGTGGCAGCAGCTACCTAAGTTACCAGCAGTTACAAACAGACAATGGAAAACAGTGCCAGAGGGCTGAGCTCTTCTGGTTTGCTCACAGTGTAAGTTATCTCCAGGATAAACTACATCAACTGCACTGAAACCAACGCTAAAAGATGCTTCACTAACCTGCCCACAGAAATAACCAGCACAGAGATTCCATGGCCTCCTAGGACTTCATCAAGAAATGATGATTTTTATAATATTTTCTGCTTTTATCACTCTGTAATTATTTCCATGATAGAGAAACAGGGCGTGCGTGACCCAGGGCTCCTGAGGAGCAGGCAGAGCCCAGCGGCCTCCAGCTTGCCATCGGCACACCAGCGACAACGGTGTCACTCAAACCACAGCGACAAAGTTTTAAGTCTTGCTTCCATCAAATTCAGTTTCATATCAACGTCCACATGTCCAGAAAACCACCTTAGACCCAGTCCGGTTCTTCTTAAACCTTTAACATAAGTTTCCTACAAAACCATAGGTCTGTCTGTTTACAAACTGATTAAGCTCCCTTAGGCCCAACTCTGGCACTGGCAAACTCCTCTGAAGCTTAATTCTGATTATTTGCATTTCCTGCACTATCCGCTAATGCTTCATGGTTTCACTTCATACCCTTTCAAGAAGCGTTTCACAGATGCCGTGTTCTCCAGTGAAGCAGATGGGAAGGTTTGCAGCTCAGGGGCTTTCCTGAGAATTAACCTTGCCTGATGCAGCCGGGCACCTTCCACTGTGAGCTGTCCCACCACCGAAATAAATTGCTAAGCCCACAGGGCGTAAATTCTTGTATTAAGCTATCCAAATTTAAAATCAAGACCTTAAAAATAAAATAGATACTGACCTTTTAGCTCATTTATAATTAAAACCCGTTCTAATGTTGTGCATATAAATAATAGATAGCTGTTTTCACAGATCAATGCCTTCTGCTGCTTTATAAGAAACATTTTTAAATAAAATTACTGTGCCTTTAAGTTTAATAGGAAAATTTGATGTGTTGGCAACTATGGGTTGATCTCTGTACATTTTTCAATTTTAAATTGCACTTTAAAAATGCAAACAATTATTAATATTGACTTGGACTAAAACAATATTGAATTTCAATATATTTCTGGCTTTTTTATGAATTACCCTGCACAGCCAGTGTGATTATGATGAAAGAGTATTTGCACGCTCAATTTCTTTCTAGCAAGAAACCTTGAAGAGTGCTAGTTGTGTTGAGGCTGATAATGATAAACCCGTGCATTCAAGGAAAATAAGACTACCTTAAAAATCTCAACTGAAGCATAGTAAATTAATATTTCATCCTATACGTGCCGTTCTTATATCACGCTCGCTGAACTTTTGTTATTAACAAATATTGAGAATTTAGTTAGAATGCAGCTCACTGCCTGAGCCCTGTGTTTTGGTTGTGCATCGCATACAATTATGAAACGGTGTCAATCCATCACTGCAATTTCCTGCGACTAAGCAAAGACGCAAATATATTCATGTCCAGGAATGCTGTAAGATGCCAATTCATTTAAGTGCCGTTAAAACCATGTTTCTTTGCTGCGGCTGGAACGAACGTTTCATGGCTCTGTTCACAGTATCACAGTATGTTTGGGATTGGAAGGGACCTCAAAAGATCATCCAGTCCAATCCCCCCGCTGGAGCAGGAACGCCCAGGTGAGGTCGCACAGGAACATGTCCAGGCGGGTTGGAATGTCTGCAGGGAAGGAGACTCCACAACCCCCCTGGGCAGCCTGTTCCAGTGTCTGTCACCCTCACTGAGAAGAAGTTTTTTCTCAAATTTAAGTGGAACCTTTTGTGTTCCAGTTTGTATCCATTACCCCTTGTCCTATCATTGTTTGCCACCGAGAAGAGCCTGGCTCCATCCTCATGGCACTCACCCTTTATATATTTATAAACATTAATAAGGTCACCCCTTAGTCTCCTCTTCTCCAAACTAAAGAGCCCCAGCTCCCTCAGCCTTTCTTCATAAGGGAGATGCTCCACTCCCTTCATCATCTTGGTTGCCCTACGCTGGACCCTCTCCAGCAGTTCCCTGTCCTTCTGGAACTGAGAGGCCCAGAACTGGACACAATATTCCAGATGGGGTCTCACCAGGGCGGAGTAGAGGGGAAGGAGGACCTCTCTCGATCTACTAACCACCCCCCTTCTAATACACCCCAGGATGCCATTGGCATCTGTTGGTAGAGGGTTCTGAGCTTTTCTTCTGATGTCAAGGATAATCTCGAGGCCTGTTTGCTAATTGCTTGCTCAGATACCCCAGCATCTCCCCATCTCGGGGACAGCCCTTCCCCGTGCGCTGCAGCCGTGGCCAGCGCGGTGACTGCACTGGAGCATCCTCGTGACAACACACGCGAGTGCGGGGCCAGGGGGCTCCTGAGAGCCCGGGGACAGAACTGTGTGGAAAACAGAAACCTATTCCCCTGGGGAAAAGAAGCGTATTGAATCAGGACAAAATGTCAAAGTGAGACTTGTGTCCAAATGGATTTTTAGAAAAAAAATAATATATTGGGCCCTTAAGCGGCGTTTTCATTGTGCTTGGCTGCAAACCACGCAGGCAGCTGTGCAGAAGACTGGTGAGTTGCCAGGGGGTTCCAAGGCATGTGGAGGGCTCTGATATCCCCCACTCCACCCTCCTGCCCTCCTTGGCAGCCCTTGCCGTGGCGGGGGACGGAGGGCAGAGGGCTGGGGCCGTGAGCCCCCAGCAAAAAGCGGAGCTGAGGAGCGTGCAGCAGCCGGGCCAGCCCTCCTTTGGATTCTCCCAGGGATAACAAGTGTTTTTCCAAACTTTCTTCTTCCCCATAGGAAACTTCTGTTCTGTGAAAAGGGCATTTTTGTTACTGAAAATCCTTCTGCTGGAGAATTCCCCAACCAGCTCTTTTTCTGGAACTTACTCCCACATAAACTGAAAATAACCCAAACTTGGTGACTTTCCAGTCATGCTACAAAAGCTAATGTTTTGCTGGAGTCCCTGGAGAGAGCTGAGTTGTGCAACTTATATTAAGAATGTGGTCGTAGCCAGCTAGCCAGTGTGGGCAGCACTGGTGTGACTGCTGCCCGACCTTAATTCAATCATCTGTAATGAATAATTAATATTATTGAGGCACTTAACCTTGAATAGTGTTGCAATTACTTTGATTATTAAATAAAATCCAGAAAGCGTTTATGACATTTACTATTTTTAAACCTAATTATTTTGGAGAGCGTCATTCAAGAATTTTGAACACTTGAAATCAGTAGAACAGAAAAATGAAATGACGTGTGATGTTTCTGTACCTGACACGGTGCTCTCTAGCGGGATTTCTCCCTTCTGTGGGTAGACAAGCAGGCAGGTAACAGCACGTGCCCTTCTGTTCCCTCATTTCACAGGTTTCACCATTTTACGCTCAGATGCCCATTAAAGTATGGTCACCTGTTATTTCACGTTGTAGTAGAGTTGTAGGTTTGATTAGAGCAAGTCAATTTTCATTGCCAAAATGGCTTTTTAGCAAAATGGTAACTTTCAGAAAACGTGGGTTTTGGTCATAATTTTGT
This sequence comes from Streptopelia decaocto, assembly GCF_964273445.1. Taxonomy (NCBI): domain Eukaryota; kingdom Metazoa; phylum Chordata; class Aves; order Columbiformes; family Columbidae; genus Streptopelia; species Streptopelia decaocto. The sequence goes on along the minus strand of NC_138666.1, from coordinate 15,995,894 downwards.
CATGTAAGAGGTGCTTTCCTTGACAAAGTTAAGTTTTGTGTCCTATATTGCCAAACTAATACTGTGAATATTACTATAATTTTATAATGCATACATGTGTTGCATGAAATATAGTCTGTCGATAGAAAACACTCATAAGGACTCCAGCCTCCAGGAAAAAACCTGGAGCTATATCATCTTGATGCAGTAAATACAAACCACGATACTTCTCAGCAGAGAGAAGTCTGGTTTTTAAGAAGGGAGGATGTTCTTCCTGTTAATTTTCCCCTCGGTTGATCCAGATCTTGCCCGGTCACCACTTACTCTTTAGCTTGAGCAATTTTGGATACACAACAGATTTTGTGCCTCCCAATCTCAGCAGCCGCGGCCGACAGCTCGTTGTGCGGTGCCCAAGGACAGACACAAGGCAGGAGGGAAATATCCAGATACCAAAATCTGCCTTTTTGTAATTATTGTGTGTTCTCCTGCCTCATCAGATGACAGCTCGTGGTTGTGTGACTCCAATAGAGGAGAAACAGCGTAGGATTTGAGGAAAAAATATTTTTAAAGTCAAATCAGGCTGCACGTTATTTCTATCCTTCTTGTAATTAGCGGTGTGTGGGCTGATCGCTTGTAATGCGCTGTGGTTAGAACTGAGACGCGGCTGTGTCACCCTGGGTCTCACATGTTGCTGGGAAAGTTTAGTCTGACAAACTGGAGAAGCCACGAGCGGAGCTCCTGTGGCTCCAGACAGCAGCGTTTCAGCTCCACAGCCCTCGTCAGGGCTACCAGTGACTGGAGTTTATGTGCATTTACCAAAGTGAAAATTACAGCTTTGCCCGTATACCGACGTGCTGTGTGTGCCCAAGAGTGGCTGGACCGCAGTGTTAGAACCCCAAAATACCCGGGTATAACAGAGGGATTAAGCATGCCATTTTAGACTTCATTCTGGACTTTCCCAGCTTACAGCCAGCCCACTCTATTACTTTTTTTTAAATTGTTAATATTCTTTATTATTTATTTTTACAGATGACTTTTGCATCTCTTTTCAGTAGCATCACAACTGTATTACTAAATGCTGCATTGCAACACAGGGAGGATCTGAGACCTCTTCAAACCATTAGCTCTGGTTTGAACACGCTTCCAGCACACATTGTGTGAAGAAAGCACTAAAGCGCTTCTTTCCCACATCAGTATACTGTAACCGCGATATCCAAAATGTGTGTAACATATTACAAGAGATCTGTAAAACAGAATGAATTTAGAGCATCAAGATTAACTTAAGTAAACTGTGCATCTGAGGGCTAATGGTTGTGATGTATTTGTGTTTTAGAGACTGAAACATAAAAAAAGCTATTTTGGCTTGAACCATTAATGGTAGCTTATTTGCCGCCTTCATTTATCTTTTTCTCCTTCTTGCCTCACCCTTTTTTTTTTTTGCTATTCTGCCCATGTATAATCAGCAACTTCCCGTTAAAGTGTTTTAATGTCAAAGACATTAAAGTGATAACCCAGGGGACTTGGGAGACAGCACAGACAAACAGTAGCTGTAGGCAGGGAGCAGGCTGCTTGGTGGAGGAGTTTTCAAGCTGAGTGTACGTGGGCTATTTCTAAACTGTTCTGAAAAGTATCTGAAAAGCAGCCTTATTGTCATAGACTTACTTATCTGCAGAGGGATTCAGGCACTCTTAGGAAAAAAATAGGAGTCTATCAATCGGGAAAATAAACACACCCCCCAAATGAAGATGTCTGAGGTGGTGAAGGGGTTGAGCTGTGTCAGCAGCATCACCTGAGCCTCACTCCCCAGCTCTTCCCAGTTCAGCTGCAGGAAGGGGCGAAGCTGTTAAATGGGGCTTGTGTTATCTACTTGACTGACTGCTTACCACCGACTGAACCCTTAAATCCTAATGATCAACACCATCTCTTCCCTCCACTCTGAAAACCAGTATAAAACTCACACAGTCGTATCAGAGAAGAATTACACAAGACTGCAAGTGAGCTGCTGAACCACCCGTTAGCACAGAGTGTAAGTAGAGCGTGATCCTCTCTGAACTGGCTTCTTGTTGCTTGGCCGAGATGCTGGACAGATGCTGGAGACTGCATCTCGCTGAATGAGAGAGGAAACGAATTAGCAACTGGTTTTCTCCCACCCTGTGCTCCCGACTGTGGATTTGCTGCCCTTCAAAATGTTATGACTCATGCATAAAGTGTTGCTCATCTCCAGACACTCAACTTTTCACTAGCTTGAGACTTAAAAAAAAAAGAAGCCATAAATCTGTCTTTGCTGTAGGTCTCCAGGCATGTAACCTTTACTGTATATGCCATCGTGGCATTCGGTGTCTCGTCTGCGCTGTGTTTATCAGCCGCACGTACTCGCTGTGTGCATTGCAGTCCCTTGGATCCTCCCGTATTTACTCTTTGCCACCCTCCCCCATAACTACAAAACTAAGTGGGAACGGGATCTCTTGGAGAAACAGCCCAAGAGGGCCTAGGCAATATTTTGTGCTGAATTTCTCTCCTTAGACCTTTATATATCATTGGTGTGTCTTTCAAGACACCTCTGGGATTTTGAAACTAATTTTCCATCATCATTAGTGAGAAACTTATCCTCATGCTTCCTTTCATTAATGTCTAATACAGGAGTGAGAAGAAGTGCTGTATATGCACACTCTTTTTAACTTGATGATGCCATATGCAAATAATTAAACAAGGCACAGAAGCAATGGTTAAACATTCTGCAAAACTTCCTCATTAAACTAAGCAATTATCTGCAAGAAGAGAGACATCTGAACCCTCTCCCTCCACACCCATGATAAAATCTCCACATCTTGCAGATGTTTAATTTTTGCCCAGCAGGAGAAAAATCACATTTAATTACCATCAAGGGCAAGGACAACATGGTGGGTGCATAGATGGTGACATTCCGTTTGTCAATGAGGTGGCTGTGACTTTGCATGGGATCTGTTCGGATATTGTATGCAAGGTCACAGCTCCATGCAAATTCAGTGGAGACATTCTTGAGTTCCAGTTATGTCATGTGCCACTGTGCAAAAGAAAATGATTCCTGAACCTCTATGGCTGTGATGTGCTGTTTGGTTACGGTACAACTCGAGCAGTTAATACTTCTGGTTGTCTCGTCCTGCCTGCTGCATTACATTGACATAATGTCTTTGAGCTGAGTAGTGAAGTGAGCTGAGGAAAATGATTGAGCCGAGAAACGGTCCATCAAAAGAGAACGGCACTGAAAAGAAGTTGTATTTGTGGAGATAAATATATTTTCAAAACACTAAATCAGATTAAACCCCTCCATGTTCTGTTCTTGCAGTACAGTTTATCTATTTAGTCACCTGCACTGTCCCTGTCACTGTAATAGCCAAGATTTTCACAATCTATAGATGTGAAAACAATGTTTTTGATCCCGTTTTACAAATGAGGAACTGAGGCAGAGAAACCTGAAGAACTTGCCTAGAGAAGTGGGAAATCTGTGGGCAAGAAGAGGCTGAGTTTGGGCTTCCCACAATTCAGGTTAACATTCTAGTTACCGAATCCTCCTCCTTTTCCTTAGTTACTGGAGAATAATGGAAAAGGTAAAATGTTAATTTTTTATATAAGAAGAAATTGAATATGCAAATCTGAAAACAGGAATAGATTTTTTTAAACTTACAACCAGGAGGCGTGCAAATCTGCCAAGAACTTCAGTTCAGCAACTGTTTCGCACTAGCTGGGATGTAGGTTAGTGCTTTCAGCAAATACACAGATAATTAACTGAAACTCCTTTTGTTCTAGCTGACAACATAAAAGCAACAAGAGAACGGAAAAAAAATCACTGGGGAGTAGTGTGGTGTCTTACAAGGTTTCCAGTGCAGTACACACAGGATTACGTTCACGAGATTTTCTGGTGCTAATGAAGGGGTGTCAGACTGGCAGCACCAAAACACGATGTGTGTGCTGAAAAGGAACAATATGAGAGGGAGTAGCTCAGATTTCTTTGTGCAGACACCAGTGAACAGTAGTGCAGGGAAGGCCACGTACTTTCGCTCTGTCTCTCTCCATGGTGGCACAGCTGGCTGCACCGGCAGCTGGAGACCGAGAGGAGCAGCTTCCCAGGTGTTGCCAGGGCTGTGGCACAGAAAAGCAGTTTGCCTGCAGGAAAAGTGCAGTATATAGTGCTTTATTATTACTACATATTATGTGAAATATATGGCACGTGATAATTATACGTTATGTGCAGCATACAGCAAGGATATCACTGTCATCCCTCTGGAGTGTCCCTGCAGATCTAAATGTGCACAGAGAGGGTCTCTGTCCCGCAGGACTGTAAGGTGAGGGCACTTAGCAGCTTGCAAGCTCTTCTTTTCCTCACTCCCTCCAACAGTTGGTAACAGATTACTAAAGCACCATATTAATTTATTGTAATAGCGAACGAGGCATCTCCTAGAAAGCAGAAGGTACCTTAATCCAGCTTCTCCCGTAGTCACCTGGCATCATAATATGTTAGCAGTAAAGTTATTATTGATTTTCCTTATTGTAATGGCAAAGTCAAAACCTTTATTTACATAACAAGAAGTTTTTTAACAGAACAGGGTCTGTGGGGTGCTCAGCAGCTTCTTTGGGTGAGTTCCTGAGAGGTGTTTTATGTGGAGCACGGTTAGTGCTGCAGGATACACGCAGTTCTGAAGTCTGTGGAGTGGGCTGGGAGGCAGATGTAAAGTGTGTTTAACAGGCAGCAGCAACAAGCAAGAAACCACCACTGGCAAAAGGACTTGCTGAGGTGTCTGTTGCTGCAGCCTTGTTTGCCAAATAAGTTGTCTGTAAACTCTGCCATCTTTAAAATTCTCCACAGTGATAACAGCACTTTCCCTGGAACATTTTGTTGAAGCTTGCAAATGGAATTATCTGCTATGACTGCTCTTTTGAGCAGTGTAAATCTTCAACAACACTCCTAAATAAACCGGTGATATACAGTGCATGGAACACCTATTTTTATAAATATCTCTGCAGAGGAACGCTAGAGGTAGGAAGAATAAATTACAAGCAAGAAAATGGCATTTTAAATGTGCTCTAACCCTGTTTGCTCCGACTGTCTCTTGGCACTATTCTACATTAACTTAGCTCCAGTCCCTGGAAAGGCAAAGGTCACAGCTTTTATTTACATAACACAAAGTTTCTAAATAACAAGCATTAAAGAAGCGAAGCTTTGCAGGGGAAAAAGAAAATAAAAGGTATGAACAAGAAATAGTAGTTTAGCCTCTGTGGCCAGAAAGATATCAGCATTGGGAATAACATGCCATTTTAACAAAGATACATAAACACTATCACCTGAATATAGTACAAATACCAGACTCCCTGCTGGGGAAATCATATCTCATTTCAGGTGAGGGACACCAAATTACCCTCTGTTGCCCTGTACATGCTCAGTGCTCGGCACCTCACCACGCACAGGACACCTGTGTTTCTGCTTTAGGCTCTGACTGCTCCTCAGAGACCTGAAACGACTTCCCCAATTTGGGTGTAATCCCAGTTATGAAGCACTTCTTAATCTCATCCTGAGCTACTGTTGTGTGTAAATGTCCAAAGCTGAATTTAGTGCCTGGAAAGGGAAGGAAATGTTTAGCAATGGCCCTTTGAGCACCCTCTGTCTTAGAGTTTGCATCGGCAAAGTCTGGGCTGTGTAGAAAGGACCAGAAAGCTTTGCCACATCCCACTGCTGCACCTCAGGACTCTGCTTCATCCTGCAGCACGCACAGAACGGGGAACTGGTGTTTCCCATTTCACCCCAGCCCTTCTCATCTAACGCTGTTCATTTTGGTGAGTTGTAGGAGGACAGAATCCGGTCAGGCAGAAGAACCAATAAAGTTGGTGCAGAATGATGGTCCAGGTGCCTTATTATAGAGCAGGTAACAAATACAACAGGCCTCATCCAGAAGATACAGTTGCATTGTATTGTCCAAAGGAGATTCATAACTATAACCCAGTAGAGAGGTGATGCTGCTGCTGTACTGAGTCAGCCAATAGAACTTGTTATGCGATGCTTTTATACCCTTAAATAATGCAGAGCGGGTAGGATAGATCCAGTCATGTGCTACGGAGCCTGTATCATTTTCTACCTGTCTAAAAGATGACTTCTGTCACCCTTGCAATATAACTCCTCTGCAGCTGCTATGAGTGCGAGATGTGCTGCTGCCACGGGAAAGCAAACAGCTTTTTAGGCATGGTCACAGTGAAGGATGATTGGGAAGAAAGAATTCATTTTCAGGATCACCTTCTACTCACAGCAAATGAGAAGTATGTACGGATGTTTTCATTTTTCACACTGTGCTGCCATCCCATGTGGCCCAGGCTTTGTAACTAGTGTCAACTCAACAGTCAGTTGGTATTCATTACGCCAGAACCAGAGCAAAGAGTTTCTGAAGACTTCTAAGGAAAGCATATGTGGTTTCTCATGCTCAAGAGAAACTTTGGAAAAATCCCAAGCGTGGAGAGAAACGGCGATAAGAATTTTTGACTTTCAATGAGCCATATCTGCACATACACATTTCCTGTGTTACCATATTTTAGAAGGACTTTTGAAACTGATGAGACGTGACCAACCCCCACTGCTTCCCAGAGATGTTGTGGAGCTCTGCTTCTCTTTTGTAATTTAGGGCTATAGTAATCATACTTGCATTATACACTCAGTTAAATTACCCTTCCCAGAGGCAGTGCTCCAGCCTGCTCCTGTGGGCACCAGGAAAGATGCCACCTATGAGAGAACAGGTGACACAGACTCTACTTCACTCCTTCTTTACAAGCTCCAGCTGGTTGGTATCAGTCTTATCAAGAGCATTCAAAGCCCTTGCGAGGAGTGGGGTGAAGCTGCTTCTGTGTGTTTGCTGCAGCTCTTCTGTGGCCAGTCCCTCTGATACACTTGCTGAGGCCGTGAGGTAGAGATGGCAGCATGAGAGCAGGAGGGTCAGTTCATCCCCGAGGAGATGGGAAGGGCGAGGGGGCTGCTGGATGGGGGATGTGTGATCGGGAAGGGGCAGCTGGAGACCACGTTAATAGCAAAAGCATGGCAGTAGAAAGGCTGAGATTGCAAAAAAGAAGCCAAGCCCCAGGTGGGGGAATAGTGAGTGCCTGGGCAGTAAAGCTGGTGAGGGAAGAAACAAAGAGGCGAGTGGGATTCCTGGGACAGAAGGGATGCCAGTGGTATGAAGACAAACAGGGAGAAAGCTGTGGATTTTGTATCCTGACCATGTCCCACTCAGGTAAATGACATTCTGCCTCTTTATCTTTTCCCTTTGTTGTGTGTAGCGAGTGATGTGGCAATCCCTGCTCCTTGCCTGCGCAGCTCTTTGCCAGGCTGCTGCGTACAATGCCTCAGCGCTGGGGCCTTCCTGGGATGGATGGTGTGATCTCTGCTAGCAGGCACACTGCCCTCCTCCTTTGGAGAACATTTTGGAGTCTTTTGGGTTGAAAGGTGCAACACCGATGTATTATTCTCTGCTAAAAGGATCTACCCATGAAAGAATCAATAGCGTAGCCTGAACACACTGCCTCTCACACGGGAGGCTCTTGGATCCTGCCCAGTGTTTGTAAAGCATGTGTAAATTAATGAATGCATTCATTATTCATAATGACACAAACATATGAAAACCTTTTAAGTAAATACTTGAAGGAGTACTAAGCCTACCACCAGAATGAAGTCTAAGGGTTCTCAGCAGCAAAATGCAGTAGGAAATCATAGCTGAATGAAACAGATGTTTAAAATGAATGCTTTCAGTGTGCTGAACTAAACTATCATTCAAACACATACAGAAGACATATAGACTGGCTTTCAGTAGCACAACCCCCTGCAATAGCTATACAAGCAACCTTGTTTTGGATCAGCAAGGCTTATTCTATTTATGAAATCAATAACTGTAAAGCCCATAGACCATTTTAGATACCAACCTTTTCCAAATGAATATCCCAAGCATTTCTAATCATAAACATCTGATTTCCATTATTTTGACCTCCTCCTTCTTTGGCTGGATCAATAATGTCTGATGTAATAATTCATCAACATATCTTGGGAAAATTATTGATTCTACTTGTACACATTAGCTGGGAGAAAAATAAGTCAGGCTCTCCCTTTAGTCTAAACGCCTTTCTAGATTTAAGTTAAGCTGCATTTTGTATTTGTATGAAGGATTTTAGTGCTGTATGTAAAACAAATCACTGTAGCTGAAATGGATGTTTTACTTGCTTCAGTTCCCCTGATACTTTCATGGCACCCATCACTGCAATCTGTTTTTTGTACTCTAATTGCTTTGTGAGATCCCTCGCTCCTCCCCTGCCTGCTGCCCCGTCCCTGGTGCAGCGCTCTGCACCGCAGCCCAGCGCCCTCCATCCTGCCTCTTGGGGAGCCTCAACCTGAGGCCAACTGCAGATTTTATTTAGTTGAGAGATGTGCGATATGGGTAGAAAGCTTTCACGTAAATCCTGGATGTTCACAACAGGATCAAAAGCTTACTTGTGTAATAGGGTATGGGCTGGGATTAATATTTGGCCACAATATGTTTTCAGGTGTGGGCTTTATTGGTGAAAGTGGTATTTGAAAGAAGGTAATGAAGAAAAGCTGTATGTTAGGATGTCCTGTATTTTCTAACAGTACTGTGCCTGAGAACTATCAGTTGCAAATTAGTTGCAAAAATAAAACATGGAAATCTGGCTAATTTTATTTCTTAACGGCTCCATAATTGTACACCTTGGGGGAGGAAAATCAAAACACTACAACAATGTGCTGAGTCATTAAGTGGAATGAACCACTAGAGCCATTCCTTCCTCCAGCAGCTATAATCTGTCATCAAATTACTTGCCTAATGCATATATTCTAATAGTCAACTGTAGTTTCTTTTTCATATCTGTTTGTTTCAGATGAAGCGACTTAAAAATTGCAAATGTTTCTCCCCTTAGATGCAAGAGCATAAATCACGAGTAATACTGAGCTCTCTGCCTCATATTGATTCTTTCGTGAACTAAGCCAGATGGGTTCAGATATGAGCATGATCTAATATTCCCCTTAGCTTGATTTATAGATTTCTTTGTGCATTACCTGACCGTAAATGAGTCTTGCATTATTTCTTGTGTGCCTGTCGAATTAAAGAAAAATATTCTCGTTGACCTTTAAACCTGGGAGAAAAAAATGAGTCAGAGACATTTTACTGCATGTATTACAGTGATCTTAGTGCTTACATTCCAATTAAGAGTGTGTGATTATGAAAGAGGTCTCATAATTTGTGTTGTGTGTAATGATTTCATTTTCCTGTAAAGCACGCAGTAGATATACAGACAGTAGCATAAGCTACATTGCAAATAACCCTGGAAGAGAGAAAAAGAGGAGAACAATTTGGCACAATTCATTCCTTAATTTACAAAAATGAGCACTGATTGCAAGAACTGAAATGGTTTTTTGGGGAAGAAAGTAAAATAATGTTCTTTAAAATGCAGGCAGAGCAAGCGGAGGTGCAGAAATGACTGCCACATAGAAGTGTTAATGCCATTGAAGGGAATGAGCATTATGAGGCGTTTGCTGACCCCAGAGACCTCTTCTATGAACAAAATGAGTTTAGTATGTATGAAAAATAACAAGGAATGTATCATGAACTTATCATTAGGGCACAGCCCTGGGCTCAGGACTTGCAGCCAAACTTTGGTGGGAGACACTAAGTTTTGTGTGAGCAGAAAGTCACGCTTAAGCTGAAGGGACCGACCACAACGACCCAGCGCCTGCTGTGGTTTTCAGGTGTGATTCTATAGCCTACTATCTCCTCTGTATTTATTCTTAATCAATGTTCAGAGCTATCAAATCTAGGCATTAAAAGAGATAATATTTCCATCTTTGCCATTCTTCAGTTTTTTGACCAGGTGAAGTGTGGTACACGTGCCCTGAAACTGCTCAGTAGACCAAATCCCTGTCATATTTCTCTTCAGGTTGTATCTCTATTCTGTATCTGTATGAGGAGACGACGTTTTCAGTAAGAACAAGATTTTTAGCTTCTAAGCAAGCACTCCAGCTTGGGTGTGTTTAGACTGGGCAACCTGTTCCCACAAAAGAAAACAGGGCTTCAGGAATATTCATGTTCCCCTTCCAGCCTCTTGCGAAGGTTATTGAACTATTGAGTGCCATTTCCTAGCCCGCGGTCTTCATTATTTTATTCCTAGATGGCTCTGCTGTGGCAAGAAAGCTTTTCTTAACGCTTCCAATTGGCCAAAGGCTGAAGTGTAGCCAGTGGTTTTCATCTGTCCAGGGATGCACCTAAACAGTATATATGGTTTGGGGGCCAGTATATTCATGAGAGGGGGTTATAAGTGTAGATTTTCTTTGGTTTGAATGCTTTATTTTAATTCTAGTAGCTGATCACATTTGTTTATTTTTATTACAGTAAGCTTCCAGTCCCTGAGAATGGGATCTGCGGTGCTAAAGACACTTTTATTATATATGAGACTTCAAGTGATAGTCTTTGCCCTGAGGAGCTCACAATAAAAATACGCAGACAGAGAGATAAAAGACATGATTCAGCATCAGATGTAATTTGCTGTATGAAGCTGATCCAATTGTGTTTGAAGGATTTATTTTACAGATGAAGATATTTAGGCACAATGAAATAACTTGCAGAAAATACCACAGAAATCTGGAAAATTAGGATCTAAAACTCTGCTTGCCCTGTAGCTCCCAGGCCAGACCTTCTCTTTGAAGCAGGGGGAACTATTTATGCATTACATGAACGCAAGTAATGTAGAAATTATACCGCCCTACACAGTTATGCCTCTGCTATGCAGAATCCTGGCTCTGTCTTCTTTATTCTGTGAGTAGTTCTGATTCAGACACACTCTTTTGACTTCTGGCACAAATGGTGCTTTGAAGAGATATATTTACTGCATAAAGACACAGAAAATACACCTAAATTCCCTGTTCTGGTCAGTATATTTACATGAAAAGTATGTGGCAATAAATCAAAATGTAGTCATTGCCTTCCCTCTCCTGTGGTGATTTATAATTGTGAATTTACATCTGGCTAAAAGAGACACTGTTCAGACTTTCCAGCTTGCACAGTAATAACAGCAAACTCTCCTCTATTTCCTTTTAGTATGGCAATGGAGACTGAGAGCCCCTTCACCTTAAACAATTCAATGAACACATAAAATGAGAGTTAAAACCTTCTGCAAAATACAAAAATAATAAAGCACGATCAGTGAAACCCTAAATCATAATGACATTGTTATCCAGTGTCAGCTGGAGACACTCACTCACTGGAATGGAGTTTTAAGTGAAGCGTTTTTCTATCTGGTAAACAAAACAAAAAAAAGGAAAGAGGCAGGGAAATAATATTCAAGAATTTTTTAATAGAATTGAGGGGCTAACAGCAGAATAAAGCTATTTACCCTCTGGTACTATGGAGTTTTACTTCACGGAAAAAAAACAGGATGCTATAGGATCAAGACATCTTGTTCCCTTAAACAACATTTCTCAGTCTGGGCAGCATAAACATCAACAAGTCACCTTCGCGTTTATAAACTCTAAACATAATTATCTTCCGTTCCCTTTGTTAAACCCACTCAGAAAGGTTTTTTTCTTCAGTTGCCTAGAAAAGCAAAGACACAAGGCTGAGGGCTGGCAGCTCGCTTTTGGCAGGAGCTGGCTGGTGGTATTCGCATTGGAAAAGTAAAACAACAGACTGACCTGTAAGACCTTTGCCATATAATGAACAGGATCTTAATAGCAGTTTGTTTGGTGGAGGAGTTTTCTGCTGGCATCTGTTTGACTTTATTCCTGTCCTGAGGTTGGTACTGGGGCAGCCTCTGAACGTGCTTGGGGCTCAAGGTGATCCTCAGGCTTCCAGGGAGGGGAGATGCTGGAACTTGTGCCTCTCTCCTGAACCCTCCTCTCCCTGCTTCAGTGTTTCTAGAACTGTATGGGCAGTACACAAGTCCTAAGAATTCACTCCACACTGAAATATGTCACGGAAAGACTGAAGATAAGCAAAGAAAGCTGAAATTTACCTCTGAAGTTTATACAGATACTCAACACCTGAGCCATCCAAGCCAAGCATCTTTGCAATCTGTGATACCCTTCGGGGGAGCACGCTGTGCTCTGCAGATCATCTCTGCACAGACCAGTACCGCTGTGCTGCTGGACGCTGCTGCCCCTCGTCAGGCAGTGAAGAGATGGAATCAGCTGAGCATCTTGGTAGTATCCATCACTACAGTCAGTGTTTAATCCTTCTCCTTGTCCAGCAGTTTATTCCGTAATAGAAACATAGGAAGTAGTGACAGACAAAGTCACTTGGGTCATCTAGTTTATCCTTTGCTGGGAGAAAGATGGTTTCTTGCATTTGTTGTCTTTGTAGGTGATACCTCACCCAAAATTACCACCTGACCTCAATACTGACAGAGAAATGGAATATTACTAAGATAAGCCATGCTCCGGTGCCTGGTTTATTGTTTGTGTGGCAGCAGAGAATGAGATCGGGGTACAGCTTGCAGAATGAACGGGGGAAAGGACTGTAACCTTCCTCCTGCTCGGGGAGATGCTGAGGGAAGGAACAGGAGGAAACGGAGCATTGTGTGTCTGCAAACAGTACCATGTGGAGGGGGTGGTCATCTGTGAAAGTTATTGGGAATCACTGGAAAAGGAATAAAAGCAAGAGTGGTCCCTAGGGGTATCCTAAAGGAGTCTTCTCTCCTAATCATGGGGATTCTCTGGGAAGGGACTGAGAGTCCTTTTATTCCCCATCTCTCTTCCCTATAGGACTCAGGAAAGAAGTCGCATTACACTGTTAATCTGTTTTCTTCCCATAGTTGTAAAGGGCAGAGTGGAAGAAAGAAAAAGGAGGATTTTGCCCCACAGGCTCTGTGCAACAGCTGGGAGGTCCAGTTGCTCCTTAGCACCAGACCCTCCAAGATACGATTGTGTAATGTCAGCAATGGTTTTTCAGGGCTTCATGTGTGCTCTTATACCACTGGTTACAATTTAATTTCCAGCAGGTGTTTGCTTTCATAATGTTCAAGGTGACTCTAGGGCAAGACCTAGGGCAGCGAGAGGGAGAAGCAAGGCTTTGCCATGCTCTGACTAATCTAAGGTTCAGGCTGTGGGAAACTCATTAAATACCCTGTCCCTGTCACCAGGAATGGCTGCAAACTGTTCCCCTCTCCTTCTTGAAAGGAGACGTTCATGGCCGGGCAGCCTCCTGTCCTCCGCCCCATGAATCCCCTGGGGCATGCATGGCAGGTCTCTCTTCAGCTCATCCGGCTCCTTCTCACTCCTCTCTTCAAGTCTCAGCTCCTGCTCTCAAATTCACACCTTCCCCTTGCACACTTCTCCCTCCTTTGCCTCCTGTCTGTTGCCTCACCAGAGGCTCTGGACAGCCCAGATCCCTGTCTACTTGCCTTTACCAGTTGCGCGTTGTGCTGTCTTTGCCTGATTTTGTTCTGTATATTTTGCAGTCAGCGTGGCGTGTCTGGCAGGGGACAGAGGACTGGCTGCACTGAGAGCAATGTCCAGTGACGGGAGGGGACAGAGGGCTGGCTGCACTGAGAGCAACGTCCAGTGACGGGAGGGGACAGAGGACTGGCTGCACTGAGAGCAACGTCCAGTGACGGGAGGGGACAGAGGGCTGGCTGCACTGAGAGCAACGTCCAGTGACAGGAGGGGACAGAGGGCTGGCTGCACTGAGAGCAACGTCCAGTGACGGGAGGGGACAGAGGGCTGGCTGCACTGAGAGCAACGTCCAGTGACAGGAGGTCAGGAAAACCAAACCCAGTTACTGGATCAGCGTCTTGCCATGGCCCGTGCGCTCTCTGACTCCCCTGCCCGTGTCAGAGGAGCCCTCCTGCCCCACAGGCACCTCGGAGATGGACAGAAGAGGTTCTTGTTCTTGGGGACAGGCAGGACACGCTGCTTTCCAAATTAGTTCATTTTGCTTATGTTCCGTCGCGGGATTTTACCTTTCCTCTCTGAATGCTGTCAACACACAGGGACAAAAAACCATGGTGTTTTGGTGCACTGTTGTATTTAGAACAGCCACAAAAAATTAGGATCCAAATCATATCTGACCTATCATGTGATTCCACGGCAGACTCGCGTAGCCGGGTCCCTCTGCGCCGCGCTCAGCCCTTGACAGGGCTCTCGCAGGCACTGTGAGTGATGGGCTCCTACTTAGGAACTGACAAATTTGTGTGGATCAATGATTATTAAAGAGAAAATGTCATTAAAGAGGACAGTTCGGTGCAGTATCATGCAAGAGCTGTCAATGTATCTACCGGGAAAATGAAAATAAAGTAGTCCTACAATGCATATTTCAAACATTCTGAATTGAATAATTAACTAAATGACAGAAGCAGCAGCCTATTTCTAGAATGCGTTTTGGTGTCCATTAAAAACACTGATTCTCTGAAAGGCAAGAGATTATAACTTCTTGTAATTCTTGCTAAAGCTTGCTAGGATCTTTAATTTACAAAATGTTTGTGAATTGAACTGTATGGTTTCTTTTTAAAATGAGCAAGTAACAGCAGGGTGAAGTGCTAGTAAAATCAGCAGCATTGCGAGGAGTAAATATTTGTACCGTATAAAGACAGGAGATCTTTTAGAAAGTTTGTCATGTCTTGCTTGACAGCAGTCCTCATATACATGGCTAATATTACTTATTGGAGGAGTTTTTTTCAGTAAACTAATGGAGAACTAAGAATTAGTTATTTTAAACTTATTATTATTATTATTACTATTATTATTATTATTATTAGTCTTTTTTTTTCTCATGATCTTTCAGAACTGAAGCCCTGATTTGCAAATCCAGTACAAGCCCAGGACAAAAAAATGAAGAATTAAGTAAAACCAAAGGCCTGGTAGAGAGTGAAGGGAAGTAAAAGGAAGAAGGCAGAGAAGTACTGGTTAGTTTGACAGATTATTCTGTTTTACAAGGGACATCATTAGTGTCAGGTTCTACACAGGCATCAGAGTGAATGGGAGATGTGCAGAAATCCAATCCTGGGCACATCCACAGAGCCACACATGCCACAGCATAGGAGGTTTTTTCCATCTTCCAGTACTTTGTTAGAAATCTTATTATGGCCTAATTTTACAAAGTTAGGCTCAAACTGTAATTCTTTCCCTGTATGAAGGTCTAGGCACGGTCTCCATTTCCATGATGTGATATGACCCTTTCCTGAGGCTCTTTGCTTTTTACATTTGTCGTTTGTAGATTTGTTATAATCTGTGGGGTTTGGTGAGGACAGGGTGGGCTGGGACCGCGGGTCCTATGGGGCACCGAGCTGGAAGGTTACAAGGACAATCAGTGCAGCCCAATCATAGCGCTCAGGGTAGATTAAAAATATCTAGATGGAGCATTTTTACTTTCCCAAAACTGCATTTCCTTCCCAAGAATTTTGTATTTTGTGACATGTTTTGAAACTGAGACTTTTAATTTTCAATGAAACCAAAATTGGAGTTTTTGTATTTCAGCAATAAGGTGGAGGAGACCATGCTAGATGGAGGAACTGAGTGGCTGGGGGCCGGTAGCCGATTTTACTTTCCAAAACGGCAGACAGGAGGCCCTGCCATGAGGCCCAGGCATCATCCTGAGGACGATCCTTCCTCCTACATGAGCAGCTGCCCTGTGCTGCACTTAAGTAAGACAAGGTTTTTGTAGCAAACAAAAACTGACCTTAGGAGTGTACAGTCAGTTGCCTTCTTTAGCCTTACTGCCTCCTTCTAACTTGGCAGCAAAATGGAGAGTTATTTGTTACATTTTCATTTGCAAAATTAAATTTGGAGAGGAGAGAGATGTTTCGTGCACTAAACAAATATAAACAAAAATAGCCCTGGTGGGTAAGAAAATACAGATAACTGAGGAAAGTGCATGTAAATCCATATAAATAATGGCTGCGTAAAACCATGGTGCTGTGTATTTCTAGTAACCAACCTTCAAAAGAAGAAGATGAAAACAAAGGAGGGCAATGATACATGAATTAGAGAACATGTGGAGAGGCTGAGAAAGCTAAATTCATAGAGTCCAGTGAAAGAGACAGCTCTGGGGGAACATGATCACAGTCTATAAATACCTTCAAGGTAACAACAGAAATGAAGGGAGAGAATTATTCACAGTCTCAGAAAATTGTAGGCCAGGGAGCAATGGCCTGAAGCTAAGAAAGAAAAAGTTTAGGTGAGATATTGGGGGGGGAAAAGAAGCCCTGAAAAAAGAACGCTACAGGGCAGTTTAATAGCCAAACAGGGAGAGTGCCCAGCGTAGCGTAACGGCCAGGTTTATGCAACCAGTGAGATGGCATATCGTTGGAAAACAGAGAGAGAGGCTTTAATCAGACACACAAGAGCCAGATCAGATGGAAGGAGTGCTTGTTCTCGCGGGCTGTGCTCCGGGTAATGTCACACAGTGCGACATGGAACCACATGGCAGAGCTGGCTCTTTGAACCAGCCCGGCTGCTGCTGCTCTCTCTTACATGTTTCCTTTATCTGTCATGCACCCCCCCTCCCCTCCAAATGTGGGTGGATTCCATGTCTTCCCCTCTTACAGAGTCTGGCTTTTTGTCCCACTGACAGAGGAGCTGGGGGTTTGGATGAATAATGCCAATAATCACATAAAAAACTCTCTGCAACACTGAAAAGTTGGAACAAACTGCTGCTTCTGTTCAGAGCACCTCAAAAGCCACCTCTGGTTGGTCTCCATTGCCAAAATGAGGACATTTCCAGGGCAGAGCAGGACTTTTTGAACAGAAGGCTTTTCCTGAAATAAATGAATGAGTAGGACCCAGTGTGGTGGGTCCCCACTGCTTCTCTTTGCCCTGGAAATGCAAGGGAATGGGGTCAGCTGGGTCTGAGACAGGCTAATACCAATCCTCTCGTGTGTGAGAGAAAGGTGTTCCTAACGTTTGCCGAGCACACTTTGTGAGGTGTGCTCATAACGAACGACAGCGAGTTCACAGCTCAGCAGGTACCCTGGAGGGGAGTTTGGCTGCTGGGAGCAGCGTGGGAGGATGCAGGACGGGCTGTTGCTGCCCGTGGGCGTGGGGCTGCTGCTGATGATACACGATTCTCACAGAGCTCGCTGTTGGTTGGCATCTAGTCAGACTCCTGGGTACACAGCAACCAGTACCCAGGGTGGTTTACAGCACAATTGCAGAGCTACTGCCAAAACAAATACTCGGTATACAGCACAGAAACCTCTTACATAGAAACCTCCCACAAATACTGCCTGCTGCCCCTTCCTTTGGGGCAACCACAGCAAAGATATCTGCACACCCCCCACTGCTGCTGCCTAAGGGCCTTTCTACAAACCTCACTTGTGGGCATTGCCCCTAACTTGCCAGAGAGACGTGTCTTTGCATGACAGCCCTGTCTGGGTGTTCCCCGGCAGTGAAGCCCCCCTGCAGCGCCGCTGCTCGGCAGCTGCCGCCCGCGCTCGCACGACTCGGGAGGCACCGAGAGCTGCGGCACGTTCTGCAAAAGCAAACAGGAGACAGCGAATATGAGCCTGCTGCGCATTTAATGCTAGTCCAGAAGCAGCACTGGAGTGGGAACGTACCTGAAACAATTTTGTACCTTATTAATAGTTTAATTTTAGTTGTGTTATCAGTTAAAAGGAAAAAAGCCTAATGAATCTATGCTGAAGTTCTCCAGTTGAGAGTCACCATGTTTTAGACAGATGTAGAGAGTTGATGAATGTTTTGCTGGTGGTATCTTAGTGACGAGCATCTTGCAGAAGGAGCTTCTTGGTTTTGCTGGTTTCTTATTTACAAAGAACTACTTAATGTAATGATTCTCTGGTGTCTTCATAACAGGTAATAGAAGCAGCATTTCAAAAGAGATCTATGTAGAGTTAGGAGTATGACTGGGTTACAGAGAAGGTTCATTTATGGGAAACGCCAGGCACTAAAAATATCAGACGCAATACTTTGAAGACCAAAAACAGTTATAAGTTTTGCTTTTATTTGTTTTAAAGCTAGATCTGTATCACTCGCTGCTGAAAATCCCTAACGATTACTAGTGAAATAACAAATATAAAAAACTTATCAAATAATGATTTTAAAAGTCACGCTTTTTAATTTAAAAGTATTCCACATCCTAAAGAATCCAGGTAGGTACGTACAAACAAGTATTTCCAGAAGATACGTCCTTGAAAAAATCTGGAAAGAATAAGGGAACAGAGGAGCTGCATGGGGCTGCTGCACCTTCCCCAAAGTTGCTTTCATTCAATAACTTTGTTAAAACAATCCGCAGTTACATACATAAGCTCAAACGATCATATTTCTCAATAGCTATTTAACTGAAGGGAACTACAGCCATTCTAAAGACATATCTCTGTTACAATATATAATGAATGTAATCTTCAAGGGGCAATAACTTCTCTCAATTACACAATTTTTCTGTTAGAAATGGGATATGTTACAATCTAGGTTGTCAGCTCCTCTGGCCATGGACACACGCATTTCTCAGTAAAGCATCTTAGGCACCCCCAGTATATTATCAATAAGATCAGTGATGATGTTAAAACTTTTTTTTTTTAAATCACATGTTAACATAATCTTTCAAGCTATTTTTTCAATATAAATACATAGGGCACAACAGCTGTTTGGAGATCTCCAATTAGAGCTGTTTTGTGGCTCTCTACAAAAAATGCCTTTGGCTAATATAATTTAAACCTCTTCTGTAAATGCATTTCACGCTTTGAAGTTAGCTAATAATTTCTGTCATTTAAGAACATTGTTCTGTGATTTGCTCCCATTAGTAAAAGCGAGAAAGGCAGCGCTCCCCTCAGCTCCCCGCTCCACCCGCCGCTGCTGCCGCCGGGACGTGCCGCGCGGGCCACGGCATCTTTACAGAGAGCCCGGGCAGCCGCGGGAACTTCAGAGATAGGTCCCAAGGTCACAGCCAGAATCGGGAAGGAGAACTATAAATTACAAAGCACTGGACTGCAGCCAAGCCCACGGGAAGCTGCATTTAGCATATCATTCTCTAAGCAGCAGGATGAAACCTTAACTCCCTTTCAGGCAGAATTTGAATGGAATTTATTATAAGAACACTCTGATTGAAGTATCACCTACTGACTTGCCATGACAACTCGGAAATGGGTCGTAATAGCGGGGGGATCCTCTTCCAACCAGCCCAAAATGATGATGAGGATGATGGGAGAGCCCTATCAAATATTTATGAAAACCAGATGAATTTCTGTGCTAGCTACATGCTGATATTATAACAGAGACCTCAGATAAACTCCTGGCATTAACCTAAGCTCAGATTTTCCCCGGCGTAAACCAAAGTTTAAACAACAAGCTGATTCTAGTATTTTGAAGTAAAAATGCTGCAATGGAGGTCAATAGCAATGTAGGTAAATGTGATGATTTATTACTTGTAGATACTATTACAGACTTGCCGTCAGTGCTGTAGACCTCCTAGGTAAGGCGCAGAATTAGAAGAACCTCACATGAGCTATAAGCTCCTTGGGCAGCGGCTCCCATGTGTTACATGCATATACAATATCGAATGCTGTGGGGATATGCTGAGCTCTCCAGAAGTTGCAGCAAACACAAACCAATATGGGCAGGGCTGTTCCAGAGCATTAAAGAAATAGAGTTCTTATGAGAAAAGGATGAATTCATCATTTTAAGGATACAGAAGTTACTTTAGATTTTGGATGTTGAAAAAATAAAAAAAAGAAATGATCCATGTAAATCTTCTGTATCGTACACATAGAACCTCTGCTTCTGCATCTTGTTGTCGCACCATTAACTCTGAGACCCGTATTTAGAGATGCGAGATAATATTATTGTCAGCCTCGGTGGGAAAAGGGGCAGCTTGAAAGCAAATCCCCCCTGCTCTTGTCTGCAAAGGAAGAACACTGGCATTAAGTGCTGGGGCAGCTGCCTGCCTTCCACTTGGCACTAACCTCGGTGATGGAAGGCGGTGGAGAGATGCTGGAGGGTATGGGAGGGCTGGTAAAGGCAGGCGAGAGTAGTAATTTATTGGACAGCAGCTTCCTCAGATGGATCATACAGCCGTAACTAATAAGTAGATGTGAACAGTTTGCTAGTAAGTTATAACTGATTCTTTAAAACGCCGTTGCAGGGCTTTGCGACCATGGAAGGTGCTATTAGTGAGAAACACTAACAATGTGGTGTGACTGAATGGCTGTTGTGAAGAAAAGCCAGAAAAGTAATGAATTAGCTTCTGTAGCTGGAGAGTTGGGGTTTTTTTTGGATGCAAGTATACTTTTGGGGAAAGCTGGAAAAAAAAAGAAAGTAGTTGTAAAACATTATTGAGATGGCAGGGAATGAACTTTCCCTAGAACTGGAAGGTGTGGAGATCTGCTGGGTCGACTAAGTTCTGGAGTGGGAGATGCAAGGATGAAATAACACTTGGTCATGCTCTGTTTTGTATCCCAATGCTGTGATAACCGCCAGATGAACAGGTTTTGGTCACTGATGAGGACAGGATTATCTCTTCTCTTCCTTGAGAAACCAGGCAAATACATTTCTGCCTGAAGAAAGGGCAGGCTGTAAGTTCTCCCTTTTCTGAGCCTTTGGCATCTGCTAAAATGAAGAAAGTAACTGGTCCTTGGAACTGCAACACAAAGAGGAGATTCACAGCATCCTCCCATGTGTGTGCCTGCAGACTTGTGTATTTTATTGACCAGGGTGTTACTTTATTTCATAGATCTTTTCCCAATGGATTTTGTGATTCCCTAGGAAATGAGGTGTCCAAAGGTTCACAAAACAGCAATCTTTGGGGGTTCTTGCCAAATGAGAGCAACATAGTTTTTATTCCTTCTTATGCACTCGTCTAGTGTCTGATGCACCCTTTAGATTTCTGAATTTATTTCACTAATTCGGCTCTTACCGATTTATATGCTTTCAGCAGATCAAGCAACTCATGCAAAAAAACCCCTCAACCTGTTAAAGTATATTAAATAATTATTTATGTAACATCTTCCATTAAAGAACTTAGAAGCAACAGAAAAATTAATTTATCTTCTTTGAGCTAAGTAGTATACCCATTTCAGGATAGAAAAATGAAGGCATATTAAATCAAATATTCAAACATAGGTGCCTAGTTAGTCGTCTAAATATACACGTCACCAGCCAACTACTGCTTTGATTCTCCCAGCTCAGAGGAGAGAATTTTTGCATTTGAGGGTTGCACAGAATAGAACTAGAAACCAGCAGTTCTCAAACTATTCCTGTTCAGGTGTCAAAGGGATCCAATTTGAAAAACAGATTCAGCTTTGGCTCAAATTAGCAACTGTTAGAAAAGAAAGCAAGTTTTTTTTAGCTCCTGGCTATAAGTGGATGTCAGATTGCACTCAGAAAGTTTGTGTAACCGATCCTGCCAGCTTTCCCAACATGAGTAATTGCTGCTCTCTCAACGAGCGCCATTTACATGCACTAACTGACTGTCCCGAGGTTGGTTTGCTGCATGTTTGGGTGTGAAGATCACGCCCTGGGAGGTTTTATCGTGGTTGTGCTGCTCTTTGGCAGCGCTGAAGGCGCCATCAGCCCCGTGCCGCCTCCGTCCTCACCCAGGCGCCACCTCCAGCCCCTTCCCGCAGCAGCGCTCGCGCCGCCGAGCGAGCGAGCCTTCCTTCTCATGGAGAGTGAAAGGCCATTTATGGACTCTGCGTTACACGTTTCAAATTAAGTATTTTAAGGGAGGTGCAATATTTGTCAGGTCTGCATATTTAATGGACCTTGAGCTATAAACATGCTCAAAAGTGCCTCGTTAATATCAGTTTGACAATGAATTGGCACAGTGCTAAGCTCCGATGCATCAAATTAGCATCGACCTGCAAAATGTTACTGAAAGGTTTTTTAAATCTGCCAAGTTTTGAAATCAATTTGGGAGAAGAGAGCTTCTCCCCCCATCCCGCCTTTTTTCAAGACTTTCTAGTTCCCTTCCAGGAGTCCAAGGGCATTCCTTCAGAAATGGTAATTCTTTTCAAACTTTGTTTTCTCATCCTCATTCAAGAGTGATCAATTCCTCTTAGTGTGTTTTCTTCGATGTACAATCTAAAATGCTCTCCCGCTCGCTCTGGGCCAGGAAGAGGTTCAGCGGGGCTCTGGGCACACACAACACACATTTGATATTCTGGGATGCAGGTGCTTTGCCGCCTCCAGCGGATGGCTAATAACTGCCAGGTGGGATTTGAAGGAACTGGCACTGCCCCATGACATTCCTCTATGGCTTTGGTCCTGGCAGCTTCCACAGCTTCCCGTCTCCCTGCGTGATGCTCGTACAGCTGCGCTCCGTGGACCTGGCTCTGCTGGAACACCCTCCGTTAACAGAGGAGAGCTGGCACGCTCGGCTCTCTGAAGGGTTCAGGACTCCGCTGCAGTTGCAGCTCCGTCTGCCAGCGCCGGGGTTGGTTAACCCGCTGGCAGCCTGCAAAGCCACTTGGCAGCCCGTGCCAAGGGGAAGGCTTGGAGGAGGAATTCTCCGGGGCGGCCTCATCCTGGTTGGTATTAGCTCACTTTGCTTGCATTCATTTTGCTCTATGGATTTTCAATAACTACGATAGAAAAGTGTACATTGAAACAAAAGAATTAAGATACGATGGTGGCATTTCTCTCCAGATTTTTGTCTTTGTGTAAGCATGGGTACAAATGGTAGGGTAAGGTTCCAGTATCTATTAACAGAGCTTTCCGTGAAAACTTGCTATAACAGCTATTGAAATGTTTTGCCAGCAGAAGTCATGTCACAGCACCTGTGAGAGAGCCTTGTGACATTGGTTTTTTATCCCCTGAAACAGTGGAAATTGGGTGGCCTTCGGAAGAACGCCATTGAATGGCCTGTTTAATGGTTGCTTGCTATTAGGAACACATGCTGTGGCGTGGTTACCATGAGGTGGCATGTGCCAGCACCTAATGGCTCCAAAAGTGGCACTGCCAGAGCTGGAAGGCTGTCCCCAGCAGGGCAGGGAGGGGCTGCAGCAGTGTCCCCCTTGTTCCTCCCTCTCCCAGCCATCCTCTCGCTCTGCCGCTCACTGGTGGGGTCACGCTGTGCAGACCCTGCTGTCCCCTGGCCTGCCCTGCTCGTGACACGTTCCCGACCGCTGAAGCCACGGCTCCAGGTTTCAGCGGTGGCACTGGGAGCAGACACGGTGTCTGCAGAACATCTCCCCGTGGAGTGGCGATCCAGCTCTTGTTGGACTGCCACAGTTGTGCCTCCCAGAGATGGAAAACTCCCGTGGGACCTCGTCTGTTTGTGCTTGTCCCCACCAGCTCCTGCTCAGCATCAGAAGCAGAAGGAGGCTGAAGGTGTTGCTCCTGTGGCTCAGCTGAAGCCAGGGAGAAATGTTGGCTGCTGTGTGATGACTAAGGCTCACATGCTTATTACTTCTATCAGTTAGAGCTCTTAATCACTTTGTGCTGTTTCATCCTATAACATGAATTCACGTCAAGCTGTGAAATTCACCATTTTTGCCATGACTAATTTGTGAAATCTGCCACCTTCCTTCATGGTTCACTTTGTGCCCTAGTTAGGCATCATCTGTCTGATTAGGGAAATATGTGATTTGTTTCTTGCAGTTGAGCCAATACAATTCCATTCCCGTCATTCTCTCCTCTTTGCATTTACCTGTGATTTCATCACCACTTTTGCTTTCTGATGTGACGGGATGAGCGGTATCGAAGCCATCTCTGCTGGGTTCACACGTGAGTCCCCGCCTTCCTCCGCTACAGAACGTGTGGGCAGGGCTCAGTCTTGCATCGGTGGGACTCAACCTGAGCCTTTAACCCTGGCTTTGGTTAGAGCCCCCTAGGTCTATTATATTATGTTTACCGTCTTACTACATTTCTCCCAGCCTGGTGACTGCAAT
Source organism: Streptopelia decaocto (assembly GCF_964273445.1). Lineage (NCBI taxonomy): Eukaryota > Metazoa > Chordata > Aves > Columbiformes > Columbidae > Streptopelia > Streptopelia decaocto. The sequence goes on along the minus strand of NC_138666.1, from coordinate 15,972,071 downwards.
ATTTTGGAAATCGTTTCCCACCTGCCTTGCCAGTGCCTTGTTTCATGATATGTTCATCTGCTACTCTTTATATAGAACATCGCTGGCATTACTAAATGCTATAAATGTACCCAGTATACCATAAAAATACACAAGCAGCTGCCTGGTCTTGCCTACAAGAAATACTATTAATCTTTTGGTTTTCACATGTTCTAGGCAAGATCCAGAAGGTGCTCGAGGAACATCTCGTAACTGAATCAGGTCCTAAATTCTGATTTTCTCACTGATTGGTTGGTGTCTAAAAATATTTTCCCATACTCTTAATGTCTTAATTGTTCTTTGAAGATATTGCCAGCTCATCCATCCTTTTACCTATAATTTACATCCTCTTACAAACCCAGTGAAATATTATTTTAGTATTTCTGTCACTGAAAAGCGGTGATAAATGGACTTAAGATCAGTGGGAACAGCATAATGGATGTGCAGGAGAGCCTACTGACTCGCTCTTGCCAAAATGGAGTCCTGCCATGAAGTTCAGAAGGATCACAAGCTGCCCTGGATACTCTGCATGCTTTCAATAGTCCTTTTTAATGGTAAAGCTTATGGGTTTGTGCTACACAGAGTTTTACAAGATAAAGATAGGAGAGCAAAGGAAACCTCCCCTCCTAGCTCTCCTCTATTTCTCCATAACTTTCCACCTCCCTCTTGCCTTTTCTTTATCAGTTACACTGAGTCCGAGTTAATCATATCCCTGTTTGAAAAGCAATCATGTAAATAAGATCAGCAGCACCATTTCTATTAACAGATAAATAAATGGAAAAATCTCTGAGGATCCCTGGCTGTAATTAACCCTTCATCAGAAAGCCAGAGGAGGAGGTTCGGGAATGTCCCAAGCACGCATGTTCGTTACTTTGCCCAGCTATTGGAAAACCTGTGGGCCTGATCCTGCTTCTGCTCGTATGGTTGATAATAATACATTTATTTGAATGACTCTGAGAGCAGGATTACACCTGGTGCTCAACACCCCATGCTCTTCTCCGTACCTGCTGCATTCAGCACGGGAGTCGTACAGCCGTACTAGCCCAAGCTATTTACTTACCACCACTGTGGACTAATCAGATGGCAATAAAAGCTTTTACTGTGCCATCCTGTTTGTGATCAGCATAAACATAAAAAGCATGTTAGCAAATTGATTTTTGGCATTAATTGTGAGCAAAGAGCATTATACTGAGTACACATAGGTTGGTGTTTTGGTTTTTTTTTTTCAGGCAGAAAAATTCTATTTTAGTATTTTAAAAGTGATTCTTGAAGATGCTGAGTTAAGCCCAACGGACATACTTTTCAAATACCATAAGGCAAAGAGTAGTTACTGAATCTCCTCAGTCTTATTAGCTTACATAAACATAAAAATTTGAATAATGTTTAAAAAGCTAAATTCTCCAGATGATCCATAATCAGTAAATGTTCATTACTGAGATGTAGCAAATATGCATGAGATTTCCCTGGTGATGTTTTGGTTACAGGATTTAAAAGGCGTAGCAAAACCCTCCTCCACGCGGGGCCAGGCAGGAACTTCCACAGGCTCCAAAGGTCACTGAGCGCAGCTTGGACCTGCCCAGTCCCCTTCAGGAACGAGCAGGAGAAAATCAGAATTGTCTGTCGCCTTCTACAGCTCCGATGATTTATAAATAAATCATCTCCACACGATGATTGATGTCTCCATATAAATAATTAAGTCTTGACCTTATGTTATGACACCTGCTAATTTTTTTGGCACTTGAAACCAGCGCTCAGGAGAGATCCTTGACACTGGATAAATAAAGGTAGGACTAGATTCAAGGGGAAAAGAGAGCCAGTTTTTTGTTCACCCTCATTTTGTTCTGTTTGATTCCATCAGCTAACTGATGACGATTATTAATCTCGGTTGCTGTCTGCTCCATGGATTTAATTCCTGCCTGTGATTGCCGTTGGAAAGTTTGCTCCATTAGAAGCAGACTTTGATTAGATTGCCAGTAGCCACAGTTTCCTAGAGCTCCCCTAAATCGCTGTGTGACCCAGCCCGGGCACTTTACACCTATTTTTGTTTGTGATTTACTTTGCTTGGTGGCAGAGCTCCAGTAGCCTGGGTGACGCTGTCATTCTGCTCAACCAGGCTAGGTAGCAGGTGTCAGCAGAAGTTTAATTTGGAAGCTCATGAATTCAAAAGAAGAGCTTAACTGTTATCCCCAACACAGAGAGCTGCTGTGGCCTGCTCCTGGAAAAGAGAAAATCCCCGGGACATGAAAGGAATTGATGAGACACCAGGCATCTGACAAAATGAAATCTTCTCAGGATACACTGGGGATAGCTTTTGTATCAAATGGTGAGCATCATTAATAAACAAAATAGATTTAGCGACTGAATTTTGGATTTTCACTTCTGAGCCGTTTGGGTTTTCCATTCATCCTCCCTCACTGGTACTGTATATGCAGCCTGTTCTCTGAAGAGCTGCAACTTTTAAATCTTGCAATAAAATACAAGCATTTCAGGGTAAGCATCTAACATAAAAAATTAGCATCTGTGGGTTCTTTTAAAGCATATTAATCTATGCACACCGCAAGTCAGCTACAGACAGAAAGCAACATTATAATACAGTTATAATAAGGGGTTTTCCTAACCCCTCAAAAAGCTTTAAAAAATAACCACGCAGCTATGAGCGAGTATCGCATTGTTCCTGGCTACTTCCACAGCCAACGCCGGGGAATCCCAGCTGTCAGCAAGCTGTCCGGTTGTCCATCACTAGCACACTACTGCTAACACACTTGTACAAAATTACTCTTTGCCGTATGTTTGCTATGTTTTCAATATGCACGTTCGTAAGGGTTGAGTGAGATGTAAGGGGCATTGCAAGGTCCAAATATCACCGGGCAGGAGAACGTGGGATGAGCCAAGAAGCACACCTACAGGAGAGCAGTGCCTAAAGCAAACCTCTCTTTCCCTACAAATCAACTCCAAAAATGACAAAGTGCCTTAATACCCCCTCCTGCTCGCACACAGACTGAACTCCGGGTGAACTGGATTTCCAGTCTACGGAGATGCCGGCGTTCATCAACTAGTTTGCCTTGGATCCCATTATTTTCGGTACGGAAACCCAAGCCAGACCCGCACCCGCGAGCAGTCAGCCCGGCCGAGTCGCCGGCTCCCTCCCGCACCTGAACTTGGGGTCCCGGCGCCCCGCGAAGCCCGTGCCCGAGCGGGCTGTGCCGGCGCCGCCCGGCTGCGGAGGGAGCGGGGCGGGAGGACGCGCCGCAGCCCCGGGGCAACCGGCCCCGAGCGCCGCACCTGCCCCTCCACACCCCAATTACCGGCACTGTTAATTACGGCGCCACCCGCTCGCCCCGCTGCCGCGACGGGAGGTCAGTACCCAGGTGAGAGGGGTCGTGCCGCCGGGGAGCAGGTAGGGGGGACACGGGACGAGGGGCCCCAGGGCGGCCCCGCCGCAAGTTTGGGCACTTTCTCGAAGTGGTGCGGAGAAAAGTTGGGGAGCGGCCGGGGGACACGGGGGTACCGGCGGGACGCAGCCCTGCCCGGGCCCGCGGGGGCGACTCTCCACTGACCTGTGCCGCGCCCGCGCCGCCTCCCGCGCTCAGCGCATCATCCGCGCCTCTCCCGCCCGCCGCCGCTCTGCGCGCCGCAGCCGCGGCTCCGCGCCGGCGATCCTCGGTGGGGTGGAGAGAGCGAAGCGGGACAGCCCGCCCGCAGACGGGAGGCCGCCGCCCCGCTCCCCGCCTCCCGCCCCCCTCCGCCGCCGCGCCCCGGCCCCGCTCGGCGGCAGCGCGGCCCCCGCCCCGCGCCCCTGCGCACCTCCGGGAGCAGGTGCGGCCGCCTCCGGCGGGGAGCGCAGCCCGGCCCCGCTGCGCCCTCGGCGCATCATCCCTCGCCGCGGCACCGGGAGAGCGCGGGCGGTGCCGCTGCCGCCTTTTCCAGAGGTGCCGTTCGCTTCTCAAGTTTGACACGTTTTCGCGGCGCCGTCCGCCCCCCCGGCCGCCTTCAAGGCTGCTGAATTATGCATTGTCTGAAGGGCAAATCACCGCCGTGCCGAACAGGGGGCTGCCGAAAGAAGCGTGTGTGTCTGTGTGTGTACGCACAGGCGCGCACACGGCTCCTGCCGGGAAGCTGCATCGTGAGCTTGTGCCTGGGCGTCGCTGACCGAAATATCGCAACCCCCGCATGTGAAGTTGCGGGGGGAGGAAAGGTCCCGGGCAGGGCGCTGGGGAGGCCTCTGCGTCCCTGCTGCCGGGTGGTTTTTGGGAGGAGCAGGGCAGGGAGGCTCTTCTCACATCCTCGGTGTGGATACAAGCATCCTGCCGGCATGTCCTCCTCCGGTCTGCAATTTAACAGCGTTATTGAAAATATGTGTATTTTGAGAGCAGTTGGGAAGATAGGTGGCCCGTACTTACTCCCAAAAGAAGGTGGTTGTGAACACAAACCCTGGGGTAGAAAAAGTAGAAGTAATGGGAAGAGAACTGCTGCTCTCAAACCAGAGCAGGTGCCCTGTACCCAGGGCATGGTGGAGACCAAGGTGCCTTGTCTAGAGCCTGGAATGTGAACTGTGGAGTAACTGCGCAGAAGGTGCCTCTTGCACTCTCTGCTGGCTATTTTCCACCCTAAAATACCAGAAGGCTTTTATCACACAACTGTGCAGCAGGATAAACAGTCCAGTAACGGCAGAACCAGGTATGGCTATAATCCCCAAGGAAGGGCTCTGTGGCATGCCTGGCTATTGCTGGGTGTAATGAACAGGCCAGTGGATAAAATCAGGAAACAGAGTCAGACAAAAATAGTGTCCCAGAGCCTGTTCCTCGCAGAGGGACGCTGTGCTCTGGACCGACTCCTCAGCTCCAGGAGCAGTGGGTCCCAGGAGCTGCCTTTTCTGCCAGGGAATCATGGAGCTGAGCTTTGGCAGCCCGGGGGAGCGGCAGTGGGGTTGCTGACAGCCACGTTATGTTGACGTACCCACCGTCCACCCTTCGTAAGGCGTTGTGTGCATGTAGTGCTAAATGCATGTCAAGATGGATCCTATCTACAACCCTCTGAATAGTTCCAGGTGTGTTTTATAAATAAACGATGGCATTTATCCTTTGTCTAGATTAACAGAAATACATTATACTTAGTCTGCTCCCTAGCAATCAATTCTTCCAACTAAGTAGGTGTTATTTATTAAAGTATTGATTAGGGACCCAATCCTATAGTCTTTAAGCAAGCCAGCTCTTTGCTGATGAATGGAATATTTGATTGAGAGTTTTGAGATCAGACTTCATGTAATTCTATTGTCATAGGAAAAAAAAGTGCACGTGGTACAGCTTTCCAGGGGGAGATGCATTCATGACAGTTGGAATTCAAAGGAAGAATAGCACGCATTCCTTACATGAAAACTGCAATCATTGCTTTACTGGAGCACCTTCTGTCATATTCTTTGTGACGCAGGATGCATAGGCTTTAACAGCAAAAATAAATAAGTCTAACTGGGGAAAGTGCATGTAAAGCATTCCTCGATGTCTGTTGCTATGGCAGGTGACTGGGAGAGCACTGTACTCTGAGGGACAGCTCCTGTTTGCGTGGCATAAGGAAACTTTCCAGCTACATCTGTGGTGGCCACTTCTGCAAGCGGGCTGAGCAGAGCGGGGCCCTGTGCTCTTTATTCAGGGTGTGTTATGGAAAATGCTGTAAATGGATGACCTTGAAAACAAAGCCCAAATAAGAGTCCTGGCACTAGGTCCGCTTATAGTGACTTCTCTGCCCCTCTCCCTGCAGGACTCACAATTATGTTTTGCTTCAGTTTTTGTCTCTATTACTTACAAAACATTATTAGAAATTTGAAAAAGAAGCTTTATCAAAATAATGATTTCTGGGGGTTATTTTTGTGTTTGGGAGGATTGATTTTTTTTTTTTTTTTCTTTCTCCTTCCTCTGTCTGTCTCCAGTGGAACAGAAGGCAACGTGAATCCCTTTTGTTTACTTCTTTGTTTCTGCTCCTGACTGCTTAATAGCGTGGGCAGATAAGTGTATGGCTCTGGCTGTGGTCTGGTGCTAGTTAGTGGCTATTACAAAGTTAGGAGGAAGAGCTACAATCAAAAAGCCTTGTTTTTTTAGATGGTAGAATGAAATAAGAGGACAGAATGGAAAAAAAAAATAATGTAAGAAAATAATATTCTTGGTAACTGTGTATGCTATAACAATAAAAGATCTTCATTCCGGTGTTCATATGAAATGAGATTTCAAATTATTTTGAGACTAAAACATGGTAAAGCCAATGCAATATTTTCTTGATGGGAGGCTTTTGTATTATTAGTTGCACAGTCTCATACACTCAGGGTGTAAAGAAACATCCCAGCATATAAACTAGTATTGTTGTTTTGATCTGGTGATACTAGTACTGTGCTTACAATCAGAATTGCTGGTTATCATGTATCACAAATTGTCACTTAGAATCCTATATATAATCCTGCTTTTTTAAAAACTGGAAGAAATTGTTTACCTTCTTTAATCATAAGCAAATGCAGCATATATTTTCAGAATGTTTGCTACAGAAGGCTGGAAAACATTTGGGGGAGGGTGAAATTAATCATAAAGTTGGTTTTGGTGCTTCAACACATGTAAAATATTTCTGGTGAAAAAGATGGGAAATTATTTATCTCCATGATTTGGAAGCTGATATTTATAGCAATATTATCCGAATGCTTTGGAAAAAGATTATTTCTCCCATCCTGCCAGTTATTAGGAAAAAAAAGGTAAATTTTACATATATATATATATATATATAGTAGGAAAGTTCATCTTGTATTGAGTCTTCATTCATCTCAGAAAATAGCACAGAGAAAAAATGAAGAGAACATATGGTGTCTTCTATCAGTCAGTCATCATTACTGCTTCTTCACACTATGTCATCGCCCCACAAATAGCAAATGAGTGTGAATTTCTCCCTGCTGAAAGAGAAAAGAGAAAACTGGTTAGTGCAGCCAAGTAAAAAAAATAAATATTACAATAGCATCAGCTGGAAAGATTACATAAAATATTAAAGACAATGAGAATACAGAGGGAAAAACCCCTAAACTGTCAAACAATAGTATCAAACCTGCAAATGTTGAGCCGTAGCAGAACTCATGAATTTCTCTTGATTTTATAACCAAGCTTGAAATATTGATGGGACACAGTCTCTCTTGCCCATTCTTTATGAATGATTCTGTGCTATTTGAGGTGCTCACACAGACAGTGCTCAAATAAGAACTGCAAGGAGTGTAATGTAATAGTTTTTCTCTGGGGCATCCGTAAAATCCTGAATTTCCTTTTTAAGCAGACATCTAGGAAAAATATAATTTTATTTAATTCCCTGATGTTCCCATTACACTTCTAGTGTAAAGGTTGCAATTCAAATCCTTATCTGCAAAGCCTCTCTACCATTCTTAAAGTCTCTTGCAAAGAAATATATGACAAAGCAGCCTTGGAAATAGCTGCCGTAGGAATTGAATAAACCCCAACACTGGAAACGTCCATCCCAGCTTTGGAAGGGATATTTCAAAATCAACCTCCTCTAGAAGCAGCAAAAGCAGTTGAGGTTTATGGGGTAAAAAAAAAAAAAAGTGTATATATGTGTGTGTGTGTGTGTATATATATATATATGTTTCTCTGCAACCTGTTTCCTGAGATCAGGCAAATCCTCAGGCCAGGAAAACCCAAGTGCTCCTTTTTTCCTTCCACCTTCCTCCCCTTCCCCCCAGTGCTGTTGAGAGACCACAGAGACCCTGTGAATAAAGCTCCTGGAGTGCTACATCCAGAATAGTGCAACAAAGCAGCAAATTAAGAGCCTTATAGGAAAGTCTAAAGCAAATCTAGGTCAGATTGTCTCCCAGATCTCTAATCCTTCATTCCCTTTGGATCCTTCCCACAAAAAGCAGCTCTTAGCAGGATGCTAATGCACCTGGACCTGAGTCCCATATGTAAACTATACAGGGGAGCAAGCTCGTTTGCAAACTCCTTTCATTTTGATGCCCAGCTGAAATCGATGCTTACAGTTTGGTAAAACTATGGTTCAAACAGCTACCTGGAACCATGTAGATGCTTGGGCTAGAGTTAAATTTCTCTTTCTTTAGATCATTTTCTGAAAGCTGCTCAGGCTGCAGCCAGCAGTGAGGGTGAGCGTGGCAGGCTGGGGAACAGGACAGTGTCAGCTCGGGCCATGGAAGAGGGAGAAGCACAATGATAGATAGTGCTAGGGATAGAAGAAAGCAGGATAAGAGTGCATTTTCTGGGAGTTAACTAAAACCAAGGAAATACGAAGTCATTCCATGTGCTCTGCTCCTGGAGCAATGCTTCTGCTTGTGTAGTATTTGAAAGACAGGAGTGGCAAGGTTTGTATGGAGAGGCCGTGTCTTTATCAGACCAGGCAACATCTACGGGACAAACTGTTGGGTGCATAAACCATTATTTGGGAGCAAAATAAAAAGCTCTGGAAAAATACAGAAACCTCAAAAGACAGGGTTGGAGGAGATGTGTTAGATCATATAGTTCATCCTTTGGTAGCAGCAGCAAATTGTTCCCTAGAGACAGAGGACATCAGTTATTTCATAAAATATAGCCAAAAGGCCCGAAGGAACACTTTGGTTTAGACAGGGAAGCCTGAGAAGCATTTGATTTAGTCTAAATGAGAACAGCCAGACCTGCCAGACTCAGAACCCCAAAATTGCCCTCAATATTACCCTTTGGAAAGTAACCAGAAGCTGTAGCTTTTGTCCTCATTACACTCGGTAGGTGCTGGAAGGGTTTGTTTCAGCAGGACATACAAAGACGTACGTTGAGATACTTCCCACAACAACATCTAATATAAGGGTGCTCCTGTTTTGTCTGTCCCCGAAGAACAGTGGTTGAGATGGATCATTTCCAATGGCCCTTTGAAGGACTGAACCTGAAGGGCTTGGTTCTGTCGGGCAGTGTCGCTCTCTAAGGTGTCATTTGTTATGAGTGAAATGCTGCACTGTTCTAACTTTGGGTCTCCATGGGATGTGTTTGAATCCAACCCAGTTCTGGCATTTGGAGCTTGGGGCTCCTTAGGAGTGACTTGGCTGTCCTGGGTGGATTTGCTTTGTCATTTCCAGAGATAGTGAAGCTCAGGGATAGAATTTGTGTGCACCTTGTATGCAGCTCCTTATTGTCCGTCTTTGGGTACGAAACGGAACCCTGATCTATCAGTATAGTGATGGATTTGCTGTGCAGCATTTGGGATGACCCTGAGCATGTTTTTCCAAGTGGATGAGTGAAATGAATCATACTGGAAAGATGAATTGGACAAAAATATGCTTAACGCTGGCCAGCAAAAGTGATCCTAGTGGGATCACTCCACCACTGAAGAAATGTGTCACAGCTCTTTCAGAGGTGACATAAGCAAGTTCCTTTTTAGGCCTCCAGGAACAGGGGCAGATCTCCTGACACTTGCATTCATTCTTCTTGACGTTCTGTGTTTTGTACGTTGGTGGGATGACTCAGCGGAGAGGGAGCACAGTGCAGGCACGTGAGCCTGTTCCTGAAGAGCCATTCTGAGGAGCAACCAAAGCAAAACAACTACAAAGTGTAATCACCGGTGCTTTTCCTAGCCCCAGGTTAGGCCTGGCTGCTGCCTCACCATGCACCTTCTCTCTCTTCAGTCTCTTTTGCCTCTGTTCGTCCACCCCGGGGAACGTGCCCCTGCACCTCCATCCACACACCCACTGCAGACACACAACCACCTTTGACCTGATCTCCCTCTTTTCTTTTCCCTCTCATGTTACTAGTTCTAGTTTGTTTGGGGTTTTTTTAAACGTATAATCTGAAGAATTGATTTTGTGCATGGTTCATGCGGAAGGGGGCTGAGCCTGCAAACAAAGGCAATATTTTTTGTTCTATCATTCTTTTGCATCTATTGTGCTGTTTTCAATAAACAATTAAAATAATGACAAGTATTGCAGTCCACTGGGATTTCACCTAGTCTGCTTGCTTGACTGTCCTTCCTGTGAAATGGAAATGTCTTAGTCCGGCACCACTATATGATACACAATTTAATGATATTATACTGTGTCTTGTTTCTCTTGTACTTTCACTGGCTGAAATACTGGGAGGGGGAAAACAGGAGGTAAAGGGGAAGCCTTAGATTTAGTTCTGGCTTTGCATAACCTCATTGGTTGGGTTTTGTTTGCAAACCCAAGGGTGCTTGAGATTCAGGTCACTTCTCTCAATCCCCCTGCAGTGGTAGGCGTGTGTGTGAATGCATCAGAGGGGAGAGATAAATGACTTGCATTATGATCCATCTTTATTTCAAATAGTACTCAGCAAAAGCGAGACAGTGGCTTTTGTGTGGCAAAACCCTGTTGATTTAATTTTTATTTCGCAGAGCTGGCTGTGGTTTGGGCAGAGGTGCTATCTATCTTAACACACGGGGGGCGAGGGCAGCACAGACCCAGGATTTTTAGTTTGGCCAACTTCTTGGAGGAAAACTAGCCAATCAGTTGAGAAAAACAAGTAAACTATCCTTGGCCTGTAGATTTTTTTCCCCAATTCTTCCTTCTTGGTTTTCATTTCTGAACAGGTATCATCTTCTCATCTCATTAGAGGTAACAGAATCTGAAGGGTAAGAAGGCAAAAATCCTGGCTATTGAGATATGTGATGCAAACTAGCTCTTATTTCCTTTGTAAATTGGGGATTGTGGAATACCGTAGCAGATGTCTCGTTAACTGGGGAGAGTCTGCTGTTGTCCTTTAAAAATCAGCTGCTGCCTAGGTGCACTGGTTTTCTTTAGAGCTAAAGCAGTGATGCTTCCAGTCTTCCCCAAATTTTCCATCACAAAAGCACCTCCAAGGTCACTTCCTGGAATACCTTTGGATTTTCATCACTTTTGGCCATCTGGACTGGCTGAGAAAGGCGACGTCAGTGAACTCCTTTGTGAACAACTATCCCTATGACAAAGGGAAGAATGCCTTTAAACATTGTGAGAAGGGGAAGAAAAAGCTCGGGGTGGAAGCAGGGTTTCAGTTTTATTTTGAACCGAGCAATGTAACCTTTCAAATTCACAAAGCATTGTCAGTTCTTATAATCCTTTATTAGTCTGCTTGGTTTTGATTTCTGTTTGTATTTTTACTATCTAGGGAAAAAGAGATTCTGGCATCCTTTATTCTGAACACTGTCAGCTCTGATTGTAGGTGAGTTAGAATGACTTGCGTGAGCAAGATTTAATTGACCAGGCACTTAGGGAGAAGAAAAAAAGAAAAAGGGATAACTGTATCATTTGATTCAAGCCTTCTGTCCATTCTGGAAATAAAGGAAGAGAGAACACAAGCTGCTGCGTTTGTGTGATTGCACTAAAATAGCAGCTTGTGTTTACATGTTAACTTTCCATGACAAGGCTGCTGGCTGTGTGGCTGGAAGCACAGATTTAGGATGTGGCGAGTACCTGTTTTGTGGGCCCTGTTGTGGTGTCCCAAACAGCCAACACACGAACACTTCTCCTTTTGATGCGAGTGCCAGCTTCTGGGGCAAAGGCTTAAGGCACCGGGGATTTCATTTTGTCTTTGTAATTGCCAGAAAAGGAGAATACACAGGAATAAAAGACATAAATAATGCTTGCTCTGTCTCTCTCAAACTGATTTTCCTTGTACAGTGAAAGTGGTTGGCGACTCTTTTTGCTATTGTTAACTCAACGCTGCATTGAAATTCTCCTTTATAACTTCTACGGCCAGACTCTGCCCTTGTGTTCGTTTTGGATGGTTTCTTAGTATATCAAATGTCTCATTAGGCTCCAAGCGTGATACGGGAAAGCACAAAGCAATATTTTACAGCAGACCTGAAGCAGCAATTGCAATGTAAATGCTCTCAGTTGTGTATCTAATTCATTCTCACTGGTCCCTAATACAGGGATCATCTACTTGGCTTCCCCACATACTGACAGCTAAAGCACAGCCGTGTGCTGGAGATGTCAATGACCTTTCTTCTTTAATAATTCATATTCTAGTGCCAAAGCTACTCTTAGGGTTGAAGGAATCCCCCCTCCTTCCTCTCCCCAGATTTTTTAGGAGACCAAAAGAAGACCTGACTCTTGGTTGTCACTTTGCAAATCAAGCTGTTTTGCCATCAACACAACACTGCATTATTTGCCATTCTGTACCTTAAAAAGCAATGATACAGATCACTGATAGGAACTCGGTGATAATATGTCAACCCTTTTTCATTAGGCATGCCAGCTCGCATTGTAACCTCGCTGCTGCTGCTCTCAGAATACTGTAAACTTTTTGTTTGATCCCATAGGGTCCTTGGAGTTTATTTCATTATGGATTATAATATCTCCTAATGGGAACTAGGTAATAGACATCCCAAGAACTACCAAAGAGGAGATTTTGTGTCAAAAGAGAATTCAATTTAAATTAATCTTTTCAGACTAATTCAATTGAGTGTTCAGGAGGAACCTATTTTTGCTTTTCCCCACAGTTTCCTACACTGATTCTGCATATTTTAAATCTGTAATTCAGTAGTTCAAGAGTACATCTAAATAGAAAGCAAGAGATACGTGTTAGACTGCATCTTGAGATATTGCATGTATGCAAGGATTTGATCTTTTCGTATTAACAGGACTACTGCATTTTGGTGGCAGCAGGAAGATGTCAGTGGTTTTTACCTGTATCTCATTCTCCATCCTTCCCTCCTGTAGCGTGTGTACAGGTATAGGTACATCTATGTGTATGGATGTATATGAACACATATATAAATATTCTGGAGTTTTTCACTGGGGAGAAGACTTCCCTTTTCTGACTTTTAATTTAAATGTGAGAGACACATTTCTTTGTTACTTCCTATGTATCCATTTGGCAGTGCAGGACAGAGTTCTGTGTCAGCATGCATGGGTGCAATGCATGTGTGTACAGTCCCTGTCTGTATCCACAACCTCCCAAGCCTGATGTAATAATTCATGTGTGGGTGACAGCCAGTTTAGAAATGATTCTCATTAAAATGGAAAGAAAATATAAAGAATGTATAAACTTGTAGTATTATCTCCTTATAGCTATTTCTCCTCCACCCTCTGAACAACTGCTTTCTACATTTTTCTCATGATTGTCTTTAGGGCAGAAAAAAGGATCCTCTTGGCATCACTCTCTGACATAGCTTTCAATTAAAGCACTTTTATTTCACAGACAGCATTGTATTGATTATGATGGTAACGCATGTCCTCCTGATGCGCTCTGCCCCCTCCAGCTAGTGGGGGTCTGTCCTAAAAGGATGTGGGTGGAAGGCAGGTTAGGATTCACTTGCTTTAGGTGTAAAAAGCGCAAAACAGTGTAATCTTTGGGTCGTAGCTATTTACTGACACCCACTTTATGCACCTGTATCTGAGGGTTTACTGTGAAGCGAGGGACCGGTCAGCCAGGTGTGTGCAGGAGGCAGAATCGGTCTGTGCGGCGACACGTGGTTCTGAGCAGAAAGCCGAGAGCAGAATACGCTCCCGCTCTTGTTCGTGCTGCAGCATGTAACAGAAAATAAATTAACATATTCGTTTTAATCTTAGGCAAGCAAGAGTGACACATATTGCTTATCTGGCAATACAGGGTGTCTGTATCATCTTTGGAAGAACAGGGAACGCGCAGGTGAATACAGACACCTCTGCAGAGCCGGAGCCTGATGAAAGGTGTGTGGTATGGCTATTGAAGTGAGAGGAGCTGAGTGCTCTGGAATCAGGCATTAAATGCCCAGTTTATTTTCCATAATTATCTCCTTAGCTATATTTAAAATTGATAACGGGAGGCTTCCAGATTTGGGAGTTTAACATGGGGAGGGGAGAACAGTAAGACTATGTATTGCTGTTTCTGTAGGTATATATAGCATTGCTTTTCTTGTATAGTGCAACATGAATTCTGATGCACTGCTTCCTCTCAGCACAGTAGGTAATACATCCAGCCGGAAAGCCTCAGTGGGATGGGGCAGGGAGAAAAAAGAGAAGCAAAGAGTTCAAGGGAAGAGGGAGAAGAGAAAAATGGATCAATAGAAAAATGGGGTAAAAATAGTAAAGGGGCTAAGAGTGGTGAGCAAGAATGAAGGGATAGGGCATATGCTAGAAAATAGAAGGGAAAACATGAAGTGGCTTGAGGATGCCAGGAAATCACATCCCTTCAAAAAATGAGACTCTCTGGTAACCAGAACAAGACATGATGCTCGAGCATTGCCCGCTGGGCTGAGCAACGGCAGGAGCGAGAGAGGAAGCCTATAAGTAAATTGAAGGGGAAAAAGGAAAAGTGCTTTTGAAAGTAGGTGCAGCTGGTAACAAGAGGGAGGTGGTGCTGCTTTCTACCAGGGTGCAAAGATGCTGGTTGTCCTTTTGCTGGAGACTGTGACAGATACAAATGCAAGGCTGGACCTACCATAAGAACTCCCTGTTTTCTATGGAATATGTTAAAAGAACTTAACTATATTGTACTTAGAGGCTATTTATTTGACACGCTGTAGAAACTTGCTTTTCATTAAGTGAAGAGAAAAAGCAAATCTGAGCTAATAGCCTAATTTATAAAAGAAAGCGTCTTTTCCTTGGCATGCTTAATGAAGGAGTGGAGCTAAACCAGAGAAGGCAGCAAGCTTCAGCGAGCTCTGAGCGAGCCAACCCCGTGTGTCTGGCACGGGACGGCAGTGGCCACTAGGCCGGCAAATAGATACAGCAGCTGTTAGCTTTCATTTTGGGGCGCTTCTGAGTTCCCGTCAAGGTGTGTGCCTGCGATGCAGGGGCTGCTCGGGCTCCCAACGGCGCTGGCACCGAGATGCCAAACACTGCCAGCAGCTCCCCCAGCAGCAGTGGGGTTTGGGGAGACTTTCCCTGCAGTCCCTGCATAGGTGAGGCGGTATTATGCTAACACATTAATACCCCATAATACTAACCATCGGACACCTTGTGTGGGTCTTTTCTGCAGCACGTATTAGTGGCTGTAATGGGATTTATTGAGGGCTCAGACTTCCTCACCTGGGGCTCCACCTGGCCCCGGTGAATCTGGCCACCCTGTGTGCGATAACAATGTGCATTTTCACATAAACCTTCTCTCTTCGGCTCCTGGTGGCCGTGCAGCATGGTAAACTTACCCAGGGAGTAGAGAACAGCCAAGCTAATGACCACACAGAGGAGTTAGAAAGACGAGCTTGCAGAGCAAAGGTCTGGAGTTACCTTCTGTGTCTGGACAAAGAGCTGTGACTCTCCAAAACCAAAACAGCTCAAGGATGAGGATTGTGTGTTCAGGCGCTTTAATTCCTATGGGAATACAGGGACTGAGAAAAACTGGAGTAAATATAAAAGCTTAGAAATGTCCATGGATGATTCTTAAGGAATGTGCTTAGAAAATTACATAAATAATGAGGAACTCAAAGGACAAGTCCTGATGTGCTCAGAGTTCTCCGTGACAAGCTGCAAATAGGAGCCCTCTTTTTCTTGAATGGAAGAAAAGAAGAAATATTAGGAAAATCTGTTTAGATTTTATGGCATTGCATGGTATGGATGACATCTCATCTGCTACCTGTTATGAAGCAATGTTTACTGCTATCCTTTTGTATTTGAACACGTGTAATTTAAAGTCATTTGAAGAACTAGCACCGTGAAACAAGCTGTCTGCAGTGCACAAGGTTTTTTCCTTAAGATCTGGGTTTTAATGATGAAAGGGGCTTGTGTAATTCCCCCCAAGCAGTCTGATTCTGTGTGGTTCCTTTTAGCCCAGCTTGGCATAAAGTTGCCTTGGGAAGGCAGCCGTCATCCCGTTGCCTCAGGGGAGCAGATCCGCATCCACTACTGGGTACCATGGGGCAGTGGGGTGGCACCATCGGTGCATTTGGCCCAGTGCATGAAGAAACCTGTTACTGAAGATGCTGTGTTTACCGAGCAGGGCTGAAACGAAGAACCGTGTCAGACCTTTCATTTCTGCAGAATAAACTGTGAAGAGGTTTCCCATCTCCACACACCCCCCCCCAGAAGCACTTGGCTTAAAATTAGGTCTGACTCACTTGCCAGATTGCTGTAGGTAGTTCAGAGCTAACGTCTCTGCCAGGCAGAGAGGCTGGCGCTGCTCAATAAACCTTTTTCGGAGTGCACACAGCCTGGCGTGGTGCTGGGACATCTCTGTCACAGACCTGCCCGGGGTGCCGTGCCTATTTTGAAAACCTCTGGGTTGTTTTCTTATGTTTCTTGTCAGAGTGTGAACCACCAGCCTCATGCTTTGGGTTGCCTGCCCACGCTGTGAACTGTGACAATTAAACCCAGTTTCTGATTTGTGCAAAATGGCCTGGTCTGTCCATCTGAGGCGAGCTTTAGCGACACGTGGCTGTCCCGGGTGGACTTTCTGAGAGGATGAGCAATCTCCTAATGCATCCTGCTCTGCAGCTGCGCTGGTTGTGCGGCCGAGAGGCGTCTGAATGTCACCGGTAGAGGGAACGTGTCAGGTGCAATCATCCGTGCTGCCTTTAGCAAATGCAATGGTAGGATCAAAGGTCTAAAGCTCTAGTAAACAGAACAAAACAACAGATAAAGGGTCTAAAATAAAATGTTCTAACTCAGAGCTTGTGTCTGGGCTCACCCCTACTGTAGGATTAGCTTCTCACTTGCTCTCTTTATTTCCTTATTTCTTCAATGGGCTTTGCTATGGGTTTTCAGTAATATTCTTTACGTTTAGGGGGTATGAAAGAAATAATTTAAACCCTTACCTTTGTAATTCGCCCTGTATTGATAAAACCTGATAGCTTCCCCACCGAAGGCAGTGCTGGCTCTCTAGCACAGCCACGGCTGGCACATGGGGCTCTTGGTTGGGAGCGTGAAGCTACTCACTCTGGTGAACTTAAAACTTTTAATTAACGCTGCTAAAAGTTACTTTCATTTGGGCCTCTCTGAAGCCAGAGCGCCCTGAAGGCTCCCAGCAGCCCCACGGGTGCCCTCACACCATCGTGCTGCACGTTCTCCAGGGCATGGACCATCCCATCCCATGGAGCTGTGACGTGTCCTGCCCAGTGGCCCCAGCCCCGTGTGCAGCTCTAGGAGCTGTTGCAGCACGTGCACTACGTAACCACAACAGGTGACAGGGCAATGACATTCAGGCAATAGCATCGCCGAAAGCTGTTCCCGTGCCAACTGCCTCAGCCATTTTTCTGTAAAGCTCTTCAAAAATGACAGTGGGAAAATAGAAAAAGGGGTTTGGTTTTTTTTTGGTTGGTTTTTACTTTTGATAGTTTTTAGAACAACAAAAGTTATTTTTACTCAGGCTGCCAAGGAAAAAATATCACACGGAGGCAGAGGCTGAACTTGAGACGCTCAGGTGGAGCAGGAGCTGAAAGAGCAGAGCCCGACGTGAAAGCGCCTGCCGGGGCTCTTGTCTCCATCAGCAATCTGCCCCAGCCAGGTCCTGGCCAGGAGCTGGGGGTGCCCAGCCAAAAGAGGCCTGGGACAGGTGGACATCAGGAGGCAGCGAGGAGAGACAAGGGTAATCTGGACAAAGCTGTGCTCCATGACTGGCCAGGCCATGGCACCTGGGAGCAGAAGGTGGGTATTCCTCCTGTCGTGCCACTGCACAAGGGACAGCAGGGTGGCACCGTTGAAAACTGCCCTCATTATGAGCAGTGTGTTCTGCTGCTGCTGCCCCAGCCAAAAAATATTAAATACGGTTCAGCTGAGGCTGGGCCACCAGGGATTAATTCCACTGCAGGAGAGGGAAGAGCCAAAACTTCTGTCAGAAAGCAAAAGGAAAGTGATGTGAGAGCAGATACTTGCATGATTTTGTATTTTGGAAGGTCCAAAGGAGCTGTAAAGCTGCTGAGAAAAAAAGATACAGACTGCTTCTGCATCTTTCTTCTAGGCAAGCAGGCAGTGTGCAGGGGAACCTGCTTCGAAGTGCACTTCAAATGGAAATGTCATCGCTAATACCTGGTAATTGCTGTATCTTGTCCCTGTAATATACTGCATTCATAGCCAGGCAGTATTTTGCTGAAAGCACAGCAAAAAGCAGTCCTGATTGAATGTATCCTCACGTGTGTTACAGCCGGGGAAGGGGACGCGGAGCCCATGAGCTGCTGGAGCGGGGCCGTGTCCCGGGACCCCGCCACCCACGGCCCTGCAGCCACTCCTCGCCCCGCTCACAGGCTCCTGTGCGCTGGCTCCTGTTTGGAGTCAGATGTTGTTTGTCTGACACAGGAAATAACTAAATCAAGTACACCTGGTGTGTTAACAACTCATGTTGAGTCTCGAGAGAAAATACAGCTTTTTGAGCTAATACAGCGCGCAGAGGGGCAGGAGATGGTTGTAGCTGTTGTTAACAATGCGATTTGCCTGGAATCTGAGAGGGTTATTAAAAGCTGCTGTGTTTTACGTTTTGTCTACCCATATCTATATTTTACTAAAAATGTGACATGTGAAATGTAGATTAGAATACATCAAAACCGCCTGGTTGCAGGATGTGCCTTAGATGTGAACTGCTGGATTTCATCAGGCTCCAGGATACCTTCCTGAACAAAGACAGGCTGCCCAGCCGCTGGAGGAAGTTAAACACAAGGCGGAAATAATTTGTGTTCAACTGCTGCCAAACGATAGTTACTTAACAAAGCACATGTCTTAACAAACATCTTAAATATTTTTCTAGCCATATTTTATAGATATCACTCTTGAGACTGGCTGTGGTCTGAAGGAAAGGCATGCCAAAATTCCTTGGCAAAAACACGAGAAACTTTGGGGTTTGAATTAATTCTGTGTATCTCTGTCCATGCCGCTTTCCATCTCCCCCTTGCCACCCATCCTGCTCTAGTCCCTCACCTGCACCCTTATCCGTCATCGCCCTGGCCAGCCTGAGGGACGCAGCATCTCGGAGAGCAAAGACTCATCTTCCTCAGTGTCTGCAGACAGTGCATTAGTGCTCTGCATAGGAACAGGTAAAGGAAGAGCCCGCTGGGGAAGGATAAATACACCAGAATAATCAGCAGTACCAAAGGTACCAAATAAACGACATGCCTTAGATAAAAGTAGCTGCAGTGTGTCGGTAGAGATGTGATGGCCTTATCCTGCTCCAAGTGGGACCCAGCAAGCCAGGATTAACTCCATGGAAGTTAGCAGATACTCTATATTTGCATCAGCAAAATCACAGATGGAATTGGCTTTTCCGAAACGTTTGAAGGAGAGGACGCATCTCCTGGCAGACGGAGCGCGGCCGGACCCAGCCCAGCGGCGGCAGGGCTGGAGAGCCATTTTACTCCTTTTTGGTTTTTAATAACTCCAGGTTTTAGCACTTCCACTTATTACTGCAGCGGCTGACAGAGGACCTACAGGAAAAGCCAGTTTTATTGAAACTGAAAAGGTCAGTTTTGTTGAGCGTTTCCATGGTGAAAATAATGAATTAAATATATTCAGACTTTTCAGACTACTCAGATCCATGGGTTGAGCTGACCAACTGGAAGATGCTCCTGCAAGCTATTTTAATAGTATCTTGTTGTACAGCTCTTTTTTGTTTTTTGTGTGGGGTGGGCTTCTTTTTTATTTTCATTTAAAAAAAGGGAATCACTCTTCTGTTAAGCCAGATTCTTGAGTGTTTGCAGTGCTGTCGATTGACCCACCACCGTCAGGAAGCCTTGCGAAGGTTCGAAGCCCTCTGGGAAGGCAGCTTTTCAATTCGCCCATTTCTGTCTCACCATGAAGGCCCCAATTTGCTTCCCCTTCAGTTGTGTGTGCAGGCTCCTGTTGACTGTTCTGCTAAGAGGTGTTTTGAGCAAATATTCCTTCATTTGCCTCTGGCAAATGCCACTTGGAACTCAGCTGTTTCCCACTGACGTCAGTGAGATCTTTGCTTTGTGTTTGCTGCTGCTTGGGTTGGTTTGTAATGGGATCCACTTTATTAGGGCTCAGATTGATTTCGTTTGACCTGTCAGGTAGGTATGGTTTCCCATTCATTGCCTGAGCATTGGATGGTATTTGCAGCTACTGTCAAGTTGGCAAGGAGAGATACGGGCACCCTTCTCTGTCCCTCTTGTCTGTGCCACAAACCTGCAGAAATCCCTTGCCCCAGCAAAGGCACTTGGGAGCCCGAGAGGCTCCTCTGTGCAGCGGCTCCTGGGATGGAGCAGCTAACACATTTCTTGTTCAGTGGTTGTAACTAAATGCCCAGTCCTGCTCTATGAATTTTCAAATAATTTCTCATCAGTCTCACGTACTTTCTATATTTCTTTTCCCTTCTCCTTGTTATTGAGGTGCCACAGGCATAAAAGCAAGGTCTTCCCTTTTAAAGAGTTCATCTGCTCCTACCACTCACTGCTCATTAATTCTTTCCTCCCATAATTTTGATAAAGCTCTTTCAGTAACCAGGTATGGTGGCATCTCCTACAAGGCTTCTTACCTTCTGTGGTGTACCTTGCTGTCACCGTGGGAGTCTTCCACATGATCACATAGGAGGGGCTCTTGTCACCTCCCCTGGATGTTGTGTGGACATCTTCATATGTGTGAATTATTAAAAAGGTGTAGAGAAGAGATGGCACTGGGAAGGAAGAGCTCCGCTTCACAGTTGGGCTATCACCCCTATCCCGATGGCCAATGCCCGGGAAGTCAGGGCTGTGACTCCTGGTTGGTACTGCCAAAGTCCTGCATGTTGGCTGCTGGATTTCAGCTGGGGACTGCCCGAGCGCACAAAGGACAGTCTGGCCATGGCATGCTGTTGGCTGGTGTTGCTGGTGGCTCATGCCCCTTGGGCACTGAGGAGGTGTGAGATTGCTGCCACCCCCCGTGAGCCACCTCCAGCGATGCAGGGTGCAGACAGGAGGTGAGAGCACATCAGGGTGAGGTTCCCTGCAAAGACCAGGACCAAAGTGATTTTGTTTTAAAATTTATTTTGCGTGGATGTTTGTACCTTGAGATAACCCCAGAGCAGGTGAGCCAGTGCTGAGGAATCACTCTTGGGCTACTCAACTGTGCCCTGGCACCGTGCTCATTGCTTGTGTGTTTTGGGTGCTGCCCACACGGCGCCGGGATGCAGGGATGCTGTGAGCTGCAGACTCCTGTCCCAGCACCCAGCGGCACTGGGGACTCAGCCCAGCTGCACTTTGTACAGGCAGCAGGCCCTCGAGGAGCCAATTGTCATGTTAATGCAAAACCTGCCTGGGCTTTATCACCTTGGCTCTGTGCCCTTCGCTCTCTCCTACCCCAGACTCTGCTTTTTACCAGGACTACTTCTGCTCTGGCTGCTGCTCACCCCTGCACAACCTTTGTACCACTTGAGCAGCTTTTCTCTTGGAATAACAAGAAGACGGGAATGGCTGAATTTCGTATTTTACTTGCAAGACACAACTGTATGCAAATTGAGGGAATTAGCTTTGTGGTGTGGGCTGTATTTGGTTTGTTGGTTTTTTTCTTCTCTCTTTTTTTTTTTTTTAATTTTCTTTTTGCCCATGGTAGACTGCAATATGTATAACATGGTAATCCTTGTATCATATCTTTTATAGCTCCCAGTTTTCCTATATCCTCATACCTGCCAGTTTCTCTATGCGGTACCATACAGCATATGGCAGTGTGTAGGTGGTGGGAGGTTGGGTAGTGCTCCTCATCTTAACCTACCTTTCCACCCTCCACCACAGCTGCTGGTTCATGCAGAGTACTCTCTCTGGTGGGTTTTTCCTACATTGCACATGCATTGAAAATCACCAACTTAATAGCTTTTAGCTACTCTACCTGACTTCAGAGGCGTTCTTCAGTCTATACAGCTAAGAGCCATTTCAGTTTGCATTCAATACAACAGGAATTGAAGACTGAAGACCTGGAAAACAAGTAGATTGCGAACTTTGGTTATCCACTGCTGCTGTCAGCTTGTGTTCCCACTACTCTACATACACATACTTGCTTACTTACTAGGGTTTGGTTGTTTCTCAGTGCAGTTTTGCTACTAAAATCTGCAGCAGTTTTGTTTTTAAAAACAGATGAACACCTGCAAGTTAGTGTACTTGACTTTATTCTTCGCCCTTTCCCAGGGACAGAGGTTTAAATGTAGCCAGCCAAATCAGAAGAGACCAACTTTGTGATCAAAATGAAGACCCAGCAAATAGCTGGTTTAGTCTTATTTTCTTAGGGAATATGGTGAACTTGGCAGAATTATTAATTTACTACACAAATGAAATAAAATGGGTCTTTGCCCCTTTCTCCTTCCACATAAATCCAGTTGACTGTGAGAGAATATTACTGTGATGTATGGTATTGTAGGAAACAATTACCAAGATGGAAAGAAATAAGAAATAGTTACAGATTATTACTACCAATCATTATTTACTTTAGAGCTCAACTGGAGGGCCTATTTTTACTTAGGAGCTGTACACAGTCGTAGAAAGACAACACAGCCCAGTACGGGGCGAGAAGGAGAAGAATTATCCCCATTGAGAGGATAAAGATGTGAGGAACAGGGACCTTGCGGACGTCACTCAGGATGAAGCAGGGAATCTGTGGCACAGCCGGAGCTCACTGCAGAGTCCCGGTGCAGCAGAGCCTTATCGGAAAGATCATCTTTCCTCTTATTAATAATGAATATGATCTTTCAAATAAGATTTTATGTATGTTTAAATTTAATAGCTCATCTTTCAGGAAGGGCTCAATCCTGCTAGGTGCGACATCCAATTTGGGCTGCTTTAGATCTGTTGGGACCTGAGGATGCTTCTCTTTTCCTGAATCAAGCCCTTAGCGAAGCTGATGCTATTGACAGATTACCGTTTATAGCTCGTTATTGCTTACTGTAGGTTTATTGCAAACTCCTTTCCTGCTTAGTTCTCCTTCCCTCTCTCAGAGCAAACATAATGTACAGCCCATGTAAATATAAAACATTAAGCAATTACTGGGTTATTTCAGAGGCAGCGCTAATAATACATCATTTCTGAAATCCACAGCTTCAGATGTAGGGCATGCTGTACCAGTCATCTCATACGCTACTCGCTGGAAAGTGAGCTCAGCTATTACTGTTGTATCCCTGAGTTATTACTCGCTCACCCCAGGAAACAAAGGGGAGTCCCGGAGGTTAATGTGGTTAGTAAAGCAATTTGAGGAAGCTGAGCTTCTATCTGCTTACACAGTGTACAGAAGATATTTAAACAGCAGACTTCCATCTCCTGCTCTTGTCTGCCAGCTCCTACATCACTGTCTTGCTCTTGTAATGACTGCCAGTCTTCTGCTGAAATGAGAAATGGTGAATTGGAGAATTTGCTGTGTACGAGGTCCCTCAGGCAAATTGCCTGGCACCGGTTTAAAGAGGCTAGATGTGGGTCTCTTGCTGAAAATGAAGACTTCTGAATTTGCGTGGCTTTTGTGTCCTGTCCTGCTCAGCCCTGGGACGTGTCCTGGCAGCACCGTGAGCAGCGTGACGTGGGGAGCAGAGGGCCGGGAGACAGAAGGGGACGAGGGGCGGGTACGTGGCCGTGCGCCCGTTCCCCCAGCCTGGGGCCACATCCCACCACTGCCCCTTGGCACCCTCTGTGCTCCGGGTCTGCTGCCTCTCCCCAGGACAGGAACACTGCCCCAGCCTGTCTGTGGAGGGGGAACTTGCAGTGCACTTAGTCGGATGCAAACAAAGAACTGCTCCAAAACCCTCCTTGGGGCTCCGTGATGCATTAGCACTGACATTAACACACCAGTGATACTGAGGAACAGCATCTCTGCATCTCTCCAGCCACCCGTGAGCTCCCATGAACACAGCGGGGCACCGAGGCCCGTACAATGTCCCGTACGATGTCGGTCTGTGACCGGCACTGCTGTGAAGGGGGTCACTGCTGTGAAGGCTGCGACGCTCCGCGCTCCAGCCTGCTTCCCTTTGCAATGCACACAATGTGTTTGAGGGTGTTAAATTTTTTAATAATTGCCAACGGCACACTGGTAGGGCAGGCTCAGCGAACTTTGCGCTGCCTGTGTTATGCCTGTTTGGTGGGTAAACAGCAGAATGAATCTCTGGAGCTGTCAATCCAGCGCCTCCACCAGCACTGAAGTCCCTGAAAAAGATGTTTTTAAAGAAAGGTACGGATGCATTGTGCTTCCTTGGAGTACGGAGTTGGAAAAAAAAAGCTAAGATGCGCTCAAAAAACCTGCTTGCTAGTATTTATAGGCTTCCTCGCTCCTCCAAATAATCCATCTTCTGAATTCCTGAGGTTCATTTGGTAAAATATTAAAATCAGTGCATTGCGGGTCCTCGCAAGGCTCGGAGTGACTCAGCAACAGCACGCTAACCTCTGAGCCCTGCAAATTACCATGCCCCGCACTAATTATTTCTGCTTTAATGGGTTATGTTTGGAATAGAGACGTGGCCGTTGCAGTTGGGGGCAGCTCGGAGAGGAGCCCCCGGTCTCGCTGTGCTGCGCAGCCCGGCCGCGGCAGGGAGGGCTGGCCGGCTCCGCGCCTGCCGGCCTCGGTGGCAGCGCTGGGTTTGCCTTTAGCCGTGATAAATGAGTTTTTACTGATGGGTTTTTGGCTGGCCTTTTCCAGGCGTTTGGCACACAGCTGAGCTAGTTGTCATAGCAGTAATGGGACTGCCTATGATCCCCATAAGGGGTCAGTTTGCTGATGGATTATCTTGCCCTTTCCTTTCTCACTTGGAATGTGAAAAATGCAGTTCTTATGTTTTCTTGAAATTACCTGATCCACAATTCCAGCTTGGGACCCTTGGTGTATTTGGACGCTTGGGTGGAAAGTGTTGGTATGACAGAAAGAGATGAAAATCACAGGAGTGGGGTGCGATTTTAGTCTTTGAACCTTGTTAAATCTGGAGTACTAGAGGGCATATCTTGGGTTCAGTGTCCATATTTAATTTCTGTTTGTGTAAGAATAAGCAGTGCTCACTTATCTCTGCATCATTTACCAATTACATAAACAACATTAATAATTATGATTCATTTATTTAGATTTTTTTTTTCTTGTGGGATTTCCATGAGCACAGGGGTTTAGAGAGAATCAAAAGAATATGGCTAGGTTACTAGTAAGGTATTACTTCACGCTTGCTCTGACTGTCACAGAATCCCAGAATGTCAGGGGTTGGAAGGGACCTGGAAAGCTCATCCAGTGCAATCCCCCCATGGAGCAGGAACACCCAGATGAGGTTACACAGGAAGGTGTCCAGGCGGGTTGGAATGTCTGCACAGAAGGAGACTCCACAACCCCCCTGGGCAGCCTGGGCCAGGCTCTGCCACCCTCACTGGGAAGAGGTTTTTTCTCATATTTAAGTGGAAGCTCCTGTGTTCCAGTTTGTACCCATTGCCCCTTGCCCTATCATTGGTTGTCACCGAGAAGAGCCTGGCTCCATCCTCCTGACACTCACGCTTTACATAATTATGAACATTAATGAGGTCACCCCTCAGTCTTCTCCAAGCTAAAGAGCCCCAGCTCCCTCAGCCTTTCAGTCATTTCCATTTGATTCAGTGTGCGAGTGCAGTGGCCACAATCTGATTCTTCATGGACATGATAAAAATCTTCCAAGCTGAACATTCATTGACAGCCTGTTTGGATGGCCCTGAAGATAACTTGCAGCAGTTTCGAGGCAGGTTTGTTTGTGGGGAAAATAACTAAACTTAGGGCACCGTCTCAACATGACATGCTTATAATTCGCTTGTCTTGTGAACATACAGAAGTTTCCAGTGTCAAGCTCCGGCTTTTGTTAAATTCAGAATTTCAGTGCGTTTAAGGAGCAGTGATCAATAGTTCTTCACATCTTTCTCTCTTTCTGATGTGCAGAATTTGCTGAGCATGGCTGAGAGGCACAGCTGTGAGTAACAGGCTGCTATTCATTCCTCCGGGAGACACTGGCCTGTTTTGGCAAAATGATTATTTTTTGGAAGAAAAATTTTGATTCCTTCTAGAAGCCTTAAGAAGCTGAAAAAATACACATTTTCAGTTCAGAACTGGAGAAAATTTAAATGTTTTTAGCTTTCCCATGAAAAGTGGACTTCTTCAGGAGACAACAAACACATTTCCCATGCTGTAACCATCCCCTCAGACATCCCCCACAAAGATTCCCCAATGCATTCATAAAAGAAAATTAGGAGGAGAAGTTTTAAGTAACCTTCGTATGTACAAAGGGAATTTTTATCATCTTTCAGTTTGCAGAAGAAAATCTCATTTCTGGAGAAGAAGCACCCAGACATACCTCTTTTAATGAATTTCAGCCATGAGCATCAGTTTGTGATATATTGGCTAAAGTCGAGGTAAGAGAGTGGGATATTGATAGTGCTGCGAGTAGGGGAGAGATTGGCAGATAGCCTGTCTCACATTTTGCAGAAGAAATGACAAATCTGTATTATTTACTGTCTTAAAATAACTCACCATAGTCCAAAGCTCCCCTCTGTACTTAGCCAAAGCTCATGATGACTTACAATAATTTCACTGAGTTGGCCTTTCACAGCAAGGATGCTGGGACTGAGCCACCTACCAGTTCACCTGTATTAAGTGCTCAACCCCTATTGTTTATAACTAGGGCAGGAGAGGAGACAACCTTCTGATTTCCTGCTCCTCCAAGAGCAGCAGAACCGCTGGGCTGCCCCTGTGGACTCTTGGGGCCACTGGACATTTAATTATTTGGTAAGTGGCACATGGGAAAATGGGAGGCTGGGAGGGCTCCTGGCCAGGACAGCCCCAGGGTGCCCAGACACATCCTGGTCCTGTTTCTGCTGGGAGCTGGGCATGGGGAAAGGTCCGTGCTGGCACCCAGGCTCTTCCCAGGGAGCCTTTCAATGAAATAGATAAATTCTCCTTTTTGGGTGGAGCTGGGGGGAAGTTCATTGATCGATATTTTTCCGACAAAACACGTTTTGCCAGAAAGTCCTTACCTTCTCCTAATTAGAGGGCTGTATCTGGCCTCTGTGTTTCAGGCTTATAATTCTGTTTGGGGATCAGATGGTGAATTTTTTACCACTGAGAGCAATTTCCTAAAAATCTGTTTAGTATTCTGGCAGTTTGCAGGATGGGAAAAAGAATTAAAAATGCTTAGGGGCAAATTTTCTGGTTGGTGCACAGGGAGTTTTAATGTATAATAACTGCAGCTGGGTGGGTAACTCGCTACACTGGAAATTTACTTCTTCATATCTTGAGATTATAAGGCAAGGTGGTTTTCTATGTAAACTTTGGGGGTTTTGCCTCTTTAGAGCTCAACTTTGTAACTAAGGGAGGGGCAGATGAAGTTAGTAATGCATAGAGAAGGGAAACATGTGCTATTGCTTTAATCAAAACTGTCTGAAATGGCTCAGGTATAATTCTGCTAGTTGGCAACGTTACAATCTCTTAAAAATCACATGGTAATTGAATCTAATGTTTGTGCTGGAAGCTGAATGCATTTCAAATGTGAATTAGACCTATGTAATGCAGAGCAGTGGGGCATAATTAAGGCGCTTCATAACTGAGATTGTTAGATTTGCATGATACCCCCATTTTCAAGGCATCTGCACCATTTGTCTGAAAATGAACCAAACTACCTTAAGAAACTTCCCAAGGATTTGGGACAGAAGAGAGGAGTTCAACGTGATGGTTTGGGGAGGGCAGCAGTGTGCTCTGAGGTGAGCCTTCTGATGGTCTCGAGTGTTCTATGGGATGTTGGGATCCCAACTGTGCCATGGGTGACAAGATTATTTTAGAGCGTACCTAATGCTTTTTTTCTTCAGAAAACTTTGATTCCCTGAGCAAGGGGAATATTTGTTCTAGGTGATCAAGCTGAATCCAATCCAAAGTAAACCCACGATCCACATGTGCTGGAGATGTGAGAGGTCTCAGCACCTGCTGCTTTGGTCTCCTGGACCCCCTGCAGCTGAACCAAATTACTTGCTAATGGAGACACTGCTGAAAACATCTACATGGTTGGCCCATTTTCTGCTTCTCTAGCACTGGGTGGGTCTTGCGGTGGGAGTACAAGCTGTCTGAAGGCTGCTCTGGATGTCTCTGGTGAACACCAGCCCCAGAAGGGTCCACAAAGGACAGCAGGGCCTGGGAGAGGGGACCACAAAGCTGGTAGGTGGAACAGCAAAGTTCGATGCATGAAGAAAAGCTGAGAGAAAGCATGGAATCTGTGCTACCAGTGTTAGGAGGAAATAAGTTCTGTCTGTGTGTCCAAAATACTCTTAATTAGAGATGACTGGAAGATCTGATATACTGTAGAGGTTTTGACAGTGACAGAGACATGGATACCTTGGGGTGAGAGTTTTTGTTAACTTTGATTTCCAGATTGTTTGGGGCAATGTTAGATGAGTTATTCATTTTAGTTTTAAGGTTGTCAGATTTCTACAAGCTTTTATCACATTTTTAAGTTTTCTTCTGTTCATCATCTATTACTAAGACTATAGAGGCTGTAATAACTTTAAAATTTCCTTAGTTCTTGTAATATTTCTTAAACCACCTCAATCTGCCAAAACAAATAGTTCTCAATTATTGCACTCAAGATGTAAGGAAAACCCGAAGAACTCAATTAGCCTTTCCCATCGCTGCTAAGTTGACATGGGAGGGATGAAGATCATACCAAAAAAAGTAAATAAATAAAAAAATAATCATTTTTAAAAGTTTGTGTAAGTTGGAGAAGTTGTTCCCGGTCACCACTCACACAACATGGTGCCAGTATCAAAACAGTCTCTTTGCACGGAGTGTTGTGAAAGAACAGAGGAGAACAAAACGTTACCGGTAGAGCTCTGTAAAATGCATGTTTCACTTCATAAGGGCTGCTGCAATAGTTTTCTTCTGATTTTGACCTTTGTGGGTTTAACGTTACAATGTTGTGGTTGGAGCTTTGGATTCAGTTGGAGACAGAAACCTAAAAATAAACCTAATTTGTTCTAAGACAAAACTTGAGGTCCGTGTAACTTTAACATGCAATTACAAGTGTGCTCAGGTTCACTCAACTAGTTCCTATAGAGAATCAGTTGATAACACAGCTTTAATTTAAAGCTAGTAGCAGCACCTGCCAAAAGGCAAATCAAGCAGGTTTCCTGCAGCTTCCTATTGCTCCAGAAGCTTCTTCCAAATGAGCAGTTTTCTCTTACTGCTAATTCATTAATGCTACAGTACTGTGTGTTGCTGTCATAATAAGATGTGGAAGTTTCTCGGGGTGAATATTATCATTATGGCTACGAGCAGCAAAAAGCAAGGCAGTTGTGAACCAGGCTTTGTGGTTTGTTTGGTAGAGATGAGCGTGATGGTTCGGCGCAGCTCTGGAGCGGGGATGCCTGCGCTGGGTCCCGGCAGCTGCTGCGGCCCCAGGCGCTGGGTCTGGAGGGGGGTCCTGGCAGCTGCGGGGTGCTGGTTTGCTGGGTCTGGAGGGGGGTCCTGGCAGCTGTGGGGTCCTGGTTTGCTGGGTCTGGAGGTGGGTCCTGGCAGCTGCGGGGTGCTGGTTTGCTTCAGCTGAAGAGCCGCGGCTCTCCAAGTGCTGGTTTGCAGGAGCCTGAGGGGCTCCGGGTGGCAACGAAGGGCTCCCCACCACTGCCTGTGTTTTAAGAAGCTGTCTTCTGTAGGCTTTGGAGTAAGCTCTGTACAGCTAAGGCTAAAGCAATCCCCAAGAAACAAGGCTAGACAATAAGAGGTGAGGTTGAACTGGTTAGACGTCCAGCAAAGGAGCATTTTAAGTGCAATTGCAAAAGCTTGTCTGATCCTAAAATTTGATTAAGAACAAATGAAATAATATTGCTGGGCAGTCAGAGACTTCTCTAACTACTTTAAGCCATTACCTAAGGCAATCTATGAATATTCAATGTGCTGACCTCTCTGATAATATTGCAATCACCTGAACATAGAAATCATGGGGTTTATTTAATCCATGAAGTAGGATATGTTTTTCATTATTTTTCCCCTTGATTGATTGGCACACCTTGAACTCAACTACTCAGCAGTTAACGCTCCCTGATCATTGTATGCTGATCTCGGCTCGGCTCTTCTCATCATAGGACTGATTATTTGAAGTCTGAAGTAGTTCCGTGAGCACCTGCTAAACTAGTTTCAGATTATCGGAGTGTTTTGGGTTCTTTATTTCCCTTCTTTTTCATTATTTCTTCTAAGAAGAGTTCGCCTCTGCCCTGCGTTAGCCAGCTCTGCTGCCTCTCTCTGTGCAGCGCTGGGGATGCTGTTCCCACTGCTGCTGTCAGCTGGGGACAAAGAGAGCATTTGATTCCTTCTGTCTTTGCACCACAACATTGGGCTCAGCAAGAATACTCATTCACAGTTTCTGTGTAGGCCTGTTTCCTGGAATTTGCCCTTTCTCATTGCTCTCCTTCAGACTCTTATCAAATGGTCCAGGTCTCTCCTGAAGGGCAATGCCCAAACTGGCTAAACTTGCCCCAAAAAAAGCCTGTTGCTCTGCGCAACTTGCCAACTATCCCCTTGTTTATGCATGTATCTTTGTCTCTTTCAAAACTGTGGTGTTCCTGATTCCTACTCAGTCTAATTTAGTGTAATTGCTAGATCCTTTTCTAAAGATTTTCCTCCATCCTGTATTTCCGCAGTGTAGTATTTTTGCATGTTCTAGTTGAAATGCACTCTGTTGTTTGTGCTAGTTCCCCAGCTTGTCAGGACCATTTGCAATTCTGATCCAATCCTCCAAGACATTTGCAGTCCCTTCTGGCTGGAGGTCATTTGCAGGTGTACTGAGAATACTCTATATCCTGCCTTCCAGGTCACTGTAATATGGCATTGAACAGCGCTGGCTCAGGACAGATCCCCAAGGAATACCTTTGTTTTGTGCATCCTTCCAATTTGACAGTACACAATCAATAAGTCCTCCCTGCTTGAGTCACCCTGTCTTTCTCGCATCCACCTACGGTAGATTCAGCTGCACTGTGTGTCCATGACTGATACAAAAATAGCATGGGAAACAGTGTCAGAGACTTACTAGGTGAAATATGACATTTACCCTTCCCCCTTTGCCACAAGGTCTCCTACTTTGTTGCAGAAGTAAATGATACTGTTTTGACATTATTTTTATGTGACAGATCACGTGTGGTGCTGTTCATCTCCTTCATGTCCTCCGTGGCCTTACAAATCACTTGTTTATTTGTTCCAGAATCCTTGACTGCCCTTTCATTCCTCACTCCGCCATCCTCCCCCATGTTCAGCGGGGGCACTGTCATTTTCCAGTTGTCCTGGGCATGTTCTATGACTTCTCGAAGGTGAACTCCTAATGATGTCCCTGACTGGTTCTGCGTAACAACCTACAGGCTATTTACCTTAGAAACTAGTTGGCTGAAGCAATCGGAAAGAGATGACTGACCTAAGTACCTTTGAGTCTGGTTTAGTGTTGGGTTTTTTTGGTTTTGTTTTTTTCCCTTAATGTAGCTGGTGATAGTTACTTCCATCATAGGTCTTAATTGTTAAGCATCTACGTGGTGGTTGTGGTTTAATCTGGTAGGCAGCTAAACACCACACACAGCCGCTCACTTGCCCCCACCCCCTGCAGAGAATCAGGGGAAAAAATAAAAGTGAAACTCATGGGTTAAGATTAATACAGTTTAATTGGACAGAAAGGAAAAGCAATAATAATAATTATAAAAGAATATATAAAACAAGCGATGCACAATACAGTTGCTCACCACCCACTGACCAATGCCCGGTCTGTCCCTGAGCAGCAACCGCCTTCCCTGGCCATCTCCCCCCAGTTTATATACTGAGCATGACATCATATGGTACAGTATATCCCTTTGGTCAGTTGGGGTCAGCTCTCCTGGCTGTGTCCACCCCACCTTCTACTCGGCAGACCAGTGTGAGAAGCTGAAAACTCCTTGACTCCTTAGCAACAACCAAAACATTGCTGTGTTATCATCATTATTCTCATTCTAAATCCAAACCACAGCACTATGCCAGCTACTAGAAAGAAAATTAACTCTATCCCATCTGACACCACAACACTGGTGTTGACCTTATGATGGAGATTATTGCTCAAAAGAAAGCCTCAAAATCATCAGCATTCACCTCTGCCAAGCAGCACTATGACCCTCAGGGCTTTCCTTCAATTATTCAGTTACTTGCCCAGTTTCTTAGTTGTACCAAGTTTTGTGATTTCATGGCCCTTGCTCCAGCCCACTTTGCCATCTGTCAGTGCTGCCCTGTCAGGGCTGGGTGCTCTGTAATGCCTGGGAGCGCAGGGAAAGGCCCTGGGGGTGCTCTGGGGTTTGGGGGTGGCCTCCCTCCTGCTGCTCTGGAGCTGCTCAGCCATCACACAGACATAATTGTCTCTGAGAGCCACATCCATCCCTCGTTCTAGGTCTATGCTAAGCCAGTGTAGACTAATTAGATGATCTGGCCCTCATTTGAGCATTTAGGAGGCAGAAGGCAACTGGTAAATATCACAGACAGCCCTTGTCTCCATGCTGAGCTGCTCCATCGGGTTTCTGCCGCACGCGGCTGTGTTTGGCGGAGCCAAAGCTCCGCAGCTGGGAGGAAATTGCAGACAATGAAAGTCCTTTGGCCCAACCGGTCATTGTGATCTATGGAAGAGTAGTGTTAATTTATATAAAGTGGCTTTTGCTAAGGCTGCTTCTACTTGAATTTGATTTTGAAAAGAAGGAATTATTCTGCCTCCTTACTGCAGACTTCATAATGCTTATTGTGTTCTCCGGTTGGGTCACTCGGTACCTGAAGCATCCCACTGCTTTTCTGCTGCAGATAAAATGGTGCCTTTTGTTTCCCCTTGTTCAGGCCTGACCTCTCCTCTTACCCTGCCATCCACATCTCTCTGACATCTCAATTTTTGTGGGCTCAGCTGGTGCATGAGGAAGCCTTTGTGGAGGATTTAAAGGAGACAGTCTCACAGGTCCTGACACCTTCCTTCTACTTGCAGCCCTTGGCCTCTCACAACTGCAGCAGGGTCCTTCCTGCAGTGCCCCAGTTCGGTCTGATTCATCTTCCTTCCAGCAAATCCGCCATGGGAGCCCTCTCTCCTCTGCGTGGGAAATCGTGTTCCTCAGAGGGCAGATGACGTGAGGTGACGGCCCAGTCCCCAGCTTTCCTGGCTGGCGCTGCTCGGGGAAGTTCAGCTTGGATGATATGTGAGCCATCCTCAGCATTGCAGCCAATTCCCATGGGAGTCAGTCCTTTTACGTCCCAAGATTGAAATGGGCTTTTGGTCCTTGAGGGCTTATAGGCATGGATTGGTAAGTAATGGGGGAATTTTCTGATATATATACTTTCTAAAAAATAAAATGTTTACTTCTTTTCGTACATGTATGAAAAAGCCCGCAGGCCTTGGCAGGTGCTCTGGAATTGCTGTGCCTGCGTTTGCTGCCTGTACTAGGCCATTTACTCAATATGCATTCACCACAGCAGTCCAGTGATGTTCATCCTACAGGAGCCCTTCTCTTTGTGGGATAACCCATGGTTCAGCATTAGGCCACAGTGACTCTTGATGTATGTGTTGAAGAGGCAGGAGGTGGTTTGGACGTTGCCCTTGCCAAGAGCAGCCTCGTCGGGGAGCGCTGGCCTGGGGCGGCTGGATCCTGGGTAGGGCCTTGGTCTGCTGGGCAGCCGGACCCAAGACTTCCCTGAGGTACAATATCATCTCCTCTCTTTAACAAATATTGTTTTCCTCCTCCTCTGCACTTCCTCTGACCAGGATCCATTCCCAAATCTTGATTTTTACTTCCACTGTCTCCTTTCTGCTACTTGTTCCCCAAGCTGGAAAAAACGAGTAAAACCTTTACAACTAACAATGCACTGCTACTCTCACCCTGACCTTTTCTCCTTGTACCTCTTCTAGCTTTCTTTACTTATAACCCCTCACCTCATTTTCATTCTTATTACTCCTGTCATGCTTGTCACTTGCTCATTTTAAGATTTTTCTGCACCTGATAGATCTGGTAAATGAGAATTGGATTGCTAATAATTAGATAAATTTCTGCGTGAAGACAGGGTCAGAAGGTCAAGGCTAGCTAGTTCTGAAGAAAAGTAGTAGGAGTTGATGTATAAATCAGAATTCAAAGTCAAATTCCTTCCTATTCCTGTTTTAATAATAGGACATGGGAATATTAAATTCCATTGAAAGACAAAAATGTGAGAAATATATTTTTTTAACACAATACATTATGAGTGCATTGAACTTGCTCCCTTTGGGTATCAGCATATAGTGATGTTCATGGGAAAAGGAATGAGTTTATTTATATGACCCATGAGAATTCATACCATTAGAGAAGATTTAATAGAAGAAATTTGTAAGATGTATGCTTAAGGTATACTTATAAAGCCCCCTGGCTTCATGACCATTGAGAGGAGGGAGTTTTGCTGTGAAATACGTAGCTGGTAGCAGGCTCTGCTTGGAGACCGTAGGGCTTTGTGGGCAGCCTGGCTGCACGTGCCTGTTGGCTTTGTTCAGGATGGTAAAACTGGCATCTCTGTATTTCAGAGAAGCTTCAAGAGGTCTCTTAATGAGAACACACAGCTAGATGGATTTTAGTTTTATACAACTTTCGGTATTAAACACACAGGATAAGGCTCTGAAGGAGTTTGTGCTTTGTGCCCCCTGTGCACATCTGAAAGCCGTTCTGAGTGGGAGAGCTAATACCTGGAAGATGCATTGCCGACCACACACCTTCATACATCTCCCCACCCTCAGATGCGTGCACACGTATATAAACATACGTGCACTCTAAGAAGCATTTTCTCCTATTACATTTTTTTTAGTATTAAACATAAATATTTTTGTTACCATTTTGCTTTTTGTTACCTCTTTAAAGCAGATGCTAACTAGCATATTAGACCCAAAATCAACCACAAAAAGCTGTTGCTGACTGATGCAGAACAGCAGGGTATTTGATTGGAAATAACTGCAAATATCACAGCAATAGCGTTGGCAATAGAGTAATAAAACTAAGCACATCTCTAGAGGGCTTTGCATACTGCATGATCTAAGCTTTGTAAATCTTCTGTCATGCAGCAAAATACCAGTATAGCTCATTTACAATAGACAAGTGAAGGTAGAGAGTGAGTCAGTCTCCAGAAGTCAAAGGGAACCCTCATCAGCTGTGCACACTGGCGCTGGTGGGTGCACGCTGGCTGCCCTGCTGGGCAGGGATTAGCTAAACCCTTTTAAAATCAGAAAAAGAAGATAGAAAAGACTTGGTTCAGCAACACTCTGATTCAAAGAGGAAACTCACAGTTGCTCAGTTTGCTGTGGGGCACAATGAGGAGGCACCGTGCTTGTTGCTGTCCCGAGCAAACCGAGGATGTCTCACCCCGTGCACAGACAGACTGACCAGGTGGAGCTGGGAGGTGTGTGAAGTTACCCTGTGGGACTGTTGCTCAGGGTGCTACTGCTCTCCAGCCCCCGGCAAAGCGGAGGTTTTCACTGTGGAGGCATCCGCATCAATAATGTTAGAGGAACAGGTATTATTGTAAGTCTTTGATAAATAGCTACAACAAATAAGGGGCAGATAAGATGCTGTGATAAAAAGACAAATAGGTTACACGCTAACCTCTGAGCCCTGCAAATTACCATGCCCCGCACTAATTATTTCTGCTTTAATGGGTTATGTTTGGAATAGAGACGTGGCCGTTGCAGTTGGGGGCAGCTCGGAGAGGAGCCCCCGGTCTCGCTGTGCTGCGCAGCCCGGCCGCGGCAGGGAGGGCTGGCCGGCTCCGCGCCTGCCGGCCTCGGTGGCAGCGCTGGGTTTGCCTTTAGCCGTGATAAATGAGTTTTTACTGATGGGTTTTTGGCTGGCCTTTTCCAGGCGTTTGGCACACAGCTGAGCTAGTTGTCATAGCAGTAATGGGACTGCCTATGATCCCCATAAGGGGTCAGTTTGCTGATGGATTATCTTGCCCTTTCCTTTCTCACTTGGAATGTGAAAAATGCAGTTCTTATGTTTTCTTGAAATTACCTGATCCACAATTCCAGCTTGGGACCCTTGGTGTATTTGGACGCTTGGGTGGAAAGTGTTGGTATGACAGAAAGAGATGAAAATCACAGGAGTGGGGTGCGATTTTAGTCTTTGAACCTTGTTAAATCTGGAGTACTAGAGGGCATATCTTGGGTTCAGTGTCCATATTTAATTTCTGTTTGTGTAAGAATAAGCAGTGCTCACTTATCTCTGCATCATTTACCAATTACATAAACAACATTAATAATTATGATTCATTTATTTAGATTTTTTTTTTCTTGTGGGATTTCCATGAGCACAGGGGTTTAGAGAGAATCAAAAGAATATGGCTAGGTTACTAGTAAGGTATTACTTCACGCTTGCTCTGACTGTCACAGAATCCCAGAATGTCAGGGGTTGGAAGGGACCTGGAAAGCTCATCCAGTGCAATCCCCCCATGGAGCAGGAACACCCAGATGAGGTTACACAGGAAGGTGTCCAGGCGGGTTGGAATGTCTGCACAGAAGGAGACTCCACAACCCCCCTGGGCAGCCTGGGCCAGGCTCTGCCACCCTCACTGGGAAGAGGTTTTTTCTCATATTTAAGTGGAAGCTCCTGTGTTCCAGTTTGTACCCATTGCCCCTTGCCCTATCATTGGTTGTCACCGAGAAGAGCCTGGCTCCATCCTCCTGACACTCACGCTTTACATAATTATGAACATTAATGAGGTCACCCCTCAGTCTTCTCCAAGCTAAAGAGCCCCAGCTCCCTCAGCCTTTCAGTCATTTCCATTTGATTCAGTGTGCGAGTGCAGTGGCCACAATCTGATTCTTCATGGACATGATAAAAATCTTCCAAGCTGAACATTCATTGACAGCCTGTTTGGATGGCCCTGAAGATAACTTGCAGCAGTTTCGAGGCAGGTTTGTTTGTGGGGAAAATAACTAAACTTAGGGCACCGTCTCAACATGACATGCTTATAATTCGCTTGTCTTGTGAACATACAGAAGTTTCCAGTGTCAAGCTCCGGCTTTTGTTAAATTCAGAATTTCAGTGCGTTTAAGGAGCAGTGATCAATAGTTCTTCACATCTTTCTCTCTTTCTGATGTGCAGAATTTGCTGAGCATGGCTGAGAGGCACAGCTGTGAGTAACAGGCTGCTATTCATTCCTCCGGGAGACACTGGCCTGTTTTGGCAAAATGATTATTTTTTGGAAGAAAAATTTTGATTCCTTCTAGAAGCCTTAAGAAGCTGAAAAAATACACATTTTCAGTTCAGAACTGGAGAAAATTTAAATGTTTTTAGCTTTCCCATGAAAAGTGGACTTCTTCAGGAGACAACAAACACATTTCCCATGCTGTAACCATCCCCTCAGACATCCCCCACAAAGATTCCCCAATGCATTCATAAAAGAAAATTAGGAGGAGAAGTTTTAAGTAACCTTCGTATGTACAAAGGGAATTTTTATCATCTTTCAGTTTGCAGAAGAAAATCTCATTTCTGGAGAAGAAGCACCCAGACATACCTCTTTTAATGAATTTCAGCCATGAGCATCAGTTTGTGATATATTGGCTAAAGTCGAGGTAAGAGAGTGGGATATTGATAGTGCTGCGAGTAGGGGAGAGATTGGCAGATAGCCTGTCTCACATTTTGCAGAAGAAATGACAAATCTGTATTATTTACTGTCTTAAAATAACTCACCATAGTCCAAAGCTCCCCTCTGTACTTAGCCAAAGCTCATGATGACTTACAATAATTTCACTGAGTTGGCCTTTCACAGCAAGGATGCTGGGACTGAGCCACCTACCAGTTCACCTGTATTAAGTGCTCAACCCCTATTGTTTATAACTAGGGCAGGAGAGGAGACAACCTTCTGATTTCCTGCTCCTCCAAGAGCAGCAGAACCGCTGGGCTGCCCCTGTGGACTCTTGGGGCCACTGGACATTTAATTATTTGGTAAGTGGCACATGGGAAAATGGGAGGCTGGGAGGGCTCCTGGCCAGGACAGCCCCAGGGTGCCCAGACACATCCTGGTCCTGTTTCTGCTGGGAGCTGGGCATGGGGAAAGGTCCGTGCTGGCACCCAGGCTCTTCCCAGGGAGCCTTTCAATGAAATAGATAAATTCTCCTTTTTGGGTGGAGCTGGGGGGAAGTTCATTGATCGATATTTTTTCCGACAAAACACGTTTTGCCAGAAAGTCCCTACCTTCTCCTAATTAGAGGGCTGTATCTGGCCTCTGTGTTTCAGGCTGATAATTCTGTTTGGGGATCAGATGGTGAATTTTTTACCACTGAGAGCAATTTCCTAAAAATCTGTTTAGTATTCTGGCAGTTTGCAGGATGGGAAAAAGAATTAAAAATGCTTAGGGGCAAATTTTCTGGTTGGTGCACAGGGAGTTTTAATGTATAATAACTGCAGCTGGGTGGGTAACTCGCTACACTGGAAATTTACTTCTTCATATCTTGAGATTATAAGGCAAGGTGGTTTTCTATGTAAACTTTGGGGGTTTTGCCTCTTTAGAGCTCAACTTTGTAACTAAGGGAGGGGCAGATGAAGTTAGTAATGCATAGAGAAGGGAAACATGCGCTATTGCTTTAATCAAAACTGGCTGAAATGGCTCAGGTATAATTCTGCTAGTTGGCAACGTTACAATCTCTTAAAAATCACATGGTAATTGAATCTAATGTTTGTGCTGGAAGCTGAATGCATTTCA
The DNA here is from genome assembly GCF_964273445.1 of Streptopelia decaocto. Classification (NCBI taxonomy): domain Eukaryota; kingdom Metazoa; phylum Chordata; class Aves; order Columbiformes; family Columbidae; genus Streptopelia; species Streptopelia decaocto. The sequence goes on along the minus strand of NC_138666.1, from coordinate 15,933,574 downwards.
AATGTGAATTAGACCTATGTAATGCAGAGCAGTGGGGCATAATTAAGGCGCTTCATAACTGAGATTGTTAGATTTGCATGATACCCCCATTTTCAAGGCATCTGCACCATTTGTCTGAAAATGAACCAAACTACCTTAAGAAACTTCCCAAGGATTTGGGACAGAAGAGAGGAGTTCAACGTGATGGTTTGGGGAGGGCAGCAGTGTGCTCTGAGGTGAGCCTTCTGATGGTCTGGAGTGTTCTATGGGATGTTGGGATCCCAACTGTGCCATGGGTGACAAGATTATTTTAGAGCGTACCTAATGCTTTTTTTCTTCAGAAAACTTTGATTCCCTGAGCAAGGGGAATATTTGTTCTAGGTGATCAAGCTGAATCCAATCCAAAGTAAACCCATGATCCACACGTGCTGGAGATGTGAGAGGTCTCAGCACCTGCTGCTTTGGTCTCCTGGACCCCCTGCAGCTGAACCAAATTACTTGCTAATGGAGACACTGCTGAAAACATCTACATGGTTGGCCCATTTTCTGCTTCTCTAGCACTGGGTGGGTCTTGCGGTGGGAGTACAAGCTGTCTGAAGGCTGCTCTGGATGTCTCTGGTGAACACCAGCCCCAGAAGGGTCCACAAAGGACAGCAGGGCCTGGGAGAGGGGACCACAAAGCTGGTAGGTGGAACAGCAAAGTTCGATGCATGAAGAAAAGCTGAGAGAAAGCATGGAATCTGTGCTACCAGTGTTAGGAGGAAATAAGTTCTGTCTGTGTGTCCAAAATACTCTTAATTAGAGATGACTGGAAGATCTGATATACTGTAGAGGTTTTGACAGTGACAGAGACATGGATACCTTGGGGTGAGAGTTTTTGTTAACTTTGATTTCCAGATTGTTTGGGGCAATGTTAGATGAGTTATTCATTTTAGTTTTAAGGTTGTCAGATTTCTACAAGCTTTTATCACATTTTTAAGTTTTCTTCTGTTCATCATCTATTACTAAGACTATAGAGGCTGTAATAACTTTAAAATTTCCTTAGTTCTTGTAATATTTCTTAAACCACCCCAATCTGCCAAAACAAATAGTTCTCAATTATTGCACTCAAGATGTAAGGAAAACCCGAAGAACTCAATTAGCCTTTCCCATCGCTGCTAAGTTGACATGGGAGGGATGAAGATCATACCAAAAAAAGTAAATAAATAAAAAAATAATCATTTTTAAAAGTTTGTGTAAGTTGGAGAAGTTGTTCCCGGTCACCACTCACACAACATGGTGCCAGTATCAAAACAGTCTCTTTGCACAGAGTGTTGTGAAAGAACAGAGGAGAACAAAACGTTACCGGCAGAGCTCTGTAAAATGCATGTTTCACTTCATAAGGGCTGCTGCAATAGTTTTCTTCTGATTTTGACCTTTGTGGGTTTAACGTTACAATGTTGTGGTTGGAGCTTTGGATTCAGTTGGAGACAGAAACCTAAAAATAAACCTAATTTGTTCTAAGACAAAACCTGAGGTCCGTGTAACTTTAACATGCAATTACAAGTGTGCTCAGGTTCACTCAACTAGTTCCTATAGAGAATCAGTTGATAACACAGCTTTAATTTAAAGCTAGTAGCAGCACCTGCCAAAAGGCAAATCAAGCAGGTTTCCTGCAGCTTCCTATTGCTCCAGAAGCTTCTTCCAAATGAGCAGTTTTCTCTTACTGCTAATTCATTAATGCTACAGTACTGTGTGTTGCTGTCAGAATAAGATGTGGAAGTTTCTCGGGGTGAATATTATCATTATGGCTACGAGCAGCAAAAAGCAAGGCGGTTGTGAACCAGGCTTTGTGGTTTGTTTGGTAGAGATGAGCGTGATGGTTCGGCGCAGCTCTGGAGCGGCGATGCCTGCGCTGGGTCCCGGCAGCTGCTGCGGCCCCAGGCGCTGGGTCTGGAGGGGGGTCCTGGCAGCTGCGGGGTGCTGGTTTGCTGGGTCTGGAGGGGGGTCCTGGCAGCTGCGGGGTGCTGGTTTGCTGGGTCTGGAGGGGGGTCCTGGCAGCTGCGGGGTGCTGGTTTGCTGGGTCTGGAGGGGGGTCCTGGCAGCTGCGGGGTGCTGGTTTGCTGGGTCTGGAGGGGGGTCCTGGCAGCTGCGGGGTGCTGGTTTGCTGGGTCTGGAGGGGGGTCCTGGCAGCTGCGGGGTGCTGGTTTGCTGGGTCTGGAGGGGGGTCCTGGCAGCTGCGGGGTGCTGGTTTGCTGGGTCTGGAGGGGGGTCCTGGCAGCTGCGGGGTGCTGGTTTGCTGGGTCTGGAGGGGGGTCCTGGCAGCTGCGGGGTGCTGGTTTGCTGGGTCTGGAGGGGGGTCCTGGCAGCTGCGGGGTGCTGGTTTGCTTCAGCTGAAGAGCCGCGGCTCTCCAAGTGCTGGTTTGCAGGAGCCTGAGGGGCTCTGGGTGGCAACGAAGGGCTCCCCACCACTGCCTGTGTTTTAAGAAGCTGTCTTCTGTAGGCTTTGGAGTAAGCTCTGTACAGCTAAGGCTAAAGCAATCCCCAAGAAACAAGGCTAGACAATAAGAGGTGAGGTTGAACTGGTTAGACGTCCAGCAAAGGAGCATTTTAAGTGCAATTGCAAAAGCTTGTCTGATCCTAAAATTTGATTAAGAACAAATGAAATAATATTGCTGGGCAGTCAGAGACTTCTCTAACTACTTTAAGCCATTACCTAAGGCAATCTATGAATATTCAATGTGCTGACCTCTCTGATAATATTGCAATCACCTGAACATAGAAATCATGGGGTTTATTTAATCCATGAAGTAGGATATGTTTTTCATTATTTTTCCCCTTGATTGATTGGCACACCTTGAACTCAACTACTCAGCAGTTAACGCTCCCTGATCATTGTATGCTGATCTCGGCTCGGCTCTTCTCATCATAGGACTGATTATTTGAAGTCTGAAGTAGTTCCGTGAGCACCTGCTAAACTAGTTTCAGATTATCGGAGTGTTTTGGGTTCTTTATTTCCCTTCTTTTTCATTATTTCTTCTAAGAAGAGTTCGCCTCTGCCCTGCGTTAGCCAGCTCTGCTGCCTCTCTCTGTGCAGCGCTGGGGATGCTGTTCCCACCGCTGCTGTCAGCTGGGGACAAAGAGAGCATTTGATTCCTTCTGTCTTTGCACCACAACATTGGGCTCAGCAAGAATACTCATTCACAGTTTCTGTGTAGGCCTGTTTCCTGGAATTTGCCCTTTCTCATTGCTCTCCTTCAGACTCTTATCAAATGGTCCAGGTCTCTCCTGAAGGGCAATGCCCAAACTGGCTAAACTTGCCCCCAAAAAAGCCTGTTGCTCTGCGCAACTTGCCAACTATCCCCTTGTTTATGCATGTATCTTTGTCTCTTTCAAAACTGTGGTGTTCCTGATTCCTACTCAGTCTAATTTAGTGTAATTGCTAGATCCTTTTCTAAAGATTTTCCTCCATCCTGTATTTCGGCAGTGTAGTATTTTTGCATGTTCTAATTGAAATGCACTCTGTTGTTTGTGCTAGTTCCCCAGCTTGTCAGGACCATTTGCAATTCTGATCCAATCCTCCAAGACATTTGCAGTCCCTTCTGGCTGGAGGTCATTTGCAGGTGTACTGAGAATACTCTATATCCTGCCTTCCAGGTCACTGTAATATGGCATTGAACAGCGCTGGCTCAGGACAGATCCCCAAGGAATACCTTTGTTTTGTGCATCCTTCCAATTTGACAGTACACAATCAATAAGTCCTCCCTGCTTGAGTCACCCTGTCTTTCTCGCATCCACCTACGGTAGATTCAGCTGCACTGTGTGTCCATGGCTGATACAAAAATAGCATGGGAAACAGTGTCAGAGACTTACTAGGTGAAATATGACATTTACCCTTCCCCCTTTGCCACAAGGTCTCCTACTTTGTTGCAGAAGTAAATGATACTGTTTTGACATTATTTTTATGTGACAGATCACGTGTGGTGCTGTTCATCTCCTTCATGTCCTCCGTGGCCTTACAAATCACTTGTTTATTTGTTCCAGAATCCTTGACTGCCCTTTCATTCCTCACTCCGCCATCCTCCCCCATGTTCAGCGGGGGCACTGTCATTTTCCAGTTGTCCTGGGCATGTTCTATGACTTCTCGAAGGTGAACTCCTAGTGATGTCCCTGACTGGTTCTGCGTAACAACCTACAGGCTATTTACCTTAGAAACTAGTTGGCTGAAGCAATCGGAAAGAGATGACTGACCTAAGTACCTTTGAGTCTGGTTTAGTGTTGGGTTTTTTTGGTTTTGTTTTTTTCCCTTAATTTAGCTGGTGATAGTTACTTCCATCATAGGTCTTAATTGTTAAGCATCTACGTGGTGGTTGTGGTTTAATCTGGTAGGCAGCTAAACACCACACACAGCCGCTCACTTGCCCCCACCCCCTGCAGAGAATCAGGGGAAAAAATAAAAGTGAAACTCATGGGTTAAGATTAATACAGTTTAATTGGACAGAAAGGAAAAGCAATAATAATAATTATAAAAGAATATATAAAACAAGCGATGCACAATACAGTTGCTCACCACCCACTGACCAATGCCCGGTCTGTCCCTGAGCAGCAACCGCCTTCCCTGGCCATCTCCCCCCAGTTTATATACTGAGCATGACATCATATGGTACAGTATATCCCTTTGGTCAGTTGGGGTCAGCTCTCCTGGCTGTGTCCACCCCACCTTCTACTCGGCAGACCAGTGTGAGAAGCTGAAAACTCCTTGACTCCTTAGCAACAACCAAAACATTGCTGTGTTATCATCATTATTCTCATTCTAAATCCAAACCACAGCACTATACCAGCTACTAGAAAGAAAATTAACTCTATCCCATCTGACACCACAACACTGGTGTTGACCCTGTGATGGAGATTATTGCTCAAAAGAAAGCCTCAAAATCATCAGCATTCACCTCTGCCAAGCAGTACTATGACCCTCAGGGCTTTCCTTCAATTATTCAGTTACTTGCCCAGTTTCTTAGTTGTACCAAGTTTTGTGATTTCATGGCCCTTGCTCCAGCCCACTTTGCCATCTGTCAGTGCTGCCCTGTCAGGGCTGGGTGCTCTGTAATGCCTGGGAGTGCGGGGAAAGGCCCTGGGGGTGCTCTGGGGTTTGGGGGTGGCCTCCCTCCTGCTGCTCTGGAGCTGCTCAGCCATCACACAGACATAATTGTCTCTGAGAGCCACATCCATCCCTCGTTCTAGGTCTATGCTAAGCCAGTGTAGACTAATTAGATGATCTGGCCCTCATTTGAGCATTTAGGAGGCAGAAGGCAACTCGTAAATATCACAGACAGCCCTTGTCTCCATGCTGAGCTGCTCCATCGGGTTTCTGTCGCACGCGGCTGTGTTTGGCGGAGCCAAAGCTCCGCAGCTGGGAGGAAATTGCAGACAATGAAAGTCCTTTGGCCCAACCGGTCATTGTGATCTATGGAAGAGTGGTGTTAATTTATATAAAGTGGCTTTTGCTAAGGCTGCTTCTACTTGAATTTGATTTTGAAAAGAAGGAATTATTCTGCCTCCTTACTGCAGACTTCATAATGCTTATTGTGTTCTCCGGTTGGGTCACTCGGTACCTGAAGCATCCCGCTGCTTTTCTGCTGCAGATAAAATGGTGCCTTTTGTTTCCCCTTGTTCAGGCCTGACCTCTCCTCTTACCCTGCCATCCACATCTCTCTGACATCTCAATTTTTGTGGGCTCAGCTGGTGCATGAGGAAGCCTTTGTGGAGGATTTAAAGGAGACAGTCTCACAGGTCCTGACACCTTCCTTCTACTTGCAGCCCTTGGCCTCTCACAACTGCAGCGGGGTCCTTCCTGCAGTGCCCCAGTTCGGTCTGATTCATCTTCCTTCCAGCAAATCCGCCATGGGAGCCCTCTCTCCTCTGCGTGGGAATCGCGTTCCTCAGAGGGCAGATGACGTGAGGTGACGGCCCAGTCCCCAGCTTTCCTGGCTGGCGCTGCTCGGGGAAGTTCAGCTTGGATGATATGTGAGCCATCCTCAGCATTGCAGCCAATTCCCACGGGAGTCAGTCCTTTTACGTCCCAAGATTGAAATGGGCTTTTGGTCCTTGAGGGCTTATAGGCATGGATTGGTAAGTAATGGGGGAATTTTCTGATATATATACTTTCTAAAAAATAAAATGTTTACTTCTTTTCGTACATGTATGAAAAAGCCCGCAGGCCTTGGCAGGTGCTCTGGAATTGCTGTGCCTGCGTTTGCTGCCTGTACTAGGCCATTTACTCAATATGCATTCACCACAGCAGTCCAGTGATGTTCATCCTACAGGAGCCCTTCTCTTTGTGGGATAACCCATGGTTCAGCATTAGGCCACAGTGACTCTTGATGTATGTGTTGAAGAGGCAGGAGGTGGTTTGGACGTTGCCCTTGCCAAGAGCAGCCTCGTCAGGGAGCGCTGGCCTGGGGCGGCTGGATCCTGGGTAGGGCCTTGGTCTGCTGGGCAGCCGGACCCAGGTCTTCCCTGAGGTACAATATCATCTCCTCTCTTTAACAAATATTGTTTTCCTCCTCCTCTGCTCTTCCAAGCTCTTTTGACCAGGATCCATTCCCAAATCTTGATTTTTATTTTACTTTCACTGTCTCCTTTCTGCTACTTGTTCCCCAAGCTGGAAAAAACGAGTAAAACCTTTACAACTAACAATGCACTGCTACTCTCACCCTGACCTTTTCTCCTTGTACCTCTTCTAGCTTTCTTTACTTATAACCCCTCACCTCATTTTCATTCTTATTACTCCTGTCATGCTTGTCACTTGCTCATTTTAAGATTTTTCTGCACCTGATAGATCTGGTAAATGAGAATTGGATTGCTAATAATTAGATAAATTTCTGCGTGAAGACAGGGTCAGAAGGTCAAGGCTAGCTAGTTCTGAAGAAAAGTAGTAGGAGTTGATGTATAAATCAGAATTCAAAGTCAAATTCCTTCCTATTCCTGTTTTAATAATAGGACATGGGAATATTAAATTCCATTGAAAGACAAAAATGTGAGAAATATATTTTTTTAACACAATACATTATGAGTGCATTGAACTTGCTCCCTTTGGGTATCAGCATATAGTGATGTTCGTGGAAAAAGGAATGAGTTTATTTATATGACCCATGAGAATTCATACCATTAGAGAAGATTTAATAGAAGAAATTTGTAAGATGTATGCTTAAGGTATACTTATAAAGCCCCCTGGCTTCATGACCATTGAGAGGAGGGAGTTTTGCTGTGAAATACGTAGCTGGTAGCAGGCTCTGCTTGGAGACCGTAGGGCTTGTGGGCAGCCTGGCTGCACGTGCCTGTTGGCTTTGTTCAGGATGGTAAAACTGGCATCTCTGTATTTCAGAGAAGCTTCAAGAGGTCTCTTAATGAGAACACACAGCTAGATGGATTTTAGTTTTATACAACTTTCGGTATTAAACACACAGGATAAGGCTCTGAAGGAGTTTGTGCTTTGTGCCCCCTGTGCACATCTGAAAGCCGTTCTGAGTGGGAGAGCTAATACCTGGAAGATGCATTGCCGACCACACACCTTCATACATCTCCCCACCCTCAGATGCGTGCACACGTATATAAACATACGTGCACTCTAAGAAGCATTTTCTCCTATTACATTTTTTTTAGTATTAAACATAAATATTTTTGTTACCATTTTGCTTTTTGTTACCTCTTTAAAGCAGATGCTAACTAGCATATTAGACCCAAAATCAACCACAAAAAGCTGTTGCTGACTGATGCAGAACAGCAGGGTATTTGATTGGAAATAACTGCAAATATCACAGCAATAGCATTGGCAATAGAGTAATAAAACTAAGCACATCTCTAGAGGGCTTTGCATACTGCATGATCTAAGCTTTGTAAATCTTCTGTCATGCAGCAAAATACCAGTATAGCTCATTTACAATAGACAAGTGAAGGTAGAGAGTGAGTCAGTCTCCAGAAGTCAAAGGGAACCCTCATCAGCTGTGCACACTGGCGCTGGTGGGTGCACGCTGGCTGCCCTGCTGGGCAGGGATTAGCTAAACCCTTTTAAAATCAGAAAAAGAAGATAGAAAAGACTTGGTTCAGCAACACTCTGATTCAAAGAGGAAACTCACAGTTGCTCAGTTTGCTGTGGGGCACAATGAGGAGGCACCGTGCTTGTTGCTGTCCCGAGCAAACCGAGGATGTCTCACCCCGTGCACAGACAGACTGACCAGGTGGAGCTGGGAGGTGTGTGAAGTTACCCTGTGGGACTGTTGCTCAGGGTGCTGCTGCTCTCCAGCCCCCGGCAAAGCGGAGGTTTTCACTGTGGAGGCATCCGCATCAATAATGTTAGAGGAACAGGTATTATTGTAAGTCTTTGATAAATAGCTACAACAAATAAGGGGCAGATAAGATGCTGTGATAAAAAGACAAATAGGTTACATGAGATACACTAGGAGGAAAACAAGTTAGATAGCTTTATAAATCACACCAAGGAGCTATGTGACACCAAAGTTTGCTCTTTGCTAGACAGGCTAATGGGGAAAGTATGGGCAGTACCTACAACCAGGACAGCCGGACAGTGGTAAATGAGAGAAATTAGGTGTAAAGAGAGCCTCTGGGATTACAGGGAATTATTATTGTTTTATCAATACACAATTTAGACCTGGCAGCTCGGCAGACCTGGGCTCACATCTATCCTTCCACTTTTATCAATGACTTCAGCTTAAAGAACAGCAAAAATGTTCACAAAGGACTTGAGGTCCCTGCAGAAACTTCAGGTGATGCCAGTGGTCCTTGGAGCAGACCTCGTGTTTTCCTTCCCATTGCTGTTGAAGTGCTCTGTGCTTCTTGATCCCTCTTGATGTGGGGTCCCCATTCACACCCTCGGGGAGCAGGGTCGGGGATTTCATCCCCTGCCGAGCAAAAGGGCACATCACCCAGCTCTGCCCATACGGCAGCGGGGTAGGAACCTTGGTAACATCCTTTTTGCAGGGATGTGGGGGCAGGCAATCCAGGAGCCAAGTGGGGGTGTTGTCAGGATTTCTGAAAGTCTCTCTGGAGCTGATGTGTTTCATCCCTTTTTAGAATCTCCTTGAGCTAAATGATGCATTGATAAACTGTCGAGGATAAATAGTGTTTTCCAGACATTACCAGACAGTGGGGACTTTTTCAATAATCCTTTGTCACCATTTAAGATCAAAAAGGTTTGTAACCAGTGGAATGGGAGGAAAAAAAAAGCTTCTTGATACTGCAGCGAGTGTTTAAGTATCCCATTGTTTAGTTAATGTGTTTTGACAGATATGGTTTCAAGATGCATAAAAGTCTAAAAAAACCCCAACTATATAAACCTCATCAGTTGAGGATTGGAATTTAGATTTACTTCTGACTGAACAGAGCTATTGTGTTGTACCGTGAAGCTAGTGAAAATGCATAGCCCTAACAGCGCGTGGATTTAAAACACTATATACCAGGTGGACTTGCATGGCGTGGTCAGAATACTAAGTGTCACTGGCGGTTTACAATGAGACTGAGAGATTATTTGTTTTAGGAAGAAAGATGAGTAAGCCTGCTGTAAAAGTGTGAAGAATGCCTGATTGAGGGGACACATGGCAGATGGGCCGAACATCTTTCATGATGATTAAGCAGCATCAAACACTGAAGCTGGATTGCTTGTCCTGGTGATGCTGTTGCTCCCTGTGTGTCATGGCAAGTTAATCTGTGCCTCTGGCTCAGCAGTAGCAGGGGGCAGAGGATGAATTTTGGAATTTGGAGTATGTTTTATCACTTATTCTCCTTCTTGGATTTCTCTATTTGAAGTAGGGTGTATGTATGCATGAGAACAGTCAGTCTGAGCTTTGATCTGCTTCAGGATTTGACCCAACATCACTGTAATCTCTGCCATGTAGAAAAGAAGGCTTTAAAAAAGAGCATGGCACAATCTTCACCAATTTTGAGCTGGGCTTTGATAAGGTTTGTACTGCTGTTTGATTTTCTGCATCCTGCAAGCTTCTGTATGAAGTACCTGCTGTGCTAGGGCTTCAGAGGGGAATCTCAGGGGACCTTGCTCGTTACTGAAGTTCCAGCTTCTAATCTGGTCCTCGCCTCGCTTCCTGCAGAGGGAAGGTGACATGTAACCATGTCATGCAAACACATCACTTGCGAATTAATTGATTGTTTTGAGCCTTTCCCAAGCAGTACAGACCTCTTTTCCACAATGAACAGAAGCAATAACAGTACTGCTGAACAATAATGTTTGTAAAATGGTAGTTTTTGGCTAACTGAGCTTGCCAGTGCCGGCCCTTCTTGTTGGCCAGCAGGCCCTTCTGGAAGGCTGGCCAGCCAGGCTGCGGGGACATGCTGCTGGTACACGCTTCTGGCAGAAAAACGTACCGGGAAAAGCAGACGCAGCTACTGACTTGGATGTAGTTACGCTTGCTTACACTTGGACTGAGTTTGATCCTCAACTCTGTGGTAGTATTTAGGTTTCTGGTGCTTCGCTGTGTTTACCATGTGCTCAGGCCACCTACATGCAGAGGCAACGCCGCAGCTCCTCGGGGCTTACAGCAATCCTGTTAGTTAGGGTTTTGTAGGGGGTTTGCTTTTTCCCTCAAATGTATTTAAACAACTAGAAGCATCATGCTCTGCTCTACTGAGCCAGTAGCAAAGGAACTAAGCGCAACAAGAACAGCAGGCAAAACACAGCAAAGATATGGGGGATTAAACAACAGGCATCTTCTCATCTTAGCAGCAAGGCTTTTACTGAGATATCTTTACAGAAAGAACTTGGATAGTTCTGATTTTACACAGAGTTGCATTAAAAATAAATGCAAAGCATTAAGAATCTTGGAATTTCAGTCACTACAAGACTTCAGGCTCTGGCGGTATATAAATATACTTCTCTTGTTCACGGGAGTGTTGAAGTGGTTTGGGTATTCCTAGGGTAAGAGGGGAATGGTCCTGATGGATGGAGTCAGAGTTGCCACCGATGTGCTGTAAGTCTTCTCCTGGCTGCTAATGACGAGGTGCTTGCTGCTGCTCTTTGTAACCAAGAAGGCTGAGGGCTCCCCAAGGCTCGGATTCCTGTGCTCCTGGCCATCTGTAACTCTCAGTGTAGTGGGATGGCATGAGCAAGAAAATGAAAAGGGAAAAACATTGGATGTCTATAAGCGTTTTTGAAAAATCAATCAGGTAAAATGTTCGATGAATATATTCATTAGTTATTTATGCAGCTCTATAAGCTGAAAAAAGATGGGAAGGAAGAAGGTGAATCATTAGACACCTTATTCCAAATAAATAACAAAAGGCTGTCAGATCAATTATTTGTGAAATATGAATCAAGCAATTTTTTAGTCCTCTGTAGTAGCATGTTAGAGAACTACACTTAATTAGCGTTAGCTTGGCTCGCTGGTGCAAGTTGTTTTGGCCTTGAAATTCTGTAGGCCAAATTATTAAGCTATGCAGATTCTTCTCGAATTTGCTCATTTTGGCTACGTATTGCTAGACATCCAAATAGATGTATGCCATCGTTTGGTTCACTCCTGAAATGTCTGATTTCACCTTATGCCCTTGGCAGGTCCTTCCTATCAAACTGTTTGCTGAAAAATAATTTATGTGAATATCTTGCCATTTGCTTCCACTTACTGTAGCTGATGCCTTGAAAATTTCTTTTCCTTCATCTCCTTGTTACCCAATTTGGTTTAGTTATTAGCCTGTAAATGTCCCTGATAACTTAGAAATCTTGTTCAGATGGACTGATGGCTCATTATTAATAGAAATAGCTTTTGAGAACTCATTTGTATGTTTTGCTGAGAGGGTCTGGCCTATTCTTAAGAGTTCATGTCTGCTCTGATTTGAAAAAAGACTTTGATTCTTAATTTTGTACCCAAATACTGGGATGCTAACTGACAGTGTCTCCTTGCTTTCCTTTCCATTTTAATATACACAGTGTTTAAGGCCAAATCGGGCAAAATCACTTATTGACTCTTTAACTGTTAACTTCAGTGGTAGCTTTGCCAAATGAGGATGAACGTTTTTGGCTGGTTACCAGTTTTGATGCTGCAGAAATATTGGAAAGCCACATACTGTATTTCACATGCCTTAGGCCGGCCTGGTGGAGGACACAAGATCATCAAAAGGAGGAGATGTCTTGGGGAGCAGAGGTGGCAAAGAGGCTGCAGGATGTGGAAGGGGAGGATGTACAGATTTGGGAAGGAAGATTTGAGTACAGGAGGAGAAAGGAGACTTTGTACAAATAGAAAATCTCTCTTAATACCCAACACCTACATCATCATCTTAAGAAACAGCTTCTTATTTCACTTGGCTTTCTCAGAACTTAGACTCATGTACATGTAATATTTGATGACTTAGACAGAAATAAGTCTATTTTCAAAGCTAATCTTCACATCACATATTGGATCTATTATAGAGTCTCTTCTGCTTTAATGAAAAGCCTGCACGAATGGCTTAAAAAAAATAAATTACATCATAAATAGGGCTGAGGCAATTGCCTGAAAATTAGCATGAATATGTTGCAGTAAATACTGCCTCAATCAAATAAATGCTAATAGTCCGTAGAACTGTTCAAAGATCTCAGTATGAGTTAAAAAGGCATAAATGTATCCTGCATTCTCTGGCATGTTGTGCACCTTTGTAAGGGGCAATATTTCCATAGCATTTGAAGGACACATTCTGTCTTTCTATGTTATGATGCAGTCTCTGACATGAGAGCAAGCCCTACTTAAGCACAATACTTGGATCAAGAATTTATGGCTTTTGTTTTGTTTTAAAAGTAAAAAAGTCCTTCTATGAAAGAGATATGGAACTAAGATATAAATGAAGTCCCATAAGCAAATGTGTAGAAGTACATGAAGCCATGTACTGTATCCTCACAAGGACCAAAGGATGTATCACAACAGTTCTTCTGGTGGTTGCATGTATAGGAAAAGAAAAATACAGAAAAAGGGCATAATCCTGTCCTCATGCTGTTTGTTCACTCCAGATTACTGCTCTTTTACATTGCAGTCCTCACCTATGGAAGGGAATGATTGCCCAGCAGAGTGAAATAATTGGGTCAGGGCTGTGATTGCAGTGTAGTTTTATTTTGCTAGTTAAGCCAGTACTTTACCTCTGAAGATTCAAGAATTTTGGATTGGTAACGGAAATGAGCGGACAAAATAAGAACAGCAAACCAAGCAAACTCAGAGCCACTCTGTTTATCGCTTTTTCTATTTTCTTTTCTTTCCCAGGGTTTGTTGGGCTGTACACACGTTGTCTTGTTGTCATTCCTATAGCCAATACGTTTCTCCGGCTTGGTAAGGGAACAAGCCTTTTCCACTTACCCATGAGAGCAGCATTCTGAAAGTAAAGCTATTATTTATTTATAGGACAAATGGGAAAGTACTTGAGAGGAGATCAAGTATGTAGAATGAAATGGCAAGGTTTTCTTTTACATCACAGATGGAAGTGATTTGCTGTCATCCCTCATTTGGAAGATCCTCCTCGTTGTGGATGCCCTAACCCATCTATTCTCGTGCAGAACATCCAGGCCTGTGTGCGCTCTGTTGTCATGGGTACCCACACTTATCCGTGAACTCGGCTCAGATGTGGCCTAAGCAATCACATACCTACACTGAGAAAAATTCTCTTTCCATCAAAAGAGCTGAATTTGTGCTCGTGCTCCTCTCCATCCCTCTGGAGAAGCTTCTTTGCTCAAAAGCAGTGATACGGAGCTAAATGTCAACATAGCTGTAGCTTTCAAGTTGTGGGGCAAGGATGATTTTTTTCCCCATAGTGGGGGGTCTCCTGCAGTAGCCTGAGTGCATTGGTCTTGTGACCTTGCAGAAATGAAGGACCCCCAGGAAATCTCAGGGTTCGGTCCTGCTTCCAGAGTAGTCCAGCACTGGCGCTTGTGGCCAAAGGACCGACCGACTGCCTGCCAGCTCCTCTCCCTCTCCCAGGAGAAGAGGAAGAAGCAGATTGGAAGTAAATCAACACAAAGTACCAAGTAAAGATTCAAGATTCCTGCCCCCATGTTCCACCTACTCTATAGATATTTCCCAGCCTGTGGCCTATGGGTTCCCAATTTTTGATGGAAAACACAGGCTGATCTTGAAATGTGACAGCAATTCAGAGGGAGGAAGGAGAGACTGCCAGATGGCTGCGCTTTGCACCTTCTTCAGTTTGCAGGATAACTCTTCGTGATTTGCCATAAATTTATAGTTTTCCCTCATCTCTGTGCTGTGGAATGAAGCTAAACTTTTGGCCTCCTGTCTCCATCGTTCCACAGAAGTAGCAAATGATGTGGTATCATGGAGAGAGGATGAAGAAAGTTTGTCTTGCATGCGTATGTATGAAGGAGGAGAGAAAACGGAGGTGGGGACGCTGGGGAAGGAAGGAGAAGCAGCTCATGAAGAATATAACCAGCAGAGCTGGGAACACCCCCGCACTGCCCACACGGAGCATCTCATTCCCCTGAGAGCCTGGCTGGAGGCGTCTTAAATCCATGAGTGATCAGAAGGAACTATTTATTCATATGATCATAATCCAAGGTGGAATTATAGCCTGAATTCGTGAACTTTTTGAGGTTTATTATTTGCTACTATACAAATCCAAATGGCACTTTCCTTCCTAATATTCTTTGTTCTCTTCCTCCTAGTGCAGCATAAAACTGGGAAGCAATTCCACTGGGGCACGGTGGGCCACTAATCTTCACACAGGGAGACAGCGAGATGTGCTGTGCCTTCAGATCTGTGTTTCATCGTCCTCGTCTGTCCTTCTGGCCTCTGTTCTGAGCTTCCACAGAGAACATTTCAACCATGTTATTATCCACTTTCCACACTCTAACTGGTAAGAGTGTGATAATGTCACAGTCTGTGATTATTTTTGGTGGCTGTTATACCGTTGCATGACCTTAATGCAATCTTTCTGGTTTCTGAAAATGTTAATTTTCTTTTATGATAATCTGCACAAATTTAGCATGTATAACAGAGTGGAAGTCAGAAACTTGTGGTTGGGAGTGCTAATTTTTCCAAGATTGAGAGAGTTCAGTACAGAAAACATGTCAATAGGAGGCTTTTGCAGCATGTGTTGCTTTTGCAGAGAAACTAAGTTTATGCATGTAATTTCCATATTCTGATAGAATTTGCAAGCAGGCTTTTAGAATCTGTAGTGATGTTTCAGCACTTCCAGGTTTTATGCATGCACTCAGCTATTTATTAGCAGGGCTGTGTGGCTGTATCTGCACACAGAGCAAAAGGCCTCCTATGGCCTTGCTCCCCAGCGTTTTCTGTGCTGTTTGAACAAAAGTCGTCTTGTGTTACTGGCCAAAGGACGAGTTCAGCCCAGGCTCCAGCTCGGTTGTCAGCTCCAACTCCATCCTGCTGCTGAGCGAGGATTTGTGGCCCCACACGCCCCCACGCAACCACTCCAGTTTCACTTCAGACCAGTCACCCCCAAACCCCTCAGGTCCTTTTGTCTCCCTTGTTTGTGCCATTTCCATTGGTTTGGTACCTGTACAGCAGTACAACAGATAACATGAAATGTTCTGTCCTCGAGCATGATTCTGTTTTTGCAGAGCCCCTTTTTTTGTCCATCTCCCAAAATAAACCCCAAGCTGCTCTGCGGGCAGTTCTCCTTCAGCCGCCCCATTGAGGCAAGCAGTGCAGCTGCACCAGGAGACCAGAGGCTTGATGCTGCCAACTGGATGAACAGTTAGCATGCAAAATATTAAGCATAGTTATCTAGGTGGGTTTTAGAAATAAATCCGAATGGAAATATCTGTTGGTTTTACGCTCTGAAATCTGTGCTGCTTTTCAGTACAACATTGTGTTGAATGGGTTCCTACTGAGCAGACTGCTGTGACAACTTGCCCTCTGATACGGCATGAGTGCACGGAACTCAATAATTGCTGTCGTTTCAGATATAGATGTCTCAATCATGCTTTGTTCAGAGACATCCAAACTTAGGTTTGGCTATAAATTTACTATAGATTTGCAAGCAAATTAATTTCTACTAAAAAATGTGTCTAAAGCATAAGTTTGCAAACAACTGTGTGCAGAATTTTTGTTTTCTCAGAAATGTGCGAACATGCAGCTGAAGCAGCAATAATTAAATCCTTTCTGTCTGGTCCCATTTTAAATGTTCTTCAATGCTACTGCAGTGACTACAAGGACAAAGCTGCTTTTGCTACAGAACATATATAAATGGAAATAAAGATAGCTACAAGTATATGTATTGTGCTGCATATAGGGCTCTGGTCAGAATAATAGCTTTAATATAAGAATGCATACTTTCTTGACAGCTCCTGCTATATTTTTGGTACTCTGACAGGGATTTCAGACACTGAGAACAAATCCCTTTTTCTATCCAAAAATGCTATTCAAATGAAAATTGTAATTTAGACACAAAGGCTGTGATTTAAAATAATCTGTGCAGGTTGTAACAGGAGTCTGTCCTTAATAAAACATTGATCTTTGTCTTATTTGTCAATGTTAACATGGGTTTTTCTTGCAAAGTAAGAACTGTCTCCACAAAGTCTGGTTTTAGCAATAAAGCAGGAGAAGGTTCCTTATTTTCCAGACTGAGAGTTTGTTTTATGGGGGAAAATTGTATTAAGGCCATATTTAAATGACAACTCGGCAGGAAAACAACACTGAAAATAAGCACTGGTTTCAGTCATCTAAGATTTTGTGGGTTTTGTTTTGTTTTTTATTGTAAGTCTTGGTGGCAAACCTGCTAGGACTACAATTTTGCAGTTTGTATAAAAACGAGCTCTTTTTTTGTGCTTCGTCTCAAAGTGCTTGCAGGCCCTGGAGTGAGCTGGGATCCCTTATACGAAGCAGGAGGTCTTTCGCTGGCTCTTGCCATAGTTGTGACGGTATGTCGTGGCAATCGTCAGGACAGATGGGCTCAGCGCTGAGTGGACCGGGAGTTCCCCAGGAGGCTGCAGCGGTGTGTGCCCAACACCTCCCTGGCCTTCGCGGGGATGATCGGAGCTGATCGGAGCGATCTGGGGAGAGATGAGCGTTTAGGGAGGGTTTTCAGGCAGATTGTCTCACCGTGGGTCACGGTTTCTTACCGCAGGGACAGGCGAGGTCTGCGCAGGTGTCCTCTGCTGCCACGGGCTGTCCCCAGGAAGATGCCATCCACCTGAGTTTTCTTCTTGTGAAGTGGTGGTGTCTTCACCCCAAAAACAGTCTGAACTTTCATCTCCCTTGTTCAAGAGGTTCATCTGAGGCACGTGAGATTGGGGTCTTATTTTAAGCTGGAATTTCCCGTTAGCTTTCTCTCAGCAGATCCCACGTTTGTCCATGTGTGAACAAATCAGTGCCATGCTCAAATCCAAACTCCCAAAGCTTGCATGTGGGAGAGGAGCTGCTCTTACCCTACACAAAGCCTTGGTATGTGCTCCTGCTCCTCCTGTGCCACCAGGTTGTCAGAGGATTCCCAGTTTCAGTGGAAGCTGTTGAATAGCAGCAGATTTCCCTTTTCTGCAAATGCCAGGGATAGGGAGGGGTTTAGAAATCACATAACATTTTTGTGACAAACAGCTCAAGATTTAATATTTCTTAATCACTGCTGTATGTGAACAAAATGCACTATTTTGTAGATTAAAAAAAAAATAATCTAGTGAATGGCATCTGTTTCTTGTTGGCTCTGAGAACCGATCCAACGTTGCTTTTCTTGAAGCTTTCACAGCATAGGTCTGTCACAGTAACACCAGATCATAGCACGACCAATATTTATTGTTCCAGGACTACACAAGGTAGTAGCTATTGCAAATACTTTGATCGTTTTGCTTCTCCACAGCATATACACTGCTTTTATTAAGACTTAGAAAATACCAAATAAATACACGGTTATGTATGTGTAGGCGAGAACAGAAATCTTGCACCTGGTATGGGGAGGCTTGTGCGTTCATATCACCCAGCCCATCTGTTTATCAATATTATGATCGCTCAAGAAAAACTCTGCCTTTTTAAACCCTCAGTTTTGATTTTCAAAGTTTTGTCAGCAATTTCTATATGATTGGCAGAACTTTGGATACAAAAGCCTACTTCAAGCACAGAAACATTAGATGAATCGTGAGATTTTATAGCTACTACACTTGGATCCTTTTCACTTGCCACCTAATGCTGGGGATTCCCATTAGCAACTTGTCTAAAAAACTTGGCAAAAGGGTTACACGGTATTTGTATGCTTCGCTATGCATTTTGTGCTAGCCTGATGCCACAAAGGGTCTTCATGAAGAGCACAAATACTGCAGGACACGCAGTCATCCAAGTCCCACTCGTGGTGTGTGAGTTGTGCCGTGCTCGGGCAGCCCCGGCGCCTCAGCCCCTGTCTGGAACAGCCAGATTTAGTGGTGGCTTTTCCAAGTGACAGCAGAGGTTTGACTCTGCATATCTGAGCACGCTCTTAATTACATTATTCTTTCTCTGCTCGCTACTGGTATAGTGGAAATATTTTTTCATTTTGGTGATTGAAGTGTCTGTGACATCTAACCAGTGCCTCACACAATAAAACTGCCGGTCCCTTTATCTTTCCATTATTCCTTAAGCAATCTGATTCTCAATTTTTCATTTCATATGTACATTGGCTGAAAACCTTAACAATATTACACTGTAAGTTTTATCTGTTTTATGAGGTAGATTGCTCCAGTGCCTTTCCAAGTAATAGCTATTTCTTCTGAAGGTTCTTTGCTTGAAGACTTAAAAGCCATTGTGTATCTAATTACCATCTGTTAATCCAAGAGTATAATCAATCTAACACCTCCATTGTATTAGGAATGGTTTGGATGTTTTCTCTAATCTGATATGCAAAATTTGAAATGCAGCTTTCAAGTCCATCAGTCATGTCATTTCAATATATGATAGTACAGTGGAAAGATTGAGTTCAAAAGTTCAGGCACATAGCTTGTTTCTAAGCTCTTTTTGCGTTACATGTTATTTAGGCTTTCTGCTTAGTCCTTCTCTTTAAAACCCTGTTAGTTACATTTGATGCTTTGAAACTCTATTCTGCTAGTTTTTTTCTCTTCTGGTAATTTTTTTTTAACAATAGAATCTCTCTTTTTCCATCCTGGTAATAGAAGAAATTGGGGTACAATGGTCAAGAAGTGCCTTAGGTCAGTTGGAGTCTTTCAGTGAACTTCACTGAGTTTTGGATCAGGTCTTGAAAAAGGGGGACAGAAGTAACTGAGGTGGCAGCTCATCCACCTGGGCATGTGTGTTTAGGCAACAAGCCACGACTGCAGAAAGCAAGATAAAATGGGCTACCTGCTCTCCTTCAGGTGTTGTGTGGATAGACAGACGTATAGGTATGCATAGGTACATGTATAGTATTTGATTTAAAGTATTTCTGTAGTGTTTGGGGCACTTGGTATTCCTATATCTTACAATTCTGCCACCAAAATATTTACCTTCAGGCCAGTGAGCCTAACAATGTTCACTTGGATAATTGGATTTTTTAAAAATACTTAACATATTAAAATAGAGTCAATCATCTCTCTTTTACTTTATTTTCCTACTCTGACTTCAAGTTTCTTTTATTAAGGTCAGGTTGCTGCTGCCCACAGAGTCGGCATGTGTTTTAGAGGAAAGGTCTGTTCACAGGGTTGGATCAATGCTGTCCGCGGAGCATCCTGAGCCCCTTCCACCCGCAGGCACGGCAGCTCTCTCGCACCAGGTACCCGCCTGTGGACACCCGCACGTTGCTTGCTTCTTCCCTGGCTTTTTGAGGCAAGACCGATTGGTCAGATTGAAGCTTGGCGAAGATCACATAGCCTCAGCCAGGAAAGCGATGATATTCATGTTCTGTTCCCCAGGAGCAGCTGGGAATGCCTGTTTGAACAGAAAATGCTGTCTGTACAAAAGCCGCCTCCAGCATGGGGTTGGCCGGGAGCTATTGCTGCGATCAAATGCTCGCAAGGCGCGTTGGGGAGGGGGATGCTGCGGTGTCTGTGCTGCCTGCTCTGAGGGAGGGCTTGGGGAACAGGAACGGGGGAAAGGACACCCCTAAGCTGCTGAGGAGTTGAGCCTGTGTTTGATTGTGCATGGATTAAAGGTTATGTCTCTCTACGTGCCCACTGGTTGTGCTGAAATCCCTGGAATCTCTCAAGGCCCCAGCTGGCTGCCCAGTCACAACTAATTGCAGGATTGACCCCAGCTAATTATGGTTGAAATTGTCTTTAAAATGGTTAATCCATTTTCTGAAGGTCCATCCTGTTAGTAGGAATCTAGTATCTTTACTGAATCTATTTTTTGTGTGATCCTGGGTTCAAAAGAGAGCTTGTTAAACTTCTGTTTGTACTGTTCATCCCATCAAGGTTGCTTATCATTGTTGCACAAGAAAAGGAAACATATCAAATGAAAATATCTGGTTTATAGTTGGCAAATTCCTGTATTTTGTCTTTGTATGATGTGTTGTCATTCATCATCTAACCTTGGGGAAATCATGGGCACTCTAACAATGTAAAAGGCCAATAAAAAAGAAAATGATTTCAGCAAAATTGTAGCTAGGGATATGTAAAAGAGAATGCCCCTGGGTAATAAAAATTACCCATGCATAATGGCTGTGAATGCATCAAGCAGGCGTGCTGTATACAGTGTGCTGCACCAGCTCAGCTCTGGGATGTCCCTGTCACCGGGCTCGGGCTTACGGAGATGATGGGAGAGTGGGGAGAACACGAGGTCAGGCCCGAAGCAGCGGACTGAGAAGCCAAGCACTTGGTAAGTGCTCGCGTGTCTTTACCGATCTCCTTCGCTTCTTTGTTAGTGCTGTCTCCTCTGATCTTGCCTTTCTCATTATTGCTCTCTGCTACAGAATTTGGGCTCAGTTCCAAGGTCGAGGCCTGCTCCTGCTGAACATCTCCCGTATCCTTCCCCCGTTAGTCAGCCTGTCTCATTAGAGTCTGGCAGGCTTGCACTGTGCCGTGGCAATGGCGTTGCTCACTCTTCTTCACTGCTCTGTAGGGACTGTGCTTCTCTCCGGTTATTATAATAGTTGGATACATTTTCTACTGTCGCACCCTTTGGGCTTGGCTGGCATAGCTTTAGGAGGCTTCTTAATGTACAGCTCTTCAGTCTTCACCTTAGTTTTTTGAGGACGTAGCCCTGATCCGTGCCTTAGCTGTGGCCTTAAATATTCTGAACAAGAAGGTAATATTTTGTAAGAAACTGCTTTTATCTGCTAGTCCTGTTCTGACAGATTTTGATCTCAGCAGGCAGTGCGGCTCGTGGTGGAGGTTTGAGGTTTATTGGATGTTTTGATTTCATATTTAACGTTTTTGTTTATTGCACTTTCTATCGTGCTGAGTCTCGAGCTTGTGCAAATAATAAATCTAAGATTAGGGTTAGGTCAATAGGTTAGTGGGGCCATGTTCTTCCTCTTAGCCAGAAGTTATCACGCGGTGACCATTTGACTGCCTTGGGCAATTGTCTGTCCTGCTTGTCTGACCAGCCCCTAACAAGCAAGAGTGACATGCATAAAACAAGTCACTGTTTAGAAGACATTATTACGAACAAAGGGGCTGTTCTGCCAGCTGGCTCTGGCAGAAGGTCCTTGAACTTTGACACTGAAGTTATAAAAGTCTTCCAGCAGCAGTAAGTCAGAGCTCTCACAGCACATAAAGCTCTTTGCAGATAAACAAGTCCAGACACAACCCCTCCTCCTCTTCTACTGCACGTTACCCTAGTGACTCTTTACTAATAGGAGTCTCCTTCTTTTCCGTGTGACATTTTCCGTTTGGAATGACACAAAGGATTCACAGTGAAGGCCAGATCCTTCCCGCAGCAGTCTCTGTGTTACTGGCTCGCTGCCTCCTCACTGTCCACCACAGCAAACTGAGCAACTGCAATTTTTCTCTTTGAATCAGACTGTTGCTGAATCAAGTCCTTTGTATCTCCTTTCTCGGATTTTAAAAGGGCTTAGCTAATCCCTTTGGCAATAATATTTGAACCAAAAAAGCAGGGTAAATGAATTGGTCGTGAGCTCTGTGCTGCTGTAGCTGGATTCCTCCAGTACCAAGCCAGGTGGTTTAAAAATAGCTGGGGTACCAGTACACTCCAGCGCAGTCATTTCTGTGCCTGGAGCAGACGTGCCCGAAGAGTCTAAATTAGTAACAACTTTGCTGATTTTATTCCAGCTGCGCCAGCTGTTTGTTTATGTAGATAGCCAAACAGCAAACACCCACAGAGTTGTTAACTCTGCAAATCTTCAGTAAGTATTTCCTAAACTACTGCTGACAAATTTCTGACGAGACCTTAATCTCTGTAAAATCTATTGGGTGTTGTCAAAGCACCATTAGTCAGCCTGTCATCAGGCCCGTTTTGCAGTGTGACTCAGATTTGCTTTCCCATGCTTGGTGCAGAAAAGTGAAACTGGGAAAACCTCACACAGTGAGGGAGCTGCACGGTACTGACATGGCCTAAGATGTGATTTCAGAAAGACATCTGAGCCTGGAGAGGTTTCTCCTTCTCTATTATTTATATCTTTGGAAACAAGTGAAAATGATCTTTTTTCAGTCTTGAGAAAGCAACAAAAGTTACCGGTTTTCTGCCCCACTCCATGCAATGCAAAAGGCGATGGGTGGTATCATGAAAAGGGTGCTGCGCAGTTAAAACATGCAATTAGTGAGAAGTAAAACAACCCATGAATTCAGGTTGTAAATGAGCACTGCTGTGTCATGTTTAATACTGGAGCTGCTGTGGTTTATACCTGCTTTATGCCTCCTGGTATTCAGTATAAACCGCTAAATATATTAATGGAGAAGGGAGCTGGGGCTGGAGGAGCGCGGGCTGCCTGCTGCACCTTGACAGCATCCTGGGGTGATGCTGCTGCTTTGCGTCTCCCCAGCGCTGGAACCCAGGAAGAACCCAGTTACTTTCTGAAGCTCAATTCTTTATCTCTGGCTGTCATATGATGCCAGCCTGGACTAGAGGAGTTGTTGCTGTCAACAGTAATAGTAGCAAAAAAGTTATCACATCTTCTGAAAATGAAAACAAAACAAAAATATCACCTCTCCTGCCAGCAGACGAAGCAAGGACACCAGGCAATGGTTCAGACTGAGCCCCTGCATGCAAACAAAGACGCCTGTCAGGGCTTAAGGGGGAAAAAAATGGCACAGCTGTAGCACCGCATTAGTGAAATTGTGTGAGCCTTTTTATTTTCAAGGATACAGACAGATGCCACCTGAAGCACAGGATGCTTCAAAATACCACACACATGCACACAATTAAACCACACAAGTTCTTTGAGATTCCTTTCTGAATCTCCTTAGCACAAATTAAAATAACACCGCTAATGCTGATGGAAGCCAAGTGAAGCTGTCCTCACAATAGTTTAAACTTGTACAGAAATAAAGGGTAGTTTAACAAAACAGAATTTTTGAGAGAGCAAATAACCATTTTTTTTAGAAATCATACCCACGTCTGTGACTGAAGTTAAAACCAGACAATGATATTTGAATTTAGATGCTAGGCAGCAGGGGGTGGTGATTGTGGATATTATTTTTGTTGCCCAAGCTGAATCTCATTGACCCTAATTGCCCCACATGCACCCAAATCACTCTGTAGGTACCTATGCCCAGTGTAACTTGTGCAAGGAGGCTGCCAGCACAGCGGCCGTGCGCAGCGCACACAGGTACACGCTCCGGAAACAAGGGCAGAATGTGTGCGATAAAAGTCTCACTCTTATCAAACCGGTTGTCTTTGAAAAATCCCTGTGAATATGACCCATTAAAAGAAAAAAAAAATGTTAGTGGATTCATTAAAAGGCAAAGAATTGTATAACATCTTTAGGGCTCTTTGTACTTTTGGCACAGTTTCCACCACCTGGGAGAAACGCTGTATTTTCTCATTTGGTGAGAGAGCCATTGTGTAAAATAGCTGTTTTTTTACAGTTCAAAAGATAATTGAATTTGCCGATTCACAAGCTCTTGGTTTTTTCTTCTCCGTCCTCTAGCGTGTTGTCGCACAATCCCCTCTGTTCCTTCCTAAGCCCCCGGTTAGAGCTCCCTCCGGGGAACGGGCTTTGGGTACTGGGTACCGTCAGTGCTCTGACCCAACCACAGCAGCGCCGCAGCCACGGGACCTGAGCTGGGGTAGATAATCTGACGGTCAGCTGCTGATCACTTTGGTTTTAAATTGGAGCCAGGAGCCAGCTGAGTTAAATGTCCAGTCAGATGCAAAGGAGATGAGTGGTTTGTATGAGTAGGAGGTTGTGCATCGCGGCATCCGCAGTTGGCGCTGGGGGCTGACCCTGGGAGGCACTTTGGGACAGGAACACTGATGACTTTTGGCCAGGAACAGCCACGCCACCAAGTTCACTGTAGTGGCAGACACAGCTCCATGGCAACCGCGCTGTCACCCGGCCCTTGTAGACCCGCTGTTGCCACACAACGGAACAACGTAAGAAAGGAAAAGCTGAAGAAGTGGTGGTTTCTATCATTAGAGGGCAGCATCAGAAGAACTAGGTCTTTCTTTTCTAGCACAGAGGGTAGGACT
Organism: Streptopelia decaocto; assembly: GCF_964273445.1. Lineage (NCBI taxonomy): Eukaryota > Metazoa > Chordata > Aves > Columbiformes > Columbidae > Streptopelia > Streptopelia decaocto. The sequence goes on along the minus strand of NC_138666.1, from coordinate 15,909,113 downwards.
GTTTCAAGCAGAAAAAGGAAATGTTGCCCATGCAGAGCCTCAAAGAGCTCATTTCAGATAACTCCAGTGTGCCTGTGTAAGAGAGCGCAATTTCTTCATCATCGACAAAATGCAGATCTTGTAAACCAGTGGCTTAAAATTTTAATGCAAGATCTCAGAGTGGAAAATACTTTCCATATAAACAGTAAATAATTAAAGAGGATTTTCTTACCAAAAAAGTGGGAAATCTGACTTTGAATCAGTGTGAAGATATGAATCGTAATCTGCAAAAACCTGAAGGCATTAATCTTTTGAGAAAATATTTACATAAGCATTTTATAAGCTTGTTTGGGGATTTGTTATGCGCTGGGTGGAGAGCATATTATGCAGACAGTAATGAAAGTTAAGATTTGTAAACATGTTCTGCTTTATAACTGTACAATATATTGCAAGGGTTCAGGTAGATTTGTGGTAGCATGGGGGATTTGCATGAGAAGTGATGCTTTCCCAGTATACAATTGGCCATAGGTTCATATATGCTGGCTAGACGAAATCTTCCGTCACACGGTACAGGGACTTCATCAGCTTCTTCCCACGCTTCTACTCTAGAAGATGGTGGAAATCACCTTTGGTTTTGCCCTTCAAAATACAGCCAGTGTGCCACTCGTCTTTGTAGCGAAAAGCTCCGCATGTGAAAATGAGTAATGCCAAGCAAATAAATCATGAATAATGCGGAGGAATTTTGTTCTCAGTTGTGTCCAGAGTAACATTTGTAATGCTGCTGGGGTAACAGCTGCAGTGATGCTTATTACATTCATGTCCTAAACCCAGTCTTGTAAAATTTCACTACAGCACCTTCTGTAAAACTTATTTAGAATAAACAAAAATGTCCATCTATCACACTGACTAGTAACAGTTATAAAGAAGAAAATACAGGTTAGTGGCTTTTCTCTTATACGTGGCAATCAGCCATGACTGAACTGCGCTCACATCACACAGCACATTTTCTGTGTAGCACAAGGGCAAAAAACTCTTAGGAAAACAAAAAAGGGGTCATGGTGCTGGGCACTATGCAAAGGAACACAGACAGGTGTGTGCTGTGCTTTCCTGGCTGTGGGGCAGCAACAAAACCAAGAGATGATCAAACAGACTCAGCGTCATCCTGAAGTCTCCGCTTATTGAAGGAAAACAGTATGTTGCAATATACAAAAATGGATTATTTCAAGCTGCCAGAGATATTACAGAAACATTACAGAGATCATCACATTGGCCTCTAATTCTTAAAAAACCCTAACAAACCAAAAACCACCACTAAAAAGAAGTCTTCCAAGCAGTTGTGATAATGCTGTTTTAATACATTTTTATGAGGTGGTAGTAGTTCCTGTGGCAGCAACTTATAAATACAGATGGGCAGATTGATTTAAATGAAACAATGACAATCTACACAAAGGAGCTGCAAAAAAAACCACCCCCAAACTTAAAATTGTAAAATTTTGTAAAGATCAGTCAATAGCTGGAGAAGTTACCTGGGACTGTCAGATCCTTGATGGGCACATTTGGACTATACTAGATTTTCTTACTCTGAAGTGAAAGTCAATGGGGAGGGTAATGAGGCAATGTAATGCTTTGCCTTTATTGTCTTTTATAATAATTTAGTTCAAGCAGGCTTTGGGAAAATCACAGTTTTATTTCAAGATCCAGAAGATCAATACAGCAGTATACATTTAGTGCTTGAGGGAAAACTTACTCAAAATTGTTTCATGATGAAAATGCCAAATGCAGATGCTTTTGTTTGGTCTGTTACTTTGAAGGGACCTTGTAGTCTTGATTCCAAATTAAAGACTTATGGCCATTGTATCAAACAGAGGCAGCACATGTATCTTTCAATGATGAAATGCTAGGGATTTATATATAGTAATTCAATGAAAAAAAAAAAAACAAACACAGGATTAACACATTTTAACATAGGAAACTGTGTAATTACTTTGGACTAACAGCTGATTCTACAGTCTATAAAATACTTCCACTCATATACCTACAAATTCTATCTGTTGTTCTTTGCCTGGCCAGTGCCCTCCCATCCGAGTGAAGGTCACAGAGCATCTCAGCCAGCAATGTTCCAGCTTCCAAAATTTGGGGGAATAATCAGCAGAAAAACAGATCAAGCTGAACTTAGAAAAATTTCTGTGCTGATAAATCAGCATTTCCTGTATTTTCTGCCAGGTGAATGAAAGTCTGTGGGAGAGACTTTGAGTTGGTTTAAATCTTTATAAGAATAAAAAGAGCTTCTTAGGTAATTTCGTTACTGTTGGGTAACTAGTGTGTAGCCTGAGGAGAGACAGAAGGTCTCAGGAGGAGCGGGAGTGCGAAGTGTGTAGGAGCTGGGTGGAGATGCACAGCTGAGCCTCGGCGGTGAGGGACAGGAGATGTTCCCAGGGCCCTCGGGACTGTCAGCAGCTGGATGTGATTCAGAAAGACACCGGCTGGATTCAGAGCAAGACTGCAGGACTGGCGTTACTCCCTCCTCCCCAGTGCAAGGACACAACAGGACAGGGGATGCTCATGTTCAAGTGCTTTTTTGTTTTGCTTTGTCTCATTCAGCAGGTTTGAATTTTTCCTGTTGAAGCAGCACATTGTTCTGCTCAGTGTTTGAGTACAGATTGAGAGCCCTTACCGTGCTCCTGGTGTGCTCACAAGGCAGATTTAAACCAGATTTTTGACCAAGAATCTGGCCAGTGCAGAATCCCATCACACGTTGCAGTGTTGCCTCTCTTGTACACCCAGTCTGCTGCAGCAGGGATTTTGAAGATGCCAAAAGTGCAAAATAAGGCCTTGGACATGAGAGAGGATGTTCTTGACCATAGAGAGAAGTTCTACTGGGAGATAAGTGACTGTAATGGTCAGTTAAACGTTGCTTTAGAGGGAAATGCTCTGAAGTGCTCTCAGATATTAAGGTCTACGTCTGTATTATCTCAGTTGCAGACTCAAATGCAGTGCGGAAAGAATCAGAATTATCTATGTGTGCAGTAAAGCTGGTCTTCACAGTATCACAGTATGTTTGGGATTGCAAGGGACCTCAAAAGATCATCTAGTCCAATCCCCCTGCTGGAGAGGGTCCAGCGTAGGGCAACAAAGATGATTAAGGGAGTGGAGCACCTCCCTTATGAAGAAAGGCTGAGGGAGCTGGGTCTCTTTAGTTTGGAGAAGAGGAGACTAAGGGGGGACCTTATTAATGTTTATAAATATATGAAGGATGAGTGCCTTGAGGATGGAGCCAGGCTCTTCTCGGTGGCAAACAATGACAGGACAAGGGGTAATGGGATCAAGCTGGAACACAAGAGGTTCCACTTGAATTTGAGAAGAAACTTCTCAGTGAGGGTGACAGACACTGGCCCAGGCTGCCCAGGGGGGTTGTGGAGCCTCCTTCTCTGGAGACATTCAAACCCGCCTGGACATGTTCCTGTGCAACCTCACCTGGGCGTCTTGCTCCAGGTGTGGCTGCCGGCACCGTGCCTGTGGCTGGCAGCCCAACTGGCTGCCGCTGTAGCCACCTCGCAAACGGGTTTAATTTGTGCAGAGTGCAGAAGTTTCATTCTTTCAGATCCTGAGATGGGAGAACAGGATGTTCTAGGTAGTAAATAACATAAAATAAACCAAAACATGTTTGTTTTGTTTTTCTTCCTAAGGAATGGAGTATTATTTTCTACTGAGATTTAATACAATGCAGATAACTTTCCTAAATTTCTGGTTTTGGAAGGAGAGTAAAATGACCAAGGGGAAGAGAGATGAGGTATGTATTATACGGCTTTAATCGTGTCTTGTGAAGGAAGCGAGCACACCAGGTGATGGTGACAGCCCCCTCCGGCTCAGCTGCAGCGCGTTCCCGCTCCCGAGCAGCCCAGGCCCGCCGGGGTCCGCGTCTGAGCGCCTGACGAGAGGCGCGGGCTGGGGACGGCAGCGGCCTGGCCGTGCCCGGGGGAGCCTGAGCCCGCTGCGCCCCGCGGAACGGCCCCTGTCACACGGCGGCCAGGGAGACCTCCCCGCCCCACCGTGGGCTCCGGGCGCTGAGGCGGCGCCGCACAGCTCCGCAGCGGCCCGGCCCGCCCGGCCCCGCCGTCACATGACAGCGGAGGCCGGGAGGAAACATGGCCGCGGCGTCCGGGTAAGCAGCGCTCCGCGGCCCCGAGCCGCCGGGCCCCGCTCGCCCCGGGCCCTGGGGGCTGCACGGCTCTGCTCTGAGGGGCCCGGGTGGGTGGCGGGGCGGTGGGGGCCCGGGCAGGCTGGGAGGGCCGGCCCGGCTGTGGACCAGCAGGTTTTGCGTGGGACGGGGAGGGCTGCGGGGTCCCTGTTCCCCGCCGGGCGGGCTCGGCAGTGCCGCACACCTAGCCCTGGGTTACCCTTCAACTTGCAGGAGGCTTGGGAAACAGCCCTTAAAGGTGGCTGTGGATCACTTAGCACAAGGTCTCTCTAGCATTTTATAGTTATATTTAAACAGGTGTCATTAAAAATGCATCAGAATAACAGTGGAACTTTTAATAGTTGGCAAAAAGAGGTCGCACCGGGATGTAGCTCCCGCTCTTTCGTCTTTGCTCCTGTGAAGTCCAATCCTGCCCCCGGTTTTCCCTGCGCAGGGACGTCCTGCCTGGCCCGGTCACACAGCGTTGGGTTGGACACACAGCTGTGCCGGGACTGTAAGCCGTTAACTTATTTACAATGAGCACTGAGTTCACTGTGAACAAAATGTCCAGTTTATGCCTCAAACACCAGTAGTTGCTTTTACTGTTTCCCTCATATTGCTTGTTTACTTGTGCTGCTGTAGGCCTCTGGCACTTCAGGTATTTGATGTAGAAATAGCATGAAAAATTGACTAGACCTCAGGCTGATGTTGATTCTGTTGCTCGAAACAAACAAGGCCCAGTCAACAACCAGTAACTTACTGAAAAGCAGTTTCAGTGGTTTCTTATCCTCATTGAAATATGGATCCTGTCTGCGTGACCTCAGCAGAACAGAAATGGCAGTCCGTGAATTTTCTTGTGAAAAACAGAGGTACAAAAGGCTAGCTGGGAAAAACAGCAGTAAAATAGGATTTCAGTGTGTTCTGGTTGATGCATCAATGTTAGATAGATCATGCAGTAACAAAATGTAACCTCTCTGCAAATATAAAACTTCTGAAATAACTTTTGAAAATCAACAGTTCCAGGCAAAAGAAAGATATCCTTTAAAGGAACAGATGTAGTTTAATGTTCCTAGCTACATTTCACTTCCAGTATAATAAAATAAAAGAGCTCTTGTGAGGGCTTAGGACTAAGTGATCATAAAAATTGTGTGTGACAGCCAGCGGAGAAACTGTCAGCTACTGTGGGAGGCCCCAGCCAGACTGAGAAACAGCTGAATTCTGGTACCAACGTAGTGAAAATGAGGAAGGTGAGCTTCGCTTGTCCTCGTCTTGTAGGTCACTGTTTCTGGCACTGATTAATGCTCATTTGCAGAGGCTTGCGTATCTTCAGAGAGATGTACCACAAAGCAGTGCTCTCATGGAATATGCTTCATCATCAAACATATAATTCTACCTTAGAGTTGAGGTTGCAGCTGGAGATGCCGGGGTCATTGCATTGAGAGAAGAAACAGACCTAGAAGCATTAGCCAATATATTGTATTGATTACATACTGGTATTTGTGTGTCTTGTGTGGTGTAAACTGGGTGAGTGATTAGAGATCATGGACTAAAATTGAAAGCTCTTGGTATTGTTAGGTGGCAAATAACAGAGAGTTTTATGCTCATGTCATTGCGTGTGTATTTGGAGGGTTGATAGGTGTGTTGAGGCAGTTGCATACTTGTGCAAACACAACTTACTACAAGTAGAATAGTGATTAATTCTTACGTTTGAAACTAAAAATGTGCTAATATTAATCGTGGCATAGACAGGACCGTGTCGGCACAGGGGTTTGTAACAGTTGGGCTGGAAGGTTTATGGAAAAAAAAACCACCCAAGCCCGTCATAACCAAAGCAATGGTCACAATAGAGCAATGATGGCGCAAACAGTCCTGTGCGTGAAGACTGTTACTGTGATCTTCAATACTGTGAGAGTTCTCTTCCCAAACTATTGTTTGCAACAGAAAGCCAGGCGTACGGCCATACCTTAAGACTTGAATTCCTGTGTAGGTGCCAGTCTCTGGCAAGAGCTCTCCATGGGAGCTGAGGAGAGCTGGCGCTGGGCTCACGTGTACAGAGCAGCCCACCCTCTGCGGCTACAGCAGCACCTGGGGGTGTCTTGCCCAGTTGTTACCCATCTGTGAGGTGCTGTCGGTTTGGTGTCCCAGTGCTTGCAGGAGAGGAGAGAGAATGAAGGCTGTTGAGTAAACTTGGTTCTAAGTCAAGTTCACTTAGCTGTTTTTCTCTGCAGAATTTCAGTTGTGAAAGTACGTCTTTTCTAGAGAAGGAGGAGGGGCAGTTTTTTGTTTGTTTTCTAAATCACAGCCAAAAACCCCTCCAAAATTACAACAAAGGTGACTTTTTTCTTTCGTGTGAAGCAAAATGTAAGCCAGGTTGTGCTACAATCTCTGCCTTTTTCTGGTGTTTGTGGTTTTTTTTTTGTGTGTTTGGCTGGTTTTTAACCAACAGATGCAAAGATCTGTGAGCAGCCTATGGAATCAAGATACTCAGTGATGTTCTCTCTTCCCTTTTATACTTGCAATACAGTGAACAGATGATTTCCAGCCCCCTGCATGGAGTTACTCCAGGGGGTGATCTTGTTTGGATCACAGTGTTTTCAGCCTCTTGTGACTTGCTGAGTTGCTGAGGCACAGCGTTGCACCTAAAAAGCCTTCCCATATTTAGTGTAAGGTTCACTATCTGATTTAAAGCTTTCAGTAGCTTTTACTAGTATTGCATGAACTTGCTTCATTCTTCCTACAGGCATGTGAACCCCAAAACAAAAGCTTATGCTGTGCTTCCATGCTGTGCTGATGTGCTGCAATAGGTATTCTGCAGCCTTGTAATGATCACCTGCCCCGGTCCTGATTTATCAGCTGCGTGGGCAAAGTAATAAAAATAAACATGTTTGTGTTTTGTGGACTGTCAGCTGAACTCCTAGGCAGATAGTTTGAAAATTTGATTAGCAACAGCAGTCATTCACCTTCTAAAACTACTTCCACTGTTATATCAAGTAGTTATAAACAAAGTAAAATATTTTATTATCTCTTTTATGCTGTGTCTGCAGTAGAAAATTACAGGGTTTACATTTCTGATGCTGATAAAATCTTTCAGGAGGTTACTTTAGACAGCTATAAATCAAAGGTTACTTTTCAGATTGCCTATGAAAATGATATAATAATTAAGATGTGGAGCTCTGCTTCTCTAAGGTTACATCCCTTGGTGATTCATTTCTTACTATTTTATCATAGTAACAATTTAATTGCACCCTCGTGTCATCTCCTCTAGAAGCATATCTGATAGAAAATGACCCGCGAGCCAGTCAGTCTTCAACAAGCTGAGAGAAGCTGAGGTGGAGTGACTAAGTGGCCTTAAATCACAGGATTTTATTCATAAAACAGTATTCATCTGTAATACTGATATATCTTAAACATAAATAAAAAAGGGAATGCTCTTAGATTCTTCTCGTCCAATTAAAAAAAAAAATCCCAGAACAAGCTGCTGTGCTGTTACTAGTGAAGCCAAGACTTATAAAAAATGGGAATTAATCAGCAGTATATTCTTGTAGTACTTTAAACACCTTAAATTACTTAATAACTAGTTTATTTTAAGAGGGGGATCTCTGCTTTTAGACTGTATTCTCCCAGTTGTGGCTCTGTTGAGTACAATCTTCCAGAAACGTTCCAGGTTGTCTCAGCAGTTTGTGCTGCTGCAGGGGCAGGTGCTGATGTGCAGCAGGGGGTCACTGGTACCCGGGACGAGCTCCTGTGGCCACGTGTGTGAGTTCCGTCACTTGCCGAAGCCTCTTGTATGCGTGCGAGGGTGAACACGGGTGTGTAGATGCAGCGACTCTTCCCCTTGAGCGATTAGCATCTTGTTTGTAGAGTTTAATTCAACTTCCTTTTCTGTTCTAGACTGAAGTAATAAACACTGTGCTTCTGAATTGTGCTAACCACTGTCTTTGTCTTCCATTAATTGTCAATTTGAAAAATCTTTTCTAGACCCTCCTTTTGGCTGGGGAATGAGACCTTGAGAGTGCCTGTAGCGCTCTTTGCCTTGAATAGAAGACGACTGTGTGATCGCCTGAGGCAGAATAGGGATGTCCAGAAGAATTCAATTGTTCTGCTGCAGGGTGGAGAAGAAACCCAGAGATACTGTACTGATACTGGTATCGTGTTCCGCCAGGTAAGAGCCAAATCAAAACTTCAAATCAAATTAAGAACCTGTCTCTCCAACTGCATGGATTTGTAAACGATTTTTAATTATTTTCCCTTTATCTCTCGTGCGCATTGCCTTGCTTCACTTAAATAAATTGGCTGCTTTATAATGTTGCCTCTTCGGCTTCAAGTGACTGTCTCTTTCAGTGCTTTAGTATGCAGGCTCATTATCTGGTTTAAAGGGCCTAAACCTGTTCAAGGCTGTACTGCCTATCAGCGTTTAATGTAATATCAAAGACAGCAATGGAATATTTCTTAGTTTTTTTCAGTCTTGTCTGCGACCCAAAAAATAACCTTCTCTCTGTAGTGAAACGTGTAACAGTGGACTGAAACAGAATTAATTCATAGAAAAGTGTATTTCAAGCTTTCATAAATAGTGTATTCCACAAAGCAGGATGTATTGTATTTTACAACATGTGTCTTCTCCAATTAGACTCATCCTTAAGTACCTGTGCATGCTCAGTCACAGATAGGACTTAACAACTTGTTGATGTCACACCAAACACAGTCGCTGGTGTAACAGAACCGTAATTATTGTACCCCTGCAAAGGTGGGTGCTTTGCATGGCAGCTACAGTACTTTCTTTTGTGAATGTAATTGAGCTGTTGTATGGTATGAGGGAAGAAAACCGATACACTCTCATCTAGATAGCATGTATCTTAAAGTAGTCTGTTTTTAGAGGAGATGCATCAGAGCATGTATCTGTCCTTACTAAAATTCATCTCTGTATTGTTAGGTGGTGTTTGCTTGCTTGTTCTTATCCTCATGGCTAAAGGCTGTTCTAGTGCCGCTTCCTCTTCTCACAACCCAAAGAATCTGCGCTCTGCTTTTGCTTTGTCTCACATGACATGACTGTATCTTCCTGATGCTGCGTTCCCTAACTCTGGATCGGAAGAATGCATTTGATTGTGTGGTGTCTGTTTATTGTGCTGAGTTGACCTGTTTATTTCTTATGGTCGCTTATTAATCTCTGGTCCTTTCCAGTTGCCAGCAGAGGGATTTGTATTGTTGTAACATAAAACTAATCAGTCTGAAAAGCTTTAGACGTAAACCACTTCCCCCCTCCAAAAGCAAGAGATATCTCTTTCACATACATACAAGTAGGAATCACTATGTACTGTAGTGTATTTTTAGAGCTGGCAGAAGTGAAGTTTTTCTGTTAAGAATATATTTTGTCTTTAACCTAGGAATCTTACTTTCACTGGACTTTTGGAGTAACTGAAGCAGGCTGCTTTGGAGCAGTAGACGTTGATACTGGAAGATCCATGCTTTTTGTTCCACAACTCCCTGAAAGCTATGCGGTTTGGATGGGAAAGTAAGACATACCTTCTGTGTTCTGATATATCTGGGTACTTCATGTAACTGTCTGTGGAGCTGGAATGCTGTCTCATTTTAATCAGGTTCCGCAAAATAATTTGATGTGAATTGTAGTGATATGTACATACAGTGGTACAAAACATGATCAGTTGGTACTTATCAAATGTCATATCAAATGATCCACCACTCTTCAGTAGAGGTTACATTTAGATTTGCAACCCATGGATGTCGTGGTATCTGTGAAAGGAAGCTGAACCATAAAGAGAAGTAGAAGTCTTATGTTAAGACCGAACAAGTTAAATCGTAAAGCAGGCTTTTTTCAAGTTGTTTTACCAGTTTGTAGCTGCCTTAGCTAATGAAGCTTTTTGAATGGCAGAAGATAGTTTAGGCCTCTTTGATACTTTTTTGATATGAACTGACAGACTGGGGAATCTAATTTTAATTCTATTCTGTGAGTATGCTGTAAACATCTCTCTTTTTATCCATGTTGATAGTAAATATTGCTCAGTGCCATAGTAGTAGAGGAACTGATTTATTTATGGATTCATTTCTTTTCTCAGTCTTAATTGTAGTTATACTCTCTAACAAACTGTAAATTCTTTTGTTGTCTACATTGTCTCAGCACATTAGGTTACTTCTAATTTAATATTTTGAGCTCAGGTTGCTTCACTTCTAATTGAAGCCATCACTTATATTTTAATGCTAATTTTGGGAAAAGGCAAACAATCTCAACCAATCCCATATGCTGAACTGTGCCAGACCATATGGTAGGGCATGGCTGCTGTCTGCTCGGAGAGTTTTTATGAATATCACTGTCTTAGACCTGCCTGGGAACTGAAATTGTTTGTGATAGCATAAAAATGGGAATACTGCTATCTGAAATATTTCAGCTGGGAGCTGCACCTGTCTGGGAGGGGAGGTTCTGTTTAACCCCCACGTGTTCTCTCCAGAGTCTTTTCCCTGCTGGTGCTTGTTCCCATTTACAGACAAAGCTTTTTCCTCCCCCTAAGTTCTCTTCTGCTTGTTCAGATCAGCTGTTTCATACCCACCCTGATTGTGCCTAATCCGAAAAGGCTGAAAAATATTATTGAAATTCCACTGTCTCATTTTGCATTTTCAAACAAAATATTTTGGTGTTTATCAGTGGTGGCCCTTTTCATTTATTTGTGCAGCACTCCATTATTGGTTCATATACAGAATTACAAGTCTAGTTAAAAGTGGTTTATTGTTGTTGTGTCTTCTTGGAGAGTATAACAAATTGTCTTTTCACAGCATCCTTGTTCTCTAAATTCTCCTCCTTACCCTTTCTGAATCCCCCTGTTTGAGTCTTTGTTTTCTCTCCTGTCAGCTGTGGTCATGTACTTTTTCTGCTTGTCAGAGCGAGGATGGATGAATAACTCACTAGTGAGTCAGTAGCAGTTCTGCTTCATAAGTTGGTTGGCAGGGGGTACAGCACACAGCTCGGGCTTGTGTTCCTTCCCAGGAGACTCAATTTTAACTCAAAATTAGCACTGGAAGGAAAACACAAGTAAGTATCTACCTGCTGAAGAAACATTCATTTAACATCAATGAAGCACAAATCAGTTTGATGCCTTGCACGGTATTGGTGAGGTTGGTGTTTTACAGAGCTCTGCAGCTGGTCTCCTGGTTCCTAGCACAGGGTGCAGTGGCTTTGCTTGGTGCTTATATTGCTTTCTATTGAAGTCAGATGTGGGAATGTGGAATGTGAGTTTAGACATAAATGCATAGATGATCTTAATGTAAAAGGCTCTTTACTACTACTGTATTGCTAGATGTATTGTTCGATGTTCTGTTGTGTTTTCACTTTGGGAGCACACATACTTGGGTTGTTATTGAAACACAGCTTAGGTAACGTGGCAGTCAGAAGGGTTTTTACCTTTTTGCCTTGAAGTAATGCAGAAGTGGGGTTTTTGGCTTCTTCCAAAATGCAATCTTAGTTTGGTCAAAACCAGTGAAGTGTCTGAGAGCATTTGCTTGGAGGTGAGCAGACTATTAGTTCACAAAATGAGACTGTGAAAACTGTAATTATTTTAGTCACCAACTGCACTTGTTTTTATGAGCAGTTTTGCATGCTGAGGTGGTGCCCAGGGACTCTGAAGAAGAGGCGAACATGGAGATGATGGATGCACCACCCCGGGCTGTGGTCTGCCAGGAAACCAGCACTATGTAGTACGGGTGTTGAGGGTGGCTACCACTTCTTTGGAAGGGTTACTCATCTTGTAGGACTTCTTGCTGAATGTGTGTGCTCTGAAGATTTTTAAATAGCCATAAGGCTACCTTCTAGAAGTCCTTCAAGCCAAAATAACCTCTGCAGTTTTAAAAGGGAGGAGAGATTTCATTTAACTCAGAGACTATGTATGTTCTCCAGAAACCCCACAACTTCTTAAGGTGGCAATTGCAGAATTATTATGAGGGTAATTGTAGGACTGATGGTCCTACTTCCATGTTAGGAGGGGATTGCAACAACAGTCAGTCTGTTTTTAAATGGTGTGTGTGTTTCTCCAGATGTTGGGCCAGCCCGTTTCTTAGTTGTTGGCTGGGGAAACAAAATCTTTTCAACTGAGAGAACCGCTTTGCCTGTCTCCTGGTCTGTACCTCTGTCCCCTGCACCTCCTGTTATTTTTAAGAAACAATTTCACATGATAGCTTTTATGCTCCTGAAGCATTTACCTGTTCTCACTTTTGGAGGAAGAGGTTAAGAAATGAGTCTGATAATACAAGATTGTAAAGGCTTCAGAAACATAACTGTGTAGTAAATGCCCCTGTTTCTCAGCGTGGTCTTACCTAGTCAAGTTTGTGGTGCAAAGCTGTTAGCAATCACTTCTATTCCTAGGAAGCATTAAGTTGATATGACTGCATGTCTTGCACAGAGGCTTCAATTTCACTAATTAATGCTGCACCTGCCATTTACCTCCTTAATTATAAATGACAGAACTAGTCAGTGTGCTGATTAAAGATATTTTATAAAGTAAAACATACTGTACAGCAGCTGCTTTATGTGGAGCGGATGCCAAAATAACTTAATTGCCTTGCCATGTAAAGAGTGTTTTTAATGGAAAACAAAAATATTTAACGCTTTCATGCTCTGACTTTAGAAATACATATGAAATGGGACAGAGTAATATTTATATGCAATTTCCCGTGTTTTCTTCAAAGCCCTGCTGGCTGATTGTATGTATAAAAACATTAATCTAGCATTGCATCCCCTGTAAATAACATTTTTCCATGATGTTGATGGAACCTGTCTGTATTTGCAAAGTAGAATCTTGGTGGGGCGCTTTGGAGCTGTAATAAAGCACCATGAAAAGCTTTGCAAACGTTAATAATTTCTCAGTGACCTAATGAGGAAGCTTCTTCTATACTGTCATCATTGTCTAAGCAGGTTACAACCAAAATCAACCTTTGGTTTTAGTGATTGAACTTGACTGACTTCAGCAAAGCTGAGAAGTTTTACTGTCTTTGGAAAAAAGTGCAGAATACGTGGTTTGGTTTTTGCTTGTTGACTTCTTTTCCCCAAACACTTTTGTGAAAAAGCGGTTTTCAAATTTTTTAGGCTTTTATCTTTTTTTTAAAATTTCCCCTGTATACTGTATATGGCCATGAAAATTAGAAACTAGGAAATCACTTTATTGATCTCATTTTCTTAATGGGGACAGGTGAAATTTTGTGGTAGTTGTATTTTGAATAGTTGTGAGTATTAAATTGTGAACAGGATGGTGTGTTTATCTGACTATATCACGGTGCATTAATTAGCCATAGATTTGGCTAGAAGGCAAGGACTGTAGTAAGCCCGTTCAATGCAAGCTGAAATGTGGGACAACTCTTGGGAAAGGTAGTGAGATGTATGTGGGTGCTGTAGGACACAAACTCTAAACCACCTTAGTTGCTCTTCGTGAGGCAGATTTTGCAGGAATGAAGGACATTTTGTAGATGAGTGTTATTGATGATATACATACAGGTGTTCCCTGTAGCATCCTCTGGAGCTGTGTGTTCAGATAATATACTCTAGAAGGGTCTTTGGTTTACCTTCTGAACTGATCTGCCATATCATCCCCTGGTATTTCTTCTTGTAATTTTTTATTTAAAATGGAATGTATTTAATGTTTTCTTTTTCCATGTCTATTAGTTTGATCTGTTCCCACCATTTGTCCCTTCCTCCTACCCACTGAATCTTTATTTTGCTGGTGGCCTTTTAGTTTCATTTTGTTTTGTTTTTTAGTTTTTAATCACTTTAGGTCATCTTATTATTGTTTTGTACCAACTGGCAACTGCAACTTATCTGCAAAGTTTGTTACCACCTGCAAATGCCATCTGTGGATCTCATGGGCATATTCAGTCCTGCTTCTGTTTCTGAGTAGCATCAGTCTTTGTAGGATCCCTCTCATCAAGACTTGCAGTCTATTGCTGTTTATCACTTTAACTTCTGAGAACATTGGTCTAAATTGATACAGCACTTTTCACTGTGGCAGTTGGAGGCTTTCCCAGCCCTTAAAAAGCTCATCTTTATAAATGTTTATTTATTCTTATTTTCTTCTTTAGGCCTTCCACTTTTTTACTATCACTAGTCATTGGGTTTCAGGTCACATCGCATTGTTCCTGTCCAAGCCAATTTGTGCTGATTTTGGAGAGTAAGAGCCCTGAGAGAGATTTTTATCAAATATTCTACTATTATTCAGATAGTGCATCTGTGTCTTTGCTGTTCATCCGATCCTTTCAAAACCGTACAACAAAGCTGGTTGCTTTTGATTGACGAGACTTGTGCAATTCCCCATGCTGCTTATTTTCTATGATTCCAATTCTCTCCATAGTGCAGTGATTTCCATTTCTTGTCTCCCATTTGCTTATTACGGTATTTCTCTGTGGATAAAAATTACTTTTACAGACTAATTAGCGTTTGGATTGCTCTTGCCGATTTATTGATGATTGTTTTTTCTCTAAGTAGTGCTGCTCGGAGGCTCTGACATCTCAAATGATCAGTTTAGTCATGGCCCCAGTGTTCTAATTGTCCATCAGCCTTGCTGGTACAGGATGAATGTGCATTGTTTCTACCACTTTTACTTCAGCAACTAGTTTTAGAAAACATTGCTTTCTAGCTGCTTAAATTTCCTTGTAGTTCTTGTTGAGAATGTTTTAAATATTAGTAATTTCTAATATTTATAATATTACACTGTTTATGGAAATAGTAATTTAGATCAGTCCATTGATGTTCAGTCTCTATCAGCATACACCTGTAACTGGATACACAATTTGGCAGTTTAGTAAGTATTCAAGTGCTGCTTTTTTCTCTCTCGTTTTTGTTTCAGGTGTATTGAGAAATAGAACCAGCACTAAGTAAATGTACTTGACGGTGCTGCACCAGAGCTTTTTAATATCCTGATGTGGCTTCAAACCACAGCATGAGAAAGCTGCGTCTTGCCTTTGCACATCTCATGCCTGTGCTATGAGGGGAAATGTTGATAAGCCTCACCGGGCATTTATTATTTTATACTTTATTTAATGCACTAGCAGGAGTATCAAGTTCAGTGGTGCAAACTCCTGGCTTCGGTGGAAAAGCCCTCGAGTGAAATATCTGCAGTGGTGCCTCTGTTCTTGCACTTCCAAAATTTCATTTTCTCAGCTCGTGATGTTAACTGTTCTCTTTAGGTTTTTTAATTCCCTGTGAGCTGTGCTGTGTCTGTCTGTACATTCAGGAAGAACTCTGTGGAAAAGGGATGTTTGTGCTGAGAAATGTACAAAGAGGAAAAAACAAACCCAACTGTTTTGTTAAAACAAGATAGGGAAAAATATAATCAACATTAATGCTTCTTAAGAGCTAAATGTGAGTAAAAAACCGTCAGACTGTCGTTTCCTTGCTCTGTACCTGTTGGGCTGTGTACTTGCTGGAGCTCTGGGTGCCAGAGCACTTGGCCTTGACCCTGCTCCTGGATCCCAGTTACTTCTTAACGGGCGACACGGCAAAATGGATCAGAAACTGTTTGTATGGGTATGTTCTGCCTTTTCTTTGTGCTGAGTTGTGGTGGCAAGTTCCTTTAATTTCTTTGTGGTTTAGTTTTCTTTACAAGTTGTAAGATGGGAGTACTATCATCCCATTCTCCAAACTGTTCAGGTCATCTT
This sequence comes from Streptopelia decaocto, assembly GCF_964273445.1. NCBI lineage: Eukaryota > Metazoa > Chordata > Aves > Columbiformes > Columbidae > Streptopelia > Streptopelia decaocto. Next base: position 15,893,311 of record NC_138666.1, on the reverse strand, counting down.
AATACTGCTGTAAACATCGCTACTGCTTCCTTTCATGCTCTTACCGATTGATATGGGAGCTGTGGGACACGCTGCACACATTCCAGAGCTTGCTATAGTGCTTTTATGTATGGGGCATAAAATATTGCTCGTTTCTCTCCCAATATAGGTGTTTTTCCAAAGTAAAAGCAGAACATCTGCTATTGACAGATTCTGTATGTAACTTCCCAAGTTAAGAAGTGTGAATTGAGACCAGAGTTTGAGTGGAACACTGGTATTATATAGTGACCTTAGACTTAACCAACCCAACCATTGTAATTCATTTTGTGTTCTTTTTTGGGAAAGAGAGCCTTCTAACAAGTATTTGTCAGCAGTCTTAAGCTACAAGAAATCTTTCAGGGACTTCAGTGTATAAACATTTCCTTCGTTATGGCTTTTCTCTCTACTAGTATAGAGCCCTTCTCTCCAAGGAAGAATTTTATTTGCAGAGGGAAATAAAGCAAAAGTTACCTATTGCAAATTTTCTGTGTTTTGGGTTTTTTTTGGGGGTAGCTCTTGCTAGTGTCTCTTAAATATCTAATAGAGGCACTGTCTTTTGAGGTGGAATTTACAGAAAGCCTAAAGAACTTTTTGTCTTTGGGGAATGCCTGTGGTGGGAATAGCTGAGCAGGAGCGGTGAGGCTGTGTATTTGAAGTAGATGAAATAGGTAGCTCAGAGCTTGGCTCTTATTAGGAAGAACTGTGAGAGTCTCCTCAATACTTTATTTCTGATTTCAGAAATCCAAGGGTCTCTGTGTTGCTCACAGTTCTTCTTCTTCTGCATGCTCTGTGTGTAGCGCTGGGAAGTCCCAAAGCAGCCACCCAGCATCCCATGCCCAGCATGATGCATGTGGACTCTACCGGTCTGTGTCTCTGCTGGACGTGGCTTCGGTTACAGCCCTGCTCACCTTTGCCAGGCAAACCAGCTTCAGTCTTCATCTTCAGTTTCTTTCAAATTCTGTTGTTTTCTCAAAATCCACCTTGCTCTGGCCTGTATCAAAATGAGCAAGGAGTCTTGAGTTTATGTGTGTGCAGGTGCTTCTGTCTTTCAAAGGATAAAACAGAAAATGTGGAAAGGGGGTCACGTTAAAGTGGTCAAAACACTGCTGGAGGCAGCCTGTGATACCAGTGAATGCATTAGTACTGTGTTGTTTTAAATCTAACCTGATGACTTTTAATCTTCTTGTTTGAGATGGTGAAATTCCTTTTGGTTATGTAGGTGATTGCATTTTTTTTTTTTGGACAAAGTCAGGAACATCTGCTGGTATCTCATAAAGCCTCCTGTGTTGTTCTTTCTAGCAGTTCTTGACACCCTCTTGTGTGGTTAATGCTTTGCCATCTGCTAATGTGATGATATTGTAATGAGGAGGGAGTTTATTGGTGACTCTCTGACCGCGTTAAACCCCTGCTTTTGTATCCCGTTTCCTCCTGCAGCTCTGTGTGCTTTGCTGATGTATTTCTGTTCATCTGCTTTAATTTTTGCCAAGGTTCTGTTGCTTTGAATGCAGTCTCACTGAAACTTTTACTCTGCTTTAAGCTCATTCTGGCAAGACCCAAGAAATGAGTTGTTGACTCAGTGGAACTTTAATTGCTGAAGACTATGCTTGTCCAGTTCACTTCTTGTGCCTGTGTTTCCTCGCATGTAAGTGAGGTAAAGTGCGATGTAAGTTGCGCAATGACGCGCTGGCAGTGAGCGGCGCATCCCGCCGTGCCCCGCACAGCGCTGTGTGCAGGCTAATGCGGGCATTTGCTTTGCTGAGGAGAGACTAGTTGCTCAAGACAAAGTGAATTTGCTATAAAGTGTGTTTTACATCGTTGCTCTGAAGGTGAAAGTTTGGGTGGAACGGAGAAAGCAATACTATTGTATTCCAGGAAAGCGGAAAGTTTACTGTGAAGTTTGCTAGTTTTAGCTTTTCTGTCTCATTGCATCAACAATCTTCCTCTTCTGTTTTGTGATATGAGCGTGGGCAGGTTTTCATGCATTTCATGCAAGGCTTTACAGAAGTTTACACAACATCCGCAGCCTTTCCCTCATCCACTAAGTGGGTCACCTTGTCATAGGAGGAGATCAGGTTGGTCAAGCAGGACCTGCCTTTCTCAAAGCCGTGCTGACTGGGCCCGATCGGCTGGTTGTCCTGCACGTGCCGCGTGATGACACTCAAGATGATGGCACTCGGGTGTCTGAAAACCCAAGCATCTAGAAATCTAATTAAAAAGGAAATAAATGTGCTTATTCTGATTGTCTCCTAGCTTTTATGATCTGTGAATCACTTGCAGATATGTTAGGAAATGTAAGGTACGTAAAAGTAGCACTGAGATTAAGACAGCCCTACGGAGGGACCTTGCAGTTCAGTGGACTCTGAATGTCTATGAGCAGAACTGGCTGGTGCAGTGAACAATGTGGCTTCTTGGTGTTAACAGGGTGCAGAAAGCTGAAGTTTTTTGATTAATCTGTGTTGTTGGAAGGGAAGAGTCCTGTGCAACTTCTAGACGAGACAATGCAGTCAGGAGGCTTGAGACCTCCTGCTGTTGACTTGTTCTGCTCAAGGTACTCAGGTCATTTTGGAGGTGTATATATATATATATATCTATTTGAGAGTGTGTCTGTAATCATTCAGTAACAAAATGCAGTATTTGTAGAAAATGTTTTGAAATTAGTGCCAACTAGAATTTCTCAAATTTGTGTAATGAACATACCATTCACATTCTAGGCTATACAGTAACACAAGTAATCTTGAATTAGGAACTCCAACTGAAACCCTGGAGAAAAGCTAAATTTGACTACTTCAGGAAAGGCTGGATTTTGTTTTTGAGCTGATGCAATGTAAAAAACTGAAAATCTGTCCTAGGAACATTAAAAAATGCAAATACAAAGCAACCAGCAGGAAAAAGTTTTTATATATATTGAAGATTGTCTGGAAGAAAGTTTAGATGCAAATGAAGATGTATACATATGAATAGGTATGGCAATTAGGTTGCAAATATATTAGCAGTTGGCTTAGATGTGTTTCTTTCAGGAATAGCTATCAGCTGCTATAAATTCTGTTCAGTTTTGCTTTGGCGTTTTGATTTAGATCCGTCTCATTTTGTACGTCTCTTCTGAATGCATTTCTGAAAACTAGAACATTCTTTTATCGTGTTGGTATTACACGGCTCTTGCTCCAGAGTCCTTCAGAATACAAAGAAATGTTGCTTAATGGAATTCTTACGGTGATGTCAAATTTGTACAAATCTCTGAAGATTTGCTGTAATGAATTCTTATGCAATGTAATGAACAACAGCTTTAAAGTGGTTTTAGACAATGAGACCAAGTTTTTATTGGGTTTGAAGTGGAAACACAACATGGTTAGTAAAATAGTGTGGAAAAAAAAATGAGGCTTAAATGTTGTCCAACTATACAAAAGCTTCAAAATATATTTTTTGGTATGTTTATACATGGGCTGTCAGAGCTGTTCATCTTACTGATGGATAAACAGAGGAGTCAGTATTACAATCCTGTTTGAAGGGTCGCACTGAAGTGGAGCCAGTTTTAATACTGTGGTCTGTCAAAGCCGTTGGCAAATCTGCACTGACATGATTAGGCTGTGATTTGGTGAAGCATCTTCATTTTTAAACATGCCATCATGTACCACCTTGAATTTAGTTAAACCAAATGGAAAAGTTTGGAATACACTTGGAAGCTTTCACTAAGCTGATGGACTGGGATTCCTGGTTACTAGTTTTTAACACCACACAGAGCAATGAGCTATAGCTAATGTGAGCTATTAGTTTACTGTCTGACTTAGTGTTTCACACTGTATTTTTATAGTGAAAGTATTGCTGCTGCTTCTCCTCCTCTTTTTCCTGTTGCTACCTCAGTAGAATTTTGTTTCTAATAAAGTTGTCACATGTTATGGTTGAAAGGTGGATCTTGAATATTTGGTGCTTTAATAAAACTTGAGCTGCTAAAATGAGACTGCATCAGAATTTGAATCTTCTCTTAAAAATGTAGCTTCACATCTTTAGGCCATCTTCAGCATTTCCTGATTGCTACGAAAATCTTGAGAGTAAGAAACCAAGCAGGTGAACTAGATTGGGTAAAAGAACATGGAAGAGGGAAGAGTACGTAGAAAGCATCAGCAGAATGTAAACAGCTTTGATGTCTAACCCAGAATTCCTCAAGCTTTTCCACTGGACTGGAAATTGTGATGAATTGTAAGTGGTGAACTGGAGACAGTCTCTTGTTTAAGGGATCCTGCGGTGACAAAAAATGGGGACTGTATTCTTGTAAATAAATTCAAGGGCTGACTCTTACATTTTCTTTCTAATGGCTCTAAACTATGAGCTGCCAGATTTTTGCCCAGCCACTTGGGCACAACGCAGTTCCAGCAGTTTGGAGATGCTTATTTGCATTATAAGATAAAATGATGATTCCTACTATTCTGGAAGCTAACTATTGACATTTCTAATGAACACTAATATTTGCTTGGCTGGGGTTATAAAACTATAGGGCAGGGATATTGAGCCTTTTAAAAGTGCATTTATCTCTGTAGGTTTTTGCTAGTTTATGTTGCCAGTGAATTTTTGCACGTTCTTTTTTCCCCTGAAAAAAGCCTGTAAAAATTAGGACATTGCTTCTGTTCACACCTGTTTACAAAACTTTTGGAGTTTTTTGATAGGTAAGGAGAGACATGATTCAATAATATCTGGGATCGTATCTTCCACTTGGGTAATCCTTCTAATTAATTTATGACTCGCTGTGGGTTTTTTTGCATGTAGTCTCTGCAGTGATTAATCAGAATTTTGAAGCTGGCAGCCCATAGCAGCACTACAGAAGACAAAGCCAAACCTAAAAATTGTAACCAATTAACTTATTCTACCTGCCTGAGAGTTGTTTGCAGAGAGAAGTGCTCCTCATCTCCGTGGAGTATCAGATGTACTTTTGAAATTCTCGTAACTGAACGTAACTTCTGATTTTCATGCTGCCAGTGGGCATTCTGTGGAAGGTACTGTACCCTGTGACAGTGATAGTCAGTTCTAGATTTTAGCCTCTTTTGCATTTAAATTGGATAAAAATGAATACTGAGCATCTGCTAAAGAACTCTGCACTTGTGCCTTTTTACAGTAACTATGGTGCATTATAATCTTTCATAGATCCCCGCTAAACTGGGAAAAAATTGAAGAAACTGGCGAGAATATGGAAAGGTTGCAATGAGGATCATCTTTGCTCCTCTTTCTCCCTGAGCTTTTGTTTTGCCATCTGTCCTGCTTTTCTATATGCGACAGCATGGAAATTCTCCATTCTAACGCAGACATCCACGTGCTCTTTCTCCTTCCACCTGTATGGCTCTGCAGAGGGCAGGGCCTGCAGAAATCCTCCCGATGGGAGAGGTGGCTTCATGGCTGGAGCATCGTGGCTCCCATGCGATGGGTAGGGGATGGTAGTTTGTGGCAAGTGGATGTGAATTTGTTCTATTCTAGTCAGAGGATGGCTGAAGGAAAGAAGTGAAGCAGAGCCTCGAGTGCTTCGGAGAGGAGCTGCGGTCTGGCTCTCCACTTTGTACTAAAAACTTCTGAGCAAGGTAGCAAGAAGAAGACCAGCGAGGAGGTACACGGTTGGGAATGTGGCAGCTTGTCATTAGGTGTAGAGGAGTCTAGAGTGTTGGGAATTTGACCTAGTTTAATAATGGAGGGAGGACAGAGGTTTGTGGGAAGCTGCTGTTTTCTTTCTCTCAGAGAAAAAATCCTTGGCCGTGAAAGATTGATGAGCTACTTTTGTTCCTCAAAACAGTGATAGCATATATAAGAAGAGATGTAGGAGGGCTTACAGCTGGAATGGGATCAATAATGAATTAATATTAACCATAATCAAAGAATTAAATTGGCAGCAGTGTGCTGTAGACCACACAATTATAGGAGGCAAGTTAAAAAAAAAATAATTGAAAAACAGCTTGCGAAAAGTCAGAAGTTTTCTGATTGTCATGTTGGAAAATGAGACCTATTCTTACTTAAACTGCATTCAGTGAATAAAATCCTGAAGATTTGTGGGTGTACTTTTAAGAAATATTTACAAGAAACAGTTCTTCGATTCAAACAATGCAGCCAATTGTAAATGGTGCTTTGGAGGTATAGCTCTAAAGAGCATATATTACCATTAATTACTGTTGGCCATAAATTAGCTGGTTTTACAGTGGGTTTCTTCTGATACCAGATGAATTGGTTGAAACTGTAAAAGAGAACAAAAATGGAAATTGCTAAATCTGTTTGTGATGTTTCTGGAATATTAAAGTACTTGAATGTGTGAGGAATGAAGGAGGGGAGAAGGAGATGCCTGTACAAGAAACAGAGTATGCAAAAGTTGGAGGTAAGGGAACTATAAAATACAGGGTATAGAAAGATAAGAGGATATAGTGATTTTTTAAAAAATCAGATGTGAAATTAGACAGGGAGAGAAGATAAATGATAATTCCTTTGAAATCTCCAACAGTGATGGGAAGAGTCCACAAAAGGGGCATTATAAAAGGCAACATAAAATGAGATATTTTTGAGTAGTACTTTCATAGATTAATTTTTTAAAAGTCTGTGATTTACTTCTTGGGAACACCATAAACATTTTCACGTTGTCGCTTGTGTGTCAGTTCAGTACTGTTTGGAGCATACAGGAATGTAAAATGAAAAATGAGCGCACAAAGTTGAAAAAATGCTGTAAATCGGAGCTCTGGCCTCATACTGCAGGCACCTCCTAAAGACGCCGAGCTGTTTGTCCCACCACTTCTGCTGTTCCTCACTGCACGAGGTAGAAATGTTCTTTGGTCTCCAGCCTGATTTATTATTTCCTCAGCTGTTTCTGTGCTCTTGCAGTCCAACATTTAACCAGCGGCAGGGTCGGTCCTGTGCACACCTCAGAAGTGTCTCTCAGGAGGCAAAATGCAGAGGATCCTTCCAGTTCTTCCAACCACATTTTCTTTACTCTGTGAAAGTGGGTGGGTTGGTTGGTTTGTTTTTCTTTTGATTTTACATTTTCAGAATTACACCAGTTATTTCAGTTTTTGGAGGGACAGAGATTGTAATCAGCGGCTGACGTCTCGTGAATAACCAGCTGCTACCATGAAGTGAAGGAAGGAGCGATGGTACAGCCCCTGTACCGGGGGGCCGGTGGGGAGCCCCGGGGCGCCGACCCACACCAGTGTGTGCCCCGACTGACTGCAGGCAGATCTTACATAAGATTCCTGCATTCTTCTTGTGTTTAGAAAAAACTCTCTGGTTGGGTATCGGGAGAAAATAGCAGAAGTGATATAGTTTTGGGCAGGGGCATGTGGAGCTGCACACCGTGTTGTGTTAGACGAATGAATATCTGCTGTCCTGAGGAGCAGAGGCAGCAGAGTCCATGTCTTAATAACCCTCAGTCTGCTTCATGTTCACATCAGAGGGGTTACCAGGTAGAAAATGAACGTTTTGATCATACTTTGAATCTAATACAGAGCATACCGGTCTTTTGCTATTTCCACATCCTTCCAATGTCTGGTGGGTTGGAAACTTGTATATAAATGGCATGGCAAAATCTTTAACAAAACTGTCTTGTGCACAGCGAATGGGGAAAAAAAAACCCCTTAAATTCAGGAGGAGACCCTGAAATCGAAGTATCAAGCATGGACTGGATTGAAGCACACTGTTTTTTGTAGCCATGGCAATTTTCTGTGTAATCTCCTATTTTGAGAAATGGAGTCAAGGATAAGATTATTAAAACATTCCTCATATCTGATTCTGTTGTTGTGATAGTAGAGGACATTATTTCTTTGTCTGTGGCCTTATTAAATATAACAGTAAAACTAAATCCAAATGTTTCTTTTCTTTTCGAAAGGATTCATCCCCCTGAATTCTTCAGGAAAAAGTACGCTGTCGATGAGGTCCACTATGTGAACGAGGTGAGTTGTCTGTCGCTGAATATCTTTCAGTGAATACAAAATCAATATGTGGCAGTGATTTTGCTTAATTTCAGTCCTCTGCTTACTTACCTCTTAAAAAGTGCTTGTACATTTTTTTTTAAAGGCTGAACACCAAGGTCTTACTCTGAACACAGTCTCATGAACATGTTCTGTGCACCATGAGACCTGTCATTCTGTGTCTTTATCCAACAGAAACGTGTTGCTTAATACTTTTTCTGCATTGCCTTGGAGATTTGAGGCGATTGCTGTCAGGGAGGTTGCATGTCCTGGCTCTCGCTTGGAAACCTACATTTATTTGATACCTCCAGAGAGCTGTGAGGAAAGGCTGCCTACCTTACTCTTAGTTTATGTTGAATCATTCTAGTATTTGAATAAGCAAATATATTTGTATTTTCAAATGCGAGTGTGACGTGCTTAGTTAGGTTTCTCATTTCATTTCTGAGCAGATGTTTGCATAGTTATGCACCTGGCCAGTTACCTTTTCTTTGGTAGGAAGGCTCAGCAGGATGAGGGCAATATTCCTGCCAAGCTCTGTGGGTGATTTTCATGGAGAGCAGCTTGAAAAGGAGGACTCTGATAGTTCTGTCCCTGCAGAGCACTAACTCTGACTCACTAGACCAAAAATTTTGCTCTCATCAGCTGTGAGGATGTTTTACTTCATTATGAAAATGAAATGAAGTTTGATCCTGTATTTCAGTAGCTGGGGTGGAGGAATCTGCGTAGAGGTTACTTTTTGACGTGTGAGTTGGAGTCATGTAGAGTGATGGTGCTCCAGTCTCATCTGTCACATGGTGAAAATTGCAAGTGGAAAATGCATATCTTATTTTTAAAAATTAATTTTGGATCACCTTAGTTGTTTTAGGTCAGTTTCCATCAATAAATGCCTTTATTGCAGTTCTGTTCTGTGCTTCCTTGCCACTTAAAAAACTCATTGATGGGAACAAGAGCTCTTTATGCGGACCAGTAAATTGTCCCAAAATAAAGGCTGTTTTCCATCTGGACTACATGGATGGAAGTTAGAAGCTATTGAAGCTTGCAATGAAAATGTTCAACTTTCAAAGGTTCTTCCTCTAACTTTTGCCTGGTTTGCCAAGGAATTGGTTTTCCACCATCAGGACACTAGGGGCCTCATTTACAGGATAGTTTTATGTCAACAAATGACCAACCTGTGTGAGCATGTAATTCTGATGTTTCATGGGGAGGGAGAAAAACAAAACAAACTCTGAGGAATGTGGAATTGGTATTTTTATACCTCACTGCCATATGCTTTCTTTTGTTAATATTATCAGCATGCTATTAAGCTGGTTTAAAGCTCGTAGAACTGTGCTCCATGGAGTTAGTCATCTGCTCATTGCCTCAAGTAATGTGTAATTGAGTGCCCACCTTTCTGCAACTGCTCTGAAAGCCCAGTTCTCTATTAGCCCAATTATTTTGTTCTCACTTTGTAAATATTTGAAAAGATACTGAAGGAGCTCTTTGGCTCATATTTCCTCTTCCAAATGATGACAATAGACTCAATCTTAAGTTATATTTGGTATTTATGTGTTTAAAGAACAGCATGAACTTAAGCACTGCGTTTCTGTCTAAATACTTTGTGACCTACTGACTCTTGTTGCAAGTGTCAGGTAATACTACAATTTCTGAAAGCTACCAGAGGAGCATTTTTTTGTCTTTGCAGCTCGTTTACTTTGTGTGCAGCAAATGTTGATGACATTTGTGTCAATGTGACTATAAGGAAGAAACAGAGAAAAATAATAGCAATCTAAAACTTCTTTTTAGATATCCAGTGTCTTGACTTCGAAGAATCCTGCTGTGCTCCTTACTTTGGTGAGTCATATTATTCTGAAAAATAACTATGTGTTTTCTTCAATAAGGAGGTCAGTTTATTCAGTATTTCTGTGACCTGTCATTCCCTATCTTTTCCTCCCCATCTTTGCCAAGTTGAAGCCACCTGTGTATAGTCACCCGGCTCCTCCATGATCTCAAGATTTGTAACCTCTGGCCTTGCAGTCTGTATTCTCTCTGCCAAAAGCTTTATCTGTTTTCTGGTAAAACATTACAAGACTCTTGTTACATGGACCATACTGTCCTTCAGCCTACATACAACAGCTCCAAACTCCATTTTTCTCTTCTATTGCTCTTGTCATGTTATGAGCATGTTTGGGCCTTTCTGTGAGAATCACACATGGATTCAGGGAACACTTTTCCTTCATTGACTGGGTTGGTAGGAAAAACTTCTGAGAGGAGGGAGTGATATCGCACAGCTGCCAAGTATTGTGGATGGTGCTTGCTTATTTCTCTGGAAGAAGGATGAATGGATGGATGTAAAGCCTGTGCAAGTTTCTTCTTCCCCATCATCCCTCACCCAGCTTCTTTCCTTGACAGATGTTTTGTGAATCTCTCACTATTAAAAGTGTCTGATTTCTCGTCCTCAATCTATTTCAGAAATTATTTCCTGACTCTGAGCTTTCCCTTACAGCAAATGCACTGGCAGCTCCTGGATTTCGTGTTTTCCCATTATAGTTGCCAGACAGAATTCTTACCAAAAATTCCTCCTTAAGCAGTCATGTAGAATGAGATCTGATTTCTTTATCCATTAAGAACCGAGGCCCTCAATAGTTTTCAGTCTTTCTTGCACTTATATTTCTATACACGCACACACATACATGTATAAAAGATGACGCTACAGCTTTTTTCATGTTCTTTAAGAGAAATGTGTGGGAAAGGGAATATTTGACCATCTTGTGCTTCTTACCATTAATTTCTGCACATCAGGTTGTCCATTAGTTGTCACTCCCTGGGCATCCCGTTGTAATTGGGAATTTTTGTGTAACTCCTGGCTGAGAGGATGGAGCTCTGATGCTTTCACCTTCCTCCCACTGCCATGAGGGGCACACAGAGAAGGGAAGAACACTCCTCTTTACTTTGAATGGAAACTCGGTCCTCTCCTCCTGTGGTCTCATTCCAGATACAGAACTGGAACGTTTCTCCACAGGGTTTCCCAGACACATGTCAGAAGTCTTCATCTGCCATGTAGCAGCCAAAATCCTCTTGCTTATGCTGCTTGCTTGAAAGGAAGGCTGTAGGGGAGCGGCATGCACATTTAAATACCAAGCCTTGCCAAGGCAATGTGTAATAATTTATTTTTAAATGAAATTACTTAAGAAGAAACCTTCCCTGTTTGTTATTCCCTTGCCCTTTATTATTATGTAGGTCTCCTAGCTGCCTCTCAAGACATAAGGGAATTAGAAATCAGAGTTTGCCATTTTCCTGAGCAGCACATCCTGACCTGAGTTCTACATTCGTCTCCTATGAAACAAATAATTTCTTATATTGGTCAGCATTTGAACAAGCAGTCTGCTTGTAAACATGTGTAAGTTTTCATCAAGACTTCCTGCCATCAGGTTCTCCTTCTGATTTAAATTTTGAATACTTGTGTTTGGCTCAGAGTCATGATGCTTTTAATCTTTTCCCTCCCAGCGCGGCATTAATACTGATAGTGGAAATGTCTCCAAAGAAGCTTCATTTGAGGGAATCAGCCAGTAAGTGACAAAGCTTTTTTATACGTTAATTATTGCATAGCTATGTTGAATTTATTTTACATTTCACGTAAAATTATGTTTTTTCCTAATGACAGGATGTTGAATGGTAGATCAAATGTATCTGTATTTCTTCTGAAACAAAATATTTGATCTGTTTCTAATGTCGTGAAATACAGTGGTGTGTTTTTTGGAAATCTCTTTTGTATATAAGGTCATCTAATGTTTCCCTTTCTCTGTGTTTGTTTTATGTATCTAAAACCAAACATATCCATCCTTCCAGCTCCATTTCCAGTTTTGGGATTGGAATATTTGGTTTTTAGATTTCAGGAAATGAATCTTCAAGAGCAGCTTCTCTCAGCGGCTTCCTTGTACCGTATTAAGGTAGATATTAGGGATCCTGGTATGCACCGTCTTCTGAAAAGAGATTGTTTTACAGGTGTAAAATAAAAGATCACTTTTCTGCCCAGATGTGATCTTTTAGTATCCCTTGGTGATGCCTTCTTATGAAGTTTGGCTACTAATGGGGTGAAAATGTCCTCCTGCATGCAGTATTTTGAAAAGGCAGTAAATAAAAATACATCACAGCCTCTCTGGGACGTGAGGATGATGGCCTCAATTTTGAGTGAAATACAACTGCCTCTTCTGTTATGACATCCTAAAATTAGGTAATTTTCCATTTTAGCTCAAGTGTATGGCAAAAAAAGAAACAAAGCCTCCCACAAAAAAGCCTGTTAAAATAAACCCTCGTGATGAGATGTTGAGTAGATGACCATTTTTTACTATCCTTGACTCCCAGTCACCCCATTGTATTTTTCTCCATCCACTTCTGTCAGCAGCATATCAGTTATGCAGTGATCGTAATGCACAGAATTTGCTACAGGTCTGCGCGCTCACTTTTGTAGTCCGAGAGCAGCTTTCTGCGGGGATCATCTCTTCTCTGTCGTGTAAACCGAAATCTGGAATCCGATTCCATCATTACTTTGTTCTTCCCTGTACAACCAAAGTGGCAACTTAGTGTTTCTGTCAGGGATATTTGGAACCAGGGTGGCAGATGTTTACAGTTTCACAGCATGTTTGGGATTGGAAGGGACCTCAAAAGATCATCTAGTCCAATCCCCCTGCTGGAGCAGGAACGCCCAGGTGAGGTCGCACAGGAACATGTCCAGGCGGGTTGGAATGTCTGCAGAGAAGGAGACTCCACAACCTCCCTGGGCAGCCTGTTCCAGTGTCTGTCACCTTCACTGAGAAGAAGTTTTTTCTCAAATTTAAGTGGAACCTCTTGTGTTCCAGCTTGATCCCATTACCCCTTGTCCTATCATTGTTTGCCACCGAGAAGAGCCTGGCTCCATCCTCGTGGCACTCACCCTTTATATATTTATAAACATTAATAAGGTCACCCCTCAGTCTCCTCTTCTCCAAGCTAAAGAGCCCCAGCTCCCTCAGCCTTTCTTCATAAGGGAGGTGCTCCACTCCCTTCAGCATCTTCGTTGCCCTACGCTGGACTCTCTCCAGCAGTTCCCTGTCCTTCTGGAACTGAGGGGCCCAGAACTAGACACAATATTCCAGATGTGGTCTCACCAGGGCGGAGTAGAGGGGCAGGAGAACCTCTCTGACCTACTGACCACACCCCTTGTAATACACCCCAGGTACCACTGGCCTTCCTGGCCACAAGGGCCCAGTGCTGGCTCGTGGTCATCCTGCTGTCCCCAGGACCCCCAGGTCCCTTTCCCCTACACTGCTCTCTAATATGTAATTTCCCAACCTATACTGGAACCTGGGGTTGTTCCTGCCCAGATGCAGGACTCTACACTTTCCCTTGTTAAATTTCATTAGGTTATTCCCCGCCCAGCTCTCCAGCCTGTCCAGGTCTCTGGATGGCAGCACAGCCTCTGGCGTGTCAGCCACTCCTCCCAGCTTAGTGTCATCAGCAAACTTGCTGATAGTACACTCTATTCCCTCGTCTAAATCATTAATGAATATATTGAATAATAGACATCTTTTACTGCCCAGTGAAGTAAATATAAACTTCCAGAATACAACAAGTAGTTTTTAATGAATAGTTGTAGTTTTCTGTGCTGTTACAGCAGTATGATGCTCTGTTGCTTTGACCAAGCAGATGTTCAGTCGTCTTGCACTCTGCAGGTACAGGTGGACTCCAGCATCTGTGCAGAGTGATACCTCTGGTTTTATCTGAGACACCTCCACATGAAATATGAACAGTTATTAACTCTAGCAGTAATTAATTATGGGAGTGATATAAAAGGTCTGTTCGAAGTACCAAAAAGCCCTTTCCCCCCCTGAATTTCACTAAACACTAGAGTTTAATTAGTAACACATTCTATTAGTAGTCAACATTAAGGTAGGAAGCCACTCCATTTAGCACTTGATTTGAGATTTTATCACATCTCCTACAACACTTAAAGGGATTAATGTTATTTTATTGCTGGCTTCCAAGTTTGCGGTAAACGTGCTGTTGGTGTTCTCCAGGAGGAGATCTTCCCCATTCTTTTGGGGCGATTTCCAGCTGTTTGGCAGATACTTCTCTTTTGAGACCTAGGATACCTCATCCCTCTCCACCCCGAGGCACCGAGTTGTTCAGTTTGCTGCCTTCGATAGATCTGGTTGGTGTCTTTCCCCAGATACTTGTGATACAGAAGAGCAAGTGTTGATTTTGTTGTTGGATGTGCTGGAGATCCGCTACCCTCTTCTGATAGATGTTGTATTCCTGGGGTCTCGTTTGCTTCCATCTTCTGGCTACCTGGCCAAGATGTATGTGCTTGCAAGGGCTCTTCTATGTTGCTCCTGTTCCCATTGTCTTTTTTTTATTCTAGAATGACCACTGTGGGTTTGGTTGGGTTTGGGTTCATGTGGTTTTTATGGTGGGTTTTTTTTTGTTGGATAATAATAGAAATAATTGTATCATTTCCTGAAAAAGCTGCACCTTGCTGTCCTTGCAGGCTGTTGTCCTGCTCCTCTCAGAACTGCCTTTTGCTTGCCCTAATGATGTTGCTTCCCTGCCTTTACTTTTTGAACCTTTTGAACTTCTTATGGAACACAATTGCCTAAACTATTTGATTCGTTTTTCCGCTGTAATAAATAGTCATTTGAGACAAAATGACTACTGTAGTCGTGTATTTTTCTGTGCTCCCCTTGAAGATCACCCCAAAGCTATTTTTGTCCTGCTAGCAATGACCCAACTTGATTTCATGCTGATAATAGAGCCTATAATAGTTAATCATATAATAGTTTCCATTAGTTTACATATAGCTCTCTCATATAACAAAGTATGTTGTACTGGTAAGAAAAGCTTGTATGTTGCTGCAGTCTGTGGAATGGAGAGTATCTGGGGACAGGGACTTCAGACAGGAGACCTGCACCCTTTCCTGGTGGTGCTCCTGGTGACTCCCCTCACAGCGCCTTTGTTCACAGCCGCTACGAATCCTGCAGAAATGACTCGCTCTCACTTGCTTCAGGTGGCTTAAACATAAAGGCAGATTTCTAAAGCAGTTCTGATGAGTTGTTTTCTAGAAATATGTATTTCTGTTTGCTAACCGAGGATAGTCCTGTGGGGTTTTTGGCTATTGTTGTTGGGTTTTGTTTTTCTAATTCGTGGAACCATTTTTCAGACTGAAAAATGTGCGGGAATTTTTATGTCTAATCATGTGGTGCTTATGTAGCAATTGTGAAAGTGCTTTGAGATGATGTGACTCACCATACAGAAAATGGATTTTGAACCTTTATGGATAAACACTAATGTGCCATATTCTTTGAAACACCATTGAACAAATCTTTGCTTGCTGTTTTGGGTTGTTTTGTTTTCATCCTCAGAATCAATTGATGTAAATGATGGACAGTTTAAGCAATTGTACCTGATGCTTAAAGTTTTTCAGTAAATTCTCTTCTCTCAGAACAGCACTTGTTGCGTATGACTGTGAAGAAGAGTAGGAAATTCTAACATTGTGTATGAATATGTTTTAGATTTTTATCACCATATACACACAAAGTGTATTTGTTAAACTGGCAGGGGGTCTCATTATACAGTGTTATTATACAGGAGGTGTAGATTTCTAGCTTTTTTTTTTTAACTAATGAAATTGTCTTGCATGTTAAAAAACAACCAAGTATGAAATCAATTTGGGCATGCCTTTCAGTGCAGCATTTCATAGGTCTGTGTTGATTAAATGGAAGTATTAATACGTTACAGATTGCAGCTGTAGCAAAATGTCAATTTGTTTTCTTCCTCAAGACCACATATCTCATCATCTAAATATTTTCAATTTGCAAATTGCAGGAAAACGTAGAATTGGATTGATCTGCATGATCCTCTTAATGTTAGGGCAGTACATGATTTTAAGAGTAAATTTATTGTCTAGTGGGATCAAAACTTTTCTGCGGGGGACAAGGTAGGGTGATTTTTTTGGTAAGACTTTGTGCACAATTTATGTGAATTAAAACCCATTTGTGTCCTATTGGTGATGACAAGTTCTTCCCCCTGAACTTGTTATCTAACCAGTAACTTTTAGGACGTGGTGTGTTTAGCTGCCTTGTTGGTAACTGAAGTGCAGCATAACCTGGGTAAGGAGCTTCAGGAGTCTGGCAGTTGTGCAGAGCTGGCCCTGCAGCACTCACACAGGATGCACGGCTGGCACCAGCTCACGGGGGCTGAGGCACTTCAATCCTTAATTGTTGGCTTCCTTGAAAAAGCTACACACAGTAGTTCAGATTCTCTTCCAAGTCTGAACTGATGCAGTGTCCCGGCGGTCTAAGATCTTATTTTATACTTGACATTATATCACAAAGTCTGTCTTTCAGGTGAGAGATAAAACTGCCATTCGGCCGATGACCTCCTGCCCCTTCTCCCGCCCCAGCACCCCCTTGCTTCAGTCCTGCTGCCTTTCTGTGCGTTTAATGAGCTGCCCCAGTTGACAGCAACTAGAATTTTAAGGAGCTGCCACATAGTAAGTGGTCCCAGCCAGTAAGTAAAACTTGCACTTCTGGAAGCACCAAGTTCAAGAAGAGTCTTTAGGGGCACGAAAGGTGCAAGAGACTGCCAGAGATGGTACGTCTCTCGGCTGAAACTGCTTTTCTAAAAGATAATTATTTGAGCTATTATAAGCCTGTGCCAGTATAAAATCCCTTTTCCTTTTTTTGTTAATGCTCAGATGAGGGACAGTCTTCTCTTGTGAGGTTCATCGTTTTACTCTTTGGCTCATTTGATTTGCTTTTGGTTTAATCTGTTTGTGGTTAAAGTGCGCATGTCGGGTTCTTGAGAGAAGAGATCTGAATTTTCAGGGTCTAAGCCAGCTGCCTTCTGTACCTGTCCTTCCCTGTCCTCAGTTTTCTTTGGTTACTTCATTATAACCATAGCTTATACTTGTCTTATTTGCATAGAGCTGGTGTTGGAGCTTTCTGCAGGGCTGCAGTGTCTCCTTAACACTGACCTGTTGTTTTCTGTCTGACACGCTGATGACAATTATTGAAAGTCCTCGTGTCTGGTGTTGCAGCTGCAGCTTAATTCTTCTGCATCTTGGTTTTCTGTGGCAGTGTCTGTTGGTGCTTTACAGCCAAATAGGGAGCTCAGGCTTTGGGGATTATTTTCTTTTAGAGTTTTTATATATTGATTTTACTATATCATTCGTATATTTTCTTCTGTAAAAACTTCTACTGGCTTTTCCATTCCAGAACTATGTCAGCATTGGCCTCCATAGGTACTAGTTGTTGGGATAGTGACCATTAAATTCAAAAAGTGCCCTTTTTCTCTGGTTTTACAAGACTTCCTTGTTTGCAAAAATCAACTTTATTCTATAATGTTGCATTGTTCTGTGACTTGTGGCTTTATGTATTGTGTTGCTTTTCCAATGGCTTCTAATTAAACCCATAATACTGAATACCATACAGCTTGTCCTTGTTGAATGTTGTGATAAGTTGTTGTGTTCTACCTTGGAGTAGGAATATAAAGCCATTAACCTTCCCCTTGTTAGGATTTTATAAGTTTGTAAGCATGTGTTCTTGAAAAAGAGAAGCATAGTTGTTTTTCTTCAGCTATCTGAGGATGCAGAAAGACACTTGTACAATCAGAAGAGACTTCCAGATATTTTTTTAATTGGATTTGTGCTTTAACTGTTCCCTTCTGAGGAATAAAGAATGGTTAATAACCTGGAATAGGTTTTATTTTTCCTTCAAAAATGTGGGAAAATGCATTGTTGCCTTACAACGTTCTTCTGAAGATCTGCTGGGAGCCTTGGGGCGTTTTAATTCCCTTAAATGCCCTAACTGAAGAGCCAGCAGTCCTGAGTCAGACAAAAATATCTTTGATGCGGAACACTCCTTAGGCATTTAAATTGTAAGCAAAAAACCCCTTGAACAATGCTTGAAAATCTGTTTGTGTTCCACTTAATTACTCAGCTTTTTACTCTATTGGCCACTGTAATGTTATTGTTTGGAGAGCCTCAGAAGAGTTCCAAGAACACATGAATTGCTAATGTAGAAAATAAACAGGAAGAAAAAGTTGTGCGCGAGGCCAAGGTGAGATGGAAGCTCTTGCTTTGCCTCTTCTGTAGATCGGAAAAGACAAGAAGAGGTTGTTTTCCTTTTCACGATCCTGTAAGCAATCTTGTTTATCACGTGCCATGTTCCGTGCACACGAAAACCGAAAGGCATAAAACAAAGGATGTAATTAGCAATTTGCTGTGTTTAATTTTGTTGAAGAGTGTTTGATGAGCAAGGTGAAAATCGCAGCCCAATTTTGCTCGGAAGGTTCCCTCTGGAGGCTGATTTGGTCCAATCCACACTCATAGCCATGGATTTTGTCAAAAGAAGTTTTTCAAATATGTCCTGAACATACTGTTGCTCCAGTTTCTGCACATTCTTAAAATATAAAAATAAAACAAAATACCAGCACAGACAATATGAGGATGGGGGGATCTATACTGATCTGTACTGCATTCCAATACAAGATTTACGTTTGCAGGTTTTCACATCCTTTTTCACTTAAAAAAAAAGAAGTAAATATGCAGTCTTTGCTGTTGTGTGTTTGGCTGTTTTTAATGTATATATACTTTTTTTTTTTGGTAGATTTAATGTGAACAACAAAATCCTTCATCCTGAAATTGCAGAATGGTGAGTAGCCTAAAATCTTTGACTACTGTTGAATGTGCTTATGTCCTGTACCTTTGCTTCAGAGAGATTTCCTCAGCAGAAGCCTCCTAGTTTACTGTATGAGTATTAATTTTAAGCTGATTTCATGTTGTGGGGTGGAAATAATGTACAGAAGTGAAAACAAGGCCAGGTAACAGCATTGAAAAGTGAGGAATTTATGTAACATTTCTTCAGCATTGTGTCTGGATATACGTTCTTTTGGAGTTAAATCACATTCTTCTAAATGTGAATTTGTATGAATAAGAAAAGCACTGAGGATAATTCATGTTCTACCAATGGAAATCAAAGTTAGATGAAAACTGTGTCTGAACAGGTAATATTTAATAGGGTGTTATTACTTCTCCAGGATTTATTTTAACAGCATTAATTTTGTTGAATTATTCTTCATGTAACTATAGTTTGTAATTCTAGGGGAATTCTGCTGTAGCCTGTCTAGAATAGACAAAATTAAAGAGTGTGACTAAGTGTATTAGCAGCTTGCAAAGCTACTATATTTTGCCAGTTTTCCTCTTTTGGTCACCATTGCTGACTTTGTTCTCTGAATTGCTTCATAACTTGGGATTTCTAGTTTTCCATTTAGGAAAGGGACTGAGAAAACAACATAGTGGATTTTTGTTAATGAATTAGGTTTTTTATTAATCTAGAAATGAGAAAGCAAATCCTTGGTTAAGACAAATATGCTTGGAGTTTTAAAATAGAAACAGGAAAGTGTACCTTTTGACTACCACTAATGTGACTGATTGTATGATAACCTGTTATTCTGTTTAATGTTTATTATTAGCACATATGCTGAGAACGATTTTCTGCCTGCTGCATTCATCCACATCTAGTTGCCAGCTTGCAAGCTGGGGAGATGTTTTTTGAACAGCAGTGCGATTTCAGAACTTGTAGAATTTTAATAGGTCACATTTTTATTGTTACAGCCATTTTTCATTGCTTAGCATGACATTGGAAAAAAGTTGTGAAAGGGAAGTGGGAAGCAGGGGAACTTTGCTGAGACATTTTTGTGTAACTGAGTCATGGGTGGACCCGGAGACTTGTAGTAGTGGGACTCGTTGCTTGCACATCCTGCTGATGAGTGCAAGGAGGCATGTGAGAGCTTTGTAACACAGAAAATTGCTCAGGGGACCGATTTTTAAATCTTGCCTATTCTGTCCTTCTAGAATTCAAACCCTTCCTTTTCCAAAACAAAGTTGTTATCTTAGAGAATTGATTTCCAAACCTAAGCATTGGTCAACCTTTGAGGTGGAGAGTCCTGACTAACGTAGACGGAACATGAGTTCAGCAGCTGATGTGCAGGGATGCACAAATTAAAGACAATTAGTAATACTTAGTAAAGAAGGAGCTTAGCAAAAGACCTGTTCTCTTTTAGAAATATCATTAGTGTTTACCTAGTCAAGCTCCTGCCATTACAGATGTTGATAGGGAAGATACAGAAATGTTCATGCATGCTCTGAGACCCCCGATGCTGTGCTACAGTGCTTCCAAAAATAATAGAATGGGTAAGTCATATTAGAAGTTCTTCGTACCGTCTTACTTTCTTGCAGAGGTGTCTGCTGCCAAGTTCTAGTTGCTTGATTTGGTGTTGGGCTGGAGTTTGTTCTGTTGTTTAAGATGCTGAAATTTTCAGCCTCTGCCACTTCATTATCATGTGCCCAACAGCCAGAGGACTCTCTGGGACCTGACAAACCATTTAAAGTGCAGAGGAGGGAGCTGCATCCTCAACCTGACAGTGCCATTTCTGTGCTCCTCTTGTTTTTCTACCTTTTTATACTTGGTAGCAGAGAAAAACAAGGGGCAAGAAATGACACTTGAAGAAGGGCCTGGTCTGACTTACAGGCTTTGATCTGTAGATACAGCAGCACTATGGGGAGAGAGATGACAATTTTAACTGTGTAAGGCTCTGGATTAGGGCTACAAGTGTGTTCCTAAGCCAGCTTTCATTCCGGTCCCGTCTGCCTTACCAGGGTGTCGCCTGATAAGCTTTTTCTCCTCTGTGGTTTGGGTTAATGGGGGATTAAATCTTCTTCAGGAAGCTCAGGGATGGTCAAACATGAAGTCCATGCCCTGAGGTTGTACCGAAACAGACGGAGCATCGAGGCAGTAGAAAAGCAGGACTTGCAGCTGCTCATTGTGGTGCACAGAGAATCTGTTCTGTGAACTATGAGTGCCAGCCCAGAATCCTGATTTTAGGCTCTCTGCGATCCTACGGAGCAGAGGTGCTGGTACGCACCTTCCCTCCACCTGGCTGGTGAGGAAAGGGAATTCTCAGTGAAGCCAAGTTCAGGTTTGCATTCAAAAGTGTTTTAAAAGGTTTTGTCAAGTTTGGTGGCTTTCGTTTGAAGTCAGAAGTATGTTAAAGACCAGTGTTGGGGATTAAGCATCTGATGAAATCAATGCATGAATGACAGGCTATGTGCATTAAATCTTCCTAAAGTAGAGATTTCCTTGGAATGTCAAGTTATAGCCCAAGAACCTTTCTTTGGAAAGCAATAACATTTTTAAAATTAAGAATAGTTTTCTCTTAGGAAGATTAATTTGGGGGGGGTTATATTCTAGGCTAGAAAATTGCTTCATTTGAATAATTTCAAATTCGGCAAACTCTAAACTATTGCGTTTTACACGATACTTGTCAGAAAAACTCTGGTCTATACCACGCTGTCAAAACTGCCAACCAGAGGTGAAACGGCTGAGCTTTCCAAACCAGCCAGGGAGAACTGGGAGCTACAAAAGGCAACTCCAGTCTTATATGGTGTTCTAAGAAAATGCAGAGAAAAAGGTTCAATATTGACAAGGGACAAAGCATTTGTGGTTAAGGATCTCTTGCCTCCCTTGCTTACTCATCTTTTTTCAAGATCCCAGTATTTTCTGACTTGCTATGAAACTTAAGGATAAAACATAAAAGAATCTGACCTTAGACTGGATTTCTGCAGTTTGCAGAGGGTGTTTTAATTTTTTTTTTCATTTTTTTCATTGATTGAATGTGTTTTCAAACAGATTTGAACACTTTCATTTTAAACTTCAGGCCTTCCATTTCAAATTTGATACTGAATGTATACGCTAAGTATTGATTTCACTGTTTTGAAAAGAAAATGTCATCTAACAGAAGACAAACTCCAAATGTGCTCACATTATCTCCCTAGTAACCAAAAGGAATTTCTTCTGTACCAGCTCTTAGCAAAATGGCCTTTTGTTACTTTAGTATCCCAGTGTCTGTCTACCATGATTGTGGTGGTGCTACAAGATAAACATTTAGCAATGTATGGCTCATTTTGTGCCCGTATATGCTGTGTTTTCCTGTGACCTCAATGAAATTGGATTTGATAGTTACACGTGGAAGATTTCATATATTTTGGATTTTGCATTACTTTGATGGAAAGCCAGAATTGTTTCTTTGGGGAATGTAAGCTGTGTGTTGATGTCTTAAAGCTGGGCATATGCTTCTTTTCTTTTCAGAGGTTTATTTACGTTGTAAACCTCTTAGCATAGAACCATAGAATGGTGAGAGAGATCATCTAGTTCCAACCCCCCTGCACCTTCTGCTGGACCAGGTTGTTCAAAGCCCCATCCAGCCTGGCCTTGGACACTTCCAGGGATGGGGCAGCTTCCTGGGCAGCCTGTTCAATGCCTCACCACCCTCATGGGGAGGAATTTCTTCCTTATATCTAATTTAAACCCACCCTTTTTCAGTTTGAAGCCATCACCCCTCATCACTACATACCCTTGTAAAAAATCCCGTTCCATATTTCTGAACTGTTTCAAGATGAACTCCTGTGTTTGCTGTTCATGCAACTGTCTTTCAGAATCGTACTTCTCCTTTGCAAATGTGCATTACTATGTTTATTGGCTTTGATGCTAATTCTGTTAGCAAGTTTTTATGTGAAAGCTTGCAGAAGAGCATAAATATATCAACTAGAGAAATTTCTATAAATAAAACGTGGAAAGGCAACAGCAGAGGCGAAAAAGGGCAAAGATGAGGCAGGACTGCGGAGTCCGTGTACATGGGCAGCACCTGTAGTTAATAGGTGGTCTGTAAACGTGATGTTTCCAGAAGGGCAAGGAGGAGTGGATATATCCACGTTTTCCATGCACATCACAGAAAGCAGCCTTAAAGTGTACACACATGTACTATAAACAACAAAACAAGGCAGCTGATAAACACCGAGCTGGTAACCGGGAACTAATAGGTGGCATGATCAGGAGTGGTGAATGCACACAGAGAATCAAACATTTGTGTATCTTTGAGGAGAGCGCTGGTTTAGGAAAATGTAGTTGAGTTACGCAAGTTTCAGCCTCATAGGTGCCTCAGATTCTGTGTCCTCTTGACCACCTGGTAAATGGAAAAGAGGTTGTGCATGAAATTTGGTATCCAGACACTTAAAATGCCCAAACTTAATTTTAGGACTGCAATGATACTTGTTTGTAGTAAAGCTGCTCTCTTGTGTTTTATGACTGAGGAAGAAGAAATGTTTTTACACTGGTAAAATGGAAAAGGAAAGAAGAAAAAGTTAAAAGTTATAGGTCAATCCTGACAGTAGGAAACTTGTGCTCCTATTCTAACTGCATTGCACTGAGTGTCTTGCCTCTTAATCTGACAACTGCGTTATGTGCTGAATCTCAACATTTTTGCAATCGTGTTAGCTGGAGCCTGGAAGTGGTTTGTCCCCATTAAAATATTAATGAATGTATGGAGATTGTGTAACTGCTCTGGAAACTGTTTTTAATAGAAAGTTGAAGTTCATATTCTTGAACAAAGGTGAGACTTTCTTCCTAACCTTAGCTCAGAAGTGGGGGGAAACCCCATGGGACCACTCATCACCTGCAAGATTGCCCAGCAGTGCTAACCACAGACTAGCAAGGCTTTAATCCTGGCTTGGGAGAGCGTTGCTTTTTGTGCCATCAAAACAGTGAGAATGTGCTGAAATACGTGTCCTCCTGCTCCTGAAACACGCTGGTGGGAATTCCATCAACAGCACTACTGCAAACAGCTCAGGAGCCCAGTGACTTTTTGTTAGCTAGTGGAGGGTGGAGTTGATCGTGTTCTCTGCACGACTGTACATCCTCTCTCTCTTACCTGCTAACAGTCGGGGAGTGGTTTTTGCAGGTCTCAGAATTACTAAACATTTTCTGTAAAATGTTTCAGTGCTTGACCTTGTGTAAATGGAGGTGATGAGTTGCATAAAAAGTCTGTCTGCGGCTCAGCGTAAATGCAAAAAGATAGGTGTGAAGTTATGATCTAAAATAAACACCTTGACACTGAAGCCTTATGACCTAGTCAAGTAAAACAGGTGTTAATACTGTTTGCACTTGCTGTTGAGCAGTTACTGACTTGTATTACTGGCAGATCCCAATAAAGAGATTAGACAACTGAATTATGAAACAACCCATTCTTCGGGCACTTGCAGATCAGGGGTATGTACTGTATATTGAAAGCAATTTAAAGGCACATCAAACAAGTATTAAATTATCCTGCTAGCACATGCAGTCTTCCAAAGAACAAGATTTTAAAAAAAAAATCTATAAGCCTTTGCTGCCTCATTCTAACATGAATATATATTTCTTCATGTCTCGACTGAACGGCAGAAGCAGAAGTTTGCTCCCTCGCCCCTGGTGAGCAGATTACACCATCCCAGTGCAATTATTTCACCTCAGTCTGCATTTTAAAACCTTGTTTATGCATCATGATTATTTTGTGTCATATTCCAATTGACTGAGAATGTCACTCCATTCCCCTCTACTGTGTTTCTGTTTGTGAGAGCATTTCGATTGCTATCAGCATTTTTACCTTCACTCTTGCCAGAGAAGTTGTGTTTGAAGGGGAGTGTCTGTGCCGCACAGCGATGGGTCGCGGTCTGTGGGAAATGCTCTTATCGCACATCAGAGGCACTGGTGGCTGAGAAACCTGCTTCTGGACTCATTAAAACAAACTACAGGAGCAGAAATACAGTAAATAGTTTTCTACAGCAGTTTGAGTAGGAGCATGTTAGAATAAAAAAGGAGGGTCTTGGTGGCAGTCTCAAAATATAACAGTTGTGGTACTTTATATATATATATATATATATATAACTGCTGCAAGCTCTAGAGCTGGAAAATACGATTTAAATATTTTCATGCAATTCAATAGATGTAGTTTTGTTCTTTGTGAGCAGTAAGTTTGTACTGCACGGCTGCCTTTGAGATGGACACGAGAAATATTAGGAAATCACTGTGTGTACAAGTGGTAAGAGTTGGTGGCTTTTAATAGAAGGTGTTGGAAGTATGTCTGCTTCCCTGCTCATGTCATGCCAAATAACCGCTTTTATTTGAAATACATGGTAGAAAGCAGTGTAAGTAGGTAAGAGTTTAATGGTAAATTTTTGAGATGGGTTCAGAACAGAGTATCAAGGCTCATAAAGAGACACAAATTCAGTATCTCATAATGCCTGAAGAACAGGATGGGATTTTGGGGGGGACTGATTTGCTTTGATTTTATTTTCCCCCGGAAGCATGTGAAGGAAAATGGACACTGTGGCTGTAACTGCTGCTGCTGTGGTTTCTGAATTTCATGTTTTGAGTTTTTAAATACCAAACAGAAATAGCATTTCTTCACACACCCCTCCTCCTGCCTTTTGAAGTATTGCAAATAGGTGGGAGTTGGGATTGTGCTGAATAGAAATTCTAGAGCTCTGGGAATTTCATTGTGTAAACTAGTTTCAAATTGTGTTAAAAGGTAAATAAAGTATGCTTGTAGAATTGTTCTGTTTGAAGTAGTGTTTGAGTCATGACAAATGCAGAAATACGTTGCTTTTGTTCCTCATGTATTGTCAAATGAGCTGAAAAAGTGTTGGTTGGGCCACTCGTTTATTAGTATTAAAATAATGCAGGCCAGTGTTTGAAATGCTTGTGACTTACCTTAGTAAGATTGTTTTGCTAATGGTGAATCAATGCCAACAGAACTTTGCTGTCATGAATACCGCAATAGCTCTTAGTTCTTGAGGTCTGCTTGATCTAATTTTGCCATAGGGGATGCGTATTATTTTCAGGTTTTTTAAATTTCGTATTCTTAAGCTGTGAAGTCACAACCTAACCTGATATCTGTTCTACTTTTCTTTAAGTCGTGTGATTAAGACAGACATGGAGTTGGAAGTTCTGCGCTACACCAATAAAATCTCCAGTGAAGCTCATAAAGAGGTAATGGATCCTTTACTGTTAATAATTTTTGCTCTTAGTGTAGCAGTGGTACTCAGAAAATGTTCCCAGCAACCCTGAATTGCTTAGTAATAAAATAATGGAAAGGCTGGATAGAAATAAGAGGATAATATCCCTCCTATTACAGCCCAGTAATATACCTTGCATTGTCCTTGAACTCACTGGTGCATTTGTGATGTGTGAGAAATGAAGTGTGGTTTTGGATAAGAGCTGGAGCCCCCAGCAGAAGGTGACCTGCTTGCAATCTATCTGTCTTGTGTGCACAAATTCCTGTATAGTGATGGAGAAAGAAGAGATCAGGGAGATTATTCTTCTGGCCCTTGTCAGCACGTGCAGTTCTGAAGAGTTTAACTAGCAGGTTACTCTCTCCAGTTCTTTGCAGACTGAAGGAGCGTTTCCATGCAGTGCAAGGGTTCTTCAGGGGCTCCTCAGAGATGGGTATGTCCCCCAGAACAGTGCTTCACGATGCTGTTCTGTTGACGTAGCAACCTGGTGAAGACACAGCCACGCTCTCAGGAGGGCCACTCAGGTTGGACCTAGCAGTGGACCAGTGGGGTCATATTGTCCTACTGGTATTGATGAGAGAATTAACTTGTGGGTTGGTCCTGTGCTCCACATAGTGATGCAGGGATGCCGTGACTTCTGAGTGATGACCAGAGGGAGCCTGGGTAAAAGTGGGTGATGAGGTTACTGACTCAGCTGTTGCCTTTGCTCCTGCTCCTCAGATTTCTGCACTGTGAAGTGTAAAAATATCTTAAAATGAATATTGTAAAATTGCAAAGTCTAGGGATAGTCATTTGCATTCATTCTCCTTGGTCCTTCATAAGTCTTGAATAATCTTATAGAATCTTAGAATTGTTTTGATTGGAAAAGACCTTTAAGATCATCAAGTCCAACCGTTAACAATTGACTGTTAACATCATCTTACCACATCTGAGAGAATGTCTTGCATAGAGCAGCTGCCTAGAACTTTTATAATACAGAAACAGGCAAAGGAATAGAACTGGTGCACATTCCCAGCAAATCTGAGTACAAAAATCAGACTTATGGGTTGTAAAACAGTGTTGACTCTAGTAGTTTTCTGTTGATTCAGACTGCAAAGTATAAAAGAGAATCTTCCTCTGTAGTATATTCCAATTCACAGTTTTGTTTTGCTGCTGTTTCCTAAAGTAGAACAAAAATACTTGCTGCCAAGTTCACCAGAGCTTTCAGAATTAAGCGTTGGTATTTGGATGAGCTGCACTTCATTAGGATATAGAAGTTTGGCAATTAAACTTGCTTTATTGCTGGAGACTGCAGACATTTATAAAGATTAAAATGAGTTTGATTTTTAATGTAGTTTTAAAGTGCATTTACTGATGTAAATTTAAATGAAGTACAGATTATATTTTTGTAATATAGGTTCCTCGGGAGATACCTGGTCAAAAGTCATAAATTTATAAATATGAGATTCCCTCCTGCTATGAATGTCCCATGTTAATATGTATCTTACAGGTAATGAAGGCAGTAAAAGCAGGAATGAAAGAATACGAGCTGGAGAGGTAAGAGTTCTTTCAATAATTGTCATAAAAAGGAGAAAATCTCTCTGTAGTAGGGATAGAAGCAATAGTTGAGGCAAAGCAGTAGCATTGATTCAGTTGAGACTGAGAGCTCATTGCTGTTTGAAGACTCTTGTAAGAATCATTTTATTATTTTGAGGTGGTACTTCATCAGTTTCAAACATGTATTTGATGATGGTTGATTATTTTTTGGTGTAGCATAATTCTCTTCCTGGAGTTTTAGTAATTTACAGAAGCTTTACAAAATAGCTGCTATTATTGTTTGAAGCCATCCAGTAAAATCATGTTTATGGATAAACATTGCCTTTATGCTTGTTATGCTTAGAAGACTGCCATGTATGAGAGTTTAAGAACCTTATAAAAAGCTGTGTTCAATTACATCTTGCCTGCCATTACACGTCAGCTTTACCTGTACTTAGCCCGTACGAGGACCTCATTTCACAAATGTAATGGATGTTACTACAGCTGTTAAGAAATCATTAGGAATACAACATATATCTCTTATATTGAAGAAAACATGCAGTACAGGCAGATCTCGGCAGGATTGCCCGCTCCAAACTGATACACTAGTGATCTGTCTAGCTACAAGGAAAACATTGCCTCCTCTTTCAAATCAATATTTACATTAGATCATCAGCAGCCTGTCTTATAAAGCACAATTTTGATCACCAAATCCATTTATTTTTAGCTTACATACAATATTTTCATTTTTCAGACTGTGTAAAGAAGAAATAGAAAATAGCAGTAATATCTCAGTCACTGTTGTTTCTTGACAGTAATTTTTCAAACGTTAGTAAGCAGGCTAATTCAGCACCCAGCGAGGGGAAAATAAAGTGACCTCAATATTTGTCATCAGGATTGCAGGGTAGCTCAAAATACAAACAATGCCCTTCGAAAATATGCAATATGAAAAAACAATGTGACTTCTAAACAGCTGCAATATCTGCACACTCTATAGTCTCATACCTATAATTTGTGCTTCAAGTTGCAGTTACATGTACCACCAGGTAGCAGGAAAAAAATTGTTGTATGCATTTCCTCATTAACTTCACTAATGAACCTTGTATTCATGTTCATTTTACTCACTGCCCATGCTACACATGCTGATAGTATAATTTTGGTTCTTGAAGTCAATCGTAATCAAAAATTTCCATAGAGCAGAGTTTGTTCTCAAGTGCTTTTAAGTGTCATTATCGTGGCAGTTTAGTTCAAATGTCATGCGACAACTACACATGTATACGAGATACATGACATTTTCACTCCAGTGCTTCCATTCTTCTCTGTCTCGCTTCTTCCATACACATCAATGTTTGGAAATGATTCTTTCTGTCTTTCAATTAAAGAAAAATAAATAAATGAGGCAACTGTCTGTTAAACCTATGTAAAATTGCCTCCTGTTGTTCCATATGTCTTGACAGGTTATACTTCTTGAATGAGTTTGAGGCTGTTTCACTAATGAAAGAGGCCTTGGCAGGCCTACTCTGTAGCGTCTGCCTTGAAGAATATAGTTAGAACTTCAGTTTCTGTTGCTGGTGGAATTCATCCCTGTGCTGCAGTTTCTGTTCCCTTATTGCTTAGGGGAAAAGGGTCCTCAAAATGTAGTACCATCATTTCCGCACCCTTCTGGCAAGAAATATGTACTTTATAAATGAGGTTAGAAAACAGTCTAGGGAATCTCTATATGCAGATAAACTCATTAATGTAGTCTAAAAAGCGAACTTTTAAAGACCTAAAAATAGGTAACATCTGAAAATAGACAATCTTCATTGAAATAGCAGAGTTTTTAAGGTGGGTTTGTGTGTGGTTTTTGTGGTTTTGGGTCTTTTTGTAGTTTGTGGAGGTGGGATGTTTTTTGGTTTTCTTTGTTGTCAACAGGCTGGATAGCTTGCATCGGGCAGCTTTGGTACATCCGAAATCTAAGGGTGCAGAGAACGAAAATTCTTAGTCTGTATAGGTTTGTCAAAAGTATTCCTACTTGTATTTAAGAGATCAATTAACACTGAATAAAGTTTTTCATTTTCAGACGTTTCTAGGGCTCCTAGTCCCTTTGTGCAAGTTTTCTGAATTGAGTGACCCCTTCCCCAGGTGCATTTGCAGTTCCTACTGATAGCTGTGCAATTATGAATTTTTGATATTAATATCTATATCTCTTGAAATGTGACCAATAAACTCACCTTCCTATTGCTTTACTTCATTCTTTGACATAGCATATGTGGTTTTGGGTGCAAAGCTGATCTGACCCTGTCTGCTAGGAAGACTAATGCCAGAGATCTCAAATGCAATTAAAATTTTCCATTACTACATGTAGGACCTAAGCATTGCCTTTTCTTTCTTCATTCAGTTAAGTAGCCTTCTTATTAAAAATGAGCCATTTTAATTCTACTGTATCATGCAGCAAGAAAATGTTAAAATACTCTAGCAAATGTATCTAAGAGTCGACAATATATAAAGCCAGTTATATTTTTAGGATTGGGATTATTCTCTGAGAAGTAGTTTGAAGGAAATTAAGTAAATTATTGAGAAATCTCTAGATAAGATAATAATTTTTATTTTGAGGGTTGAAAGCTACCTTCAGAAATATGCTGGAAGTACTCGTCACTATTTAGGTCCCCTGGTAAATGACTTTGAACCAGTAATGTGTTAATGCTGAGATAAATGAAAAATGTACACATTTCACTGTAAGTCCAATCAGCCCTGACTTCTTTTTTTTTTGGTTTGATGTTATTTAACTTTAATATGTAGTCAGTTGACTTTAAGGAGACAGCCAAGGCAATTATCTACAAACAGTAGTTCACAGCATGTGTAATTGCGTTTAAAGTCATTTTGGTAGGTCAGATTCTGGATTTTCTCTGAAGTGGGTATAGTTGTGCTTATCTCATGTTTAATTAATCTTCTTTAATTAAAGGCTTTTAATTATGAAACTGCTCTGTAATGAATATATTGTTGAAATACAGCAAAGTGATAAAAGAAATCTCTTTAGCTCAAGAAGCGTGTGTGAAAAAAAAATTTGTGATTTAAGTGTTTCTATGTAAACAACAATATTTTGTGTCTATATAGATATATACACTTAAAGTACTAATTAGGACCTGCAGTCATCTGTTTGAGGATGCTCTAAAGCGCTGGAGATACCTTCTCTAGGTTATTTTTTATCAATTTATAGAGTATTGCCTCTTCATCTGCTTAGTATTTACCAAATGAGGTTTTGACTCTTCTGTGCATTTTCTTATTTGTTCCATTTTTGGTGAAGAGAACAATATTAAGATGGGGATGACTACTAGGAGTCGTTGATCTGATTGGGACTGGCATGGAAGTGTATGCTGTGTCAACAGAAGAGCAACTTGCGACACCCACAGTGTCGGACACGCAGCTGTTGTGCGTGTTGCCTGTTTTCTTGGGGTTTTATCCTGTTCTTACTGGCACTGCAGGCCCCGTGATAGGAGCGTGTGCACAGTCCTGAATTCATTAATTGATAGTGTAGTCATCATTACAGTGATGATACTGGGCAGAACTAAGACAGACCTAAACACTCATTCCCTTGTCCTAAATCTCCCTGGATTATTTCACTATCTCTGAAGGCTCTAAAGCTGCTGGACACGGGAGCACCTCATGGTTACTGTGCAGATACTCGCAACTGCAGAACCTATGATCCAAAAACGTGGATCCTGATCGTGTAGAGTGGGCTCTTCTAAAACAAAGGAGGAATTAGCTACTGTAAAGGGCAGGTGGTGTGATGTGCGGCGTCGGATGTGGGTAACAGTACTTTGCATGTTGTTTCCATCAATGAAAACAGCAAAGTAAGAAGAATCTGACCGTACCCGCTCAGAGGATACGTGAGTCTGTAGCTCTTGGGCACTGCTCAGGCACTGATGGTTTTATTGCTGGCGTGCTATGGGAAGCCGCTTCGTCTCCCTGTGTCTGCTTTCCTCCCTGTAGGGTTTGCCTGTGTTTCTTTTTTATGCCCTTGCATGCCTTGGTGTGAAGGTTGGTACAAGTGATGGAGCAGCAGCCGGTTACCACCAGCCAGCTGGAGACATTCCCAAGTGTGACACTGAGCTTCTGCAGCTGTGGTTGAAGGGGGTTGAGGGCTGGAATTTATGTAGAGCGTACCAGCCACATCAAGAGCTTGTTGCCCAGCTGTAGAGGTGCCCCCTCTGTATATACCGCAGTGGATCATTAGGTCTGTACAACCATACAAATAATTGTGGGGATTTTGTAGTAGTTAATAATAAACCTAAACTCCACTCTGCTGTAACAGCAACAATTTGAAGAATAAAATGGCAAGAAGGAGGCTACAGAGCTTTTTCCTTCTTGGTTTACAATACAGACTATTTTTACACCTTGCTCCTCTTACCAGCTGAGGCTGATAGGAGTTCTTTATCCCTATTCTTTTCAGTGCTGTCTCGATTCCAAAGCAGAGCTTAGATTCTGAGATGAGTTGCTGTCACATCTGTCAATGTTAAATTTCACTATCTGTGGAAGTCTGAGAGTGCTCTCATGGATTATGGCGCTCATCTTTCATTTATCTCTTTCTCCTCTGCTTCAGTGGAACAAACTGAAAATAAAACATATATGTTATTTCACTAGAGAAGACAAAATAGCCAGAATAATTTTATTTTCCTTTGGGCATTTTGTTTTAGTGAAATGCTGATTATTTTCGCTAATCAGGATTTGCCACTTACCGTCTCCTGATAGCTTTTGCTCTTTGAATGTTCTTGAGAAAGACACAGACTTCTGCAGCAAATAATCTTTAGAAATATTTCTGTTTTTTTCACAATGCAGATTTTGTATTTAGAATTCCAGCTCAAGCATAGCCTTTGTAAGTCCTTCACATAAGCATTTGTGGATAGTAAACAAGAATGCCCATTGCCGCTGACAAAAATACACAGGTGAATTCTTCCCAGTTGCTTTTTGACATGGGGGTGGTGTTGAATTGGACCATGACCCTCACTGGTATTTGTTTACAGGATTTATTAAACAAGAGACCAGCACTGCATTAATCTCAATCAGCACATCAGTCTGCTCGGGTACTGAAATGTGATTTTCTTTTTTCTTTAATTTGTTTTAAGCAGTTGCCAGCATTGTGTAGCCTGAAAATGGCTTGACTGCCTTGTTTCCCAAAGCTGCCTCACAATTAGAGGTGATGGGGTTTTAAATGTGGGTTACTGCTCCTGGTGCGGGAGCAACCGGCTGAGCTGGCGTTTTGTACCCGCACCCGGGAAGCTCCCAATGGAGGCGGCAGCTCAGGGTCACCCAGCCCTTCCTAAACACGCTGGTGCAAAATGACCTACAGCAGTCCAGGGCCAGGTAGGCAGTTTGGGGCAGCTCTGACAGCATGTGTTGGGGAGCTACTAATTGCCGAGGTCAAGTGAGCCCCTGAATCTCAGGTGTCCCGTGCCCAGACGGATGTCAGATATAATGTCTCTGCTGGGAAGAGCGACAGGATGCAGAGAGACACTTGCTGCAGCCTCCCCCTCCTGCCCACCTGCCCTCAGGTACAGCTGGTCCTTTGATGTTTTAAATTAGACTGTCTCTGCTGATTTCCTAATCCAGCTGTATTGAAGTTGTAAATAGTCATAAAATAAATCCGAATTTAAAAATTGGTTTAGAAAACCCGTGAGTATTGTTCCTCTTCTGTGACCCCCGGAGGCAGAAATGCACATGTGCACACACTCGACTGAGCAGAAGTGGGGGCGAGGATGGAGACCTCCTGTCTCAGCGCCTGGTCTGCTTTAGGAGCGTTGCTTCTCCATGGTAAATCCAATGTAAGAGGTTCCAGCTGCCCCAGCCCTGATAAACCCGTTTGCAGTCACCCTGCCCTCCCCGTCTCCCCAGCTGAGAGGGGAAATGTGGGGGACAGAGACCTCTTGGGGAGGGGAGTGTGGGGACACTGTCACCTCTGAGACCAGATTTACCTGAACTGCTGGCTTGTGTGGTCATAGTGATTGATGGTGGACTCCATTAGCTGCTGGGGGGGAGCAGAGCAGTTCCAGTATATTCCCAGTAAAGTCTCAGCGTTGTCCCTTTGCAGAAGGTCCCGTGGCAAGCTCCTATGTTCTCTCTTTCAGTAGAGGACAGCTTGGTTCACCTCCTGGGTGTCACTTTAATTAGCTCTTTGTGTAGAAGACTGCTGTTTAATTGGCACAGGTCTCTTTTGTGACTTGTGATTGAAGTTCCAGATAATTGGGTTTTATCTTCTACAGAAAATTTCTGCAGTCGGACTGTGTGAGAACTTTAAAATAAAAACTGTCAGCCCGCAGATACTGAAGAACAATTGCCGTGCTGGTGTTAGAAAATGGTTCCCTTCAAAAGAGACCTATGGATGGATGCGTGTAACACGCGTGCATACAGAACTGGGCTGGTTCGCCTGGCAAGATATAGCCCAACTTTAAATACTGTGTCATTGTATGTCCTTACAGGGTTGTTAATCCAGTTAGTGCTGTGATAGTTCATAATTACATTTTTATTATCTTTTTGGAAATCAAAAGGTGGTCGCAATTTTATTTAAATTTTGAATCTGATTGAAAATTACAAGCAATATTAATTTCTATGGGTAATTTGTAGAGTGACTATTACTCTTATTTATAGTAAGGAAAGAACAAGCTTTCTTCTCAAATTAGCAATGATCTGTTTTTACTGAATCTAGTGTGGCATTGAGATAGTGAACTAATTAGCATTACTAATGACAAGCTGAGATTGGAGATATGTGAAATGGAGCTCATTGTAAAAGACAGCAGGCTGAACTGATTATTATTTGCTGTGGATTTTGTTCATGCTTGTTCAGACAAGTCAAAAGCAAAGTTTCTGCCATATGTGAGGCTTTATCTGCATTGTGAGATTTAGTGCGATAATTTTTGCTAATTACTGTCAAAGCAGACGGATCAGAATTCCGTGTTCGTTGACTCTCGCCTTTTGATAACTAGAACTGCTATGTGACCATGCTCAGTGACTAGAAGCCCAGCTTTAAGGAAATGGGTAGAATACCAAGTCTGCACGTGAGTAACATGATGTCGCACACTGACCTTCTGAAAATCAAAACCATTTTAGACAGATGAAAATGCACAGATTCTGTTCCTTGCTGCTAACATGTCCCCCCTGCATAAATTTTTTTCCAAACTGGTTATTAAAGCACCCTCATCACTGTAGAGTCCAAGTAACACCTTCCAGCTTATTAAGCAGTGTTTCTAACACCTGCCTTTTTTGTGCTTGTTTGATTTTTGTTTGGGTTTCTGTTGTGGCGTCATCTCTCTAGGGGAAGAATTGTGCAGAACTCTGTACTATTTTGGCAGGTGGTAGTTTTTTTAGTGTACCTGTTATCAGCAGCATTGAAAACCACAGGTCAGGATTATATTTACAGGATGATACGTGATAATCTTTTTTAGTTTGGTTCTCCAGGCAGATAAATTTGGTCTTATTTTTTAGGATGTTGTGTTGCTCTCAAGTGTTGTCACATTTGTGACCTGAATCTTGATCGTGGGGTTGTAAGTGTTGTCTGGAGATGGTACGTTTATGACACCTGATGCTTATTAAGGTCTGAGATTACAAATAATAGTTGAAAAAATGTATGTGTGGGAAGTCCGTGAAAGCTGCAAAGGACAAAGCTGCAGGTGGTTCGTGCAGTGAGAGATGCAAGAGTACCCGAGTTTGCTTAGTGCTGGAGTCTTAGAGCTTAACTGTGTTGCATTTCTGCTGTGCTAGCAGAGCTGAACACGGCACATGTAACTAAGGTCGGGTCGCATAGGAGGGCAGAATAGATTTGAATTGCCAGGCAGAAGTGACGGAAAATGAACTATGAGCGAAATTTAGGATTGGGGAGGAACTTGAATCGTATCAGACAGCAGAGGTGATGCTTCTGCTAAAAGGAATTTGCCCCTGTTGAGAGCTCCTCAAAAACCAACATTATTTCTGGGTTACTTGGATTTCACTTTTAACAGCTCTTCCTGAATAGATCAAATTGAGCCTGAGGCAGCCTTGGGAAGTGAGGGATACCAAGACCTTTGCTGACAACTGACTGTGTGTCTTCCGATTCATCTACTGAAATGTCTATATTTAAAAGAACCAATGAGATATGTGATATTTGAGGGCTCTGCAAATTAATCTGTTAGTTTAAGATACAGTTGCCCTCGCTTGGTACAATCCTCTTAAACTGCAGTAGGAACAGCAGTTTACCAATCTTCCTGAAGATGCCAAATCTAGCTCCAAGGTCCTAAATCACTACACTGATCCCAAATGCTAAAACCAACTTGAAAATGAAGCCCAACTACAGAAAACTACCCTTTCAGGAGTATTGGGCTGCATTTCTGCACTTTCTTATTTCAAAATGAACCTTCTACGTCCTCTTGGTCAGCACTGAGTTCCAGAGGTGGACAGACATTCTTATGTCTCGGCTTAGCAGATAATTTGTAAAAATTGTGTGAAGTTGTTTGGGTGCAAGGTGTACCTATGAGTTGAATATGTTACAACTGTGTGAAGTTTAGGATGTTGGATGTGATTTGTTAATAGTCTTTTGCCTGTCTAATCTCTAGAGTTGCTCTGTAATGGAAGGTTTGACACTGGGTGTTTTACATTAGATTGGGTCAACTCCCCAGGATATTTTATTTTTGGTCTTTATTGTGTTTGAAGGAGGAGAAGAACAACATGCCTGTGACTACTGCGTTGTTTGGGTTGGAAATGC
The DNA here is from genome assembly GCF_964273445.1 of Streptopelia decaocto. Lineage (NCBI taxonomy): Eukaryota > Metazoa > Chordata > Aves > Columbiformes > Columbidae > Streptopelia > Streptopelia decaocto. The sequence goes on along the minus strand of NC_138666.1, from coordinate 15,857,250 downwards.
CAACTGCATTCAGGAGTTGGCTTCTCAGTCCTTCAAGGTTTGGGGAGGTTACAGAGATGTTTGTGTTGAGGGCCAAATAATCTGGTTTTGATCAGAAATTCTGTCTTTGTGAAAAGGAAGTCGGTATCGTGTGACAAAAACCGTTCCACTGAGGAAGGTCTTGGCCAACGCTGTTTCTGCTGCTGTTGCAGATCAAAGAGGCTTGTGTCCATAAGACATTCCTAGGGGGTCTAGAATTTGTCTGGGTAGGAATTACTGATCTCTAGGAATACAGGGGAGCTTGTTGGTTGTTTGAGGCTGGTGGGGCAAGGAGGTGTCTGTTAAATGAAAGAGTTCCTGAATGGATGTTGTAACTTCTCTCTGGTAGTTTTCTGTAGTTGGGCTTCATTTTCAAGTTGGTTTTAGCATTTGGGATCAGTGTAGTGATTTAGGACCTTGGAGCTGGATTTGGCATCTTCTGGAAGATTGGTAAACTGCTGTTCCTATTGCAGTTTAAGAGAAGCATTGAAAATTAATCTGTTCCTATATTTCAGCTCATGCGTCTGCATTAACCTCTGATTTCCAGTGTTGGTGTTTGGTCTTTGTGCCCTTCTCTTCAGCCGGCTCATGTGTTGGAAACAGCCTGAGCTCTGTGACGGAAGCGCGGCGCTTGCAGAGCTGGTGCGCGGATGCTGGAGGACAGGGGATGGCCAGCGGGACCCTGTGAACAGGGGGTGGCTTTTCTGTGGGGACGTGCAGATTTTGTGACTTGCATACAGAGCACCTGTGCAGTCATTTGTTCGGACCCTGCATTAAGAACGGAGCCTTGAAATGTTCCCAGCAGTTGGAGAAGGTGTCGTGGGTAGACTTAGTCTCAAAGTACACCTGCATCTTCACAAACTGGATGGAATCCAGTTTCTTCAGCTTCCCTTCCCAGAAAAATTCCGACTTTTGCAGCTGCCTAAACCTGGCTCAGACATTGTCATCACAAATTGAGTGTTGTAATCTTCTATTATCCTGGAGGCAGCAGGTTTACGTATCCCATATGCTGAATTACTGCACTATTCTCTAAGAATAGTTCAAGTATTCAAAAAAGTGTTGAGGGCCAATTAAGCTCTATATTGAGACCTCAGCCCCCGTCTAACCTAAGCCCTTACCGCACTTCTGCTTGCTCTGTGTTGCTGAACAGAAGTTCAAACTTCAAATATTCAATTTGAAACTGAAAGGAAGATTATGAAGCATTGGTGATTATGTTGGCATCCTGTGTCACTGAATAGCACTTGTGTGTTATGTGCTATGTGGGTGGCTGGGTATTTGCTAAGAAGCATAACTGAAGATGAAAGTTTAATTATTTCTTCAAGGCAAATCCTTTCTCCCATGGACTTAAACTTGAAAATGAAAAATGAAAATTCATAAGGAGTGTAAAAATTGGCTAAAATTAAAACCCATTTATTTTTACCCTATTTATTCTCCTGAATAATAAAATTTCCCCATGGGTTTTTGGAACATATGTGGAATAATTACAGTGCAGAAGTGGTGCTTTAGTTCAGCTTCTAGAGCTAGGGCAAACATTGTGATTATGCAGCGAGCTTAAGTCTAGGTTTTATAGAAAATCTCATTCAAGGCGCTGTTGCCGTCAAGTGCAAAAAACTGTGACCCATGGATTGGTCCCTGTGGGAGCAATTATTCTTTGCAGAGCTTTTTTTGCAGCATGGAATAGTATAAATGTCAGAAAAAAGTTTAACCCTCAGTACTGCTAAAAGAACGTTTCCATACCTGCTGGCAAGAATATAAATTTTTAGCTTGTATTTGCAAGCATTTTCTGTGCAACATACACATTTTTTTTTTTCCAAACTTGTCTTTATAAACAACTCAGAAGTAACAATGCTGTCTTTAGTTATAATCTGCATGCCTTGGTGAAGACAACACAGAGGGTGAAGCTGCCTGGTGCTGCCTCCTGCAGCGCTGGGCCCAGGCTGCCCGTGCTGGGATTCCTGGGTGGAATGGCGATTAAAACCTCTTGTCGAGCGGTGGCAGAGCGGGGAGAACGTGGAGTGAGCGTGGGGTTGCTTAGGAACACAGGTTACTGCCTGATATTCAGTATGTGCAAGTGAAATGGTTTTGGTGAGCAAGAGGAATATGTTCATCGTCCAGCCATCCATCTGCGGCAGGCAGGGGGTGGAATATGGGGTAAAATCCCAGGAGCCGATGCTTGCCTTCAGGGGAATCTGCTGCCTTTTGAAGACATGCAACGTGTGCATTTTCACTTCCTCCCTTCTGGTGTTTCTTTGTCTAAAAGCATCTGCATTATTCCTAGCAGAAATAAAAATAATATTTGTCTGTTACTTAAAACAACAGATACAAACCCAGCAGATTTTCTGCCCCAACCTCTCTCTATTTTCTCAGGTGTCTTCTTCAGCGCTGAGCATGGGTTGGGCATGAACTGTGATAAAATTGTGATGAAACGGACAGAACTTGCATCATGTGCTCAAAGGTTTTCGCAAAGTGAAAATAGTCATGAGATGCGAGGAGGGATGTTGTGCTTTATGCTACCTGCCTCCAGAGTTCAGGTCTGAGATGGCCAGAAGCACCTGTCACTCACCATAAACTGCACTGAGGCATAAAGACAAATTGGTCCTAAATATACCAATGTCAGGACAGGAGGGGTCACCTTCATTTGTACGTATTTTCTTTTTCAGTTGGTACTTCATATTTATTACATCGTTTGGTACGTTTCTAAATTTAAAATATTGCTGATACTCAAAATAGTCTCAGGCAATGTTCAGTGAAGAGCTTCTCATTTTGAGAAATGAAGATAGGACCTTGCAAGTACAAAATGGATAACGTTTTTCTGTTGGGCTCATGCTAAAGGATGCAGATTCATTTGTGTGGGCAGACACAAGTGATATATTTTAGCTGTTTTCTAGAACTTTAAATGAAATTTGTCTTTTTTTGAGGAAAGGTATGTTAGATTTTGGTTCAGTTATGCTCAGCATGCATAATTGCATGAAAATGTAATTTTAAAAAAGTCTGTGAGGCCTTTCAGCAGTTCAAAGGTTTATTCCAAAATATTATGACAAACATCTAAAAGTTTATTCCAAACTCTTATGGGGAAATGCAGCGCCCTGAGACTGTAGCGTGTTACGGAGCTCAGATGAGATGGCCAGTTTGTAGGGGGAGCTCCATAACCTCCTGTAGGTTGTCCTGTTTCTCTACAGGCACCTGGGCTGTACCCACACCTGCAGGAGTGATCCCTGCCTGTTATTCTTAGCTAAATTACTTTTCTGTTTGCCAGGTGTAATAATTTCTTCAGTGTTCAGTCTATACATTTTATCTTACTCTGCTTTCCCGACCTATTTGGTGAGGTGGTGCAGAGGGGAAGGGCCAGGTTGTGCCCTGTGCCACTGCTTTGATTATTTAAAGACAGCTTGGAAAAAATCAACAGGTGTAAGTGTGTGTTGGTGGAGACTGTTCAAGTATTTTCCTTTTGAATGTGTGAGACAAAAGTTGGGTATTACAGGTTTGTACTGGGCCAGGTTGCTTGGCCGTGGTCGGTGGGGCTGAGTGGGGAGCGTGTAGGGGGCTGGTAGCACCAGGTCAAGTGTGGGTCCTGCTGCCCCACACCAGCCAGTGCTCTGCACCGCGTTCATGGTCACAGTCTGCTGGTGGCCTCACATTGATCCTCAACACCTGAACAGCATGTGGGGGCTCTAGGCATCCAATTTACAGCTACAAATCAGGGCAAATCACAGCTGTCGCCATTGTTGCTCCAGTTAAATGTCAGATCATTACCAAGTGCCATTCATCACCCTTTGGTGCTTCCACACCTGCTAATTAGCTCTCTGTAGCATCCAGTGCCCCTCACCACCGCAGTGCCCAGAGCCCAGATAGGCTCAGCCTGCTCCAGGCGCCTTCTCCTGCGTCCGGCCAGGGCTGCTGCCCACCCTTGTCACAGCTGCGAGTGGGTGCTGGTGGGGACCCACTGGTCATAGCTCTGTGCGTGGTTTGTACTGAAATACCAGGCACAGGGCTTCTCAAAGCTGGCAGTGATGAAGACTTGGCTTAAAGTATTTGGTTTTATCTAGAAAGAACCTGAGTGAAGGACTGAGCGCTGTTGCCTGCGGAAGGACTGGAAGAGTGAAGTGGATTGTTTGAGCAGTGCCCTCCAGCAACACTGGAAAGAAGAGGCTTGATCTTTCCTGGTATTTCAGAGATAAAAACCCACAGAAAATAAAACGTCCCATGACATCTTTCATACGTCAGGAAGAAATTTGGAAGGGATGAGCGGGAGGCACATGTCTTTTTATGTATTTTTCCTTGCTGGGAGATAACTTTTACAGTGGCAACAGTAGTTCTAAATCTTCACTTTCAAGAAAAAAACAGGTGCGTTACTTCCTTTATTTGTCAGATGGAGCGTAGGCCATCACAGCTGGGCAGGTTGGTCTACACCAGTAGACCATGCACTCCATTTTCTTTAAGTCGCTCCTGGCTAGTTTTAAATATATTTTTATTTTTTCAACCTGAACAACTATTTTGAATCCGTGAACCATTTATCTTGATGGTTCTCCTTAGAACTGAAAGCAGGTGGAAATTCATCAAGCTGCTGAAACGGGATGTGGGGAAAAAATGTGTATCAGCTGCCATGATAGGTAGTGTGCTTGTAGACATTGCCGGTGGCCTTGAGATCAAACAGCAGAGAAATAGCTTTGCAGTGAGAGCCCAGGAAATTCTAACTAGGTAATGAGTAGTGGCTTTCTTTTGATTTACAGCATAGCTTTACAATCAATCTGTAAAACTTTGAAGAGAAAAAATAAACGTCGAAGGGAAAGGGAAGAGCAATACAATTAGTTGTTACTGTCTGCTTACTTGTTTTCTCTAATTCCAAGAGTTTCTGCTGAAAATGGATGATGGCGTGCAAAAAATCTCAACTATTGGCAAGTTCCTTTGTAGATTCAAGCTGAGATACGGTTCACATCATGCTGGTTCTTGGAGAATATTCGGTTTCATCTTAGCTATAGATTATGTATAGATGGGTGTAGTTGGAGGAATTTGACAAGGGTTGCATGTGTGATGCAACGTTCAGCTCTTGTATATCAAATTCGTGCTCTGATCTCCTTTTCTTTCATCTCCAGTATGTGTCTCTCATTAAAGAATTGGATGGTGAAGTGGATGTGATAGCTTGCAGAACATTTCAGAGCCACACGCAGCAGTATTTTCTTACTAAATTAAATCGCTTCAGTTCAGAAAACTTACTCAGGAATATTGCGCTGGAATATGGATTTAGAGAGGCAGTTTGTAATTGTCAAGACACCATTTGGTTGAGACTGCTCAGTCATTAATTTGTTTGACGTTGACACTTGGGTTGAAAGACTAATAGCTGCCTTGGTGCATTGCTTAATTTTAAATCTGTTACAGGCTTTGGGTGTACTGCAACTGTGGATGTAGTTTGTCATTTTAATCATCGGGGGGCAGCACTAGTGTTTGGGGACCTGGGGGTTTACCGTTCACAGGCACAGGCTTTTTTTGGTACATTAGTATAACTTGGATATAATGGAGAACTGATCTTGCTGATCTTGAAAATTTTAGTATGTGTGATATAGCAGTTGTTTCCAATATTCAGCAAAATTTATTATTAAAATCCAAACTACTTGTATTTTCATGATCTGAAAAATAGAAAGAATTGTTCAAAAGTAGAGGATTAACTCTTGTGTGCACAGAGTGCTGTCGATGTCCTATATTCCCATGTCTGTGTCCTTATATTAACCTACACATAATGTCAGGGTTTTCAGTGCGTGCGAGACTCTTCTGATGTGACTTTTAACAAGGGGGATTGTGGGGGATTTTTTTGGGAAGTGGCTATTGACTTGCATATATGAGCTCCATTCCCAAAATCAGTAATTTGCAGACTGAGGTAAGGTTTTCATTCACAGTACCAATCTATCGAGTGTTATTTCCTATTCATATTTCAAATTCATAAATTACGTTTTATTAGTAATAATTTTTTTTCTGTTAATATCACATAGGAATATTAATTTCAATGTAAATGGTATTGGCATGAATGAAAAGGTTTCCCCACCCCAGTACTAGAAAGCTACTACTTCATGAGGCAGCTGATTTTTTTCTCGTCCATCAGCTTTTAATGTTTCCCCAGTCCAGCTCCTGCTTTGCTCTATAATGATTTAGGCTGGCAATAGTCAGCAGACAGTATTTTTTGCTGTTGCGTTTTGGTGTTTTTTTCCCCCCAAGGCTTTCTTGCCTACACCCGTTCATTATTTCACTACCAGGAATATTTGAATCTTGGAGCGTAAACTGTAAAATATTTGGTGCGCTGTCTTTTACATAGTTAATAGATGTACCAGATCCCCAGAGTATAAATCAAATTATGTAGACTATTATGCTTTACATAGGAGAAACAAAATATGAAATATTTTACAGTGCAGAAAGTGCATGTGAATCAAAGTTTGTTGTTCCTAAGGGAGACAATTTTGACAATTTTATGAGGTTGCAATTTATTTGTAGGGCGAGTTGGCACATGGTTTTGATAAAAGTAATGTTCACGCAGCATACTGCTAACAAGAACACTTTTTTAAAGCCACTAGTCTTGCTGATTTGTATTGTTATAACGAAGTATTTGCTAAACTCTCTAGAAGTGTGCCTCTCTGATATATACTTAGAAAGCCTGCATGGCATTGCTGGTCTGAGCGTGAACAACAGGAGATTTCAATCTGTGCTGAGGAACATTTTTAAGGAATAATGAAATAAAGAACTCTGTTAAGAACGGGGAGGGAAAAAACGAAACAAAACACACACAAAACAAACAAAGCAAAACAATAGAGGCTTGGTCCTATGCAAAAGACTCAGCAAAAATGTGTTGGCCTTGAAACTCTCCTGCTCCCTCTTGGTGTGCCAGAGTGGTCTGGTGTGACTGGCCGAAGAACAGGACTGTTTGAACAAATACTTCAAACTGTTGTAATGCAAGATATTCCTCTAAAAGTAGAGGAAAATGTTAAATCATATTGCACTCTGGACTTGGTGTATGTTGCTCAAAATTCAGCTTTTTAAATGCATGCTACATACTGTTTTTTTCTTAATGGGATGTGTAGAAAAGGTAACATGGAAGCTCTGTACCGGTTGTGATTGTGTTTCCAAGTGCTGGCGTGGAGCTGGAGGCAGGGAGCAGAGCTCTGGTGCGGCTCCTGTACACGTGTGTCCGTGGAGAATCATGGCTGAACCTGGAGCTTCTGTTGCTTTCCATGCTTACAATAGCATTAGACACCAATTTACATTTTCGACTTCATTTTTAACCTTTCCATTTTCATATCTTGTTTCTTTTGCTTAAAAATACGTGGCTGGCAGCCATTTCCGTCTATGGAGACGTGCTATTTCAGAAGAACCAGCCTAATAACTGGTATTTATTATTTTAAATTTTTTTTATTATTATTCTTTCCTTTTTTCCTGTGTAAATTGCACCAGAGAGCAAGTCTGCAAGTATCCTTATCTCCTCCTCCTCCCTGCTCCCTTAACTTTTATCTTTTCAGTCTTTTTTAGTCTCTTTTCAGCCACGAGTGCCATGTACTAAAACAAGGAAAGGTGTCTCACAGGTGTGTAAAACACAGGAAAGGTGTTCTGATATATGTTTAATAGAAGTGTTGTGGGCAGATTATAACAGGCAGCAATGAACCTGTGAAAGGATGGTTCAGAGAGTCGTGGTGAAAGCAGATTGGTAAAAAAATGAAGTAGAGAACCTGATCTATTTGTTCTCATTCAACATTTTGTCTTTCTAAAAGCATAAAGTAACGACAATCTGTTATTGCAGGGAGAATTTAAGGCCTCTTAAAAGCTGAAGAATGGCAGTTTTTTGAATGGTTAAATTCTGAAAGAGATGAAGTTATCAGGAGTGTTTTCAAGATCTGGGCACTTGGCACCGAGCTTGCTCTGTTCAATATTGCAAAGTGCAGAAAGATTCAGGAGGGCTTTCCACAGATAGACAGGCTGTCAAAACCTCCGTTAATGAGGGTCTATACCAGCTGGGTGGAAGGAGACCAAAAGGAATACTGTTATTTTTTAAATAGCACTAGTTAGCTTCCAAAATGTGTTTTCATTGCCAGTGGAGTTATTAGAAATACTGATCATGGAAAGTCTGAAAGTTGGGATATAATCAGAAAGGCTGTGTGGGTGAAAGAAGAATGAAGTTCAAGTGCTCTACCCAGGTTCTTTTTATGTATGAAGTATTATTTGTATGTATTTTAGAGGGTGTATCTCTAATATTTAGAATTCCTTTACATAAGCCCTGATGGAGCGCAGTGTCTTACAGGCTTTAGCAGGGTTGTTGTTACAGGTATGAAATGCATCTCTCTCAAAAGGCCCTTGGAGCAGCAGTGCCCTGTGGGGTTTTTAGCAGCTTCTGATGGTTCTTGCAGTCCCAGTCTTACAGTCGCCGTTCTGGGAAGAGAAGACACAGGAACTTTGCCAAATTTTTCTTGGCGAGACCCCATTATTCCCCATTTATCCTTCCTGATCTACATGCAAGAGGCTGGCAGAGGACTGTTAAACAAACCAGACATCTGCAGAGGTGAGAAGGGGAACGCCGGTGAGCGTGACCATTGCCACGATGCGTCACTCCTGTCCAGGGGTTTGTCACACGTGTCCATGGTCTGCAAAACACGTTTGTGTGCCATGTACAGCCTGTGAACAGTGGGTTGTTTCTTGCAGCACAGTGGTGAGAACCATTGAAATGGGGAGAACAAAGCAGCACACCCCAGATTTCAGTGCAAGGAAATAGCAGTGGGAAGGGTATATTGCAGGAAAATGCCTCAGGAGCACACAAAGATTTAATGGGGATTTGGTGTGTAGTTCTGATCCCTTGTCATAGAAGTCTAGGCAATATAAAAAAACTCTCTATAATCACATTCAAAGGTCTTGATTTTCAGAGTGATTAGAGAAAGCAGGTGCTGCTCTAAGTCGGAGTGCAGGATTATGAAGAGGCTTTGTTGAAAGATACAGAAGTCCAGAGGGATTAGGGAAGAGGAATGCTTATAAGGCTACTAAACCTGATAGCAAGCACAAGAAAATATAGACACAATCTTTAGCCAACAAAGAATCTACACAGACAAATTTTACATGTACTTGCTGTTATTGGAAAAAGTCCATGTGGAGGAAATCAAGAAGTTGTAAAATCAAAACCACATTCTTCATGTTAAGATGGTTTTTAGGAAAAGAGAGTGAGAAGTGGGAAGCAAAAGGGTGGCATTTTACTTTTGAGAGTATGAGAGGCCACTAGGAATTCATCAGATTGGTAGGAGGTTGTTTGCTTTTTCATTTGTTTATTCCTCCTTTTAATTCTAAGATGATTCAAAGAGAGATAATATTTTGGTAGTTGTAGATAGTGAACTCAAAGGCTGTATATGGCTTATATAATTATTTTTATTCCTAACAAAAATAGGTAGTTCATAGAATATAGTATACTTTATCTTCTTCCAACTAGGAAACTGTATCAGATTAGTTTTCTGTTATGTCTATTGGTATTCTGTATTTAAGGATTTGTTGTGCTTGAGAATCTTTAGTAAATTAATTATATGTTGGCCTAAATGTGTGATTTTCTCTGAGGCTAAAAATGACTGTTGCTGGACTGCAAGTGCATCAAGACATCACTAATGCCAGTGTGACCATCCATAGCCTTACGAAGGCTTTTCCCCCTATACATTCTGTGCTATGAAAATACTTGTTTTTTTAATACTGTTAATACAGGTAATTCATTAATGGGGGTAGATGAACTTGCCCAGCACAACAGTTGTCGTGTGAGGACAGAAAACTGGAATTGCAATAAATGCTCATCTAAGAACAGAAGTCAGTGGAGCTGCCAGCGCAGACCCTGCCAGCAGACCAGCTGGGACGAGCATCAGCGGACGCAGGGGCTGAGGCTCGGACCACAGTTAAAACTGCTTTTCCATACTGAGCTCTGCCAGGAGATGCTGAACAAGTCTCTTTGACCACCTCCTGTTTTCCTTTCATTATTTCTCTTGTCTGTGGAGACCGGGCAGAAGCTCCAGTTCTCCATACGGTGCCTGTAACAGCAAACGGCCGAGCTCAGCTGGATCTCTTGCTCCTCTATGATAACACTCCAGTCTGCTCCAAAAGCCACCTGTAAGGCCCACTTTCCTTTCAGATACAGCGAACACCTTCCGTCCTTACATTTGGTCAGCATGCCAGCTGAATTCTAGTTTTCTGTTAAGCTAATCAGATTTGCTTTTGTTACAAGATGGTTTTTGTTCTTGTTAGTCATTAAGAGGTGAAAAGCAGAATACAACTCAGGAAATTACCAATTAAAGGAGCAGTAGAGTTGTTTTTAAAGATTCCTAACACGGTAACGAAACAAAATTAAACTGCTGGTAAATGATGGAGTAGGAACATGTGTCTGGGTAGCCCGTAAATTGCAGTTCACCCCAGTGTGGTAATTGCTGCAAGTACTGAAAGCAGCTGGAATAAATATGATAGGTGAAACTTCTTTATTCTCTCCAAAATCTTGGAAAAGGAGTTTTGCAAGGCTATGTAAGAAACTCACTCAAGAGAAACATAATAAAATATATAATACAAATAGTAGAGCACAGAAAAAAATACCGCTTTTCTTTAGCTGCGGGTGAGCTTTGTGCATCTCACTCTTGTTTTGGCTGCTGTGATCAAGAAGATGAAAATCTGAATGATTGTACACTTGGAAAAGATGACTTGCAGCAGTTTATAGCAGTTTTATTGCACTGATTATTTTGTAGGAAAGTAAACAAAATAGTTTAGAGAACTGCAGTTTCTTACCAGATTGTGTGCATTTTAACAAAGGTGACCATTTTCAGTTGCAATTATTAGAAATTCAAAAAGAGAAATTAAAAACCTGTGTTCTTCCCACCATGATGTTATCCATAAGCCTCTCCTTTCCCTTTTTTCCTAATTAAGACTAGTAGAAATAATTGAGTTCCCTTGCCTGGCGATGCTTTGCTTTCCCAAAGGCAGGCTCGGGCTGCGCTGGGTGCTGGCGAGCTCACCTGGTGCACATGAAGCTGCAAGTGAAATGGATCCATCTGTTTTTGTTATCCAGGCTAACAGGGAATTAAAAGTAAGGCTGCAGAGCAAAAAATATATTAGATTCCTTTCGGCTTAGATTAGCAAAGGGGCTGCTGCTAACGTAAGGAAAGACATTGGTTTTAATTTTCAAAAGTGCTGTTGTACCACCTTTGTAGGGCCTTTTCAATTGCGTTTAAGCTTTTAAAGGTGGGATTTTTAAAGGCAACTGTATCTTTTTGGATAGAGTATGAATAAGTGCTTTAGTATTTTGGGGATGTGGGCTTAAATTTCCACTATATATTTAGATGCTTTCTGAAATGACCTTAAATCTTCTCAGCTAGTCTTGATTTCAAAGCCTTCCTAACAACCCAGGAGGGGCATAAAGAGATGCTCCTGTTGGGAAGGAATGGCAGAAGTTTGCGCAATCCGCTTGCCGTCCTCCTCCCCAGTGCCGCTGCATGGGCTGGTCTCTCTTGAAGGTCACAGTGGTGATTACCATAAAAGCATAAAATATTAAGTAAAAGTAATTTTCCCATTGTTTGTTCTGTTATGAATGCCGCAGTGCTACAGAATACAAACCCGGAGCTTCAGAGGGCAAGAAGGGGGACTTTGAACATAATAATAAGAAGTGGCAGCATTTCTGAGATCACTTGAGCCTTTCTCCAATAGCTGTTTTGGGTTAAGTTTATATGGGCTTGGACTCCTTTTTAGTTTTATATTGCTGTATAGTTTATATTTTTTTTGGTTTATGTTTGAGATGGATGGTGGCAAATGTGTCAGAAACAGAATGAAACACTAATAGGAAAGGAAAAGGAAAGTTAAATGCTGTCGTGATCACTGCACATTTTGTTAAACAAAATCAGAAACTGCCATCTAACATCTGTGTTGCAAAGGTTTGCTTTGCTTCCTTTCTGAATGTGAACACTACTGATGTCTCTGCCTCACGAGAACTGGGTATTTACCCATGATGCGTTATCTGTCATGAAACTTGGGCATCTGCCCAGTTAAAAATTATTTCTATTTGACTAGTCGATTTTAAGCACAGATGGCAGAAAACCAAAGAATGATTTGATAGCACAGGGAAGAAGCAGAAAATGTTATTTAAAAGCCAGTAATATCTCTAGCAAAGCTGCTGTATTTTCTCCTTTCCCATGGTGATTTTCTGATTAGTTCTATGTCAAACAGTCTCCTTTACCTCACTCGTTCTTGTAGACCTTTGCTCACGTACCTGTATTAAGTAATTTTAATTTATTATGATAAGCCATATCCAGTTTGCGGTTTAGCAAAGTGCGTGTCACTTTGCTGTAAACCATCTCGTGTGATGTGACCTAACCAGTTCTGACAGCAGAGAGAGTTCAACCACAATATGGAGTTTTAAAGTTATTTACAGTGCTTGAAGGTCTGTCTGCATACAGTATCCACTTAATCTGGCCTAAATCTAGGGAGCTGTCTTGTGGTGCTGCCACTCTGTCTAATGGCTGTTAATAATAGCTGTTCTAGTCACCCCGTCTTCTGACTGAAAATCTATCTGGAGTTGTTGCATCTCATGAGGCAGATCAAAATTGACATTTTTTTATTGATGTAACTGGTTTCTGCTGAATACTTGGGGACAAATAAAAGTAACTGAACTCAAGAATGAAGGGGAAAAGTCATCTGTTTGGTAGAATTACCAGCCAACTGACATCTGTAGTTAAATAAGTAGTCCTTTAAAAAGTACAGTTTAAAATATACTTGAAAAGTGAAGAATTAAAATTAGCTTTTTAGCTGTCAGTTGTTTTAGTATATCACATTTATCTCGTGGAATATAAAAATCGTTTCATGATTAATTTTATTAAATGAATTCATGATGTAGACAGATCTCATTTAACACTTCCATTTCTTCTCCAGTGGCTGTAGTATTAAAAGTGAGAAACAGCACATTCATTTCATGAGAAAATGATCTTAGTTTGCTGTTACTGTTTCCTAACTATTTTAATATTGATAGAAGTATGCAATGTAGAAGATCTAAAAAGTAGTTTAAATTTTAGCAGATCATCTGGTTCTGATTAATACTTGGGGCAGAGGGAAAAGGAATAACTGGAGTCATGGGAGATGCAAGGCTCGGTTCCTGATGATGGAAGCTTATTTGGTAACTATGACAGTGCTGATAGTGCTGATATGAGGTTCCAGTAGTGGAGGACGAGTATTTAATTAATTTGAGTTAATGTGGTGTTATGAAGGACATCTTATTAAAGAAAACTGAATTTAATTTTTTTAAATTAGATTACATTTAGTTGATAAAGTTAACTCCATGGCTGTAATATACTTAGCCTTCAGTAATGCATTGACTTATTATCACACAACATTCTGATTAGTTGTATACAATATTAATAAGGTACACATTAAATTGATTAAAACATGGCCAACTGACAGAAGTAGTTGTTGGGAGCAAGTCATCTTATGACGCTTGTTCTTTTTTCATAAGTGGGGTTGCAAATGAGTTGGTATTAAATCTGATGGTATTTGACTTCTCAGAAGTAATTTCTAGATCCCAATAAATGATATAGCTGCAGACTTTGGAGAGTTAGTAGGTCATCAAAGTGATGGGAGGGTTGAGTAGTAAGATCTGGATCATTTGATTAGCTGAGCTTATTAATTTTTTTTTTTTAATATAGACAAGAGAGAGGTCATAAGTTTAAGAACAAAGAATTTAGTTGAAAGCTACGGAATACTGGACTTGTGATCTGGAAATAACTGAGACATGAGAGTTTGCAAACAGCATGTCTTCTGTGTAGTGAAACTTTCTCAGAAACAGCTAATGAGCTTTTTATGTATGCATCAGAACAAAGGCTTAATTACCTCGGGGGAATGAATCTAGTCCAAGGTAATATTTTTCAAATCTCTCTTTATAGTACTTTTGTATCAGATGCCTGTGTAGAAAGTCACAGCTAATGTATTCTAATGTCAGCTACATTTTGGAAGCGATGGCAAGGAATACTTTTCCCTTGGGAAATGCAAGTGCCTACACACTGAATTATCCAAGAATAGTCATTTTGGTAAATACAGCAACTCCCTTAAAGAGCGTTCAGGTACTGCTGGGGACTACTTGGGTGCTTAAACAAAAAGCCCCAATGTGTGTAGTAGCCGTTTGGTGAAGCCAAACTCAAATATATACTGAGGAATATATGTAAGATATAATCCGTAAACAAGAGAAATGGTTAATTCCACCTTTTTACAAAATCAGTGCTTTTTAAATTGAAAACCATCTTATTTTGGCAAAGATTTACCTAAGTAACTACTTAGGCAAATTAAGTATAAAAATGCACGTGTCTGAGCCAACCAGTTGTCAATGTTTCCTAAGCTTTACCCTGAATTCAGAGAATTCAGCAGCCCTCACTGCCCTCTGACGTGACATTGTCTTCAACAGCATGTCCTGGTCTTCTGACATACCCCTGGTCTTGGTCCTTTGTCCGGTGCTTGGGGTGTGAGCCAGATCTCTTGGGCTTGTGTTTGTGGAGACCCGTCAAATCTGATGGTGAGAGTGGCGGCTCCTATAGCCTGCATATGGGGTTTCGGCCCTAATCTCGTCTGATACTCGCTCTGTCAGTGAGGAATGGCAAATAAAGTCCACATTTCTGTTAATACCTCATAAGTTCACTGAGTCCAGTGAAAGCGGTTTACCGCTTCTGTGTCTAGGCACCTCCAGAGGGAGATGAAAGGTATAATATACCAGCGAAAAGATAATTGCCAGCTGAATCAATAAGTATTTAAAACACTTTTCTATTCCTGGCAGAGCAAGGGCCTATGGCTTGTAGGCATCCTGGACTGTGTGTTGGATCTGCTCATGACCCTGTTGTGGGGATTTGCAAGACAGGAAATAAGTGTTGAGAATGTTAAGAGACCAACCCGCTGCTGCTCGGATGTGGGTTACGTTGCACCCTGTGCTGCGCTTTAGGGCAGCATGGCTGTGCAGATCTTTTGCCAGTGTCTTTGGGGATGGGATTCCTTGCTCATCTACATCAGCAGGAAGCAGTGTGAACCTCGTGGGCTTGGTCTGGGAGCTGCTGTCCTGCAAATCCTGCCCCTGAGGAGCCCTGGGTTGTGGGTGACAAATCTTCTGTACAGAGAGAACAGATGATGCCATTTTGCTGCAAGACCATGACTGGTCCTCCCGGCAGATGTGGCTTTGCTATGCAGTTTCACATCTTGACACAAGCAGTTTTGAGCCCTAAGTATATGTGCAGCATCAGGACAAAACTTCTTTCATTTTTTTGACAGATCCAAAAGTTCTACTGTTGTCCAGCTGCTGGAATTATTGTTTTATTTGTTGCTAGTGAAGGCTCTGCTGGTGCCAAGAGTGGAGTAAGCGAAACATCCTCAGAGTTTTAGGCATGCAGTGAAGTGTTAGGCTCATTTATAGCTGATTGATGTCATCTTTCTAATCCTTATGGTTTTCATTCTTTCTAATAAAAGCAGTAGATCTGCAGAAACTGATGAGCACTGAGCTGAGCAATTTTCGGTGTGTCACTTATGAGCAGGCAAGTGGATTTGTCAAGCCTTGCGTGACAGCTTGAATTGTTGGAAGTTCTGTGTAGGGTGCACTTTCCCTTCGCTTTCCCCTGAATGATGATTCGTACTCTGCACCGTGGACTAAAGGAACCACAATCAGCATTATGGATTTCTTCTTGAGACTTCAGGAGCTCAGGAGCTGTTTGAATAATCTCTGCTGAACGCATTTAATTTTGTTCCCCATGTCTTGCAATAGTGTTTCTTTTGAAAGTTGCATATTGTTTTCTTAGGAGTTGAAATTAGTTAATCTGTTTTTAAAGCTTTATTCCCATGAGTTCAGCTTTGCAAATTTCCCCCTGCTTGAGCAGAAAAACACGTTTGTTGGAGTTTCCAGGACACTGTGCAGAGGAGCCTGGCCTCTTCTGTCTCTTAACACTTTCTAGTTCTGTTGTATCAGATGGACTTGAATTTAGCTTTCTGGTCTGCTGGGACAGAAGATTGTTGGCAACTCAACAGATTAATCTGGACACTTTTAGCCATATAATGTTAAAGTGTTGATACATGTTTTCTTTACTCAGAGTCTTTTTCAGAGACTTAAAAGTCCTCTCTGGATTTTTATAACAGACAGTTAAAAAAGCCCCAAGAGTAGATCCTTGGAGTCATCTATCTCAGGCTTGACTCTCAATGGAGTAATTCCATTGGATTGAAGAGGCAAGTGTTTGAAATTCAGGAGAATATAAAATTGATTCTTCCATAAAGAAGTAATTTGTGGTAAATGGTGTAGTCCTCTGGGCAGCTATTCACTCATTTTATACGACCAGGACCCTTGAAGCATGGTCAGAAAGATTAGGGAAGGACATCTCTGATCTGTCATTTCTCTGCACAAGCCAGGAAAACTTCCTTTTCTTTTGACGATACAACATCTGGGGGCAGACCCAGCCAAACATACCATCTTACCCTAGGCTTCTGGGGGCAAGGAAAAAAGCAATTTTAAGAAAAGTTTGGATAGCGTTCTGGAGTTAACTAGATGATTCGGAAATACTTCACCAGACGTTCAATATTGAGTTGTGTGTTCTCTGCTGGGGAAGCAGCAATGTGCTGCGTTACTCCAGAGAGCGTGTGGGAGATCCAGGTGGGCTGGCAGAGTTCTGCCTTCTGGGAGGTAAAACTGTCTGGCATGAGCTCCTCCAAAAAAGTATCCCCCCAAGAAAACGTCGGTTACCGTTCCCTTTCCGCGTTACTCCAGCATACAAGACTCACTCAACACGAAAGCAAGTGTGCAGCTGGTGTTGGCGTGCTGTGCCCTGGCTGCGGCAGAGGCTCTGCAGGCAGAAATCATAGCACTTGCTGGCCAAAGTGCCATCTTAAAACAAAAGCAGTTACTATAGTTAGCATTTAAATACCTCAAGTAAGACAAGCTGTTGCCTTATCCATCTGTCCATCTGTCCATCTGTCCATCTATCCATCTGTCCATCTGTCCATCTATCCATCTATCCATCTATCTATATCTGATTAGCTTCTATCATAATGTTATTTCTGGTATTTGCCTTATTACTGCCCTTCCCTGGTGCTTCTAACAGCTAAAATATTTCTTCTTGAATATTTCTTCTTATTTAATATTACTACACATGCAGTCCTTAAACGAATTTGTCCTTGGCGTCGTATTGGGAGGCACTGTAAGAGACAGTAAAAACAGTGACCTAGTTGGGAGGACAGGTGATACGAGGAGGGACCGTCTCATTTGTGTGCTTGTCACTTGTGTTGGCAACACTGCACTCCTGACATGGTGGCGCAGCAATTTGATGCCATACGTCGTAAATTTAAGAGGGAGGTTGGTTGGTTGTTTTCAAGGTAGATCTCCTGTAATCTTTTTAAAAGTAAGGAGTACTCTTGATAAGCCTTGATAAAGCGTGTTGCCACATCAGCATTCGTTCTTGATATCTGTTATTTGTGAATACATAAATATTCAAAATTACCCTTCCAGATAGGCTCTCTCTCAAGGAGATACAGTTCATATACTCTTCATAATAAGCTGTTGTTGTTTACTCAGAATATAAATGGACAATGCACTTTGTAAGGTAGTAAAATATATTCCCTGCCCACAAGAGTTTGCTCTGTAAGCAGGAATAGACAGAGAGGGAGATGAGAGGAGAGGATTTATATAAATCAAACTACGCAACGGCTTAAGTCTTGTTGTGCGGATATTTCAACGTCAGTATGTTCAGTGACTTCATCGTAGGCGCTTGTGATGTGAAAGCGTCTTACTATCAGAGTTTGCTGAATGCTATTTTTTTTCCTAGAGAAAAGTTGAAGTAAACTGAAATATCAGCAATTTCATTAATCTATCCAAATAGTAGAAATCAGCTTATGAAAATTAAATTTAACATATCTGAGTCAGTAGAAATAACATAATACAACTTTTTGAATATTTGTAGAGTACAATTTAATGAGTAAATTAAGCAGGCTTTGGCCATAAGCTTATTAGTTTCCTCATGCCAGATTCAGATCACTGAAGGCAGCAAAACCCTAAGACTGAATTTTCTGTGTTATAAAACCACTTGGAACATGCAGAGTTTAGAAACATGTTTAATAACTGTAATTTATGGAATTTCAGGTTGTCTCAGTAAAAAATATCTATTGTAGTAACATGCAATTTTAAAGGTTGTATTGCTACAGGATGCTGAGTGTTCCCGAGCAGCTATCTGTGATTCAGAAAGAAATAATTTGTTCCATATTTGCATTAAAAACTGACTTAGCCATAGTAAAGAGCAGTTAAACTTCCATCAATTTCATATTTATAAGTCTCCGCCTCCCATTAATGCAGGTAATGGGGAGTTGGCTGCAGACACCACATTATGTTCATGTACCTGCCTGCCCCTCCCAGATGGAGGTAAAGGATACCCTAAATAAATTAAAATTGATGGCTCTTGGAATTACTAAAGCATCTCGTGGCTCATGTTGTTTCCTGAAATTGTAAAGGAAAGAAGTAGGAAAATTGGTAGAGACGTCATCTTATATTTTTTCTTTACTAGCAGGTTTTTTAGTAGCCTCATATTTTGATTTGAAGAAACTTGGAGACATGCAAGTATAATAATAAGGATGAAGCATTTATCTTTATTACGGTCAGTTACTGCTAATCTCCTTTTAAAGTTTGAACAGGGATTTATAGGGATTCATTTGGGTTTAAGGTTTGGAGATAATTAAGTACCTTTCTGCTGCGAAGAAGAAATGGAGGGAGAATTGGCTCAAAGCTAAAACAAGATTCCTGTACTAGCGCATATATTAAACTTCCTTTTATTTGGTTGTCACCCCAATAGGAATGATTAGTGTGTTGTAAGGAAAGAAAATGTATTGCATTACATCTATTAAAGCATGTTTTATATGTAACAGTAATTAAAATATAATTGAAACCATGAGTTCTTCTAATTATTGGCTTTACATAATGCATAGTTAAAGAGTGAGCATCTATAAATGTGTCCTTTTTACACATCCAGAAATGGTTTGCTGGCAGCATTTTAATTAAAGATGGATTAGTTAAAACGCGGTTTAATCATTCTGTCATCAAAGGATTTAGACCTCGTTAATTAGCTGTTGATAAGTAGGTTTAAACTGCAAAAAATTTAATTTAAAATATGCCAGTCGAGATCTAGAATTATTAGGGCTGGAAATGGAGCAATGAGTCTTAAGAAAAATTGATGCCATCTCTTTCCATAATATTAGATTAAGTATGAAATTTAGACCAGTGCAGAACTTAGTTCTGCCTCGTTACTACTGAATGTGACTCCAAGTAGACTTTAGCATGGGCGAAGAAATAAAATGGAGACCTGTCTTAATGATCATCGCTCTGTAGTGCGGGAGTGGGATCTGCTTTCCAGTTATGTACTTGGTGAAGATGGAACGCTTCTTTAAAAACCCTTCTGCTGTAGAAAACGGATGAAAGTAAATGCAGGATTCAAGGTGTCAGAGCTGCCACGTTGCTGCGTGGGAGCAGCACAGGAGGAGATCCCGCTGCTGTCAGCTGCCGAGACACAGCAGACGGGAGTTCCAGGCTGCCGGGCAGGCGTGGAGCAGCGTGCGGAAGGTGACGTTACCACGGTGCGGGAGGAGAACCAGTTCCCACCTTGAACTCGTGCTCTGCAGCCGTGTCCCCGCGGTGCCGTGTTGAGCACCGGCTGGTGGGCAGTTGTGCTGCGGTGCGGTGCGCTCCGGGGCTGCGCCTCTGCCAGCTGCAGGGACACTTATTCACATCCATTCTGTTAATTACTCACAGTGGTCTAATCATAGCTACAATCTCAGCGATGGCAATCTCTTGTGCTATTTATGCTTGTTCTGTCAGTTAATGCTGGTTCTTTGACTCTCTGGAGCTCTGATGCAGTCCTTTGGGTAACCCCTGTTGGGGTTGGGAAATTACATATTAGAGAGCAGTGTAGGGGAAAGGGACCTGGGGGTCCTGGTGGACAGCAGGATGACCATGAGCCAGCACTGGGCCCTTGTGGCCAGGAAGGCCAATGGCATCCTGGGGTGGATTAGAAGGGGTGTGGTCAGTAGATCGAGAGAGGTTCTCCTTCCCCTCTGCTCTGCCCTGGTGAGGCCACATCTGGAATATTGTGTCCAGTTGTGGGCCCCTCAGTTCCAGAAGGACAGGGAACTGCTGGAGAGGGTCCAGCGCAGGGCAACGAAGATGATTAAGGGAGTGGAGCATCTCCCTTATGAAGAAAGGCTGAGGGAGCTGGGTCTCTTTAGTTTGGAGAAGAGGAGACTGAGAGGTGACCTTGTTAATGTTTATAAATATATAAAGGGTGAGTGTCAGGAGGATGGAGCCAGGCTCTTCTCGGTGGCAAACAATGATAGGACAAGGGGTAATGGGATCAAGCTGGAACACAAGAGGTTCCACTTAAATTTGAGAAAAAACTTCTTCTCAGTAAGGATGACAGAGCCTGGGCCAGGCTGCCCAGGGAGGTTGTGGAGTCTCCTTCTCTGCAGACATTCCAACCCGCCTGGACATGTTCCTGTGCGACCTCACCTGGGCGTTCCTGCTCCAGCAGGGGGATTGGACTGGATGATCTTTTGAGGTCCCTTCCAATCCCAATCATACTGTGATACTGTTAGTGTTCTCTGTACCAGCCCATCGGCAGACGCAGCGCCTCTGGAATTAACATTAAAATCTTTGCAGGTTTGTACTATTAATATCTTAGCTCAGTTGGTATGGAACCCTAACTGCAATGATTTCGACAGTTCAGTAGTCATAACATTGAATCCGTAAGTCAACGAGTTTTTATGGAGATGAATCAAACAATTTTGACAAATGACAGCTGAATTTTCTTAGTTGAACGTTTCAGGAAAATAATAATTTAACAACCACACTTGAAGACTTTCTTAAAAGGCTTCTTGAGTGTCAATGTAAAGATTGACTTATTGAAAAGGCATATTTACGGAGAAGTCTGACAATTCTCCTGTTTCTAAGGTACCTGTTCAGTTGTCTTGCCAGTCTTCTAGAAAAGCAGCGCCTGAGTATGAGGGTATAGACTTACATAATAATTGTTTTCATTTCAACATTGCTAATTAAATGAGTGAGCTGAACTTCTGTGAAAACACGTATTTTGATGAATTTTCAGAGTAAGACAGAGAATTTTCACACCAGCATAGAATTAGATGAAAGACAAATCAAGTGAGAGTGGGTATATGCACTTCTTTAAATCTTCATTTAAAACTATGTCTATTAAAACTCTTGCCCTTTCCTCATCATGGAAAAAAAAAAAAAAAGATTTAAATTCAGAAAGAGCTGTTAAAAGAAACATCAATCTATCTGGAAAGTAACCCAGCCAACAGTTTGAATCTCTAACGTTTTCATTAGAAGCAGGGTAAAGTTAGGTTTAAGTTAGGTTTAAGATGTCAGTGGGTTTGTTTCCAGAGCACTAAGCTCTGCTCTAAACAATTTCCAGTCATGTAGACTACTTAAATAATAACACTGCTTTTGTAAATCTTTAATGATATTGTTTACGAGTTACAGAAGGAACCTTTGCTCATCTGCTCATAGAGCTAATTTTCTTGTTCTGCTGCAAGTTTGTAATCCACTATTTATTTATTAATAGTAAACTGGATTACTCCTCCCGCTCTTCCCCACTCCCCTTCTTTACTTTTTGCAATGAAGCACTGACCCTTTTTTGTGGTAAAACAACCTCAGATGTGTTATGCAATACTGCAGCGTTGTGTTGTGAACTAAATGAAAATACGATTGGATAAACTGAGCCTGAAAGCATCTAGTTGTCCGTAGAAAATAAATGACATTACCAGGGTAAATTGGTTAACAAAGGAAAATGCTCAGTATTTAAGAGCCTCATAGTGTCTAGTGTGGGATTAGGGAAAGCATCACTCGCCTTGCTTGTGTGTCCACTGGTGGCTGTTACTGGCACCTCCTTTTCTTTCCTGCATGTGCGGTTCTTCCAGCCTAGTTTAATGCTAATTATAAAGACTTTAGATATCTTGGACAAATTATGTTTACTGTGGTTTAACAGTAGTGTGTTATTTGGGTTTTATAGTTTTCTCATGTGAAGATACTTATGTGTCTAAATGATTAGAACAATGGCTTTCATTCCTGGTATCAATAGAGAGATCAGCTTTGGAGAATTTGGCCTTTTGTGAATTCTTTAGAAAAGCTTTGGGTTTTAGCCTGTCTCGTGGCTGCGCTTGATATTTACACTGTACAAAAGCATAAGGGCACATTCTAGTTGTAATTCAAAGGTAATTCAGTGCACAGATAACTAATAGATATTCACCTACATACTCCAACTATATTCATTTAAAAAAAAATAAAAAGAACAGAAAAAAAATAAACCCCACCACACTACAGAAAATCCTCCAAGTTCTGTACAGAACTCCCTTAAGCTGCTGTGGTTTCCAATTTATAGTTCAAAACCACCTGCTTGCATTTCAAGGCAAGTCTCAAGGGCTGTGTTCAAAGAATACTATTTTTGAAGTGTGTAAAGGTTTCTTTTTATTAGGAAGCAACTTTCTCAAAGGTACACTGAGGAAATTATTGTGGATCTGAAACATCCTCAAAACAGTGAGTGATCTAGTGTGAAATTTTTTTTTATATAAATATATATTTTCAGTATAAACACCTTAATGAGATAGTGACCTGAGCGTCCTTGACTTTTTTGTACATTGTATGCTTCACAAGGCAAGTTGTGTTTCTCACAGCAGATCTCTCTGATACACAGTCTAAAAATCTGGTTCCTGAACTACCAGTATCCAACAGGTATTCTTGACGTGGCTCTGGTATCTGGGAATAATGAACAGGGTTATTCAGTGGCTTCGATCCTCCTTCATCAGCAGCCTTGGAATGAGTAATTGTTCCTCCATCCCCAAGTGGTGTGCGCATCTTGTTCTGCAGTGCTTCCCTGTAATTACCGAGGATGTGAGATGGGGTAGAGGAACCCTCAGAAGATGTATTGGGCAGTGATATAGAAACTTGGCTTAAGTTCTTAATAGGGCTTTTATCAGTTAGCCTCGCCTCTTTTTGTCACCTCTCTATCTCTCTTTTCTCCGTACTTACTGTATGATGTGTAATTACGGTCTCTACCCGTTTTGTAAGATATAGGCCAAAATACTCGGTTGGATTTTCACTTAGAAATGGAACCTTTTTGATCTAGAAGTGTCTTGGTTTGGGGAGTGGATAGCTGAGAATGCAAAGTGTGGTTTTCTTATAAATATTTGTTATAACTCTAGAAGAGCTGATGAGAATTCAAATTAGAGATTACTTCTTTTGGGAAATAAAAATCACACTCTGCTGAGTGCACGTTTATGTTGTGTTCTAGTGCTGAGGAAGATTGAAAATAAGGATAAAGTGTTAGGGAAGTCATTGCAGATGGTTTCTATCCCTCCTGCTCTAAGTGCTTTTATTCTGTAAATCCACTTAAATTAGAAAAACTGTTGATGTTAAACTACTTTCTTTGATTCAATTTACATTCATAGCGCAGATCTGATTGTAATTGTCAGTGTGCATTAGGTAGCAGCAGAAACTGGACCAAAGATGATCATCAGACACAAGCACCATTGTCAGAGAGGTTCAGAAAGACTATTCATAGAAGGTTTTACTTTAGTGGCTTTTTAGGCTGTTTTGAAGTATGTATGCAACACTCCATGAGATCTCAAAAACAGCAAGAATATACTTTATCTGTCATTCCTAATGATGAAGAACCCATTATTTCTGAAGGCGGAGTTTTCTTCTCTCTCAAGTCAGTATAGTCAATAAGGCTGGCAAGACTCAGCAGGGCAGCGGGGATAACATTGGCTTGTCCCTCAGCAAATTTGCGCTTATGGGAGGTTTACTTGAGTCGATGGTGTTTAATACTTGCTCTTTTTTAAGTTAATGGAAAAAACGGTGCAGTTTTTAAACTACCTTCAATCTCCACACCTTGTCCATCAGTTAAAGAAGCTGATGTTTTTGGCCAAAACAAAAAGTGCCAAACCCAGGATGTACCTCTACGTTAAAAAAAAGAAGTTTCACAAGCTATGCAAAACCCATGCCAGCTCAAACAAAGCTGTATGTGTTTAAAAGGTAACATCTGGCATGTGAATACACGGATGGCTGGTCTGTGTACACCAGCAAGGTAGTATGTGCATGATAAGTGGTACATACACCCCCCAGGGAAATATTGCATAAAACATGACGGGAAGCTTTGAAACCCATGAAAGAAGAAAAAGAGAAAGAGGTGCTTAACTTTCGTATCTGTTGGCTGCATTAAAAGCTCACGGCAAGGCATTGAGCACCAGCATAAAACTGCCTAAACACATATATCCTCCAATCATAAAAACCAGGCAAAGTTCAAGATGCGATATTTGAAATACACGTGGAGTGCCAGATTAAATGATATTCCATCCAACTATTTCAGACTCCATGCTTTTGTATCTCACTTTTGGATCAAGGTTCTTGCAGTGTGTAGATGGTGAAATCCTGGTGTGAAGAAGTCTGGTGGAACCAGGATTTAACTACAAAGTGCTGTCAGTTTCTCTAATTCCAGAGACACGTTTTTCAGCTTTGAAAAGCAGCGTTTGCCGTCAAAGGGACACACAATCCTTCGCTTGGATAAGGCGTGTATACGAGGATGTTACCTGTCTCTGAGAGAAATGCTGGATTTTTTCCTCAGCTGCATGAACATGTTTCTGATGAATCATAGCCTGGAAAAATAAGTTCAAAAAAGTGATATGAGTGTTTTTTCTAGAAGAAAACTCATTACCTGGCAAAGCTGTGCTATCTTGCGTTCAGTCGCAAAACCACCACTTCTTGCTTGCTCTTAAAAGAAAGCCCATGATGTTGGATGAAACAATCAGGTTATTTTCTTAGAAAACAGAAACAAAGTTCAGGCAGCAGCTGGATTATATGAAGCATGTCTTAATTTATTTACCACTTTTTACTGCTAATCAGGGAGTACTGCAAAAGGTGAATACTATTACTTGGCTGCATGGTTTCATATAAATTGCAACCATGAATATGTGATCAGTTGTCATATGGAAAAATAAACCCTGGTATCCCTGCATCACTGCTGATGGAAAGATGTTTACAACCGTCATTATTTCATTTTTAAAGCTCTTCGGAAGGTTACTGAAAGTTGCTGTCTAGAGGAGATAGTTTATTCAATCATTTAAGGTGAAGGGTCTATAAAGTATACCTAAAGTTGCTTCCTAAAATATAACTGTACATATATAACGGTGTAATATGTTGTTGCACACAATGCTTGTGCATAGTGTCCTGTCTTACAGAGCAAACCCTGCCTGCGGCACGCTAGGGAAAAGCACAGCTAACTGGGTTTCATGTGAAATGTCTACATCGGAGCAAATGACAGTTTAGGTGATAACTTTTATTAGCTCAATTTAGTGATGTCTCTACTGCGCTCTCACTGAGTTTCTCCTCAGCTTCTCTGTTGCTTGACCTGCTTGTGGCCATTCCTGGTTTCCGGGGCAATACCAATTAGTATTTCTAGCTTGTAAAACCACAGCATTTTGAGGAGAAAAGAGATTTTATACACTGGGGCTCCCTAAGAAGTCTCTAAATGTAAGCTTTTCTTTTTCCTTGTGTATTTGTATGTTTTGTTTTGTTTCTCTTTAAATCCCGCCATTTTGTGTAATTTTAAAATCTGGTGTGGATTTACAAGCATGTAATGTCTCTAATATCCTTCAAAGAATTTGAATTGTGTTCTTTGGGTTGCTGCTGCAGAAGGACAGAATCACAACACCTCTATTCCTTGAACAGCACCATTATCACTGTGTTAATGACATTATTTCAGTATTACAACAAATGAGTTTTCGAAATTCTTTCAGTATTAAAGGGAATCGGATTGTAATTAGAGCGTATTTCAAAAAGAATAAAAGGATCCATGATATGTGCTTAGCTCTTAAAGCACCTAATCCTATATTAATTGTGCTTTGGACACATCTGCCCGCATGTGAAGGGGACTTTGACAGTGAAGATGAAAATGTTTTAATGGTTTTAAGGCCAAACAGCTGGTCCAACAGGACAGCATTGCAAGAGGAGAACTGTTGGAGAGCCCGAGGCTGCTTTTCTTTCCCTTCCCTGTCCGTCGCATACGCAAAAGCAAACAATATTGTATTGTGGTGTTCTTTATAGGTTATTGAGGACTCAGCTTAATGTTATTACATTATCTTCTTGCTGTTGGAATTGAGTCTGTGTTATTTTTTTTTCCCCATCTTTGGGCAGGGGAGGATCATAATGGTATTTAGGTACAGACTTATTTAGTTCAGCTGTAGCAGAGCGTATCGTTGAGGTGGTAAAAATGAGAGAGCTTCTGCTGAAATTACTTGGAAGAAGAGCTTTGCCCTGTGAAGGGTTGGTTGGACTTCACTTTTGCCAAATCTACACACCATAGACTGAAGGCGTCAGGGTTCGAAGTAAGGATCATGGATGTGATTGTGTACCTGAAATGCAGCAAGAAGTGGTTTTCTCAGCTCCACTTGGGAGAGTTTGGCCAGTTTGGCCTCTGATTGTTACCATCCTGTTTGTTCTATGCTCAGATGAACTATTAATACCTTTGCCAACAATAATTTGCGTTTCTGTGCTGAGTTGTTAAGGAATTGGGCATTTGCAGTTACTGAGCTGCACTGGAGCCCCTCTGCTCTGCTGCACAGTTGCTTAGTGGGCTTTGTGGAAATCGCGTGATGCTCAGGAGGATGCTGAGCTGTGGATGTGGGTGAATTTGAGTGCTTAGCCGAGCAGAAACGGGCAGAGAGCCTCATCAGGGAGCTGGGCGCTTGCACCAGCACAGCTGTACTCAAGCGAGACTTGCTTTCCTCCCCGTCTTGTGCTGGTTTTGAATATATTATTAATTACCACCTTTCTGTTCTTTGCAGCCTGTTCCAGCACTACTGCTACACTCGAGGTGGCATGCGGCACACTTCCTACACTTGCATCTGCGGCAGGTGAGTCGATGGGTTATACTGAGCTATTGCAGTCTTTGTGGTCACTTTCTCCCTGCATATTGGTAAAATTGTTCCTCTTAGGCACATGATGTGTTTGCAAGTGCTACCAGAGTGAGTTTTGAATGGTTTCCTCTGGAAAAGCCAAAGAAGGGGGGCCAGCACTGTGTTTTAAGGAAACATCTCAGTTACAGACTCTGCTACACTCAAGAGATTCCCCAATGACTGCTGCTGCTGCCAAGATCATGTTTATAGTCACATCTGTGCTGCAATTGGCTTTTTTATTAAATAGCATTATGGAGAAGGGCTTTAGAGCTATTCTTTGTTGCTCAAAAATAGTCTCTTCGAAATACACCTTAAGTATTTCATATCGTTCTCAATATTCTTTGCCTCAAATGTTAGGATGTGATTAAACTAATCTTTTTGGCATTTTGTGCTCTCTTTTTCTTTCTGAACAGCTAGTGTTGAAGGTATTGTGTTTGGGAATACATTGAGAAAGTTCTCCCCATAGTTGCAGGAATTTCAGGAGAATAGTGTAGGATACATGTTGAAGGACAGCTGTGTGCTTTGTGCAGAGATTAATCTTTAGTCAGTGGATTTAATCTAATCAGAGATACATGACAGTTCAATGAGGCATATATGTTGATATATATGTTCCACTTGTAGATCTGCTGCTACTCAGACATTTTCCCTACACTGAAGTCACATACACTTATAAAAATATTTTTTACATTAGTGACAATGATGTTATATTGCTTTGGAGGCAATAAGGACAATTAGCATCTTTGCTTCTTTCTGCTGTTTACTTAATTGCTTATTTGTAAATGCAATTTTCCAATTTATATGCAAAATTGCAGTAGGAGCGTGAGCAGTTTTATGGCAAATTGTGCATCTGTATTGTCTGAAAAGTTTCCTCCTTCAAGTACCATCATATAACATGAGAATTAACATCCTGTTGAAACGAGACTCCATCTCTATGGTATTGTCACAGGCTGTGAAGGTAAAATCAAGCTCTCTCTGTGTACAGTGTTTCACAGCCATATAGACTTCATTCACCTACACTGAATCAGAACCTGTGCTGCAGGGTCTAGTTTGGGTGCTACAGGACATCAATGGCTTTGCTAAACCTACTGAAACATGTACCGTATGCTTGTGTAGCGGGTCCTGTGACCCCATGGGGACGGACTAAACTCTCCACAGGGCTGAAAAACCCCGAACTTGTGTGACGTGGCTCAGAGAACCCAGGAGGAGGAAAGTCCCAACAGTTGTTCAGAAGTGGGTGATGGCAGGAGATTCCTGGGTGTCCCGTCCCACCACGCTGGAGAGTGTGACAGGCGCTGGGGCCGTGTTTGAGCCGCCTCGGAGCTGTCAGAAGATCTAACAGGTGGAGAGGGGCTGCCCTTGAGATGCAAGCTCCCAACAACATTGTGACTCACTGGTGTGCTTGGG
Source organism: Streptopelia decaocto (assembly GCF_964273445.1). Lineage (NCBI taxonomy): Eukaryota > Metazoa > Chordata > Aves > Columbiformes > Columbidae > Streptopelia > Streptopelia decaocto. The sequence continues at coordinate 15,828,849 of NC_138666.1, read as the reverse complement.
AGCTGGCAGCGTATCCTTCCACTACAATTAAAAGTGCAGACAAACTTGGTTAAAAAAATATATCATTACATAAGATATAATACAAAGGCCTTTGCCCGTAAATTGGTAGATTCTGACTACGAGCGATGAAGTAAGAATGAATAATGCTAAGTTTTAAGCTAGGTCCTAATAAAAGGAATGTGAGTACATCTATTTGATGAATTCAATTAACATAATAATGGCAAAAATAATAAGCATTTTTTATTGCCATGAAAATGTCATGCATTGTAAATATTACACTTAACTACATTTATGATTCAAAATAGCTTTTGCAATTAGGATTTTTGAATAGTTATGTTTTATTGTATTCACGCTGAGTTTTGTTGTTTTCCTGACACTTAAAACTGTGATATTTTGACAGGATCTTTCCTTTTTAGATTATAGGCCTGATAATAATTTCCATAGAAGAGAATCGTGCTTTTAAATAAAAACCAAGTTTGTTATTCAGATTTTAGAAAAGATGCTCACTAAGCTGAAAATAAGGAGTAATCAATACTATATTTCAGTACAGAAATAAATCACTTGACACACGTTGAGTGCATGCATTTGTTGCTGTCTCTGTTACACTCTTCAGGAGATGGTGAATGGCTATTTGGTGTGACCAAATATGCTTTATGTATTCACTTGCATGTATTCACTCTCCAGTCACTTCAGAATAATAAAAGACACATATTAGTATTACAGATCATCGCATAGCAAGGTTAGTCCTGCAGTTAGTGATGCTTTCAAACATTGCCAACTTGTAAGTGGTTTGAAGCTCCAATAGATGGGACGTAAGTGCAATTAAATGAGAATGGTAGCGTTTGATAAACATCCTTGGATACACGTAGCACTACTCTACAAAGCATTGACTTCTGAGTAGTGTTCAAATGCTAATCAATTACTCATTGCAGTGTCTTCGTGTACCAAGTAACTATTTTTACAAAGGGCAAACCAAGGTGGAGTTACACGCACAGTGCTGCCCGGTGACCGCAGGGTGGGCGGCACTCGCTGGTCACCAGTTTCCAAGTGGAGTTTGGTGGCGGTGGAGGCATCAGTATCTGCAATGACCGCAGAAGCCATCGTCAGCTGCTACTTGATACTGTGGCACCTTGGACTTAGGTTCACATCTTCTTGACAGATGTCTCCAGGCAGGTGACAGCTCTCAGAATGCGGTACCAGTGATTAACACAGTGCAGTAAAATGCTTTCCTTCATCTGAGGATCACCATAAGTTAAGCTTTCTGGATAAGGCTAGGATTCTTATTGTATCTGGTTTTCTTTTTTTTCTTTTCAATACAACATTTGAAGATTTCATCTCTAAGATGAAAAAGTGGAGAGAAGGCTGTTAGTGCTTCCTTCTGGATTGATTTTATTATTTAAATCATGATGGAAATAGTATGCTGGTTTTGTTAATGGTCTGTTGGTTCTTCTTTAGATGTTCTTAATGTACAGCTGATAGCTGCACTTTTTGTAATGCTTGGTGCTCAGCTTAGTCCTATTCTTAAAATATTGCTGATATTCCTCCTCTCTCTCTTTTTTCTAGTCGTTTGTTTTCAGGGTGTTTTCTAAATGTATGTTGGGGACATTTTTTCCTTTCCTAGTGATGTGAATCTCTTCCTACTGTCTGCGTTCTCAGTGGTGTTAATTTGCAGCTTTTCCACTGCTTCACCCAATTTTTTCTGTAACAAACACATCTTTGGCACTAGTTAGAGGCAAATTATTAACAGGATAAAAATAGATACAGAGAAATCTCTTGGAGAATTGTTCAGGTTGGCTGCCTGAGGGCAGACATCGGCATCCCCATGCGCGGTGGTTTTCAGAGGCGCTGACCTTCAGGAAGGCAGCAGAGCTGCCCTTGATCCGCACCTCCCCACAGCGCTTAGTTTTAAATCCCGAATTTGGTGCTTTAATGCCAGATCTTTCAACTGCTTATCCTTGGGAAGAAAAGAATAGCTTCTACAGGAAGGCTCATTTGCTTTGCCCGTGGCTGGGAGTTTTGTGTAAATTGTTTTGAAGCCACCTAGGTAACCTGACTGAATCGTTATAAACAATTTCTGGCTAGCTGTAGCATTTACCTGGTGGGTACACATTGCTTCTGTAGCATTGCTCTTAAAGCATCTTTCCTGCCTCCACCTTGGGACGGTGGTAAAGATGCTTCCCATGAGGGTGATTGGACTTGCAGCTCTTGGCAGGGACGGGCTGGAGGTGTTTCCATATGGATGTGTTAGTTCGGGTCAGTAGTGCGTTTCTGAAGCAGATCTGCTTGTCCCCAGCCGCAGGGCTGTGCTCAGACACAGGGACCAGGCCTGCGCTGCATGTGCTGGGGTTTTTTTGGGTGAAAAACAGCTGGGAGAGCTGTGAAGAGCAGGTCTGCTGTGCCTCAGTTGCTAATGGGTGTTCAGCCCAGGGGACCTGCCCAGAGCCAGTCGCAGGTGAGCAGACCTTCCCACTCCCATCACTTCAAACACATCAGAAACCTCAAATGCATATGGTGTGCGTATCTGGCCTTCAGCACCAACTGTGCTCTCTGTGCTACGATCCCGTTTACGCCGCAGAGCCGAGATGTGCGTGACAGATAAGGAGTCTCAAATGCCAAGAAAGATTGTGTGCTGTGTAACGCTTCACTAACGGTGCTGGAACACAGATTTTTTCTGCATCTTCCGTAACAGTTGGTGCCGAACCTTAAAGAAATATTTTGTAAATGAAAATCTTTACATTAAAGTGTGCAAAAGAAATCCTCCATCTTTGTATTTGCAATGTCTGTTGTTGAAAGCATTTGTGCAGTGCTCATATTTGAATATATGACTTGTTTATGCAGCTGGTATGGTATATGAGACCAAGGGTGCCAGCATATGATAAGTAAACAAGCTATCTGCAAATACATTAGTATGGAGTCATGCCCTTAAGCTTCATGATAATTTTTTTAAAAGTTGATCATAAATATATTCATGTGCTATTTGCTTTTCTTGCTTTATCCTCATTTTTAGAGAGAGATAAGGAATAGTATCTGCAGCTAAAATCCTGACAAGCTGCTGCGGAATGTGCGTGTGTGTGTGTGTGAGCGTGTGCATGTGCATGCCAGGCTTTGGGGTTGTTGTTTTGTGGTTGTAAAACTGTGCTTAAGCCATTGGACCAACATCACGAAACAAATCTGTTGCCGTCTTAATTCTGTGGGACTTTTGAATTCTTGATTAACAACTTTAATTTTTCCCTTTGGAGTGTGTATAATTTTAAGAAACACACTTTGTATCAGAACATCATTCCCATGATTCTGAAACATTATTGTTCCCTGCCTTATTACATAGTGATATTTACCTGCTAAAAAATACTTAACAATAAAAACTTATTGCTTTCAATATATTAACATGACCCAGCCCCTTATATTTAGAGCCTTCCATCTGCTTTCTCCTCCATAATCATTACTTATGGAATTACTATTTCTGAATGACCAGCGGTCTATTAAATATCTAATTGATCACAAGCATTTGATGTATCTTGAAGGTAATATCTTTCTTGGATACAGCACATATTTACTGGTTTTGTAATTGCACATGTCAGAAATCTAGTCTGAGGAGTATGTCAGATGGAACATTTACTCCAGATACAACAATAGATTCATTGAAATTGAGCCTCCTATTCCTTTCAACTAAGATAGGAAACTGTTCCCACCATCACAACTTGAAAGAATCAGATTTGAGCAGGATGACCAATGTGGTTTTAATGAAAGGGGAGATCCAGACTGGCAAGTCAGCTGGAGGGGTCAGAGAGATGCTGCAGTAACTCTGTCCCAACACATGTATTTTTGGATATCATATAATTCTAGCTTTTTGAAAAAGAGAACATCTATCTGAGGAGAACAGTAAAAGAAAAATAAGTAGAGCTTGAGATCTTTACCAGTCTTTTAACTGATATTTGATAGACCTGAGGGGGAATATCAGTAGACAAGAGAGGATGCCAAGGCGAAATGTAGGTCACTGAATGGATTGTGGAGCTTCAGAAGCACAGAACAAAGGTTCTGCCCTTCTCTGGAGATGTTTTATTCCTGTGAATCAGCAGTTTAGTCTGAAAGGTTTCCAGGAATAAAAATCTTTGTGATTTTTAATACGACATTAGCTGTTATTGCTGCGGACACCGTAGGCTGCGGTGCTGCCCAGGCAGCGGGCAGGGTGTCCGCTCCACAAGAGGCCACGTGTGGCCATGCCCGCGGTGAACTGGAGCTCTTGGGCACCTGGATATTTCCAGTCCCAGTGACTCCTAGAGCGTGTCAAATGTCAGATTTTACTCCAGTGGAAGTTAGTTTTTTATGCCTCAGAATGTATTTTTTTATGCCTCAGAATGTTTAACCTCAAATAGGAAAAAATATCACTTACTACTAATAGGTAATGAATGGGTATAGATTGAAAGATTGTCTAATTACTTCCTTAACCCTGTCATGGACATGGGAAATATTTATATGAACTGTACCAAGTTCCTTCTGCAGAAAGGTCACATCCTGCAGCCAGAATTGCAAAATGCCCGTTCCGTGCCCATTTCTGCTGCGGGGGCTGCAGGGTGTGCTATTGCAGCCCATGCCGGGGCAGGGCCGGGGGCAGTTCTCACAGACTGCAAAATTTCATGCTTGAGATATGAATGCACTGATGTTTACAATGGTCCTTCTCATGTTATGTGTGTTAATATTTCTTCTTCCACTAATTGTGCTGAATTTTCTTTCTGCCTGTCAGTGGGGAGAACTCGTCTGTTTTGCACTATGGCCATGCTGGAGCCCCAAATGACAGGACAATTGAAGATGGAGACTTGTGGTAAGTAAAGGGTTGGAGTTCGTCTGATATTTTTGTTACACTACTGCTGTTTCCATACATGCATTGTATATACTCTTGAACTTAATTAGTAAAATGATGGCTGCATAATGATGAAAGTCAGAATCTTTAAAATGGCATATAATTTTGCATGCCAGACTAGCCTGGTTTATACCTGCATCTCCAGTTAAAAGGGAAAGGAGAGATTGTTTTCAAACACCTCTGTGCCAAAGCTACCTATAATTTAGTTTAAGAAATGGCTGGATTCTAAATACAAGGGCAGCTGCAAAAAATGGCATCTGAGTTTGCTCTTGAACCTCATTGCAAACACCATACATTTTTCTCTACTGGTCTTACATGTCCACATGTTTTGCAGTATCACTGCAGGTAAAAGCAGGGTGAATGAAAGCACCGAATACATTGCTATGAATTGAAAGACAAACCTGATAGCGTGGTGTGTAACACAGCAGAATGTATCTTTTGTACTTCACCTCCTAAGACTTTGGTCAAAAAGCCTGCACTGATAAAAGTGCAAAACTAGTTTTGGAGGAGTTAATCACTGATATTCAGTGGAGGAGATGTGTACTTTTATAGCAGGTGCAAAAAGGGTGCAGGTATGTATTTTCACAGTTGAATGTAAAGGTATGGAGGAAAGCAAATGAGCATTACCGTAGGCAAGCTCAAATGCTATTATGGAAAAAAAGTCAAATCTCACAAGTAAAAAAATATACCTTGTTGGCTAATATTCTGGGCACATCTGCAGGTGCTGCAGAATGAACTTACTGAATTACAGACAGGTAATTTCTTTTTAATCCTGTAAAAACTTTTTTTAAAGCTTCTTGTACAATAGTTTATGTATTATCTGTGGCGAATAGCTTACTAAACCCATCAAATACTAAGTTAATTTATTGCAGGGCAATAGCTTTGACTTACAATCACATTGTGTTTGAGTGGATAATATGCAGTGAGGATTTTTCCATCAGGCAGGACACAGCAACGTGATCCTGCATTGGCTGTGGCATTCGATGTCTTTTAAAAGTGTGTCGTCTACAGGAATTCTCAGCATATGTTACTGAGAGAAGATATGGCACAATGCATTATGATGCCCTGTATTTGAAATTAAAACCTTTAAATGGTGAGGGGAATAGTATTACTGGGAGACATCAGGTGAAAGGTATATCTCTGTGTATATATATATATATACACACACACACATATATAGGGCCCTTTTACCTTTAGTCTCTAAGGACAGTTTGGCGGATGGCTGCAGTCCTTCCTAAACCCCCAAAGCACACACCAAGACCCTTCACAAACTCAGATTTCTTGCTGTATTGGCAAAATATTTTAAAAATGTTTGGGTTTTAGTAACCTCAGATACCTGAATGTCAGAAAAGCATAATCTACCAAGTACACTGATCACTTTAAGTGTTTCAATACTACTGTACTGCAACCCCGCTTTGTAACCATCTCAACAAAGAGAACAGGGTTTAACCTAGTTTGAAATGTGCTCTTGCTGAAGTGGTCCAGTTGCACCTTTGTCTTGATGAGATGAAGTTTGTCAGGTGTAGATCAGCTTTAGCAAACAAGTGCTGTGTGTGCCCGGGTTCAGTCTCTGCCCTTGCCCGTCCCACTGGCCGATGCTCACGTAGCACTCAAACCTCACTCCACATGATTTTCTGAGTATTTTTCTCGAGGGAGAGTAAAGAAATTATAAGAAAACGTTGTTTGGGTGAAGATGATTTAAAAGTACACTCATTTTCCACAGTTAAAAACAGCGTTTTGGAAAAAATCTTGAGCTCGTGTACTTCAGCGGCACACAAATCATGACAAGGCGCTACCTGGGTGGTTTCACCGTGTGCTTTTACAAACGTCTAAATTGGGTGTAGGTGCACGTGTATGTGCATACAGAACAGGTTATTAAGATGGCAGTATGCTGATTTGTATGTATATGTTAGTGTTTGTATATTTGGCTCTCAATTAAGTTTTTTAATAGCTACTGGGAGCCCTCTGTTGGATAATCTTAGGAAGTCCTGAACATAGGAGGAAAAGTCTTTGTTTTTGGTGAAAAAGCAGTAGAAGTGTTTTGAGGGTTATTTCTCCTTCTGCCGATATTTTGGTATAAATCTAGTTTAATGATTCTTATACTTGTATGTGATAGAATGGGAAGGGTATGTTTTTTATTAAATTATTCAGTAAAATTTCATGTCTTTTTCTTAACATCATTTAGTAGATGTGAATAACACTCATCAGTGTTGCCGAATTGTGCTGCTCAGGTTTTTAGTGTACAGAGCAGTGCAGTGCGGTAAGTATCAGTAAATAAGTCTTAAAAGCACCTGAATATTAGAAAAAACAGTATGGAAGACTGATGCTTTGCTTCTTGGAAATACACAAGTGTATGCATTGTTTCCTCTTTAAAAATGCAAGTTGCAGGGATTTGGTGATGTCAACAGGAGATTATAGGCAAAAATACTTGTGCTATTGCATTTTGAATTTTTTTAAGACTGTGGCAGGTTTAGAACACCCTGGTTTTATGATGTTCATTTTTGAAAATTAATCTACATCAAATGGCTTTATGGCTTCTGTAAGAAACTGGTACAGAATTACATCTCTGATATTGCATCGTAATCCACATTTTTATAGGTACTGCTTCTGCACTAAAAGATCTCAGTGCAAGACAAGGACTATAAAGAGAATTTCTGACACTTGTTAGTAATGGACTGTCTTGCTAAGGAGGGCTGTCTTTTTCAGTTTAATAAATATTAAAATAGCTAACACAAAGCATTATGATTGATGTAGCAATAAATCAATATTTTAGGGAAGTTTAGGTATTTAATAGATACATACACTTTATTGATATTAAAAGTTAATATGGCAGTAACAGCAAGTCATTGTTTTATATAAATAATTCATGTACTATAACATCTATGTGGTGAACATTTAAATTGTATGATCAATATGGTCTAAACCAAACACTTTCCTTAGCAAGTGTCTATTGTCTCCATGGTCAAAAAGGTCGTGCAGGTAAATGGGCAGCCTGACCACCCTTGTGAATCACAGTTCCAGGCACTCAGCCCTTTCACTTAATATTACCTTCAAATAAAGTCTTGTACTCAGAATGTTGCAAATCACAGCCTGCAGTGATGATGTATGGCCAGGCTAATATACAAATCCCAGTTTTCTTCTGTCATCTTAAACCTGTGACAGTTTGCATTGAAACTGTGTCCTAGACTGAGGTTTCATGCATCATCTCCAAGTATTGTGTCACTCATGTACACCTGCTGATTCTGTAGCGAGGCTACAACTGTGTTTAGTAGTATAGAAAGTGGAGTCCTAAGCAAAAGTGTTTGTTGTAGTTTTGCATACTCCTGCCCTTTACATGAGAGACCTCCACAAACGCCAGAACCAGAGACTAACCAAACCACATTTTCCAGGGCTTTATGAGCCGCCCTCCCAACACCTCCAGTCCAGTTTTTGGATAACCAGAGGTCTTCAGAAGTTTGCTGGGAACTACAATTCAATTAAAAATGGCTACTCAAGAAGAAAAAACAAAAATCAAGGAGTTGAGATCGACTCCGTGCCATGCATAGATCAAGAACAAGTGAGCACATGGGGTCCCGTCCATCAAATGGCGTCCCCTGCGTTCCTTGTTCTTCCTGGGCAAGTGTCTCATGATCTCTCCTGTTGCAGCTGTTTTGCTTTTGTTCACACTGGGGAAAGAGGTTGGTTCAGTGGTTAGAGGGTTCTTATGGGAGAGGGAAACCTCTGGTTTCAGCTCTCCACAAGCTGATCTCTGACTTCGGCTGGAAGTTATGACTTGAGCCTGAGAAATAGCATCAGTGTAAAGTTCAGTCGAAGCCATTGTGTTTCTGTGGAAAGAGTTGATCTCGAAAAATCAGCATTTGCCTCCTGAAAAATGAAAACATCTGTTTTCTTAAAAATGAAGGAAGTAAATCCCCTTAGGTCCTCCCTTATGTGTTCTGCCCTACCAGCGCTGTGGAGTTCCATCACGGCTGTTGGGGAGGAGAAAACTGGCCGTCAGCATAGACCGAGTGCAGCAGGGGAAGCCTGCGACAAGGCAAACGTCTCTTCTCACCTTTGTGGTTCAGTGGTTTGTTATAGGAACCGTTGGAGGTGCTGAACCTGAAGTGTGTGCTTTACATTTTGATTTTGAAAAGGTATTCAGGAAGATGATAGTTTATTGCATTCAATTTGCTGCCCGGCGGCTCGTGCAGCCTGCCTTTGTGGGTGCCTGGCACCGGCGCACGCCGAAGGCACGTCGGGAGTTGATTGTTTTATTGCGATTGCTCAGCAGGGCTCCTGCAGCGTTTGACAAGTAGAAAATGCTTCTATGATCTTAAAATAAAGATTGATTCTTCATGATGAGGCTCATAAATAATAGAAATGTGAAAAAATAAGCCTGACCCCAGATGTCACTGAAATAGATACAACGATTACCTGAGATGGTTTTCTGCAGGTGTTGCGGGTTGCAGGTCTTGATATTTTTATGGCATCTGACAAATGTGTCTCAGGGAAAGTTCAGCACATTGTGAGCAACTTCTATCGGCAGGTTCCCTGACCTTCAAGCACTTGATGACATTTTTGGGGGTTAGTTGGTCCATTCTGGCTTTGCAAAAAAAATGAAAAGAATTGTCTGTTCTGCTGAAGCGCTCACCATTGTTAACATGGTGAAGTATCCTCTGCGTCACAGTGTTGATGAAGGTCGGCCAGGTGTGTGGCACTGTCTCCTCGCACCCTGCGTGGGCAGGTCCTGCTTGGAGCCCCGAGAGCAGGCCGGGCTGCGTCTGCTCCATGGACCCCGAGGAACACGGGGATACCGGCGCTCCCTGGAGTGAGGGTCAGGGTGTGATTTAAAGCATAAATAACGGGAGTACAGCATCAACTGCTTGTGAAGTGCGGTGGACCTTGGAGAGAAAGACCATTAACCTTGTCCTCACAGTGGTCCTATCTGTTATTTATAACACTAACTTTAGCAGTTCAAATGGAAACAGGTTGGATCATCGGATGGTACCTTTCATTTTATTCCACTGTTTCTTTTCAGGCTCTCAGATTTAAGCTTGCTGTTGGGCAGAGCGCAGTACCCGTGATGAAGCCGGGTGCTGCAGAAGCCCACTGCTGTTTCCATCACCTGCTGGTGATGGTTTCGCCTGTAAATATTTTTATCGCATTCAGGTACCAGAATTTAAGCACTAGGGAAGTTTTGTTAGTGCCACAAAATCACACACATCCTGTCACAAAAGTACATCTATGCTAAACGTTTTAGATACATCTTGGCTATACTAACAGGTACTGTTAATTGCTTAGCCAGATGATAGAGTTGGAGATGCGGAAGGCAGTCTGGTGTTGCAGAATAATTTAACTCTGAGGAATATTTCTGTTCTTATTTCTTTCTTTGACATCGTAATGCAAATTTAAGGCATCAGAATAATATTGACACCAGGGGGCACTAAAATAAGCGCTCTCTAGAAGGAGGTTATTATTGTCCCATGTTTTGATATTGATAACATGTTGTATTTGCATCCTTCCAGGAGCACTGCCTGTGTGTATAATGTGCAGTGTCACTCAGGTTGTGCTAAACTTGGGTTTGTTTCCTTCCATTTGGTACTTGTATGTACCTTTTAATAATTATTATTGTAACTTCTGGTGCTGTCAAAAAATCCTGTTTAACTTCTAGTGCTGCTCTTGTCATTTCAGAAGATTTGTTCGTCTTAAAGAATTTTTCTTGACTGCAAGTACGGGTAGTTGCGAAAGGCTGTTCTGGATGAAATAGAGTGAAGATGCTAAGTTTTCAGAGCTGTTTAATTACTCAGAAGAGACATAGGGCAGTTTTCAGTCTTCCCGGGGTTGTTGGTCACTCCAGGGTGTGTGAAGAATATTGCAAAAGAAAGTTGCTTATTGCGAGAACTCGTCCGATTCAGTTGTTCATGGTTATTCATGAATGCTAAGCCTTCTATTAGGTAAAGTAGAAGTTACGTTGCTAATTTTAGATCTTTGATCTAGAAGCATGATATGTAGTTTTATACAATCAAAAGATTTGTAAGTTTCTGTGTAAGCTATATACATTTACCTTTTATATATACACACACAATATGCATGTGCAGCATACATATTGCTTTGAAACTATATCAGTATATTTAATATTGTACGCTATTATTTGTAGAAAATGCACTATTTGCTTTTTTCTGGGAATGAGTAAGTGTATAATATAAAAGGACTTTTTATGAGTGCTGAGCAGCTGTCATTTATTTCCCGAGACTTTCAGTAGGTCAACTAACAGACTTAGGTGAGCTTGAAAAAAGTGCATTACAAAAGGTGATAGAAGTTTGCTGTGACTCTTTCCCAAACTTTTTAAAAATTTACACTGTGTTTTATCAAGTTTTATGATACTAATACCAACCTATAAACCAAAATTCATTTGTCCAGGTGGGGGCAATGTTGCATTAAAAAGCAGGAACTGACCAGTGTTTTTGCACCGGATAATAGAAGCCCTCCCTTTTCCACCCCAGATACTTCATTGTCTGCTATTAAAACAATTTATCCTACGGAACAAAATACTGTATTTATTGCTTCTTGAAAGCACTGCTTTTAAGATCCCAGGATATTAATGTGTCAGATGTAAATGCTCAACTATTTTATGTGGGTGAGACTCGTATTTTCATTTGGCCTCGTGCATTTTTCATGCATTTTGAAGTTTGGTGCTGTAATAATAATATGCAAAAATTATGGTTAGCTTTAACCTTTCAGTCTGAAGTTTTGAAACAACTTGTTAGTTATGGTTTTGTTTCTAATAATAATATGAAGTACATTGCTACTACTTACTGGTTGATTGCAAAATCAACTGGCTATCCAATTTCTGTAATAATTCCTTTGGCTTGATTCCTCTGGTTTGATTAATATTTACTATTTTCATCAAGTGTAGGTATTTTTGCTTTTTGTTGTACCAATAGACTACATTAATTTTATGCTAATCTAGAAAAATTGAATTTGATTAAAAATAGAAAACTATATTTTCTAGAATGAACAATAATTTTGCTCTAATTGAACATGTGTTCTTTAATACTGGTTAACTCAGACTATGAGGTTGCCTACTGTTGGAAATGTGTAAGCCTTTTAGCCAAAGCAGAGATATTAATAGCATGTTTGCTGCAACAAATTTTAGCTTTAAGTGCTGTGTTATGGTCTGCGTTTTAATTTCATGCTCTCCATACATTATAGTGTAAATGAAATGTCTTTTTAATTGTCACTTGTAAATGAGTTTTATCTTAGTTTTAGATTAGCATTCCCAGTGTAGTCTGAAGAAAACTGAGAGCATGAAGTTGCTTTAGCTGCTGTTGGACTGATTTGAGTAGAGTGTTCATAACTAAAACAAGCAGGGTAAAACCTAGTATCTTTTTAATAGCTGTTGATTTAATATCAGTCATTTGTAAATGCTGTTTAGTGTAATCCACCTTTTATGGTGGTCTTCGTTAATATAGATACACATAAAGCGTGTTAGTACTCTTCTTGACGGGTGTTGCTTATCTTGGATGAATTTCAGTATCAAAGTCTTTCTCCTTGCTCGTGGTGTGGGGAATTCAACTGTATAGGTCAAAGTACAGTTTTAACCCACAGTTAGTCTCCAGCACACCCTTTGTGTATCCCCCTGAACCAGGAGCAGCTCCCAGTCCCAGTGCTCAGCGTAGCATTGGACCTTCCCTCGTGTCTCTGCAGAGAAGCCCTTGCTGCCCCATGGTGGAGGCACAGTCCAGAGTCCTCCTGGTGCGATACTGCCCCACATCTGGGCTGAGCCAATTCACGTCATTAAGGCAAGAATATTTCTGATTTCAGTTGTACATTGCAGTGCTATACTTGTGGCTTGAGGTGCTGCCATGAAGAGTAGGTGTTTCTTTCAAACAGCAAAAAAATGTTCTTACTGGCAAAATAGCATGCTTGGCTAGGGCATGGGCAGCCTCCTTTCCTGAAATACTAGTTGCTGCCTTCATGACAACTACAGGATGTCTAAATACAAACCAAACCTCTACCACTGACACCGGCCCAGTTTTCATCATGGAAAAGAAGTGAAAGTGTTAGCCTTTTACTTATATGGACAGATGTGAGTATGCATATGCACACATAAGAAAACTCCACAGTGTTTACAGTAAAAATCGATAAGTAAAGGTCTGACACTTCACCTACTCCTGTGATCTCCAGTGGTTGTTTGTCCAGGCTGGGGAGCACAGGTCAGGGTGTCCAAAACCAGCTGCTGAAAGCTAAGGCTCTTAAGTCCAAATGTTAGCACCTAACAATGGTGGCCTGCATTAGAAGTATCAAACTTTTACAATTCACCTTTAGTAGGTACCTTGCACTTCTCAGTAGACATCTAGAAATGGACTGGTTTAGATAACAGCAGAATTTGAGAACTGAGGCTCCTGATGAGTGGAAACTGGCCAAGACTTTGGATTTGCCGCCACCTCTGTTAGGTTGACTTTTCAGCAAAGATTTGTCTGTGCTAAAGAGAGTACTGTTGCTTATTAAATATGCCAATTAAAATGGATAATAATTAGGATAATAAAGGCAGAAAAAAAGTCATCCATTCAGCAAAAAGACAAATCAGACAGGTAACCCTTTTGGGAGAACTTTACCTGAGACTTTCCCTGATCTCTGGCTTACTTGCCTTCATGGGTCTAGCAGGGGTGATAGGTGAGCAGGACTGACACTTCACCTTCTGCATCTTGTGAAGCCTCCATTGCTGCTGCCTCCTTCTCCTAACCCAGCAATACCAGCTTGGTATTCCCACTTCTTTATTTGTGTGCAGCACTTCTGTATTAGACACATCCCTCTGCCCTCTTCTTTTTCTTCTCCTTTTTTATTTATTTCTATTTGTTTCTTTTTGGGGGGGGTAATACTTCTAGACCAAACTTCTGTATGTTACTGCTATAGCCACTGAGGACTCTGCAGTTGGCGTTGTAGAGGTTCAAGTATGCAGTCCTCTCTCCTTCAGAACTTCGTGTACACAGATGTATTTTTTCCCCACCCTGTTCCTATCTGAGTAAAACTTAGTGGCATATCTTGTCATCTCTTGTGAGAGGAGGTTGAGACGAGCCTCTCGTTATCTGTAGCAGTCTGGGAAAGCCTTTAGTGAGACAGTGCTACAAGAGGAGCAAGGATGGGAGAGTCATCGAGAAGGTAGACAAGATGGTAAGACATGGTTGCGGACAAACACAAAGTATAGGGCTAAATCACAGCTAGGTGAAGAATAGTCGTGTAGCTGTTTTGTATCTCTGTAATTGCATTACCTGTGTGGGCTACAGGATCTTCTTTTGAATACGTCTTAAACAAAAAGCCTGATGTTCTCTTGTGAATACCCAGAACACCATTTTCTACACAAGAAATATTCTCTAGCATTTTTCTAAGGTTACTTTAGACTCCAGGGGTGCTGCAACAAAAAGCTGGCCTTAAATCAGCAAGCCAAGCCTGGCTTCAGGACAGAGCCAGTACAAGCTCTCTGTACCATGTCAGATGGAAGCTGGTCACAGCAGGGAACCTCTTCCAAAAACCCTTCCTGAGCATGATAGGACTTCACCCTGTACTCTTCCAGTTCTCTGTGGGGGTTTGCAGTGTTATCTTACTCAGTGTTGCTTTATAAATTGATAACTCTTGGCTAGTCAGGGTACAAGTGGATGAAAAAGTGTGTGTCACTTAACTCTCCATTTTCTTACTTCTGATATCATTTACTGTAATTCATTCTTGTGGTCTGCTATTAAACCACCCGATTTCCAAATCGCTTGGCATGTTTCCAAAGATGTATCTCACAGAAATGCTGATACCTAGTTCCCTTAAGCTTGAAATTGCCTTACAAGTCTTTAACCAAACAAATGGTCAGATTTTGTTAGTGCATGAATACAAGATTTAATTGCTGCACGAAATCTAAAACATAGAGCGCTCTCTGTGAACTTGGAGCAGATTACGGCAAGATCACACAGAATAAAATCTCCGCCTGGGGATGACTTGCTCTTATTGCAATAAAAGGAGGAAGACGTTGTGTGTACCTTTATTCCTGCTGTCCTAGCATTGGGCTGGCACCAGTTCATCCACAGGGCTACTCCTAGGTACACTGGTTAATAATGGCTCAAAACCCTAAAACCTCAGTAAACGTTGCTGGGTAAAGTGCATCAGTATTCATACCTGTTTACCTTTAACCTCAAGTACGAAGAGGGCACAGTAAGATACGGCGATATCAGTTTTCTAATCGCTGGTCTTGCAAACCCACTCGGGGGAAGGGAAGGGAAGGTTTTGTCCTAAGAGCAGGAGCTGGGGAGGACATGGGTCGCCGCCAGGAGGACATCCAGCTGGGCTTCCCCACAGTCATCGCTCTGTGATGTTAACAACTGCAGAGGAATCATTTATTTTTTATGACTACCCTGGAGAGATTCAGTTCTGAGCGCACAGACCGAGCAGATCTATAGAGCAGGAAGGTGACAGCTTTACGTGTTAGCTCGTGGGAGCAGCTGTAGCCTTCCTAAGAAATGCCTGTGAGAGCTTGTCTTTGGGTTGGGTTGGTGGTTGGATCATAACGATTCATACACATGGCTCAGATATCCCAAATAAAGTATTGCTTCCCATTGTGATATTGGCCATAATTTGCCTCATTGCCTGGCAGTCTCAAATTATTTGACAATAAAAGTGTCAGCAAGCCTATAAAAGTAAAACACATGCTTAGAGGAAGATGATGCTTTATTCTTTAAAAAATGGTATACAGTGACTTTATGAAGAAAAGAAACATGGCTGTTTATAGTCCGCAGTTTTCACATCTGAAGTGTTATACAAAGTGTTTTGTGATGCTTCACAGTCGGGGGTTAAGAAAGCTAAAATTGATATCAAAATGTGTATTATTTTTCTGGGCTTGAAAGCCAAAAATGTAACTATAAATTTGTGTTTTGTAGTGCCAAAATTGTGTGAAAGTTAGGACAGCTATGCCTATGCTTCCAAGAAGGAGATTGGAATAGTTTTGCTATGTATCTTGTACTTGTGGTATAGCTTCTTGATAATTCTAGAAAACAAATTGAAACAGTAACACGGAATTTTTAGAGAGAGCCAGGTCTTCTGACTATTAAAACTGCTCTATACACCATGCACTTTTCACCCTGAAGTGAAGCCTGGTAGGTTTTTATTGCTGTTGCTCCCAGCAAAGTGATGCAAAGCAAGATTAGCTTCTCTCTCTGAATGTTTTGGAAGAGATTGAGCTGTGCAATAGAAGACTTCATCAGCTTCAAGCTAAACCAGTGAGAACTTGGACATACACCACACGCCTCTCTTGATGAGCAACACTCCTCCTCTGGCCTCCTTCCCTTTCAAGACCCCTTGGAAACCCCACAATCTCAGACACACCATCTCCACGTTCATGGAAATCAGCGAGTAACCGTTGCACCCTTGCTGAAAAAGGAGTGGGGAATAGGTTGTTCTGGACTGATTTTTTTCTTCATTCAGCAGAAAACTGAATTCACAATCCAGTTTTGTAACAGTCAACATATGCAGTCTGCTAGATGTGCAGCACTTAATTCATCTCAAAGGGAAATACAATAGAGTTTGAAGATATTTTGTTGTAGTATTGCATATGTCACTCTACATTAGACAGTTCTTAAAAGGTAAGCCATTGATCAAGATGCCTATAAGGCCTATTTTCATTTGTGCATTTAATTTGTTTACCATCTAATTTCAAAATAAATATTTTTTTAATAAGGAACCAGGATTTAAGGCACCTGCGTTTAGAAACTTCTTCCAGTGAGTCAACAGGAGAACGTAGCAGCTCACATGCATTTTATTTTACTTAAATGTGCTTCACCACTTATTTTGCCTGGCAAGCAAAGATATGAAATTAAGATCTTCTCAGGTTCCCATTATTTCCTCAGGATAACTACAATATTTGGGCTATTTCCATGTCTTGGGCAACATTTTAACTAATGGATATGTTCCTAACTGGAGTTAAATGGAAGAGAATTCCCAATAAGAGCCAAAATATCTCCCAAACGTACAGTTTGGTTTGGATGCTTTTTCACTGAAGCATAGAAGCTGGATGGTGTGTTGTGCTTGGAGGTGGAATTTGAAAGATCATCTTCCCTCATGTCTCCTTTTGTCTGGAAGCCAAGAAACCTGAACAAATGGTGCTTCCTCGCTTGCGAGCCGTGTTTTGGTGCCCCATCAGCTTGGTGATAGGTTTTTTCCATTACTCAGTGCTCCGGTAACTCAAAAAACTATTTAACAACCACTGAGTGATGAATGGGTTGAGAAAATGCTGATAATTGTAAGGTTTAAGACATAGCTAAGATTTTGCCAGTGCTAAGTTCAGAATAACTATTCTCCCCATGAAATATAGAAATCATAGCAACTTTCAGAAGACATGGACAGGGAATTTGGAAGTTGTTGGTTACAGGTTTTCTGTCACTATGTTGAATGGACAACACTTGTGAATGGAACATTTAGGTTACAAAACTGCTGCAAATCCCACAAAGCGCCATGCAGCTTGGTTTGTGATTTTGACAGGGTTCAGTCTGAGATAAGTTGAAAGATTTATAACTAATCTGAAATCTATATCTTGTCAGCATGTTAGGGAACGTAGCAACTTCTTACATGATTTTTAGGTGCTGCGACTAGTTTTCTGTATACTTAGATTTTCTGTGTGTATCATTAGTTATTTTTAGAAGCAAGTCTAACCATAAAATGAAAACTTAGGCAGTGTTGATGGGGTTTCTGATTTTGAGGTTTGGCTGGGCTGCTTTACAGTTGCTGCGTTCGTGTCAAATTGTGGGTTTTTTACCCTGTGGGTCTACATTCGCTGCCTATTGTGTATCTTTTTTCAATTAGCAACTTTCTGTTTTAACATATCTCATTTCATATTTCAGTGAAATGTATAGTGTTTGTATTAGCTCTGCGTGTGCATACATAACGTCGCAGTTCTCCCTGTATCCTTCTCCCAAGCAGTTTGCTGCTGTAGCTTTAAGCCTTGCGCAGTTCTGCATCTGCAAACCGCCGCGTTTGTTCCCGCAGTTCCAGTCCTGCAAGTCTCTCTGCAGGTGAACCTTGCCCAGTTTGGGGAGGCTGGCGATGACTCAGTGCAAAGATTTGTTCACAGTGGAAATTGTAGGGTGGATTTTCAAATTTCTTGGAGTAAATCTTCATGAGTACGTGTCTGTGTATGCAATGCAGCAAGGAGAGTCCCAGCCCTGCTGAAATATTACTTAGCTTTATCAGGATTGCCTTCCTTTGCTTATTGTCCACTGCTTTCGGTGGCAGTTTTGCTGGAAATGGTGAACATTTACAGCTGGGTGCCGTAGCACTTTTTGTGACACTTTTTGTGTCCCTTCACCTCGACATGTGTGCTGGTTGGGTGCCCCGGCAGAGTGTCCTTCTGCTTGTGTTGTCTCACTGACCCTGCTGGGAAGCAGAAGCCAGAGAAAGAAAACTCCAAGGTTTTTAAACACAGCAAAAGAAAATTATATTTCTTACAATGATAAGTCTCTTAGACTTGTTTGAGGTGGTTGGAAGGAGGTTTAAAGTAGAAAATTTCAACTCTGATTCATTACCGACGAAATCAGGAGGTCACTTTGTCAAGACCAAAGTCTTATATGTGAAATGTGCCTTCTTGTAATCAATATATGATGAATGAGGGGGGGGTTATTTGCTGAAGTATTGTTTGGTCCAAATGGCCATTCAGTTATTTGCTGATTTTGAGCCTGCTGAAACCAGTGCAGTGCCTTATCTGGAAGCATAGTACTGCAAATGTCTAACCTGCTCCTCACAAGGGTGCAGAGACCCGCTTGCTGTTCTTGTTTGATTCAGGCAGCTGAGCAATCAGTGGTAAATCATTGATTCACGTATAGAAAAAAACATGGGTTTTGTCCGCACAAAAGAAAACACTTAGAATTTTTTTTTCTTCTACCTCTGATGCAGAAAACTGTACTAAATGTTCCCATAGTCCTTGTCTCTTTAATCCCTGTTAGGCAAGTTTGTCTTAAAGTTTATATTGTGAGCAGTGGCAGTCAGTCTTTATTGGGGATGTGTTATTTAAACCATCAGATGTGTTTTGACATTTAGATACAAAAGGCCATAATTGAATTAATGTCTCTCTGTTAAGTTTTGAGGTTGGCCTCTTCATGTGGTGCGAGCATTTCCCAGGAAAGAAAAAAATGTCCTTTTTTTGCTTCTGAGAGGAGGTCCTAGAAACTGGAACTGAGGAGCTTGAAGTGGATTCCTCATGTACTTTTTATCTTCCTTCATGTGTTCTCTCAGTGTTTCCATGCAGGACCAGCACAGCCTGTAAGGGTGCCCATTTAAGCCATATGTAATGCAGATACCTGTCCATTAGGAGATTCCAAGGGACTGTCATCTCATTTTACTTAGGAACAGCATTAAAGCGGTGATTATATGGCCAACTATCAAAATGCAAAGGACTTTTAATTGAAAAACAAGACAAATGTCTTCTGTTCTACTGTTTCATTGGAATTAAATTTTCATTTCTTCCCCCTCTGTTTCCTCCTTAGCCTGTTCGATATGGGAGGAGAGTATTACTGCTACGGCTCCGACATCACCTGCACCTTTCCTGCAAATGGAAAGTTCACTCCTGACCAGAGGGCAATCTACGAAGCGGTGCTGAAGTCATCGCGGGCTGTGATGAATGCAGTCAAGCCAGGTAAAAGATCGGCACATGTCAGCAGGAATTGATGAGCTTGATGGCAGCATTCAGGCTGTCATGACAATTACGTTTGGATTTTAGAAAGGAAAGGAACAAGATGACAAAATGAATTTCCATGTTCAAACAGCTCTTCATGGAGGATAGATGTAAGACGTGCAACATTTTCCATATGGCACTTTAAAAGAAATAACACATAAGCAATTAATAAGATGATGAGTACATTTTAATCTTCCACTTTTTAAAATGCCTTCCATCTAGTGGTGAAAGTAGTTGCTCTTTTGGGTGTTCGCACTGGCTGCCGTCTTTTCAGGAAACTCGTGGCCCAGACTGAAGTTAGTTTGAGTGAACATGTGTGTTGGGCTTCAGTTCGTTGCAAGCTTTTTCTGTATTTTACATGTAAGCTCAATAGAAATCTTCTGTTGAAAAGAGGAGGGAGTGTACATTTTTGGGAAGGGTACTCAATTAGCCTTAAAAAGCTTTAGAAAGCACTTGGCTATTGAGTACTTCACTGTATGCCTTTAAATTCCAGGCAAGCTAATCCATCAAGTTAACATTTTCATAGCTGAAACAACTGCCTGTCTTGATGAAAATCTTGTTTTTCTCCAATTCTGCTTTCAGGGCAGCAAACAAATGCTTTTAGAGCTAACTGAGTATTTCACCGGTGAAGGTACTTGAGCATTTCTCAGTATTACTAATAGAACAGCTTTGAGAAGAATGTACTTCATGTACATAATGCACAAAGCACACTTATTCTTTAAATTTGCCATGTTAGCTTTCAGTCATCGGGCCTTGAGTCCACGGGCTTTCTGGATCACCAGTCAGAACATACATAATTTTCCTGTTATACAAGCTGCCAGCAGCACTGTTCATTAACACTTGAAGCTTATCTGCAAAATGAGGCTTGATATTTTGCCATTTTAATAACAATATGTATTCTCCATCATCTGCTGTTTCACCCCTGAAGAATCTTGTTCCTGTTCCTCTTCATATTTTGCTTCGCATTTCAGCGCCGCCTTTATTTTCATGTAAGATTTTTGGCACTCTTTCATGCTAATAAGTTGTGGACTATCTTCAAAACTTCATGGCTAATATGATGCTGTACTGAGGATGGTGTAGAGAATTCCTCAGTTTACTTAGCACTTTATTTACAGTGTCAGATAATAAGGACATACAAAGGTAAGTATTTCTGAAAATTAGTTGCAAGGATCCTTTACTGGCCTTGGGAGTTTGAGATTCACAGACAGAGAAATCATTCTTAGTGTCTGGCAGAAGATGGGACTGAACTTTGGTTTCTCTGCGCTTTAGTTGTCTGTTTAAAAGAGTGGTGCAAATGCATTTATGCTGTTTATGACAGTAGTAATCATGATTTTTCTGGCTGCAGAAAGCGGGTTGCGTGGACTGGTCTGTTGTTTTGGTTCGTTTGATACCTGCGTGTAGTGAAATGCAACCTGGACCTTTCACGCTCTGTTGAATTGCAGACCTGGGTGGCGTCCTGCAATGGGAAAAAACTTTCACCATATAGAAGAGATTACTTTTTAGGTCTGTATGGCTTGTGCCCTAGTTCTTTTGCAGCTTTTAACCCACCTCTTCACTTATGAAAAAGTCTGATAATTTATTTATGTTTTTCTCCGGTGACGTCTCGAAAACACACCAAAGGCTCTACTACTGAAATAGGTAATTGGCAGAAAAGTATTTACAATGTCTGAAATGAATTTACAGTGTTCTAAAGACAGTTCAGGCTGAAATGATGAGTTGGATTAGAGAGAGATCCTCTTTAATATACAGCTTTAAATAATTTTTAAAATAAAGTATTATTCAAATAGTTATTTTGTTTCCAGTCACACTTCTTTTCTTACTAAAAGGGACATAGGAAACAAGACATTTCTGTGAAAGGCTTTCATAAGTCCTTTTAAATGAATGGATCTGCTTTGTGCCTTCCACCAGATTCCTTTAAAATGTTTTGCTTAGCTGTTTTAATTGAACACTGAGACAAACAGAAAAACTGCCATGTCATGTAGCGTTGGGCTGCTAGTGAGAAGTGGCATAGGATCTCCTGGCAGGCTAACACCCCGCCGTAGAAATGGTTAGTGTCACATACTTCTCAGGCTGCTGAGAAACCCCAGAGCCCCTCGAAGGGGCGGATGCAAGCCCAATGTATTGTTGCTGCTGCCCAGAGAAAGCGGTTTCCGTGGGAGAGGCTGCAGCCTCCTTCCTCTCGTCGGACAAACCTCATCTGTTAGCTCGTTGACTGAAGCACCAGGATCCGCTCCTGGGGCAGTGGGATCTGTCACGGGGGAGCAGGAGGGGGTGATGTGAATTCAGCTCTCAAGTGTCGCTTCTCCCTGCCTGACAAGTTGGTGCTTTGGGTCTCCGCAGAAGGAGGCAGGAAAGCTTGCAGGTTTAGAGGCACTAAATGTAAAACCTGTCATGTTTTAGTTTGATTTTCTGAATTATGGAGCCCTTGTTCATTTTGCTATAATTTTTGTTTGTCTCCGTTTCCCAGGGTTCCTAAGATCAAAGACAGCGAGTGGCTGGGCTGACAGGGCAGTAACCCTTCATGGGGCAGGCTGCACAGAAACCGTGTGCGCAGCACAGTCAGCAACGACAGAAAATGGGGTTTCTCTCCAGTTCCAGAATTATGCCTTGTGGCAAAGGGTCACAGGGGACATCTAGTTGTTGTCTTCCGGTTAATGATTCCCAGGGTCTTTCTCATTGCAAGATAGGGAGCGAATACTTCAGGGAGAGTCACTAACCAAATACTGGGTTACATAACTGTGTTTATGGAAGGACACACATTTGCTAGTAACCTTAAACATTTTATATAGATCTGTGTGGTTCAGAGATTGGCATTGACTCTAAAGTGAAGTTGCATTTTGAGAGGTAATAGACCTTCTAATGCATTTCATTTATACTTCTATATAAAAACAGTTGTCATAATTGGAAAAATACTCCAAAACATTGTCTTTTATTATAGAAGAGCATTCCTCTGACTACATCTTGCGCATGGTCCAAAGATGCAAACATCTCAAATCATATATACAAGTCTCCCTACCTTCCAACTGAAAGAAAAGAATTCCTTCTGCAAGCCAAATAATATATTCTGAAAGTTACAAAACGCTCTCTGTGGGCTTATAGCCCATGTTCAGTGCAGTCGTCACAACTCCTGCCACAAACCAAGTCTGTTTAAAATAAAAGGGGAGAAAGACATATTCAATCTTGCATAAGCAGCAGTTTTGAAACTACTGAACATGGATCTCATATGAAGACAGCAATGCTTGTTGCTGAAGTGAAAGAGTCAAAAAGACGTGTGTGTGTGGCAGTGGGATAATTGTCTCTTTCCTGCAAAGTCAGGCTTGTGATCCAAAATTTCAGAGAGGAATGTTGCATTTCTACTTAGGGGATATTCTTAATGCGTCAAGTCCATCTGGGTTAAATTTACTCTTCCACAGAACTAAAATACAGGGGCGGATGTGCAAAATATTGACAGTTCCATTCACTTTGGTGGCTGAGGCATCATGTACTTCTCACTCAAAACAGTGATTTGAGAAACAATTTGTCTTTACATGGATATTCTACATAAAAAGAATTGTCAAAACAACAGTGAAATTGTAAAGCCAAATATTCAAGTATTCCAGAAGTTAGGGTCCTACTTTGTCTCACTTCTGCTTTGGTTTTTAATCTCAAGAGATTTACTACAGTGGTTGAAGCACATTAGGTGCAATCCTGAAGTGCATCTCCCAGTTTACTTTCATCTGAAATGAATTCAGCTTATGCACTTCACAACTCCACTGTGTAAACTAAAACACAGCAAGTGGGGACAATTAAGAGAGCTCACCTCTGAGGATGACTGGAATGAAAATGTTCTTGTAGATACATCCATTGTTTCTCCCTCTGTTATCTTCATGCAGTGCATCTAACAGAAAGAGCTGAACTTAGGAGCAGCTATTCAGTAGTTTATTTTAACCTCTTGTTCCGTGCACAGCCCAGAGCTGTTTATTGCCTACTGTCCAAAACAGCCCTGAATCCAGAATTATCAGTGTCCTCACCAGAGTGCTCATCGTAACAATACGCAGGTGTTGAGCAGACAGTAAGTTCACTTGCGCTTCATTTTAGCAACGGTGAGGTGTGCAGCAGTTCCCCTTCTGCAGGCAGAGGCACACAGGCTGGAGAAGCTCTGCAGAAGCTCTGCAGAAGCCAGCGTAAAGCTGTTGACTCTTTTGGGATTCCAGGATTGAAATTCATCAGACTCGAGACTTTTTATAAGGTAGTTTAACATTGCTCCCGCTCAAACCCCAGCTGTTTTGATCTCTCTGCCAGCTGTGAGTGCCCAGCCTTTCTGCAAATCAGGCTCCAGGTTGTCAAGCCAGACACTGGTAAAATGGAACAAAATGTTTAGTGAACAAATGTAAAATAAATAGATAAAAATAAAAAAAAAAAAAAGTGTTTCAACTGAGTTTCCTAGCATCCTGCTGGGAGTCTGAGTCTGAAGCAAGAATGGTTGCTAATTCCCAGTGGCAACATTCAGGTGCATTTGCCATCCTCGCTTTTTTTGGGACGTCTCTTGTTTCTTTTCCTGCACATTTTCAGCTTCCGCTGAAGCAGATCGAAAGGAGTTATGTGAGGAACAGATATCTTCAGCGGCCTAGAAGGAGATGTGCTTGCCATGAAGTTAGAGTCTTCTGGAAATAAGGTAGCCCTAGAACTGAATGAACGTGGAGCTTCCTGTGGATTTGCGTCTTGTGCTTGGTCAGAAGCTTTGGTCGGTCTGATGGAAGCTTTTCTGCCAGGCTGAGGTACTTCTGAGGCACACCTCCCCGTGAATTCTCCTGTCTGGAGTGACGCGTGAATGGATGTTGCACAACATCAGTAGGCATAAAGCTATACAGTGTAATGGTTAATGGTGGGGTCTGAGGGCTCAGCTCTAATGTCTGCAGTACCTCCAGTGGACAACTGTCATGGTAGCAGCTGAAAGCCTGAGCTGCAGGGGTAGATCAGACCGTTTTGTGAGCAAGTTTGACGTGTTTGTTGATAGTGGAAAGATCTGAAGAACTTGAAAGGGCACAAGTGCATTGTTCCCAAAGCCTGTCTTGTTTCATTCTTTATCCCAGTCACATAAGTTAGATCCAGTGTCAATGTAATAGCTTAGTTAACCATCTTTTGTCATAAGTTACACCTGGGAGACCAGTATTGCTTGCTCTTTGTCATAATATATAAAACTATTTGAATAAACACGTAAAATAATCATTTTTGCTCGAAGTCCCTCTCTAGAGCTTCTAGAAGACAACTTGTTGAAAAAACATGATCTGGCTTTGAAGTTAGAGTTGGCTCTTAGCCAGGGTTTGGACCAGTACCCTCCTGGCATCTCTCCTAATCTAAATCATTCATGACTCTAAATATGTTCCGAAACGTGCAAATGAAAATATCAGTGATGTAAGAAGAAGATAGGCTGACGAGAGTCAATGCCTGGGTGCTGAGCTCTAGCTCTTAACAGGGGAGGTGACACTTTGCAAGCCAACAGATAGCGATGTGCTCCAGTTTCTGCGTATGGCGCATGTTCATACTTAACCCAGCTTTGAGTATCGCACTGTTCTCATATGGATGGTTTACTGTAAGTGATACATCTGTGTCCAATAGGGTTTGGGAAGTTACTGCGGAATAACTTATTTTTTATTCTTTACCAAATGACTGTGTATTTATACCATGTCCAGCCTCTTGAGTGATTTCTGCTATTTATTGTTTGGATTATTACCTTAAGCATTTAGAGAATGTTAATAATTGGAGTTCTATAAATTTAATTCCTAGTTGATGAGAACAATATAGTTTCTACAAAAAGAAAGTTTCTATATACAGTTTCTATTTATAGAAACATTGAAGTTTCTCAAATATATTGAATCTGCTACTGTGTTCAGAAGAAATAAAGAGAAAGTATGCTTACCTTTAAGCTTTGCAATTAAAGCTATTTTGGATGAAGGCACTAGATCATAAACACAGTCATTAAGATTAATGAGCTAAATATTGTAGCAATCACATATTTTCCATTTTCATCCCTTTGCAATTGCGCACTGGGACCTCCGAGCATTCCTCCCTGTCTTCTCTGTAGAGTAGTGGAAGGTCACAGGAGAAGGGAAGGGAAGGGAAGGGAAGGGAAGGGAAGGGAAGGGAAGGGAAGGGAAGGGAAGGGAAGGGAAGGGAAGGGAAGGGAAGGGAAGGGAAGGGAAGGGAAGGGAAGGGAAGGGAAGGGAAGGGAAGGGAAGGGAAGGGAAGGGAAGGGAAGGGAAGGGAAGGGAAGGGAAGGGAAGGAGCTTGTTGTGCTTGGTGTTCCTGATACTACTGCAAAACTTGTGTGTGTTTAAAAAAATGAGCAGGAAAAACTTTTTTCAGCCTCTAAGTCATACACGTCAGTATTTAGGGGGACACAGAGAAAGAATTAAAACACCTCAATCATTAAGGCCTATTGTCCTAAATTCCAGTTTAAAAAAAAGATCTCTTTGTCTAGCAAACTGCTCCCAAGGAACAGCTGAATAAGGCCAGGTTGGCAGCCACTCAATTCCCTATCTCTACATTTATATGATTTAAAAAGCTTGTATATCCCAAGTCCCATTGAACCAAAATTGCATTCAGACATTAGCTGCACAGCTGGGAATAGTTGTTGATTGATGTTTATTTGTTTCAATAAAGTGAAAAATAAAAATGAGTTCCAAATATGCACAGAAGTTGTTCACCAAGTCAGTTTATGTGCGGTGTGAAAGTTTTCCTCCTCGGGATGCTGACATAGGGTGTCCCTATAGGATTTGCATCTCTGCACTTTTTCAGGTTGGAGCTCATGCTCAGGGGTACATGCATATCCCCTTATCCTGCATTTTACCTTCCAAGAGAGTAAGTATTGTGTTGCCTCTGGCTTTCAGGCTTTGTTTTTTTGGTAAATGCTGTTCAGGGACGTCTTGAAAGAAATCTCCATCCTAAAAGTAACATCTGTGATAATGGACGATGGAAGTTTCTCCATATTAGGTATGGGAGATTCCTCGCCTATTTGTAGCTTTCCCAGAACTCAAGTTTCACATACAGATGTGAGGTCTTTAAGCTCTTAAATCCTTTCTTCCAGGATCAGAGATCAGCCATTGCAGATTTCATTGATGCCAGGATTGCCATATAATATTTGAGCAAGAAAATACAGTCAAAAGCATTTCAGCAAGCACACACGTCAAACAAATAAAACATCCTTTTATTAATCATGGAGATTTCAGCTGATCCCTGGAGCCTGCCAGGGATGGGTCCCTTTTGCTGTAGGTGCTGAATAATGCAAAATAGTATGTATTTCCCAAAAGACTAAGGACTTTTGAGGTAAAGAGGCCAGGGGGAGAGGGTTGGAGCAAACAGCCAGTGGGCACAGGCCAGCAGTTGTCTGGCTTGGACTACAGAAGCTTCTCTGTAGCTGGTGGTTCCTCCGTCGTCCCTGCTCCAGCTGCCTCACCAGGTCAAGTCTTGCATTTTGCAGCTGAAAATAGGTGTCTGAAGGTGTTTCTCTCAAGTTAGCGGGAGCTTTCCACTCTGTCATTTCTTTCTTGTGTTAAGTAGACTTATGTCCAAACTGTGTGAGGTGTGGAACGATTCAGAGAAAGGCATTAGACCCTTCTGTAGGTCTGACTCTGAGGCCTTCCTTTAAAAATGGTCCTTGGGAGTTCACTGGGATGAGATGTGCCAGTGCTGTGGTGTTCCACTGCCCTACACAACCTTAAACCAGGCTTAGCATGTTAGCATTCAGGTTGCTGCTGCAGTTGTGCCTGGAGTTTGCATGTTGGCTACTCCTCCTGGTTTCCCTTTGGTGGCAGGGGACCAAAGGAAACCTTGTGCGTTTGTAGGTGCAGGATGCGAGATGAAGTTAGTTCCATCTGGTCTTGATCTTTGTCTTCTGGGCAGCTGTAACTGCACAAGTGTTGAGCTGCTGTGTGAAATGCTGTGCCCACTTTTTGTGCCTTTCTCCTGATCTCGTCAATTTTCATTCAGTGCTGTAGCTTCCTGACCACTTTGCAGTGGAGGGGCCTGCCTTAGCTGGTTTCCTCGTGTACATCGTTCCAAGAAGTGTTCTCAATTAGAAGGATAAACCAAAGCAGCCGCTTTAATTTCCAGTGTTTTGCCTCCACCCTGTTTGCCTGCTGCTGAAGGATTCAAGTAGTAAAGCTCATGGAGGTAGATATAAGCCCAGGGATTTTAGTGGGTGAATGGTTTGTATTTTTATACGGCATAATGTAAACTTTGGATGGTAGGTAGTCTTGAAATATTGATATATTGGCTGATATATAGATATATATCTGATATATAGATACTGAGGCACAGTTCTTTCAGTGAGATGGGAGGAGGTGGGTTTGGTGAACAAGTACTGGTTTAGTAAACAACTTGTTTTATATGACAGAAAATGCTGAATTCAAAGTACTAGTATGATTCTGTGTTCTATGTTCTAATAGCATGTCTCTAACAAAAAAAAGAATACTGGAGAATTTAGCTCAGGTAGGGTAGTACTAAGAGCAGGGATTAGAATAACCCAAATAATTGAAGACCTGTTTAATTGGCAACTAATAGCCAGGGTATTTGACATAGCAGATCCTTGTGGGTCCCTTCCAACTCAGGACATTCTGGGATTCTATGATTACTGGCAGTTATTTCTGTTAAGTTGAGCGGAGTTGTGCTTAGGAACTTATGCAAATTCAAAATGTGCAGCTTCACAGATTACTACTTCTTTTTCTGTAACTTCTTCAGAATTCATTCATTTTTGCTTGCTACTGTTTTGCATACTGCTTTAGAGTAAATGTCACTGTATTCAACTAGGATCGAAATTTATTATACCTAAAGAAAATAATTGTAACTGTTATTAATATTTATTCCTTCCAAGTGAAGTACAAGGTTCTCATTCACATGCAGTGGGTGTATTTTGCATGCAAGTCATTAAGTCATTTGTGTTTTATTTTATGTAGTCCAGAGTTGTGCTTAGCAGAACACCATGTGGGCACGCTCGCCTGTCTGTTGTGCTGTATAAGAGCAGTAACTAATTTTGATGAATTTTTGAAAGAAATTGGACTGTACGCTGGACTTTCTTGACAATAGCAGAACAGGGAAGGGTGTGGGAGCACAGTCTATTTTACAGTTTGGATCGTTTCAAAATGTCCATATGAATTATTCCCATTCAGATTGTCATACTTTAGGCAAAGTGCTGCTGATCATTATTAATCTGCTGTAATATCTGAAGCAAAACAATTATTTTCAGAAATAAAACATTAATGACAAAAACTGAAGATTTTATACCAGTTCCTCTGAAGAACAAATGCTTTCAGGGCATGTTGTAACCAGCACTTGGTATTCACAAATCCTGCTGATCAACACCGCAGTATTATTTTTCCCTGCTTGCAGTTAAGAATGTGTTACTGTGTTAAAGACAGATTGGAAAGTAAATCTTGTCAATATATGTATTAAAAAGCTATTTGTAGTCTGCTCTCTCCTCTATTGAATGGAGTTGACTATATTTTTCTTGCTAGCATTAATGTTCATAAATAAGTTTCCCTTTGAACACTAGCTCTCTGAGATTGACCCAGAAAGGTAATATAGATTTCTATGGTAAATTAATTCCATTTTGTCAGTATAAATGGTTAAAGCATCAGCCACCACTTAGGAGATAAAAGCTGAAGGAACTAAAGGATGCACAGACAATGCTGGCAATCAAATCGCAAGGTATTGCGATTCTTGCAAGGTATTCTTAAAAAAAACCCAAAACAGTGTTGGTGATTACTGGAGCTCTCATTGTTGGGCACATAACCTAACCTTACCCAGAATAGCAGTAACATACAGCAAGAGGGGAAAGAAAAAGCTGGTATTTTCTGTCAGATTCAGCAGATTCTCCAGCCCCTCCGCGCAAGCAGCCGTCTGTTGAAATGCGAGATTTCAGACTGTGAGTCTCACTGCAAACCTTCTGGGAGCCGCTCTTCCTGCTGGTGACTCCGGCCCAGGAGCTGACCCATGCTTACAGTGACCACTGCATGTCAGGAAGACTAAAATAACCTGAGCTGTTTCCAAGTGTATAAAACTAGGCACTGTCAAACAGTGGAGCCTTTCTGCCCTGAAGCCCCTGTGGTGTGGCGGTCCCTGGCAGTCCTGCCGTGGCTGGGGACAAACTGCAGCTCTCCAGCCCCGCTGCGCCCCTGGGTGTTGCCACTGCCTGCAGTGATTCCTCAGAGGTGCTGCTTGGACGAAGCAAATACATTTAGAAATCTTTACAGGCTTGGAGCCTGAAGTGGTTGCAGTTTTTTAGCTTTTCTCTGGTTGGTTTAAGGCTATTTTTTTTTAAATCCTTTTTTCCTAATTGCAACAAGTTGTAAGATTGTAATGTACAATTCTGATTTTAACAGTGACTTTGGGGAAAATAACCTGCTTTTACATGGTCTGATGTGCACAGATTTTCTCCCAGTTCAGTATTCAGGAAATGCGCTCGTTCTACGTTGTAATTTGAGTTGAAGTACAAAGTTCGTGAGCCCTTCGATCTTGACACTGCATCAGCTGTAGCTGTCAGAGTGCAAACCAGCTAGACATAGATTATGCTGTTTGCCCTGAATCTTATCTAAACAGAGTCTTTTCTAAGCTTCAAATATTGATAAGTTTCCACAGTGCAATCACTCCCTCCCAGCACTTCTCTCCTTCCCCCAGTCATTTTTCCTCTTCTTTTCAACATACATCTATTTACAAGGAATGTGCAGTAAAATTCATAGTGTCTACCAGCACTGCTGTACCTTTCCAGACATGGAAGAAATCCCTCCTTTCACTCCTGCATCTGTTCAAATTGCTTTTCTTAAGGTTTCAGCATGGCAGACTGTTACCTCTGACACGTTACAGATCATCATGTGCAAGGTTTATAACAGAGAGGATGGGTTTACCCATCCAAATGAATGTGATACTGATGCAAAAGAAATACTGCAATACGGCTGAATAGCATAGCACGATTCAGCCTTTTGAAGAAGAGGTCCGAATTTTTGAGGTGATGTGGGCTCATCTCTGTTTCGCTTCAGTAACTCATGTTACTGGGGGATTGAGAGGTGGCTGTTGAAGGAGCCCATCCTGATTTGGAGCTGTGGCACTGGGACTCATGGCACAGAGCACACTGCGGTCCAGTAGTCCCTGCAGTGGGTATGGCAGGCATCTGACACCGCACCAAATATATATTCCGCACCGCCTTTTTAAGATAGGAGAGTTAACAGGCTGTGCTCATCAAATGGCAGCCATATGCAGCCACACCACCACTGTAAAATACAGCCTAAAATCGCATCCCTGAATTAAGCATCCGCATAACCATCTGATGCTGACTCTGCGAGGCTTACAGGTAACCACCTGCACAGTACATGAAGCTTTGAACAGTGGTCACCGTTGCCCCAACGCTGTCAGTGGTGAGTACAGCTGCTTGGTTTCTCACTGATTCCTCGCCCTGTTGCAGAGTTGCCTTACCTGGTGCTGCAAGAAACCAGGCTCATCTGAGCAACTGCGGAGGATTTTCTAGTGGCCCGAAAGGAAAGCACGAAAGTCAGAAATGCAACGAATTATCCTCTAACGCACAAGTGAAGGGGAAAGAAATAATTGTTTTTAGTATTTAAGTGATGTTTTGGTTTGTTTTTTAGACTGGATTTGATTGTAACTTTCAAGGACCTATTGCTTTGTATCTGATATGGTCACAGTGTATTGGCGGATTTTAATCTGTTCCAGTGGTTTGCTGGCAGGACAGGGATTGCGTGTTGTATCTGCATTTCAGTGGCACTGCCAGGAGACATGAGGCCTTTTGCCCTTGTCCGTGGACACTCAGAAATTAAATGTAACTTAACCTTAGCACAATTTGGGGAGCAGTTACTACAACCTTGCCATGCTCTTTTTTTTTTTTTTTAGTAAGATTGTGACATCTGTGCTGGCAAAAAACCCCCACCCTGCAACAACAAAAAAACCCTGCTAAATCATTTGTGGTTTAATCATTGTCACATTACAACCACAAAGTACCCTAAGTAGCAGCCAAAAAAATCCTGTTAGGCCTTTTCAGAGCACTTTCTGACCAAAGTGGCTAAATACCATGCAGTAATTCTAAATTACTTTTGTGTGCTGTTTCTACTTTATGTTCTTGAACAGCTTCTAATAAAACATCAGAAAATAATCACTGGAATGGAAGTACCAGTGAGTTAACAGCAACTGAGGAACACTTTATAGTGTGATGTGTTACAACAACTCACCTTTTTAATTCCACTGTTTAAAAAGTTATGGTGTGTTTGTTAAGATCTAGGGATGCTTTTGATTTCTGGTTTCACTAGAAGCATTTTCCTTCATTTTTGGAACAAACATCTTCCCTACCAACAGTGTGATCAAAAGATCACAGATAATTGCAGAGATCCCGGTGCGATGTTTTTAAGTCCCTAAACCATGATGTTTTACCTGAAATGTAATGGGCTTGGCAAACAGATGATGCGAGAGGAACTATTAATGTTTTCAAGGCAGTAAAACAATACCTATTTTTTCTGTCACACTAGTATCTAAGAATATCAGATAACATTCAGGTTGATGGGAATTAATTTTAAAAACCCCTTGTGGTAAACTTAATGCCTTAAGTTTGCCATTTTTAAGCACAGTACCCCACACATCTGCAAACCTCTGCTATACTGCTAGCGTGGTATCTGCAAACTGCTAGCCTGTGTGGTTGTATACATTTTTAATTAATCTGTGATCTATTCTGTTTCATTATCGGACGTATCCACTGTCTGGTTGTTTCTGTGTCATTCACTCTGTATCTCAAGGGATCTCAAACACTCTGGTTGCTGTAAAAGGTGGTTTTTGTCCTGGCCTCTCGCCCAGGCTCGTGCTGCGTGGCAGGTAACGAATCGTAACCTAATGAGCCTCGGTAACGGAGCTTTCCTGATCAGCCAGTTACTCGTTCAGTGACCTGTATTACCCAGTATCTCGTTTGGCAGGGAATTAAGGATGGAGCAGACACATCATCAGCAGATTTTCCTGAGTGCAGACTCATTTTGGTACGAGCTGTCAAAAGTCCAAGGACGCTCCAATCTGTCTTTCTAAGCCTCATCTGTCAGTGGAGTAGAATTGGTTTATAAATTGGCTTAAAGATAATAATGGAACTCACCTTTTTACACAAAAAGCATGTCCGCATCTCTGATAAACGTCTCTAAAGTTAAACTAATAGTCCTGAATAATGTATCAGTGAAACACCCTAGTGCTTGAGTGGCAGTGGGAAGTTGGTGCAAGCTGGTGTTGCAAAACAGCTGTGCAGTAACTCACATAACAGATATAGAGCCACTTGTGTGGAAGTTGTTTTGTTGTGGTTTTTAGTTGGTTTTTAACTGCTTGGTCTCTCTGCAAGAATTCCAACCTGGTGTTTGCCAGCAGGTAGCAGAGCTCCCCACCAGACCACAGTCAATCCAAAATACTGAAGCGCCTGAACATCCAGTAACCTCCACGAATTAAGGATTCTTTGTACAAAATGCTGTTAATTTAGTTTTGTTTAGTTGATTGTTTTTCTTAGCATCTGCAAACGCTGTGTTCTTGGGCAGATTGTTTCCTGGCAGTGTGCGGAGAGGCTTCTTTGTTATAGTTCTCTTTGTTTTAACATGCTAAAGCTATCCACACATAGATGTGCACACAGCTGAACAGAATATAGACATCGGTGCTTTAACACGAGGATTCATGTATCCTCACTGCAAGTCTTTGTGCTGTGTCCAGATTGCTGAATTGCACATCATGTGAGAGTACCAAAAAATTCTGGTAGTGCCTTTCCTAGTCAAGGTACCTGTGATACTTAATTTCTCTGCTTCTGACTGTTATAGGAAGTTCAGTATGTACGCAGGAAAGATAGATTAGCAGAATTTTTTCTCTTAGAGTATACTTGCTAGTTAACAGTTGAGTGCAGACACGCCAATGACATTCCAATGTAGGTTTGCATAGACCATTGTATTACAGAGACTCCAACTGCCAGATAAACCTAACATAATCTTAGGTTTAAAATAAATTGGAGGAGTTATATATCTCTGTGTGCTGTATGTTAAATGTGTACAACATATGAATATACTTTAGGTATAAAATATACTAAGAGATCTTTCTTCAATTACAATAACTTCCTTTCCTCAGTAGATTGTGTTCTGTACATTTACGTAATTGCCTTGTTACTGTGAAGTAGTTATTTCTCTTAACAAAGTTAATGTTTTTCAGATTACAAGGGTGTTAGGAAATGTTGAAAGGTTTCCATTTAGACCATCTTTCTTTGTCAAATTGCCCTTTTTTTAAAAATAAAAAGCAGGGGGAGAAACCTGTTTGTACCCTATTATTCAAGTTTATTCCCAACATGATGGGAATCAGCTCATATCAAACAAGACAAGGGTATCACCATTTTTTTAAAGTGGAGACCAGTAAGGGTCACTTCCCTGAGTTCACTGGCTCTAGTCAGCTCAAAAATATCCTTATATTTTGCCTTAGCATACTAGTAATAGTCTCTGTATGTCTGTCTGTATTATACCATGCTTGTAGGTTAAGTGGTTTGGAAAGAGTGCAAAATACCACGACGCTGTAGTCATAGTAGAATAAAATGTGAAGCCAGAAAACAGGAAATGCAATTTATCTATTTTTTTAATTGAGATTATTGAAATACCTATGTACTTGTAAAACAAGATGTGTACTATGTAGCAGGGCACCTCCAGCAGCAGCTCAACTCCCCTCCAGCCAGAGCTGGCCCCGTGCTACCTGCAGCTCCTGCAGCACGTGTGAGAGCGGGAGCCGACGTGCGTCCCAGCCCTAGCAAAACTGATGGCACGGGCTGGGACATGACAGAGTGGTCCAGGGTCGCTTTGCTGGACTCTGTCCGAAGCGCTGCCCTTGTTCCAAGAGAGACCCCAAAGCTGCAGACTTTCCATCCAGCCTCATGGCTTATTTTGCAATGGAGCTTTTTGTTGTCCTCAGTCTCTAATGAAATAGGTAACACGAATAAAAACCAAAACAGAGAGCACAGAGGTCTGGGCAGGAGGAGGAGAGGGAAAATAGTCGTGTTTTTTCTCAATGAGAGAAAAAGATAAAAGTAGAGGGGAGGGAAGAAGGGGCTCTGGTGGATTTGTTCAGTGCCCAGAAATACTCAGGATTTATAACCACAACAATCTTTTCCGTTATGACAGTAGTGTCATTCATTTGCAGACAAGTGGATATGTGGTTTTGGTGTTTTCTTTTCTGATCAGTTTAATGCTTGTATCTCTTCCTTATTTTGATAAAGGTCACTGTGCCTCTGTGAGTGGAGTCTGGGGGTTTGGATTGAGATAAATAGTACCAGCACAGCTGTAAGGGAAGCTGCATTATAAGCATCAGTTCTTCTCTCAAGCACTTCATCTAAACTTGACTCAGAGCATCCGGGATATGGTTGTGTTTTGTCTTACAGCAACACAGTTCTGAGCTTCATTTATATCAGAAGATGATGAGGCTTCGGGTAGTTGACCAGGATCAGGTGTTACATGTGGCTTTGATGTCATGGGGGTGAAAAAAGAAGAGTATTTCTAATATTCAGCTAAGAAATCATGGAAGAGATCTCAAAAGAACATCTAGTGTCCCCAGAAAGAATATTAAAGACTTCTAGAGCAGTTGGAGTTGACTGCGAAGTCCAGAAGCTCCACTGAAAGTTACGCACAGAAAGTCTGTATTCCCACAACTACAAAATAAAGAGGAGACCAACTATGATTCAGTAGTTCTTCCACTTTGGTATCAGTAATATCAGCGCAACAGATTGCAGTGATTTCAATTTATCATGCAACAGATTGGAGCCTATTGGGAGATAGCTGTGAAACATAGATGAATCGAGAGAAGTGAAAATGGCAAAACAATCAATGTTAAAAAGATGAATTATTGTAAAGTATGAAAGAACAACTGGTTATAATTATATTAATTCTTGTTTGTCCAGCACGTTGCTCATCACACCTCTGTCTCATGGTCGTGTTTGGGTGAGGAAGGTGCTTCTTCAGCTGCATGCATGCAGCAAGCTAAAATGTTTGAGTAGTTTGGTGTGGGGAGAAGGAGGCTGCTTGGTAACTAATTTACACACTGAGCTGATCTCCAGTCAGTGTTAATGGGAACGTAAAGGTGCATCAGTTTCTGTGTGGACAATATGTAAAACAGAGCAGCCACTTGCTCTGCAGTTTGTTTCTGACCTTCATATCAGAGCTGTACAAGACAACTGAATTTTATTTAAGCACTCCCATAGGATGATTTTATTTCAGCCTTTGAAGCCTTAGTACTTTCAGCAAAAAGTGCTAATGTAATTATGATATCACATTCACGTTAACAAGACCCTAGAGCTGCATGTTTAACTGGATTAAAGCAAATGGAACTTGATGGGAGTTTGGCCTTTAAAATTGCTTGGTTTTTATTTATTTAATCATGCCAAAATTGAACAAGGAAAATATTCTCCTACTGTACCTTAGCCCTAGTTGTCTTGACTCTGCAACCGCTCTGTTGATGATGACTCAAAGCCATGGTGAACTAATTAAGACAGTACTGTGTTAGTAACAAAAGAGCTGCTTTCTTCCTCCCTCCTCCTCCCAGCAGTTTGTCAAACAAAATTGTATCCTATACCAAAATAATAGAAATCTAATGTATCCTGGCACTGTCTCTAGTCAACCAACAGTATTTTGTAATGCTGTTTTAGTACGTGTATTAGAGGACCTTTGTTTTACGCAGCCTATTAACACAAGGGAATCATTAATTTCTGGAGAGTGGCTTTGCCAGAAAGATGTGGGCTTTAAATCCTGCACGTACATAGGAAAGTACTGTCCATCTCGAATGTTCAAATGGGTAGGATCATTATTGAAAATAATAGTATAGTAATATTCTCTGCATTTTAAATAACTGCATTTTACACTCTTTTAGAAGGCTCACTGATACATTTGTATTTGTGTAGATGAGCTTAGACACAGTGTCTTAACATTTTTTCATGTGGATCAGGATTTTAACATGCTGCTGTTTCTTTGTTTGTAGTTTTCTGTGCTTCACATTCATGTTAAGGTAATTTTGTCTTGTTTAAAGCATTTTTGTGCTAATGTAGTTGCTTTTTCCACCTTTGTTTTTTATATAAACAAAGAGCACATGTGTTATATCTGCTTTTTGGAAGTTGTCTTTAAAAACTTGTAGCAATAGTTAACTCAGCTTCTTGTTTCTGCTCTCTAAGGGGTCTCCTGGCCTGATATGCACCGTCTGGCTGACAGAGTCCATCTGGAGGAGTTGACTAAAATTGGCATTCTGAAAGGCAATGTAGATGACATGGTGAAGGTTCATCTGGGTGCAATATTTATGCCACACGGACTTGGACATCTACTTGGAATCGATGTGCACGACGTTGGAGGCTACCCAGAGGTTAGTGTTAGTCCATCCTCAGCGGCCTTGCAGATTAACCCCTCTCAGTTCGATGGGCATTTCTCTTAGTTTATGCATGGTTGGCCGGTTGCATCTTCTCAAAGGTAGAGCAGATGTGCAATTAAGTGTACCTTTTTCTGGATGTGATGTTTTATGCAGTTTACTTCAGGGGATTCTATTAGTTCATTAAAACATGAATTGCTTCTGGGGAGAAGTCAACTGCTGCCCTTCGGGCATTCTTAGTCTGTTCAATTTCTACATACATTGTGTTGTTCCACCACGAGTCCCTGCTGTAATGTATCACTCAGGCACACCCTGTGCTGTGACAGGGAGCATCTCAGTCTACCTGAGACCTGCGAAGACTCACTGGCTCCATTCCAGATGTGAGACAGCTGTGGGAGCCCACTGCTGCACCTGGGCTAGTAAATCCCGATAGCCGTGTCATATGGAAACAAGCTGGCTCACGTTCCTGTCTTGAACTTTGATCTCATGTCAACGTGGGCACCAATGTAGATGTGTGGTCGTGGAATGAGACTAGAAGGAAAAAAATCCATAAAGTCTTCCAGTTTTTGCAAACATGAAAGCATAACTTCTTGTATTCTGAGTTTCTGCAGAAAGCACAGAATAATTACCTTTTTCCTTGAATTAGCACGATGATTTGTAACTGAGATCTGAAAGCAGAATGGGTAAAATTCTGTAACCAATGAATGGTAAGATGTTTGCAATGATACCAAAAGGAAAAAAGTCTCCAAGAGGAGTTGAACTTAAGGTTTGAATAAAGAAAGGAAGTTTACAGCAGCTTCAGAAAGATTTCAGAAGGATTTTCTGTGTTATGTTTTCGTTATTTGATGCTGACTGTTTAAGGCTTTTCAATATTAAAGTATGAAAATGAATCATTTGCCTTCTCCCATATGTAAGGTATTCTTTCACAAGAACCTGACGAGGAAACTAAGAACTTTTTAGGTAAGATTTAAGCGGATTTTGGAGTTTGTTCATGTTTGGTGAACAGGCTACGTAACAGCTGCTATTGCTGGGTTCACTTCTGCGGGCAGGGAAGAAACAGCATATAATATTTGAGAATACTCATTATGTTCACAGTATAATTATTGTTGAGTCTCAATACTGTGATGACAATGTATTGGCATCAGCTAATACACGTAATAAAAATGAAACAAAAATCAAAAGCAACCCTATTTTGATGTTAAGGTTTCTCCCCTAGCTAATACAGAAAGGATGGATCTTTCCCTCTCTGTCTCTCCCACGTATATTCTCTCTCTGTGTGTAAGTAGAGGCATTCAGCAAAGCACAAGGGATGTGATTTCTTGGAGAGTTCATGGACTTCGTAATGCAGGCCCCCAATGTTGCATGCCTTTGCTGAGATTGCTTTTGCTTGTGTTGTGAATAACCTTTCTGAATTTGGTGGACTTACGTAAACTGGAACAGATGTTCAAGACTTGGTAGGGTAAAGAGAGAACTACATTTTAGGAGCAGGTGAGAAGAATTGTGAGAGTGAAAAGTATCAGGCTCGGTTTTTATTTAGGAACTGTGTGCTTTGAAGGTTAAAATACCTTTATTTAAAGGGAGACTTACAGAACTGATTTTTGGGGAGTATAGAGCAACGAACCCTATAAGCCTTCCATCTCTCAGCAAGTTTCAGTAGTGTAGCATATGACCTATCAAATCAATTTTTGAAACTAATTTTTATTCACATATGACCAAATTTATAACTGTTAATTAGCAGGTGTATTATATAATTTAAGGGTAGTTTTTCTGAAAGCGGTCAATCTATCCACAGTTTTGACAGAGCAACCCGCTATAGATAAAAATGAGTTTAGGGATTGTATTGTCAAATGGTTTAGGGTCTCCACTTTCATACTTAGCATGTAAAAATACCAGAGCTGTATGCAGATAGAGAACTGTATACCTGCAAATATTAAAAGTATTTGTTTATGTAGACATGCAACTACATTCTTATATAAAGAATGTTTGCATGGCTAATTTACTTTCAAAATCCAATGCCAAATAATGCAGTTCCTGAATATGGGGGAAGCATGTATGTAAGCTCACAAACAAATAGCTAACATCCTGCATTTGCACATAAATGTGCATGTAGATAGAGGTGGGGCATCAGCTTAGTTTGAAAAATAATGAACTTGGGGTTCTGCAGAGGAGCAGCCCCTTTAAGCTCCCTCTGCAACATTAATTCCTCCTGTGTTAGACCCATCACTTCTCTCTGACCCAAAGCATGAAGCTCTTCGTGTTGGGTCATTTGACTAAGGTGAGATATCTAATGGTGGAAAACCCCCATCATCAATGGGGTGAATGTCCTTAGGCTTCTCTGGGCTTGAAGCTCTAATGGGAGGCAGGAGGGAGCCGCAGGGCTGGGGGGACGTGGTCTTCCCCAACTAAATCTAAACGTGAGCAACTGGGCACCTCTCACCTGAGCGTGGTACGTGTCTGTATTAAATGGGAGGAGGTTTTTTATCCATGCCTCGTTGTGTCATGAGAAAACAGATTCTGAAGACCCCTAGTACACTGCGGAGTGATTTTTGGTGTGTTTTAAATGTGTACCAGCTAGCAAGATTTTCACAAGGAATTTCATAAAGCCATTTGTGTGTTTATTGTAGACTGAGCCCATGCCTGTAGTATCATGCTCTTTTTTTCTAGCTGGTTAAGAAGCAAGTTATTTGCTTTTGGCCAAGTGAATTTCTGGGAGAATTACAAAGGATTTTTTAAAAAATAATAACTTTCCAAGTGGATATTATTCCATTATTTTTCCTCAAGTGTAAACAGTTACATTTGGAATAATACAATAAGCTTTAATTTCCTAATTTTTATTCGTCACAAAGTTTTGTGTGTTCCAGAAAAACTATTTCCAGACATTGTTAGCTTAGATTAGTTATTCATTGGTAGCCAAAGATTTCTTTTTTCAAAATTGGCAATAATAAGTTTTCATCTTTTCCAGTAAGCTGCTTTCACATGCAGCATCGAACAAGCACTTTCTTCCTCTTTGACAAACACAGTAAAAAAAACTTGCACGTTTTCTGCAGAGGATTTGAAAAATGTAACATGTCCTTTCCTTTTTCTTGCCATGGTCAAGAATAATTGGGTTTGGCCAGTATAAAGTGCAGCTTAGCAACAATGTTTAGGGCAAGATTTATTAAAGGACGTCACCACCAGTATTTCCTATTGAAGCACGTAAGTAAATGTCTTGATTTTCAGAAGTACTCGGCTGTCAAGAGCTCCTTCGGGAGTCGGGTCTC
The DNA here is from genome assembly GCF_964273445.1 of Streptopelia decaocto. Taxonomy (NCBI): domain Eukaryota; kingdom Metazoa; phylum Chordata; class Aves; order Columbiformes; family Columbidae; genus Streptopelia; species Streptopelia decaocto. Next base: position 15,788,678 of record NC_138666.1, on the reverse strand, counting down.
CTGCAGTGTACCCTGTATTCCTCACGGGGAAGCCGAGCGCTCCTTTGAAAGTGTGGCTGCTCCTTTTAAGGGTCTAGCTACAACTCGAGCAGTTCTGAAAATTCAGCCCCAGTGGTACTAATCACTTCAGAAAATCTGGCCCTTAGTCAGGCAGAGCCAGCTTCAAAGCGTGAAAACTCCACTGGGCTTAGCTTCGGCTGTAAAATTTAATCATGGAGATGGTTTTCCCACACTGTTTCATTTGTTTCTGGGTAAATTCGATATGGGATATAAATGAGGGTTTGTGCCTGTTGCAATGGAGAAAATGTGGTAGGTGATCCCAAATTTTCAGACCCCGAGGTAGATGGGGCTGAAGTTTTCATTTAAATCTAGGTTCTGTGTCTCTAGATGCTTGAGTTGATTCAATTTCATGTTATATTAATTGACTGTAAGGCTCTAAAGAATGCTAAGTACATTTGACGACTTTCTGTAATAATAAGCCAGTTAATTTAAGTTAGGTTAATAACTACTGTTATTTTAACATCTTGTGAATTAAGAGTTTCATTTTGTTTCGTCTTTTAAAATTACAAAATTTACCTTAGTTTAAAATTTTAATTCAATTCTCTATTCTCATGGAAAGCTGATCCTTTCATCGCTACTCTGCATCAGCAAATTATGGTTGGAGGTTGGCTTTGATCCTGGAGTTATCGATGTCCTTCATTACTGTGCATGCTTGGGGATCATCTCTGCTGCTCAGGCTGTGTCTGGCTCTTAACAGAAAGCTTGATCCCAGATGACCGGTGATTCAGGTCACCAAACCTACTAGAGAATACAGGAATAATCTTGTTCCCTTTCTTGTTCTGGCAAAAATTATTTTTGTTATGTATCCTGTTTTATGCTGAAGCAGAGAATTTTGGTTTTTTGTGGTTAGCATTGCAAATGATGCATTAATGGTTTTTCCTTTAAGAAGTAGAGGATGAGGTGAATTTACCAAGAAGCCTAAAGCTGTTATGTAGAGTCCCGGTGATGCAAGTTGATTCACTTGGCCATGACCTTGCACGGCCTTGCTCTGGCTGTGCGCACCCAGGACCTGCAAACATGAAACAACCTGTACGGTAGGAGCTTATATGAGCAAAGAATATAAGGGCTTTTCACCAGTTTTAGCGCTGGGTTTTGTTCTTGCGATTGCACATGTTGAGAAAAGATTAGAAGAGAAAAACGGCTGCTTCTACTTCATGGGGTACCCATAGTGCTTGGGTTGAACTCCAGCCAGGAGAGTTCCCGGCAATGTAAGATTCTGCTGTGGGATTGTAAATCCCTCCTGGAGTTAGGTTAGTAGATCTTCCTACCCCACTGCAGCATCTTAGGTGAGCTCAGAACAGTTGTGATCAGTCCCCAGCAGCTTTTCCCTTGAGGAGAGGTGCTGGACTCTGGGTGTCCACGGGAGCTGAGGACTTGGGCAGAGGCAGAGGAGGAGGAAGGCTCAGGTGCTGTGTCAGTGCCGGGGTGCAGACCCTGCCCTGTCGTACCCTCCTCCTCGGAAAAAGAAAGTGTCTTGTACTTGGGGTTTTTATGTTGCTTGGTTTGGGTTTCATTGGTTGTGGTTAATTTCTTTTAAGAAGATACTTGCTTATGATTGTTTTACTTGCTGGATTCTTTTTGCAAAAGGCTTTGTATGCTAAGGGAGTTTTTATCTGAATGTTAATTGTCCAAATCTTTCTGAAATTTTGGTGGAGAATAACAGAGCTTCTGTGGTTTTGAACAATTCTTTCTAGGCGCAGAAGGAGAGAAAAAACAAAATAGTACACTTCTGCTTTCAATTATATGTAAAAGTGAGGTACAAAAAGTATCATAGGTATGCTTTAGGGGTTTTGCTATGCAATTTCCACTAATATTAGTATCAAAAGATCAACAAAAAAAAAGCCTTTTCGTTTAAGGCCATCCCCTTGTGAATGCTTTCTGTGTGTCAAAAGAAAACCTGTCCATTAGATTTTAAATGGTGCTTGTCATTGGTCTCATTTTAAAACAGTGTTGCTGGCAGCTTTTGCAATTCTTCATCTCACATCTTACAAATTCTCTATCTAAATAATCTCCTCATCTTCCAGGTTTATGTTGTAGTTGTCAACTTGTTGAATTTTTACTGCGTGCTATTTCTTTTTTTCTCATTGTTAAGTTTTAAGAAAAAAGGAAAAAAGATAATCTTTGTGTTTTATTAGTTCCATTATGATAGCAATGGAGCTTGGTGACATCTGCAGATCAGGAAGCAAAAACGGTATGAAAAGTTATGCTCAGAACCACGCTGTAGCGATGGACTGAAATTCAGCTCTATCTGACTCAGAGCAGGCAGCAGCACCTTGAATAAATGGCAGGGGATTCTTCTTCATTCTCTGCAATAACAGGAAAGTTATTAGGCAGCTTAAACCTGATACCACAGTTAATACCTACAAAAAGACAAAAGTGTTTCAAATAAAAATAGCCTGTTAAACATTGTGTGCCCTCCATTCCCCCAATATTAACTTAGAGCTGTGTCCCAAAGGCACCAGCTAGTAATTAGATTCTCCTGATGAAGTGGAAGCTTTGACTTGCAAATGCCACAAGTGGTATGTGATGCTTGGGGCATGTTCTCCTGTAACCTGCTGCTGATTTCAAAGACAAGAGCGCTGAGCAGTTCCTCTAGGTGACTATAGGCAGCTCAGGCTGCTGGGAAAAGAGGGATAGATTGAATAAAGTAATCTTCATTAGTAGCACTCAGAAAGAGAAACAAGAGAGAAGGGACCAGGAGACAGTGAAATGGAATTCAAGACTTTTATTTTATTAGCTGCATAGGGCTGTGTTCTTTTTGCAATAAATGGGCTAATTAGAAGTTGGGTATACACAGTGGGACAATAAGGAAGAGTGAAAGAGCTGAGAGTTCACTTCAGTGTTGAGTTCATATAATCTAAATATGTTAGTATTCTGGCTAATTTAAATACTTGATTGCACTTAGCTTGGTAAAATGGTTAGGACTTCGCTGTACTGGATGTGGTCCACCTGGGACAGGCTTTTTGTCAGGCTCAAAAAAGTTCTGTGAAGTTTTGGCTGAACAAAAAAGTACCAGAAACTAGTTTGTGTGGCTCTTTTACTGTGGTTTAGCATACCCAGTCATGAGCAGCTTTGGTGATCTCTGCTTTGGCAGTGTTTTGCTGCCATTGCTGGCTTGAGGAAACTTCTGGGTGATGCCAACCAAGTGTTGCAGCCGCTGGTTTCAGGAGGGAGGGTGTCCCTGCATCTCCGTGCTTGTGCATCCCCAGCTAGTGCAACAGCCCTACGAGCAGTGACCAGCCAGCACAGAGACATCACCTGTGGTTTTCTTCTGTCCTGGTCCAGAGATGAGCCCAAGATCAGGCTCACCCAAGTGGGCATGGAGCTATTTCTGCTTCTAATTGCTTTGCCTGGTAGCTGATGTCTGTAGGATAAGATGTAGCATGATACCAATTGTAGTTCTTCTATGGTAAAAGCAACACATACCCCCAGTAACTATTGAGTTGCTTAGGAGCGGGCAGTAATTCATCCTTCTTCTGAGGTATTCTGGGGATATTGCAACTTCTAGTCTTCCACAGACACTTTTCTGGGGGATAGGCATATTTGCATACTTCCTGATTCCCTTCTTATTCCAAAAATAGCTCCATATTTTATATTATTGCACACTTAACTAAATTTGAACCTTTATTTTGCTTACATAGTAATGAAATCAGTTTACATAATAATTCTCTTGTTCCCTTGACGGTCCTTATTGCCTAGACATGCTGTTTTTTGTTACCTTACATGAACCGTTAATTGGAATCTGATGTTCTTGGCAGGAGTACAGTCACAAATGACAGTGTCGTGCATCTGTGCTTACTGTGGGGGAAGTGTCTCAATTTTAAAATGTGAGCAGAACCTCCAAATAAAATCGGTCTTAGGAAACAATTTTGGATTATAGTCTGTTGTTGTAATATACAGGAAAATAAACAATTCTTCAAAAAGTAATTTTCCCAGAATATCCCTGGGAATCTCTTTTTAGATGCCTAGGTGTTGATATTTCCTAGATTATTCTCTACGTTTTTTGAGGCAGATTACCAGTTTATGCTCTACAGTTGGACAGCACTGAGTGCAGCAGTGTCTTGTGCCATGGCCAGGCCTCCAGGACATAATGGTAATAGAAACAGATATCCACACAGCTTCTCCACCAGCGTTCACGTCTTTTAGTCTTCATTTCATCTAAATACAAAACAACATCAGGGTTATTGTTGAAAGCAAGGTGTTAGTTGTTTAGGTGTAAAATACAGAGAAGTCTCTGTCTCACAAAGAAGAAAGTCCATTAATGTCAGAAGATTCATACCGGTGGATGACAGTGTGAGCTTTGCTCCCAGCAGGGTTTGACTTGGTGGAAAATGGCAATGTCCTTGTTTCAGACCTGTCACCTTCTCTTTGGGAGGGTGGTGGTGTTTCAGTCATTAAAAAAATCCTCAGTTTGTTCTAGTTTTCATAAACAATTGAAGCAGACTGAGGGCTGAGAACCTGATGGACCTGATGGCCATGGTGTCTTCTGAGGTGGTCACAATTGCCTAGAGATCAGTTGTCATTTGGGGTGCCAAAGCCATCATTTGATGTACGTTTTAATCCAGTGCTGTTCTCAAAAGAAGGAATCTTATAATCTCCCCCACTTGGTCACCTTCCCCCTTCCCCACTCTGCTCCTGCCCTGTCCCAGCTCATCTTGTCCTTCAGCCTTGCAGCAGGTTGGACTGGTGCTGTCCTCACCTCAGAGCATGCATGGCCACGTGCACATGACAGCCAGAACCTGTCTCTCTCTTCATCCATGTCACACATCTCTTGGTGAACATGGTGAACACCTTGCTAGCCTCCAGCGAAGGGAGCACAGGGCTTCCTCGCCCCAAGTCCACCCGCTGGTGCCCTGCTTGCTGTCCTTGAAAAGCCGAGCAGCATTACCCTTTCTGCGAAGGCCTCTTAGAGATGCTTTCAAGGTATCACAGTATCACAGTATGTTTGGGATTGGAAGGGACCTCACAAGATCATCCAGTCCAATCCCCCCGCTGGAGCAGGAACGCCCAGGTGAGGTCGCACAGGAACATGTCCAGGCGGGTTGGAATGTCTCCAGAGAAGGAGACTCCACAACCCCCCTGGGCAGCCTGTTCCAGTGTTCTGTCACCCTCACTGAGAAGAAGTTTTTTCTCAAATTTAAGTGGAACCTCTTGTGTTCCAGCTTGATCCCATTACCCCTTGTCCTATCATTGTTTGCCACCGAGAAGAGCCTGGCTCCATCCTCATGGCACTCACCCTTTATATATTTATAAACATTAATAAGGTCACCCCTCAGTCTCCTCTCCTCCAAACTAAAGAGACCCAGCTCCCTCAGCCTTTCTTCATAAGGGAGATGCTCCACTCCCTTCAGCATCTTTGTTGCCCTGCGCTGGACTCTCTCCAGCAGTTCCCTGTCCTTCTTGAACTGAGGGGCCCAGAACTGGACACAATATTCCAGATGTGGTCTCACCAGGGCGGAGTAGAGGGGAAGGAGAACCTCTCTCGATCTACTGACCACCCTCCTTCTAATACACCCCAGGTACCATTGGCCTTCCCGGCCGCAAGGGCCCAGTGCTGGCTCATGGTCATCCTGTTGTCCACCAGGACCCCCAGGTCCCTTTCCCCTACACTGCTCTCTAATATGTAATCTCCCAACCTATACTGGAACCTGGGGTTGTTCCTGCCCAGATGCAGGACTCTACACTTGCCCTTGTTAAATTTCATTAGGTTATTCCCCGCCCAACTGCTTTCATGGAAGAGATGTAGGCACTGCCACTTACACAGAGACTTTACTGCCTGCAAAATCCAAAGAGCTGGAGATGAAACCTAGAGTTGAGATAGAACGGGGTAAACATCAAAAAAAGCTTGTAAATTCCTTCTAGAGAAGTTAAAATTTTCCTTTTGGGGGAGCAGGAGTATGCGGGTGCTCAGGCGCCGCCCTGCCTTGCTGACAGCCCGGGGAGCCCGCGCTGCTGAAGGGCGTTGCCAATGTGAATCCCCGGGTCTTGCCTCTGGGTTGTGATGGTGTTGCTCGCTTCTTAGAGGAACTAATAAAAGCAGAATCAGGCTGCGAGCAGGCCAGACAAAATGTCTATGCATTGCTTTAATGGCTGTGCAGATGTATCTGAAGTGGGTGTTGAGGCTTGATCGACACACCTGGTGGTAAATCTGATTTGTTTTAAGAAAAGGCAAAAAAATGCAGACACCATACTAGGGCTGCCTTAGAGGATGTTTGCCATTGTTTTCCTCGCTGCGCATTCATCTTTCTAGCATCTGTCTTGGATTGACTGCTTCAGAAAAGGCATTTACAAGTAGAATTGAAGAGGAGTGTACTTAAAAGCCAAATATGGGTTGTTTGTTGTAAAGCAGCCGATAGATAGTTGGCAAGACACCAAAAGGTCCAGACACTAATCTAATTGTTTACAGCTCATGGAGAGATTAATCCGCAAGATTGGATGCCCTCATTTCCTTTACACATTACAATGAATGTGTGAGATGCCAAACCCCATGGGGCAGCAGCAGAAAGAAATACAGCTCCATTTCATTGCGGTTATTGTTTCAAGTTTAGAAATATATTGATTCTTTTGGGTTTTTTTAAGAATATAAATGCAAAGTGCTTTGCTTTAGTATCAGAGTATTCTTGTTTCCTAGCCTCAGTAAAACAAGATTGTGCTTTCATATTTTAATGTAATATAATGCTCTTCAAAATTTAGATCAAACATCTGAAATGAAATGTATCAGATACACAGTGAAAATGGTCAGAATGCACTTGCTGACTTGAGAGGGCACCAAGAGCTGCAAATGCTCTGCGTCTCTGGAAAACAGGCAAACCCGCCCGCGATGTCCAGGCTGGTGAGCTCTGAGAACCTTGGCTGCTGCAAGGTGCTGTGCATTGAAACTCGAGAAGCTCTGTAAAGGAAAAGAGCAGCATTGCTTGGGTGACGGGTGGGAGGAAAACAAACCCTGCTGAGCGGCTGCTGGAAGCAGGATTTCTGTGAAATAGGCTTTCTCTGAACTGAAAGTGGAGCTCAAGAGCACTGTGGGGCTATTCCCTTTGAAGAGGGAATGAGATGGAAATGTGGCTGATGGGCAGGGTGTGCTCCTGCTCCCTCCATCCCGGAGGAAGGGGACATTTTGTGCTCTTGGTACCAGTCACACTAGTGATGCCGTAAGGAGTCACCCCTTCTTCCAGCAAGGAAAACTACCGTGACTTTGGCCAGAAGCAAAATTGGGGAATGCTGACTGAAGACCAGATAAATAACACCTTGGTCTTGCGGACCTGTTAACCTCTGACTTACTGGCTGAAGCAGAAAAGTTTCCATGAGCAAAGTGTGTGAGCGTGTTTGGAAGCTAGTGGGCTTGTGGGCTGTTTACTGGTCATCACAATATTTTGTTGATGAAATTTTGCTACAGTTGCAAAGAATTTTCAAAAAGCTAATGGGATTAAGATATATTTATTCCGATGTTGCAATACCTGGCACATTCGGGGGAAGAAAATTAATATCCTGAACTAGTCTTCGCAGTGTTTCTAATTCCTTGACTAAGCACGTCCTCATATATCATTTTACTTTACCAGCTTTTGGGAAGAAGAGAATGTTTTGCTAGTCAAGACTTGTTTTGACTTAGTTTTTAATAATATCAGTCAGCACCATGTTGCCTGAAAGTCTGAATCTGACAAAAGTTTAGTTTTAAATGGGCTGCTTTTATGAGGTCATGTGTAGACTCATTGCTCCTGAATCAAGATCATAAATGTGTAATTTTAATAATGTTCAGTGAGAGTAAGCATTTGCATATCCTTGGAGAAATTGTTCTCTGCTCCATAGTTCAGCTATTCCAGCTGTGACTTGGAGGGGGCATTTCAAGATTTGCACATCGCTTAAAATTTTGTACTTTGCAAGGGAGGGTACAGAAAGAAATAGTGCGAGTTAGCTATCTGCTTCTTTATGGTGCATTACTTCTCCCGAGGTAGAGAATAACAGTACCGAGCATATCCAAAGCCAGGATTCCTGTGGTGCAAAGGCATAGGAGGGCCTTGATAAAAGGCCGGCCACAGGTTGTCTTTCTGCCCGTCAGAACCGGTGTTTTTCTGCAGGGAGTGGAGCGCATTGACCTGCCGGGGCTGCGCAGCCTGCGCACCGCCCGCAGCCTGGAGCGGGGCATGGTGCTCACCGTGGAGCCGGGCATCTACTTCATCGACCACCTCTTAGACCAAGCCCTCCGTGATCCCGCGCAGTCCTGTTTCATCAACAATGATGTCCTGCAGCGTTTTAGAGGATTTGGTGGGGTGAGTAATTCCTAACCGGATGTTTTTCTGAAATGGGTTTTCTGTTTGTTTACCCTTACTGTGTTCTTGAGAAGAAATCTTTTGGAAGTTGCAATGTATGCACATAGGGCTGTTCTGAAGCAGCACCTTGGGCCATTTGACCCTGCAGACAAACTGGGGGTTTTTTGTTATTTTTAAATGTGGTTTTATACTTGTGATACCTGATTAACGATAGACCCATATTTTTCCATTGATTGAAATACTTTCTTGTCAGCACTATACAGTGACTTGCCAGGCAGGTGTTTTGTGAAATGTGTGTGTGTTATGAAATACGAGGCTGAGATCCGTAGTCTGAGAGTTGCTTCCCTGACAGCAGCACAGTCCAGCGCTCCCTCCCAGGGCAGAAGAGCCTGATGCTGTTTAAGTCAGGCAGACAGTAGAGAAAGAAAAGCAATAATTGCTCTTACTGGATAATTTCCAGAAAGGCGTGAAACTTGTGAATGTAAAGCCTTCCCTGATTTCCAAAGGAGTGGCAGCGGTGCCCGAGGTACAGGTTGCAGGCTCGGGCAGCAGCGTTTGTGCGGGAGGGAGCCGGGATCTGGGCAGTCGTTCCCATGCGGGCAGCTGCTCTGCAAGGAGAGGGTTCTCCATGCTCTCCAGAGCACATTTCCCATTCAAAGCCACCGCCCTTGCAGAGCGTTCAGCAGTTGCAGTGGCTTCCAGTGGGTTTTCATTTTAGTGGGGAGAGCATTTGAAGGGTGCTGCATTGTTCTCCAAGCTTCCGTATTCATGCATAGAGGAGATAGAGCAGGCAGCTGCAATGCCCCATCCTCCTTGTGGCTTTTCTGCTAAGTCTCAACGTGGCTAACAATCACTGGCAACGGCGGTGACTTTCTGGTATGAAAAGTCACTCATTAGGAATTGTCTGCTGCTGCCATCAGCTAATTTATCATTGTACACCAGCCATCAGAAGAGGGTAATTACTGTAACACTTTTGGTCTGAGCTGGCTTTGGACCACCAAACCGGACGGAGAAGTTGCGTGTACCATCACCAGCCGGACTCCGGGGCCGCTGCCCCAGGAGGCTCCCGGTACCCACAGCCTTGTCCAGAGACGCGGGACTTTACCCTCGCTGGGATTTAATTCACTGCTGAGGTTTGGGACGTTACCTGTCTCTGTGTTGTTTCTTTATCAAGACGCACCAACCAGCCAACTGAGATGCTGGTGAGCAAAAGGCAGCTGGCTCCGTATTTTCTAGCTGTGAGCACGTTATATATACGGTGCTGCGCACTGAATCAGATTTTAAAGGAACGCTGTCACGCACTTGTGTAGCTTGAAACCGCAACAAAACCAGGTTTACCTATCTTCACTTCCCTTGTAAACACTCTATGGGAGTTCTTCAGCAGTTGAATTGGTTCCTGGTGAGCTTTCTCTGGAAATGCTCAGTGAAGTCCATGTTTTTCCGCGGCTTGCTGTGAATGCCAACTCCAGCTCAGCAGTTTGAGGCGTGCACGTTGCTCACCTGCTGCTTGTGCTTCCATGGAACAGGAGTGACAACACAAGATCTCTGCCTTGGTAATAAGTTGCTGGATCCCATTTTGTTCCAGAGATTTCAAGCAAAGTCTAACTTTCTCCCCTGTTTTTTGCTCAGCTTCCTGTAACGATGACTTGTAAGGAGAACTAGCCAACAAACTTTGCTAAAAGGGGAAGCTGCCCAAAAACGATTGAGCAAAAATCTAAATCTCTGATCCCCCTGTGGACAATAAATTTTACTTAGAAAAAAAAAAAAATAATACACATGTACCCTTGAGCCAGATGTTGTCACTTGATTTTGTCCAGGAGAAGAATGGAAATAAAATCTGAGACCAAAGTACATCCGAATATTTCTGAATTCTACACAAAAGCTGAATTATAATGCAATCAAAATAAATTTTTCCATCTTTACAATTCTGACTTGATTCTGCATAAACAGAAGCTGCAATTTGTGCTGTGTAGCATGCTTAGTTTTCCGCATGCTGGTTCATTCTAGTTTATCCAGAATGAGTGAGTATTTCTCTCAAATGCATGTCAGAAAACTTTCTCTCTTCATGATTAAAAAAGATCTTGTGAAACCCAGTGTTGTTACTGACAAATAGTAACAGTACAGGGGTTAGTACTGGTGTCAGTTCTAGCTAAAGAGCTCACTACAGCCAGTCCAATCTTCCTTTAAGTTTAAAGGTAAAATACACTCTGTGAAAGAAAATAAGTAGTCTGTTTCCCTCTGCAGAGCTCAGCACTAATTAGTGCTCTTAATTTGGTTTAGTTTAATTCACTTCAAAAATGGACTTATATTAACCAAAGTAACACCACTGTAATTCTGAGTAAGAACATCTGCACAGGGGATTTGTGGATTTGAATGAATTCACCTTGAATTCACATATTTTTGAGGCTTTGCTAATTTTCTTCACTGTGACTACTCTCTGTGTTGAGAACAGAAGCTGTTTTGCTGTGCCAAAAAGGGCAAGACCGTAGCCGTGTGTTGCAGTACGTGCTGCCTGGTATTAGCCATGAAGAGATTGTAAAAGCTGCAAGGGCAGGAGAGAATGGCAGACAAGGCGAGATCTCCTTGGGCGCTGCGCGGTGCCGCCGGGGGTGCAGGCCGGCACAGCCTGCCCGCGGCCCCCTGACACAGACACCCGGCTACCGGCCTCCGCTGCTGCTCACAGACCCCACAATATGGGCTTCAACCACACAAGAGCTGTTGTGGGTCAGACACAGATCCCTCTGTGGGGAGGCAAGATGTTTTGCAGGGAGAGCCGCTTCTGCGAGCATGGGCTGCCAAGTCCCACACTCTTTACCTGACAGCCCTTGAGTTCAGCCCTTCATAAGCTTCCTTGGCCGATTTCGGGAAGTCACTCAGTCACACACGCTTCAGTTCTCCATCTGCAAAACTAAGGTCCAGTTTACCGAGGTCATAAATTCTGTGGGGCAAGGGCTGCTGTTGAGCGCTGGCGCAGCGCCCGGCCCGGGGCACCTCTGCTCTGCCTGGACTCTGCCCGCGCCGCTCTCATAAATAAATACGGACGTGCAAACAGAGGAATGCATAGACAGTTGTATATATTGCTCAGGAACAGCAGCCGATTCCTCAGGGAAGGGGAAATACCGACTCCAAATGCTGCCCTTTAGGGTTTGACATTTCCGTTCTTCATAAGCTGATTACTGACTCATGCTGTTCATATGATGTTTTCTTGAAGACCCAGTAAAACCATTCAGTCTCTTTTGGCCTTAAATATGCAGTCTCTGTTCAAGCTTTATTTGTCCCTAGGATTTGTAGAACTAGCACTAGACTTAATATGTGAAATCTCTGTGCAACTTAGAGAAAATGCTGAAAGACAGCTAGATGTTAAACACACTCTTTCATTTGCAGATTTTTCTCATTTAAAAGCTAAATAGATTTACAAAGCCTAGGACCTTGAAGATCCACTAATATGACAGGATTTTTCAAAACAACAGTACTCAGGAACAAATGTTAAACCAAATAAAAAGCAGGATGTCTCATGGCTTCTACCTTTGGTTCTCACAGTCACGCAGTCATCTCTGTCCTGATTTTTATTTTTCAGGTGGCTGAGCTCTGTTTTCAGTTCTATGGTGAATGTGTGTTGTGGAATTCAATAGTTTACTAGACAAGAAACATTATGCCCATCCGCTTTTTAAAATTTCATATTATGATGCAGTAATAATGCTACACAGCACTCTTTGGAAAAGTTTTTGCAGAAAAGCAGTTGTCATAATGAAATGTATGGCTTTCTTTAAAGTTTTTGTAGGAGAAGCGATAGTTGTAGGCAACCCAAAAACAGTGACTAGTTACTTATAAACCTTTAACCCTTTTCTCGTAAGTCATCTAATTAACATAATTAGGTTAAAGTAAGAGCAGCCATTTTCTACCCCATATTTAGCATATAGTTTATTGCTCCTTTTTGAGCCTGGATAAAGGGACTGTGTGCCTGAAGCTTCTTTTTCCAGCCATATCGGTTGATCTAATAAAATATGTGGCCTCACCCTACTAATCTTCATCCTCTTTTATGAAATGTTTCTATGTGGACCTTTAAAATAAAGTGTGCCTGACATGAGGGCGTGCTTGTCAATCAGAAGAGTCCCAGTGTAGCACAGAGCCTATTAGCCTCTATAGAAAATATCTTGGTGTTGCCACTCGTCGTAAAGTGGTAAGAGGAAAACGCCTTCCCCAGCACCGCGGCGTACCCGCCTGTCCCTGCGTTTGACATAAAGACAGCTCAATTGCCTAATGACTCCCCCTTAAATTCAGAAGTTGAACCCTGCTTGTGCTAAGTTTAATCTGTTAAAAATTATTGGTGAGTTGACGGCTGATTCAAAATAAGCCCCCTTGGCTACACGCATCTGCCTCTGTAGGGTGCCAGCTATAAAAAGAGACGTGAATCCTTCAAGCCAGACAGAAGCATATGTGCTGATTTATTTTGTGGGGTAGCATGTGTGGCCCACATCCCAGGTGAGTCCCCCACTCTAAGACCTTGCAACAATAGTATTGGTGCTTTCCACATCCCTAATCGAACAAATGCTCAATAGATTAAAAAACAAAAAAAGGAGACATGTCACTAGTGGTCTTTTTTAATCACATCTGGGATCTGTCATCTTGTAAATCTGGACTATTTAATTGGCCAAAATTGTTTCTTTATTCTCAAAAGCCTTTTATATATATCATCATCCAAAAGAAATGAATGAGTGCTACAACCCCCTTCCCTTGGAAGATAACACAGGAGGCTCTGGGGAGCATGACTGTATTAGTAAGTCAGGACAAAGTGCGAGGCTGTATATATAGCTGACAGCAGCCTTGGTATTTAACTCCTGTGCTGTTCTTGGCTGTGCCCGCACGGCTCTGCTTTGGGACAGAGTTGGGTGCATTGAGTTGAGCCACATGATGGTCTGTTGCTGGCATTGGGCAGTTGTGCAATTAGGTCTATCTAGACAGATCACGCCACTGTTCTTGATAAGAAAAAGGCATTTTAGGGACAGTCCTGGCATTCCTGGCCACCTCACCTTTGCAGGAGTGCTTTTAGAAGCATGCCATTTTGCACTGAAAAAGCAAAGCCTCCCCTGGGGTGTTTGCAGAGTGCCCTGAAAGCTGCTGATGCAGCGAACCTCACACCTCAGTTTGCTGTTCCTTTAAGCCATATCCGATTCCAAACCACTCCGTTGCCCTGAAACTGTTGAACAAAGAGCCTGCAAACAGGGACAGCTCTGAGAGCAAGTTTCATAACCGTTGTCCCCCACTGGGAAAGGCAGTCCCACGCCAGTGAGCCTTGCCAGGCAGATCCAGCATCTTTTGTCCATTTGGACAGAAGACAAGACCAATGCCGGGCTCTCCTGTAGAGAAGGTTTTGCAGGTCCTCTGAAGCTGCTTCTTGCTGCTGCTGAGTTTAAGTTCAGGGCGAAGCATGGAGGGTGTGAAGGAAAAGAGCAAACACAGAAATTTCCTCCCCCTTGAGAACATGTGTTCCTCTACACTCGTGTTGCTTTTAGGCAAAGATGTGCACTGAGAGTAAGAAGTCTGTCTTCTCTGTTACAGCAAGCACGCATTTCAGGTGAGGTTCATCCAGGCAGAGGAAGGGTTAGATCCTGGAGAAAGAGCTGGAGCTTTCCTAGGAGTGGTGGGTGAGGCCCCGTGGGAGCGGTGGGTCTGTGCACCTCCACCCACATCCCAAAGACTGTTTGGAGTTGCTGAGGGTGACCAGGCTGCTGCGAGGATGCTGGCTGTCCTGCTTTCCACAGCAATCCACGGCTGTGGGTTATGCGATGTCCTAACAATGTTTCTCCTGTACAATGAGTTGCTGCGTGCGGCAATCCAAACTGATGGGTTTCTGTGTCCTCCACCATTTGGTAACTCTCAGTTCCCTGGTTTAGGTGGTTCCAGCACCCCCTGCACTCTCCTCATTCAGGGTGTCTCACCTCCACCACAATCTCCCTGCCTGGATTCCATATCTAGGCCCATCTCTCTTTGTCCATTCTTTGTCAATCCTGTCCCATGGCACTGTATCTTCCTTCCCCTGGCTCCTGTCTTCACTCTGCCTCCATTTTCCAGCTCCTTCCTCATCCTGATGTTCTGTTGTGGCCCAGATAGGGCACAGCTTTGGCAGACACCATGTCCCACTTGTTCTTCCCCCTCCCTCTTAGCCTGGCTTTCATCTGCTCTGCTTTCAAGTCAGTCCGTCCTCTCAAAGAGTGCTGAGGTATTGATGAAGGCATGAAACGCTCTTTTTTTGCTAAGCAGATGAATTGTGGCGGGTATTTCTCTGTATCAGATACACAGGGGAATGTCAGCTCTGGCAGGTGAAGGTGTGTGGAGGCAGCGGTGCTGGGAAGAGGCTCTCCCGCAGGCAGGATCAGCGCTGCCTGGCCTCGCCTCTGCTCGCGGCCTTACTTTTGCACTACCATTTTACTGCCCACATCGGTGCAGCACCCAGCTCCATTTACACTGGTGTGCTTGCCAACGCCATGCTTTTACCATTCCCCCATGTCCCCTGGGTTCTGGTGCGTTAGCAGGTTTTCGGCAGGGGCTGGTTCACCCGGGTGGGCTGAGCACCAGACCCGTCAGGACAGGCCCTGGGGGCTGCTGCGAGGCAGAGGGCACCATTCACCTTTAGATGCAATGTGACTGTCTCGCTGAATCCCTCGTTTATTTTTCGCTCAGCTGGCCGAATGAGAAGCAATGAATCAAAAAACCCACCCTGGTAAAATCTGTTTAAGTGCTTAGAGTCATTCCATGTGTTGCTGATTTCCTCTCCGGCAGCCAGGCACCGGCCTTTCAGGCACAGCGAGTGTAAAGAGCCTCATGGCTTTCAAATTTACAGCTGTCCAAATCAAATGTGTGAACTCAATGGAGTTTATTTAATTCTGCTTTTATAATACACTTAACTTGATACCAAGTAAAAGAAATAATCTGGCAAAGACATCATTAAACAGTTTAATAAGGGCTGGATGACTCATTTTGTTTGAACAAATGGATTATTTTGCAATCAGAAGTACAAATGTTAACCAGCTTTATTTTTAGTTGAATATGTCAAGAGGTCAGAAACAATTAAAGCAACTGTAAGGTGGGAGTCCCCAGAGTTTGTGTTCTCTTGGATTTACACCTTACTAAAATTGCTTTTATTGCAGCTTAGCGACTTACTAACATTTTTCTGATAAGATAACGGGAAATGACTGTGTGGGCATATTTACTGGTAAGAAGAGATTAGAGTTAAAAAGAAATGGAACATACTTTTCATTTTAACAGAACAAGAGCTGGAAAACTGAGAGGATCTGCTTTTTCCTTACATGATTTGAAACGTAGTGATTGTATTTCAAAATGAATGTCTGACCTGCTCAGAACTTTCTCATCAGCTCAAAATTCAATGTTTTGAATATCAGCTACAAGCTATTTCATGTCGCGGTTCCTCCTTTGAAAGTTTGTTGTATTTAGAGGGAAGAGAATGTGATGTTTCAGTGCACAGAGCAGCCAACTGCAGTCAGCAAGAGGACTGCTTCGAGGACAGGCACCTTGGGCACTGGGAGACACTGCTGGTGAACGTGTCCCTCGCAAGCCCTGCACCAGCAATGCTGGAGGCAAATTCGGGGGAAGATGTTACTTATGCTGCTTCTGATGTCAGGGGGTTGAGGTTTGTTTGCCCCGTGTAATGTCCCTTGTGCTCCCACCGCTGTCGCTGCCCGATGCGCTTCTCACCCCCACCTTCATAACTGTGTCTTCTCTGTGACAGGTCCGGATCGAGGACGACATCGCAGTGACAGCCAGTGGAATGGAGCTGCTAACGTGTGTCCCACGTACTGTTGAAGAAATAGAGGCTTTCATGGCAGAAGGCCAGAGCAGTGCCAAGTCATTTGACTGCCTCTCCAGCCAGAAGCAGTAAACTTCAGGATGATACTTACTGTCTCGCACTAATCAGTCGTTATTATGATTTAATGCTGCAGCATATAAAATGCATCAAATTCTTAACAGCAAGAGAGGCAGGAAGGCTATTAGCTGGAATGATTTGTTCATTAAAAATGAAGGCTTCAGCACTTGATATCCAGGTAACTCAAATGCTGCTGCTTGCAGTCAGCAGTTTGCATTACCAAGTGCCACCTGAATAACCCTGCTGCATTATCAGTGGGACTGATACTTCTGTCAAACCTTGGCTCAGACCTATCTTTCAACTAAATCTGAATTTTGATGATAAAGACTCTTTAAAAATACCAAATGGATTACCTGAATGCTGTCGGCAATTGTAACAATCTGAGTCCTTTTTTAAACTTAATCACAAGTGTTGCAAAAAACATAGAAGAAAAATCAGCTGTTCTCGGTGGGCGTAATGACACTTATATTTTTCTTAAGGATATTATTTCAGTGTCAATGGAGTAAGCAGAATCAATTTTTTTATTAAAATTAATCCTTGGCATCATTTATGCTCACAGCTTTGTGATCATTATGCTCTTCTGTTACCATTCGTGCTTCTGCATCTGACCTTTCTACCAATTTGTGCTCTGGAAACTTTGACCCTTCATTAGCCAGAATTTTCTGCTCTGGGTAGTGGGTGTACTGATCCTTCACACACGTTACTAGATTTGTCCATCTGTTTGTTCCTTAAAAACATAGTTTGCTGTGTTGTTCACGTGCCTTAGAAGTTGCAAGAAGGGAGTATCTTTGCAGGGCTCGGGGTCATTGAGCAGTATATGCTGTGCAGAACGATAGATTAACTGTCCAATGTTAGCCAGTTCAGAATGAAATCAAACAAATTTTATTTGGACACACCACAGACAATAATAATCATCATAAAATGATCTTCCATTCATGCAGGATTTAAATTACCCAGAGAAGCCTTTCTTTAGGTGTTCATCAGCCTGCAGGAGAACAAATACATTTCTTGCATCATAAAATAACACTAGTTGCTGTAACTACATAAAAATAATTGTGCTCGCTTTATGAACACATGGACACTCCTGTTTGGTCTTCAAGCCCCGTTGCAGAGTTTGACTGCAAAGGCCCTTCAGAACACCCTCTGCCGTGTCGGGGGAGTGAAGCCACAGCAGCATGGCAGGGCCTTTCTGGGTCTTACGCTTGCCCGATGAGGATTTTCCCACTGGGAAGGGATCGGCTGACTTGATCATCTCAGCATCTTGGTTGTGTCGCTCACATCCTGGAGCTGACGCGCAGGCAATGGGACCAACTGTGAGCCGGGTGGCTGCAAGCGCCTGTCTTACGTGGGACGTACAACGCAACACAGGCTTGGATGGTGTCAGGAACTACTGTGTTGCTGTCTTTGTGCCCCCACTTGGGACTGAATTTAGATCTGAAATAATTTCCTTAAAAATTGTCAAATGTGTTGCTCTACATAGAGCTCTTTTTGCTAATTGGGTTAGTCTGTGTGGCAGGAATCTGCTCTTTATTCATAACAGCTTGGTGACCCATTGCTAAATAGGAAACTCCATGTTGGAGACTAAGGAAACACATTGTGAAATAATCCAAGCAAGTTCACTCCATATCTTTAATGTCACTTTATTAACAAATGAGCCTATTTACATTTTTAAAGGTTGCTTGATGTTGGTTTGTAAGATGTGAGTGCGGGAGACGTCGACTGCGAAGGGGAAGGTGTGAGGAGGAGGGGGTGTGAGACGAGCTGGTGTGTGCAGCCCCGCTCATGCTGCCTTCGTGGTGACCGCGGGTCTCGTTCCTCTCAAACATGGCACTTGTGCAGAGGACATCAGGCTTTGCTTTGGTAGCTTTGCAGATACAAGAACACACTAACAACACTGGCACAGCTCCAGACTCGTCCCCCCCTAAAACTTAGGAGGGTTTTCCAGTGCAAGGTGGCGCGTGCGGCCTCAGCCTTGATCCGGCTGCATCCAATGTGTTCCTGCAGCGCGCTCTGAACACACCCATGGGATCGCTCCCTGCTTTGGGCATTCTGAAACCTGCCCTTGCTTGGGTTCAATAGCAGTTACTATTTTAAAGTAGCACTTCACTTTTTTATTTTTTAAAAGAGAGTTTTGGAATTGTTTCAAATGAGCCATAATCCAAGTCTAGTTAATAGGCTTTTACCCGCCTGTGATTAATCCTGGCAAATACTGGGCACTGGTGCTGCAGAACAGGTCGAGCAATCGGCTGTGCTGTGGGAGGCAGAACTGGTTCTGCTTCGACATGTACCAGCGAACAAACCCTGTCACGAGTGCTGGTGGAAAAGCACTCGCTCACGTAACCACCTTCCCTGTTGTTTTGCTTGTCTGGGACATGGATGCGTTTCGGTCTGGGATGGTGCGTCGTCTCCCATTTTTCTTCATAAACAGGCCTGTGAACTCAGTGACTGTGAATTTCATCCTTCCTTCCAGAAGTCTGTTATGTAATAGTTATAATTTTTACGCACTTAAAAATTAAATTAGAACTTTTTTTCTAAATTAGCATCTGGGGGGGCTTTTTAAAAAAAAGCAAAGTGATATTTAATACACTTAAAATGTATTAGTGGAGGGAAATACAGGTTACAGCAAACTTCCTTTTTGACTATATTAGGATATTTTTGGCTGTGAGCTATTGTGTTTTCCCAGGTGCCTTTTTCCCTTGGTGCAAACACTCTTGGATAGAGCTGCACCAAAGTAATGGAGTGTGTTAGGTTAAGCAAGTTTGTGCGTTTAGAAAGGTCTGAGCACTTCTGAGCTGATACATTTAAAGTGCTTCAGCTCCTGGGGGTGGACGCAGTCTGGATTATCTGCCCCACCAGTTACGCTGCTGGAGCTACAGGGTATAGTTAGGGTGGTAGAGCCTCCCAGTGCTTGTGGAGGCTGCAGTAGACACCTTCTCTTAGAGGTACAGTGAGAAAATGGGAATAAGGTTTCCTGGTGAAACGTACAGTGCTGTAACATGCCTTCGTGTAGTGACAGGCACTGTATTCTTACAAACTATAGTTGTTGTCAAGAAAAAATGTGGAAAAAGGAAAACCTTAACTTTTATACGCCTACACTGAACTTTTCTTGTGTAGATGTGTGTTTATTCCAGGAGAATTGTCCAAGTCAGCTGGGTATGGGTGTTCTCCTGTGCCTTGCACTGGGGGGGAGAAGGAGGCGTTTTGCTGTGGCACAGGCTGGGCTGCTCCACCCTGGGCAGACGGTGAAAGCTTCGCCTCTGCCTGTGCTCCTCGGGGCTCCGAGACAGGGATGTTGGCAAGAGGGGGCTTACAATAACAGACTAACACCCTTCTTGAACCCAAACGCTCGCTGAGGCTGGATTTAACATAGCGATTCGTTGTAATCTTCAATCCATGGCTTCACATATCAAAGCCTACATGCTTTCCTAGGCAAACAAAGCAAGCACGGAGATTGCTAAGCCAGAAACGTCATTGTGCAAATGACTTTTCATAACTCTGTGGTTTTGTTTTAAACAAGAAGGAAGTGGAATTGGAGCTGTCAGGAGTAACAGGTGGAGAGTTCACTCTCCAAAGCATCCAAAACAGTCTTACTGTTGCTCAAAGAGATATAAGGAATAATTTCCACCAAAATCAGAAACAAATAACCAGAGATTTGGAGCCCCTGTTCTGATTGTCAGGGGAGGACCCTGCATCAGCCTGTCAAACCAGCTGCCGGACAGCAGGGCCACGTAGTCCCCGCTCAGCCAGCGAGGGAAGAGACCGGCTCCTGCCTTTTGCACCAGTGTACGTGCACAGCGAACAAACGAGACGCTTTTATGTCATCTTTTTTCCTTGTAGGTTTTGTTGGTGTGTGTGTCCCGTGCCTTTAATGGCAGTACATTTTCAGTCTTAAATTTTGTTGTTGTTGTATTTAAATCAGGAACTGAGCCAAAACTGTAATGAGTTTCCAGTTGTTTGCATTAAGTAAAAGCCAGAGTGGAAGAAATGAGTGAAGACTGTTGCACTGATTTCTCAGAGAGAGCTGCTTAAGTGGGCACCTCTGCATTTGAGGGACATAGAAAAGGGACAGGAAAAATGAGGCCAGCCGTAGAAGCAAAAGTTTTTTTATTCTGATATTTCAGCCCTACTTAAGCTGCAGCTAGAACCAAAAAAACATATCTTTGTAAAAAGACTACCATAATCCAAAACAATCCATAGAAGTTTTCCACATGTATTAAAAGTTTAAATTCAAAAAGAACTTTGCAAGGTTTCATTTTCTAACAGCATCTTCATAGAGATAATATCCAAGTTCTCTTCCTAAGTACAGATACAAGGCAAACAAGCATCCTACAAAATAATCTATGGAAAAAGGTAGTGTAGGAGGGAAGTTAGGACAGTGTAATAATCCAGCAGCCAGACACACAGGTTAAATGTAACACAACCATACCATCAATGAAATACTTAAAAATGAAAATAAATTAAGGTTACATCAAAGATCCTGCTTTACTTTTGTTTAAATCCTCAATATAGTACATACCGCTGCATTATGGATCATGGCAAAGACTTAGCACTAGCATTTAAAAAGTTGCTAAACTTTTATGAAAATAAAACAAGACTGAAGATACTCCTTCACACAACTGTATGATGGCTATAGAAATTCCACTGAACCAGTTATTCAAACTAGGGCCATTTATTTTTAAAATCACTGTAAGATCTTGACTGCAAATCTGAACAGCCATGAAAATGGAGATGAACATCAATGAGCAATAATCCATACACCCTGGCTGAACAGACGCTGTCTTACCCTTTTCATCGCTTAGCCAAGCTGCACACTTTGTTCTCCCTGATACCTGCACCCCAGCAAGAATGCAATTTTGCAGAGCACAGTTTTTTGGTAGCATTTTGACGTTTTCTGAAAACCAAAATCTTGTTCTTACGAGGCCCCAGTCCCTATGTGAGCGATGTGAACACAGGTTTAAAAGGTTTTGTCTGTGTGCTGCTTCGCCTCTTGTACATGATGCTTCAGACTCCTTTGCCATTTGGAAGTCAACTGCCTGTATGCATCATCATAGTATTTGCTGTTTTTCTAGAAAACATCACTAAGCATCCCAGCTCACAATTACTACCCCCTCCCCATTAACTATAACTGGACAGGAGAGACCTAAGTGGTGCTTTACAGGACTTGCTCTATAGATTTAAAGTAGTCCAACTAACAGGAAAGCAAGGACCACCCCCCCAAGGCTTTTGCAGTTTTGTAATATATAATGGAGGAAAAAAAGGGCTTAAATACACTAAAAAGTATTTAAAAGACATTTTATCCAATTATAAGTTTCTGACTACAGTGAACCATCCTGCTGGATTCCTCCCATTATGCAAACTGTAAGAAGGTAAGTGAACACTTCTGTGAAAATGCTATTTCCCTAATACTAAGCTCCTTGTTGGCTATGAATTTAGATCTGCATTTATTAGATAAATCTTTTAGAGAAGAAAAATATTTAAAACAAATACCCAAAGTTTCTGGTTTAATTGTATCAAATATTCAGTGTTAAACCCAAAAAGAAGAATATCTCCACAAAGTGATGGTTAGAAGAACACAGTTTTTGCTTGTTACTGCATGGGCGTTGCAGACAAGCTGCACCTCCAGAGTTCATTTCATAAGGTTGCAACAGTGTCTACTGTCCATTGTTTTCTGGATTTGTTGTGGTGGTTTCAGTGCCAACAGGTTGCACATTGTCTGCAAGATTGTGTGCGTGCTCAAGGAACAAGTCTTTCAGTACGCTCAGCTCCTTGGTCAGGAGCTTAATTTTTGCCTCTAAACGTTCATTTTCTTCTTTGAGCTGGTTGACCCTCTGCAACGTGTCTTGCGCTTTCTGCTTGCTTTTTAACCGGCTCTTTTTCACTGCCATGTTGTTTCGCTCTCTGCGCTGACGATACTCATCGCTGTTTCTATCCACAAAGGAATTCTTCTTTCCCTGTTTGCTCGGAGGCACAGCTTTGCCTCCTCCACCAGGACTAACAGGCACCAGCTGGGGAACCTGCTGCAAACCACTGGTGTGTGCTTGGGTGTGAATCACGCTTACTCCGTTCGCATCTGTAGCAGTGTTCTGTTGGGATGTCTTGCTCATTTGGACAGGCTCTTCCTGGACACAACAGAATTTATTAGGAGACTGAAAACCGTTATGTTTCTAGACGGTGTTTCCAA
The DNA here is from genome assembly GCF_964273445.1 of Streptopelia decaocto. Lineage (NCBI taxonomy): Eukaryota > Metazoa > Chordata > Aves > Columbiformes > Columbidae > Streptopelia > Streptopelia decaocto. Next base: position 15,766,291 of record NC_138666.1, on the reverse strand, counting down.
CAGGTCTTCACATGAATTAAGGGCAAGGTGAACCTAGTAGGGAAAAAAAAAAACAAAGCTATTAAAGGTGCTGGGTTCAGCTACAATCTTATACATCACTTGCTTTAGCATAGGGCACCGATGGTACATCTGGCAATAACAAATCACAACTGTGCTGTAAGTGGACAAGCTGCCAACTACATTTCAGAAGCCTCTTGGACATATTTGTATTGGAAGGGACTGTTACTGGGTCATCTAGTCAAGCTGTTTGCATTGTTAACTGGCCCTGATGGATGGGTGTCTAGCCTAGCCTTGAATATCTCCAGTTTCACAACCTCTGTCTTGGCAACAGGTTCCACTGTCTAACTTTTTCTCCAGTTATATAATTTTCTTAATTTTCAGACTGGAGTTTTCCTTCTGCAGCTTAAACCTATTAACAGCCTGACTCTTGACCAACAGGAGTACTTGATCCTTGTCCTCTTCAGGCCATCCGTCTGGGTGTATGCACAAATTCCTCCCTGGTCTCTTTCTTCTGGAGCGAGGGTGCTCAGACTGTCCACCTTGCCTCAATCATCTTACAGCACTTGCTTTTGAAGATGATGTCCAAATTGATGACTTTTAAGCTCTCACTACTACCGAGTGGAAAACAACAATCTGTGGAAAAGGGTGGTGTTTTGTGAAGGCTGTGACTGAGTGGCATTAACGGAACCCCTTCGAGCACAAGCAAAGTACAACAAGCTAACCCTGGACTGGTACTGTAAGGAGCAGGTGGGAAAGGAACACAGGGTGATGGCGATGGGAGAACCACCACACAGCAAAGACAGGACTGTTGTCACCCATAAGAACACAGCAGCCACAGCTGACTTGTCCACAAAATACGTGCCCCTGCTGTAGCTCCTGCACCGGTCCTTGTCCACGCTCTTGTGCAACAGACAGACAGAGGCCTGGTGAGCAGGACACCCCTCACCTGACTCAGGTCAGCCCGCTCCTGACCCTGGTGCTGGCACAGAGGGCTCTGGCACAGCTGCTGCAGGGACATGGCCCAGGCAAGGGCCTGTCCCTTCTTTTCCCATTTCATGGCATGACCTCCTACATGTCTGGGAGAGAAATTTGGAAGAGGGAATGGCAACGGGGTTGCTCTGAGTTCCTGAAATGCCTACCTGTAGCTCCAATTAAAAGTACCCAGTGATCAGTCAAATGAGTGGATGTGGTGAGATGTTCGTAAACCCGTTGCTGTCACTGGTCATTGTAAACTGACGGGTTCATCAGCTGTTTACTGTTCTTGTTTGTTTTTCTCAGCAGTCTGAGTTGCTGTTTTACCTTCTGTTAGAGTATCATTAAAAAGGTTAAAATCCTACTGTCCAGATCAATTGCAAATTTTCTTCCACAATGAGGGAGCCAGAACAAGATGCAGCTGCAGAATGTAGTTCAGTAAAATTCACAGAAAAGCCTGTAAGTTTGGCTTGAATGTTACTCAAAATTAACATTCTCTGTTACTGAGAGAAGATGTGTGAGTACACCACCCTCATCCTATCAAGAAATCTTCTCATTTTCTTATTTCAGAGCAGAAAGAGATCCATCAACTCTTTTTGACATCCGTACAGGTAAAACTATATACATACATGCCTAATTTTTATAATTAGTATTTTTCTGATTTTGACTCTTAAAGCAACTTCTGCAAACGATATTTAAGTCTTAGATACTGACTGAATAAGTAATTTGGTTCAGCAGTTAAACTGAATATAGAGCTAATAAGATGTCACTGTGCACAAACAGCAGACTGGCAGGGCCAGTTGTAGTAGCTGTGTGATTACACAGACATTTTTAGTCAAGATGCAAGTGTATGCTCCTCTTGGAGCAGATACTGGCTTTGTCTCAGCTTTATTTTTAAATCCAGGATTTCTGTAGCCCTCTAGAAGTATATAGCTCTGTTAGATCACCTCTGACAACTGAATTTTTCCACTAATTTTTGGCATCTTTTCAAGGTCAGAACGCTCCTCTGTCTCTTCTATTCCAACACATTACAGTACTTGCTAACTTCATCTGGACAGCCCAGTTAAGGAACCTATACCGTTTTCATTATCTGCTTTTTGTACCTTGTGAGATAGATACTACAGAGAAAGGGGTGTCTCCTGCCCGCAAAGGCACCCCACCTGACATGTAACAAGTTTCTTCACATCACGAGGTTCCATGTGCTATTACTCTCTATGCTACTGAAACTATTTAATATTGCTTTAACATTCCCTTCAGCTCTCTATCAAATTCCCCCGTAGTTCAAAGGAGAAACTATTTGTTCCATTAAACTGAATTTTAATGGAATATTTTAGCTGGACAGTCTGTAGATATGAACAAAGGAGATGAACCAGTGTCACACCTCTCAAGCGAGCATTCTAGCTCTGCTAGAACAGATCTCCCTCAATTCCATCCCACTAGAATTCATCCATTTTCTATCAAGTAATTATTTCTTGAGTGAAACAAACTCTGGCTTGATGATCAGAACTCTTACGTGAGATGACACACCTGGATTCCTGTCCTGTTCCAACTAATACTTATGCAGAGCAAGTGGCACTAACTGTACTGCATCACAGGTAACCAGGTCTGATAACCCTTGAGACTTGAAACTATTTTTTCCCCCCCCGAGTTATTTGGAGGCAGGTTCCCTATCACCAATTGTCAGTTCTTCAACAGAACGAGAGGGAAGGATCTCCTGGACAGCTGCCGTGGAGCATCCTTCAGGGAACGCTGCAAGATGGAAAGGCAGCAAGTATGAGAAATACAGAAGGGGCTCTGAAGAAGGGTGAGGTGAAGGACACTCATTGGGAGGCCATGAGGGTGGGGAGGCAGATGGGTCTCAGAGCTTGTTTCTCAGGCACCGTGTCACACAAATGCAGCTACTCTGCTGTTCTCCACAAACAGGTTGGTTTGCTGCGAATGGGCAATAGCCTCAGCACAGCAGGAGGCAGCTCCTCCGAGAGCCAGATGAGGTTCTGAGCATCTTGTTCCCATAAAGCTGCTCATTTGCTTGGGCTCAGTGACAGCCCTAGGCTGGTTCCACCCAGCACATGGTAGTGTTTCCAGTGGCCAGTTAGAACTGCCTTGGTCCTTCCTTGGGCCACCAACTGGCCACCCAGGACACCAGCTGGCCACCCACTGCAACAGAAGAGCCAGTTACTCAAAGGTGTCCTCTGAGGCAGAGAGATGGTTCTTACCAGCTGACAGCACTCCTCAGGGACCAGAGACTCCCAAGCAAATCAAGGCCTTTATTATCTTTGCTTTCACCAATAAAACAAACAAACAAAAAAAAAACCCCTTCCAAATGTTTGTTTTGGCAAAAAAATATGTGTTTTAATTCGTTAATTAAACCAGTATTTTTATTTAGCAGCAAAAAATACAAAGCACTTCTCTCTGCTTCTTTTTTGAGATGTGACTCTGTTGATTCTGATCATTAGTGAGGATGACTTTATTGCACAAATCCACTCAGCCGTCTATGGCAAAATGAGTCCCAATCTGAACAGCGACAGCTGGCCTCCCTTCTCTTTGACTTCAGTAGGAATACCCCAGTAGGATCTGACTCTAAATCCAGGTCACCCCATACAAAGAACGACAGCACAGAACTCCAGGCGTACGTTTGCTGCCCACGGGGAAGCCCCACTCCTGTGTTTGCTGACATTCTCACAGGCAATTTGTCGAGAGCTGATGGTAACTCTCGCATACTGAAAGCCAGGCAACTTTTTTTAGACTAGGTAGCTCTAATCTGTTGCCGGAGCTGATGTCCCCACTTTTCCATATTTTTCTCAGAATCTCAATTTTTTTACATACACCTTACAAGAAAAACACCCTCCAACATCCTTAAAAAACAACGTGCTCAGAACATCCAAAGTATGTATTTTAATTGCAGTCTAGCAGCATTGATGACAGAGTCAGAAACAATCCCAAACAGGTGGCAAAGTATCAATTTGACTCTGTCTTTTGGAATATAATGAAGGTGGCTATTTCTAAAGATGAAATAATTCCTTAAATCTCAAAGTTTTTACAAAATACGCAGTTTTATACTTTCTGAAGAGGTGTTATAACCACTGCCGGGAGTATTGAGTTGTCTTAATGACTGTTTCCCACCAGATGTCAGAGCTAAAACCAACGTCAAGCTCTCCGTGACAGATCTGTTTTGAAAGTTGCGCCTGGAGCTATAAAAATCTGTTGGGAACCAGAAAGATTTGTCAAGACATTCAAAACTCCCTTGAGAAGCTGGAAGAGAAGAACAGGGGGTGTTAAACACGGCGCTGGGTCGCGGCCCAGCCCAGCGCTCGGAGCGGGGCGAGCGGCACCGGCGGGGTTAAACCCGCCCGCGGACCCTTCCCGGGGCCGGGCCCCTCGGTAACGGCCGCGTCTCGCCGGGCTGGAGGACGCGCCGTAAGGCCCGCCCGGCCCCGCCGCCCGAAGCACCCGGAGGCGCCCCGGCCTGGCCGCGCTCCCCGGGCCGCGCCGGAGCCACCGCAGGGACCGGGCCCGGCCCGCCCCGCCCCCGCGGGCCTGCGGCGCCCTCCCGGCGGCCCGCAGCCCGGGGGCCGCTCGGCCGCGCTGCTCCTCCTCCCCCGGCCGTGCGGGGCGCGGGGGTGCCCGGCGCTGCCAAGCCGTGACTTCACCGGGGGAGGGGAGCCGGGGCCGCCCGCCGATTGCATCATGCGCTCCCATGCGCGGCGCCCGCCGGGGCACTCGCCGCGACACGGCGGGAGGAGGGAGGGCGGGCGAGGGCCGGCCCGGCGCTGCCCCCCGGCCCTCCCCGCGCCCCGGACCGCCGCCCCCCGCGGGCCGCGCTTACCTGTGGCGGTGGCGGCGGCGGGAGGGGCCGGGCCGGCCCGAGCCTCGTTCGTTACACTGCGGAGCGCGGGCGAGCGGCGATTGCGACACCCACCCGCTCCGCCCACCCCCTCGCCAATCGCCAGCCAGCCGGCCGCCCGGATGATGCAATAGCCGCCCGGATTGGCAGCCGGCGCGGCCAATCAGGCCGCCGGGACGCTTAAAGGGCGAGGTCATGTTGTGGTGTGGGTTTTTCCGCGGGGACGGTGCGTGTCCTGGGGGGCTGCGCCTCGTCCCGCCCGCTCCGCCCGCCGCGGCGGGAGCCCGGAGGGCTGTCGCTGCCTCCCCCGGGTTTGCGCTTTCGCGCTGTTGCAGCCGGGGTGGGGGAAAACTCGCTGCACAGGCACGCGTGTCCCCGGCGCGGCCCAGCCTGCGGGCGCCATCTTCCACCCTCTCGCGGGGCAGAGGGGTGCGGGAGGCGTCGAGAGGCCTCCCCTCCTCCCTCGGGGCTGGCGGCAGAGGGGGCGCGGCGGCCGTGTCCCCCGCGGCCCGTGGGGAGCGGGCGGCTGCCCCCGCCCTCGGGGCCGGGCCCCAGGGCTGCCTCAAGCCGGGCCCCGCGCCCCTCCTGCCCGCAGCCCGAGCGGGAGGAGCCGTTGGCGTGTTTCCCGGTGCCCGCCCCTCACGGGCGGCGCGGGAGCTCATCCCCGCGCTCGGCGAGAAGCCAGCCCGGCTGTCCCCGGGGCTGCGTGGCTGCGGGGGGAGCGGGCACGAAACTGGCCCGTGCCCCGCGGGCATCCCAGTAGATAGTGTTGTGTTTCTGTGCTGATGAGCATCTCGTAGTTGTTCCTGGGTTGTTAATTAACACCTGGCAGTGTATTTCCATCTAGCCGCTGTCTGGTTTGCCTCTCTAGGATGATACAGGGGAAGGAAGGAATACCAGAGACGTCAAAAATTCTAACTGCTCTCTTGACAAGAGAAATAGTGGCAAATCTCTACATTATCATAGGATATTAGTTCGTTTTTCCTTTTAAAACATCTTGAAAAAAGGCTAAACACAAGCAGATCATGAAATATCTAGATCATAGAGTTAAATGTCATAGAAACATCACATACCATTTCATTGGTATATGTTTGTTGTTACACTTTTTGTAGGAAAGAAATGTTGGCCTTTAATGTTTTCCAGACACTGGGTCACATCTCCTGAATTCTGCCTAAACCAGAGCCGCATAAAAATGAATATGCTTGCATCTCTGAAGTTGTATGTGCACAGGATGTGTCTGTAGCTCTTCAAATGGGAAATAGGTGCTTCGGTGCACTAATGTACATATTTGCAGTGGGCAGTTCTGAAAATCAACGGTTTATAAGGTAAGCAGTTTTGAATAAGTTTAAGTGTGCAAACAGTGGAAAAAGCTGTTTTTGTTTAAATGCAGGGAGGAAAAGTGCCAATTTGTTTCCTACTTCAGTTTTAACCCATAGACCTGCTTGGGAAATGTTTTATGCCTGCAAAAGAATTTAGAAGAAACAGATTTGTAAACACAGTTGCAGAGTTTAGTAACATAGATACAATTGTTTGTATTTGCCATATTTATGGCTGGCTGATGTTGTTTTTGTAAAGCCCTATGGAAAATATACCACATTTGTAGAAGAATTCTGAGGATTAGCCCTGGCAAACAGTTTTACTCAGCTCATTACGATGAAGATACTGTTTCCTGGTAGGTCAGGAAAGTATTTGCTTTAACCTCACTAATGTTCATCTGTTTCTCAGTTGCATCTGTTACATTTTCTGTGACATGACTCATCCATCTATAACTAGACCAAATTCCAGGTAAGGATTAAACATTATCCTCTGCTCACAATAGTTAAGTAAGGGTGCTTTCCTAGGATTTTAGAGCACTTTACAACTATTCATTAATTCTGATCAAAGAAAGCTGAAGAAAATAAAATGTAGACCAACTTATTCGCATAGAGTCAGATTATTTTAGATATTAAAGCCTATGCATAATTCCATGCACGTAAGGCACTCCAGCATTTGGTTAGTGTTGTGTCTGCTTACAGGAAAACCATCACACAGTGTACTTTAGTGTTTGTAGGATTAATTTTTTTTCCCCACAGTATTACAGTAAAAATATAATAAGATGGAAGCAATCTAAGAAGTAATAACAGAAATATATGGGCAACAGCTTTTGAGATGTGGCATTGAAATACACACTTTACCTGTTTACTTACAAGTTGCATGAGCTGTGCGGTAGCTCTGGAGTCAGGTGTTGCAAGCAGGCTGGTCCCTGCTGGGACGGAGTCCTTTTTCGCTCTGATTCTGGATGTGTTCCTGTAGCAGCAGTCTACCTATACAACTGTAGATAATATAGTTTCTCATTTTCACATGCATAATCCAGTCTCATGATTCTTTAAACCCTTTAGTCCTTGAGAAAAATTACACAGGTATTCACCATATTCAGGTAATCTACAGCAAAGCACAGTTAGGGGCAGAAAGGCTATTGAAGAAATAGGAACTATCTGTAGGAATTGGAGGCAGAAGGTATAAAGGGGAGGGGAGCCTTTTGGGGTAAATGTCGCTGTTTATTACCCACTCAATATGTTCCCTTAACATTTACAAAAACATTTAAGAAGTTCTCTGCAGCCTTCCCCTTACAGCGTGAAAAATATTTTGTTGTTGTTTGAATAATTTCTGTTGTGTCTGATTCCAGTGCTTATGCTTGTTACCTCTAGCTTCATAGGCAATTATTTATTTGTCCTAAAATAAAGACCATACAAACACACTGAACGGCAGTCTACACTTCAAAAAAGGGTTGGTTGGTTTGTTTTCTGTAAGCATTCAATTCTTTGCCTCCATTTCCCTCACGGATAAACCTTCACTGGAATTTTACTGCAGACTTGCACATTTCTCTTAAATGTTTAGTTTTTACACATGATGCTACTGTGTAGGTTTCCCTTCTGGTCTAACATCCATGCCTTTGAATTCTGCTAGATGAGAAGTCAGTCATTTCCTTTCCAGTGATTTAGAAGAGAGGAAAATGTATGTCTTTGTATACATATTTTACAAGTGAAAATAAACAGGTCCCCTAGGTAAAAACACACAATTCAAGTCTGTGATGTAAACTGTGTTAATGTATTTGAGGGCAAATTCCCTGAATTACAATGAAATAAAAGCTTTTTTTGGTAACTGCTACCTCTATACTCTCAACCTAGTTTTGTTCAAAACCAGAAAAAAAGACTTTCTCGAATATGATTGCATTCCTTATGATCAACAAGCAGATGACATTCTTTCAGGGATATTCCAGAAATACAAAGTCTGTAATAGAGGTTCTCCCTAATCTTATTATTGCAAACCTCCCGTCTCTTAATAGCCCTTGCATTTTGCTATTACACAGAGTATTTTCTGCATTTAGGACTGACCTGCACCAAGATCAAAATCTTACTGTTAGAAATGTAAATTTTGCAGAGCTGAGGTTATAAAAGCTTCAGAAAGCAGAAGCGTTGTTGAATTTCATCTATCAGGAATCTGGCTATATTTCAGAAAGCTGTATTTCAAAAAAAGTGGAATTCAAAGAGTAAAAGTATTATCAATACCTTTGTCCATTTGTTTGAAAAAGCTTCCACATGTTAAGCACAGAATTTGAGTGCTTCTTAATCTGATTTGATAATTTGAATAATATAGACTTGTCTATAAATAGATGATTTGTCAGATGTAACCTGAATAGGTGAAGAGAAAGGAGAGGAAACATTGCTTAGTGTTGACCGCTATTTCAGGATTGTACTTCTGATTCAACCATGGACTCACTATAGCCTTGGAAAGTTACGGAACTTTTGTTCTAGAAAATACTAAGTAAAGAAAGGAGCCATTCTGTTCTAATAGCAAACATCCATTTTATTGTAACACTGCCTGGAGTTCATTTACAGGAAAAATCCAGTGCCTTTGTTCTTTCTCTCTATGCAGCTCATAAGTCTTGCAGCTAAGTATTTCCAGTTTCTAGTTCTGGATATTCCAGTACTGCTTCTCTTACTCGCAGAATATAAAAATATTAAAGTAATCCAGATATCTAGAGTTACTCATACTGGTTTCTGAAAAGAAATCAGCTCAATTACATGGGCACAATAAAGGGAATGTTTCTCAAATCAAGGAAGACCCAATATAGCCAGCTGTTTGCTCCCCACATAGCAGAATGAATCAGGCTAACACAGAAATCTTACAGTGTCTGAGAAAACCAATATATTGATGATCACTTTTATTAGAAACCCAAGCTGTCACTCACATAGGTGTTATGTGCCACACTTCTCTCCAGCTACAGCTGTTCCCATTTCCTCTACAGTTTTAATTGAGGGATTGGTACTTCATGGCTGATGAACTGGTTTAATCTGGGCAGAATCTGCATTAGTTTTGCCCTGAGATTTAATTCCTTAATTGACGTATTTTCATTTCATGCCATTATCGGGAAGTTAAAGTTTTTAATCAGAAACTTTTAGCTAGCACTTCTAGAATTAGCTGCACAGGTAAAGATGTGCCCATTGTTGCAAGGTTCATTTTTTTGTATGTTATTCTGGTTAGTAGGCCAGGTTATTAACAGTCGCACATCAGAGGCTTCTCTTTCATAGCTACAAAATACTTATTGATGATAAATTTATTTTTAGCGAAACTCTTACCCAGCCTGTGCTTATCCCTCGTGCTGTCAGGAATTTGTGCTTCAAGTCAAACCAGCTCAAGTTCTCCGATACCAATGTTTCATTTCACAAGATGCTACTTTGATCTGGGAGGCGTACCACTACAGCAGCGGTGTTACTTTCTTTCACATTCTATAGAAACATCAGAATATGGTATTGGAAGCTTTCTTATAGGTATTTGAGTTTGAAGATATCAAGTGTGTCCCTGAAGAATGTTTGGTCTGGGTTGGCTTTAGGTGTGTCACATTACCCCAAAGTGTTCAGATTTCTGGAACTGTTCCTTTGCAGTTCTTTTATGGGATTTAACTGTTTTTATCAATCTGTGTTTGAGTGTTCTCTGATGTCTAGTGATCCAATTAAAATTGGTATAGCCATTGTTGTGAATTTCACTGGGGCTTGGCTTCTTCAGTAATTGTGCTCAACATATTGCAAACTGTGAGTTTTCTGGTATCTACAGAATGTGCCGGGGATTTGTAGACTGCCACTGATCAATATTGGGGTTTGTTGACATGTGTATGCAAAATGTTAGGTAAGGGGAGGCTGCGTAGCTAAAAATGGGCAAAAACGAAGTGGATAAATGGATTGAAAGGAAAATGCTATGTATTGTGTGTGTGTATGTGCACATATGAAATCTGGTTCAAAAGAGACTTGTTAGAACTGAACAAGTCTGGGCGAGAATTAATGGCCCACACCTGGGAATAAGAGGTGAATTCTCAAGTATCCAGGTTTAGTAACTGCCACACCTGTCCTATATTCCCAAAAGCATAAACGAGGTCTGCAAGGATTTAGATAGCTTAGCTCCTGAATGCACAGCGCCATGGCTCTTTTCCAAGGCATCATCAGTCACCACATGAAAATCCCCACCCATAATTACTAGGGCATTATTTGTCACAGAGTATACTCTAGTGAAGAACTTACCTTATTCATATGATATCAAGAAGAGTAAATAGTTTTAGGGATGAATTTTATCCAGACTTCAAAATGGTTCTTCAGAACAGAAGCCTAAAATAAATACCCTTCCAGAAAAGCAATTAAATTGGAGAGGCATGTCACAGAATGTTAGGGATTGGAAGGGACCTTGAAAGATCATATATCTTTCTTCTTCAGTCACATGGCGTTGGGAGAATAAGGACACAAACTTTGTTCTTATCAATGGCTTTATTATTCCCTGCAACCTATATGACCTCTGAAATACCATAACAAGCTAAATAAACAGCCACTTGAAAAGAAAAAAGAAATGGAGAGTTTGTCAGCTGGCAGGGGATAGTCCACCTGACTGTTTACTCTGCCTCACTTCTGTTCGTGGAAGTGAATATAAAATGGGTTATTTATTCCCGGATCATACAAAATATGTGGGAGGATAATTTGAGAAAGTGTACAGGTGATTACAGCATGTCTGCTATTGACCTCCTGCTACTAACATCTAGGAGAATTTTGTACTACATGATCAGTGACAGTGGTACTTTCATCGGGCAAGTAAAGTCCATCTCTTGTTCCCAACAGAAAAGAAGTACTTACCTCAACGGTGCCATCCTCCTTCCAGAAGGGTGATTCTCTGTATTTGGTGAGTTAACTCGTTTTTCTTTTTCTGCCTTCTGAAATAGAAGCAAATTCCAAAGAAACAGAGGGGCACAGCCCTCTGCTCTTTGGCTCTGCATGCCTTCTAACATACTGCAGACTCCCAGAAGAGTGAAGCAATTAAACTTACACTTGCAGGCACCTGAATATCTCTGTCATAGTGAATTTGCCAGACACAATCTAGTGTTAGGTTTCTATTGAATATAAACACTGCAGCCAACTGTGTAGAAAAAGCCACTTTGGTAGCATGTCTCAGGGACAACATCGTCACTGGAGAAGAGCTCATCTGATTTTCTGTCTTAGCAGTAACTAGATGAGATTTCCCTCTGATAGTCAGGAGAAGCTTTATGCTCCCCCCATCGCTAGCATGTCCTTTGAGGTCACGTTTCTGCACCTCACTGGCCTTAAAAAACAAATCGGCACATCTCTGTACAGAGGAAACTCTCCTCATTCTGAGTTGTTTAGCTATCATGTGGGGTTTTCCTGCATCAGGAATTATTTATTTAGTCAGAAGTTCTTACACAATTAAGACACCAACTGAAATTATCAGGAATTTAGCCCAAGAATTCAGAATCAGCAACATGAAAACGAAGTTGATTTTGGTGACTTAGAGGGGAACAGCCTGTCTGCGAAAATATGGGACAAAAAAAGAGTAACATGCAAAGGAAAAGTTGATGGGAACACAGAACACTTCAAAACATATTGAACCTGCTCTCAGAGACTCCCAGTGCTGCATGTGCCCTGGCCATTGATATAATGCCAGCAGCCACTTGACAGAGACTGAGACTTACTCTACAAAGCGCAGTGGCTTCCCTGAAGATTGTTTCTCTGTGTACCCAATATTTGCTGAACATACGCATTCCAAAGAGGACTTTACCAAGGTGTACACAATTGTGGAAACCTTCAAAGCGCAAATAAATGTGGTAAAAGTCACAATCGTTTGTCAAGGTTTTTGAGGCCCTCCTCCAGGGAGTACGGGTGTTGCTTTGAAGTCGCCCACAGTCCTGATGGAAAAGTGGTTTAGCAGTTGGAGAAAAGGACTTTGTTACCAGGAAATTAAATTCTTCGAAATACGTTGTTTATGTGTACCTTCACCTCATGTCCTCTTTTCCCTCCTGTGTTTCCTCTTGGACATTAAGGGACTCAGCAGGTTGGATAAAACCGAGGAATGTAGCACACAGGCTGGTCTTTTCCTTCCTATGAATAAAATGAAGACAAGAGGGGTGCACACAGCTGTATTTGTACTCGCAGCAGAAATACACACCAAGGTAGCCAGTGCCAGAGAACTGCAGCCATGAGACACTACCTTACTGCTAGCCAGCTAATGTGAGATGTTGTGCTACGCTGGTGCCATAAATAACTGGAGAGCCTTGGGCACAAATGCCAGTGCCTTAAGCACAAAAACATATAACAAAATATTTCATGTGAACGCTGTCTTAATGTAGGGACATTTATTCAGCACTAGTGTATGGCATTAAGAGAGAACACTACAGCATATTCTGAAACAGTCTCTCTGGCTTTGGCTTTCATCCTGTGAAGGCACACTACCTTGTGGCCGTAAGCTTAGTGAGAATTCACGGAGAGCCCTCAGATACTTCATGCTACAGTAGCATCGGTAGCTGAGCTATGGGAAAACTGAAGAGCATGCATGCTTTTAGTTTCTTTCTGAGTGTTTTAAAATAGATTTCTGGAGCAATTTTCAGTAGGCTTAAAAATTTCATGTATCACATGTTCCGATGCTCTACCATCAGACAGATTATTTTTAGCCCTGAACCAAAACATGTAGATCCAAGGACTTCAAGGTATTTCAGTGCTGCAAGGGAGATTTGACTGAATAGCTCTGAGCCCACTGAAACAAACAGGCAAGGGGCACTGGAGCAAAGTCTGGCTTCCTGAGGGTTGAGTTTGTAGTTGTGTCAGGAGATCTGAGCTCTATCTGAAGCATTTCCCACATTTTGAATGTTTAGCTTTTTTTCCATAATAGGTACACAGGTATTTAGGGTTTGATTGTCTTCCATAAGACACAGGCACCCATTTTTGCATATCCAATGGTATCAGCAGCTCAGCTCGCACAGCTCTCTACAAGGAGCAGCTATAGTTAGGAGACCCACAGTGTCTTGCACTTCCATAAAAAAGAAGGAAATGGGAGCCTCAAACTTTTATCAATGACTTGCTGAGCTGGGTAAGTGATGTTTATTTTAGTTTATTAATGAAGGAGCAAAGTAAGTCCTGTGTGGCTTAGACCCTACCATGGATGCAAATGATCTCTTGATGATGTACATGTAAATGATCCATAAGCCCTGCACTTAGTTATATTAATACTTCCATCTACGAGGCCTTTCTAAAAGGCCTCAGAACGTTCATGCTAGTGTGGAATAACCCCTTTTTAACGGAAAATACTGACTGACTTTTCCAGCCTAAATAATTGGCTGTGTTGGCTGTGGTAGCTGTCAGCAACTGTTTCTCTGATAGGGAGCAACACGGTTTTGTGCTGAGTTACACTTTTCTGTCCCTCTCTTTTGGCAGCTGTGTGTCAGACTGCAGACAACCAGCATGGATTTATCCCCAGCATGCTATGGGTTCTGTGGCATGGAGGTTTTAAAATCATTCTCTTTCTTTTAAAACCATACTTTTTAGTAAATAAAATCCAGTACTGTAGAACCCAACGCTTAAACATGTTGCATGAATTCTTTTTAGAACTGTGCAACTCATGTCATTAAAGATCTGGATATTTTTGCCTGCTTTTAAAGAATGTAGGAGTTATTTTCTGAAACAAAATTTTACTTTGCCGTGTTAAATTTCACATCGTGTTATATTTATTTCCTAAATGTGCGCAGTTCTTACTGCTCATATTCCCCATTAATAGAATGTTGGGATTTGCTAAGGAATGGAGGATTTATGCTCATATTAATGTATTCAGATGATTTGCATAAACACACCATCTGGTTTAATTGTTTAGGCCTGAAAGAATCATTCAGAGTTAATAATTTAGGCTCCAAAAACATATTCACATTTCCTATCTTTATTTACAGCAGTAGAAGGGAAAAAATTAGGCCCTTTTGTGGTGTGGGAACCCAATTCATAGTTGGCTCTTTTTTTTTTTTTAAACTTAGAAACACAAGTAGTTTGCAAGGACTTTTTGTTTGGAATTAGAAACCTCTCAGCCCTAGGCTTTTGTTGAATGATACTTAGCTCCACTATTAACTATATGGCCATGTAAGTCACAAAACGTTGTTGGTACCTCCCAGCTGAAGCACAGTGCCTTTTCAGCATTGCTTTATGAGGATTTAGGTACCAAAATGTGTTGCAAACAGCCTAACACTGTCATTGCCTTTTTCCTTTCTGAAATACTATTGCAAACAAAATATCATCTTTATGCTTCCATAAAATGAATGGAAAATATTATTACTTCCTTCAAAAGAAGTCTTCTGATTTTATTCATATGAATTCTGATAGTATTTATTTAAAGCACTCTGCAGCTCAGCTGTCAGCTGCCTTTAAAATCCAAGCAGGAGTGTTTTGTTCCAAGCATCATAACTTGAGGTAGCGAGTCCCATTTCCTCTAAAACTTTGAACTGTCCTTGTAACCTCCCAACTTATTTTTCAGATTCTTATGGGACTACGATCCTTTCAGGAAAAACTTACTGAGCGTTAGACTCACCTGGTTTGTGATTAACTCTTATTGCACCTAAGATAAAGTTATGTTTTATGTAAAGCATAAGATCCCAGTTTGAACAGAAATTTAAATGCAAAGGTCTTGTGGAACTCATGCAGTGGTAATGTCTCGTTATTTTTATGAACAGAACGGGCATGCTGAATGTTACTGTGTGCAACCTCTCTTTCTGTAAAGGCTTGGAAGGCAGAATAGGTGTTACCTCAGCAGGCAGGAGTGCTGGGTTCTTTCGCTGGATGTTTGCAAATGACCTTTGGAATTCCTGCAGGGAATGAAGGGCCATTCCTCAAGTCACCCGCCCGTGGTGCTGCCCCATCAGCCTGCTGCCTGGTCAGTCTTGAGGTGAAATCACTCTGGGGCAGGGTCAACGTGCTGCAGATGGGAACTTCAGCACTGTATGCCAGCTCCTCTTAAGTCTCATGTTTGTGCAGTGGTTATTCTTAGGAGAGTAAGAAAATTTCTGATGTCTGAAGTATTGCTATAATTAGCTTGAAACTGATAATAAAACTGCAATCACTTTCAAGGTGAGACTGCCTCTGACTTGCTTCCTTCCTCTGTGTGTCTGTTGTTCCCCGATGCTGGTGATTGCTTTGATCATGGTTTGGTTTCATTGGTGATGTCACTGACTGACTCCAAGAACTTTGTGGACCTTCCCTGTGACTCCCTTCCTTCTCGCTGCCTTTGACATTTTTCACTTAGTAGGCCAACCTCTGCTTAGATTACTCATGCCAGTAATCCCTGGGCTGGCAATGGGATAATTAGAGAAAGCTGAGTTTAGCTCAACAGGAAGGTAAAATTTTCAGATACAAAACAGCATCCACACTGAGCAGTAAAAGTACTTTCTATAAGTATAGAGTCAACAGTTATAAAACCTGACATTTTAAAATATGAGAGTCAAATGTGGCCCCAAACCTTTCTGCCACTGAAGTCAAATGCTTTATGACATCAATAAAAGAAGGGTTGCAGCAAAGGTGTATTGCCTTCATATTTCCAGGTCTTAATCCTTAATTCCATAGATTCTTTGAGCACTGAATACTTGCAGCTGGGAATCAAAAACTATGAGCTACTGGAGGCTATTCCATTATCTGTCCTGTGAATCACACAAGAACTTCAATGTAAGAGAAGTACAAAAAGCCCACCAGACCCTTGAGTTCTGTGAGACACCTTGTGCAGGTCTCATCCGGCTGAAGTCTGCCATGGATGCAGCAATGTATTCACTTGTGGAATGACAGCATGAGGCTTTCACATCCATACTATACTACAGAATGTAACTTCTTACCATATTCTTACTCTTTAGTTTAATTTTGATCCTTGTAACAAATTTGTAAGGTAGACAGAAGATTGGAAATTCAATTCAGGTGTGAAAGAAGGGTAGAAGACTAGAGAATGCATGATCTGTGGATAGGCCAAATATTGAGCAACTGAATAACTGATTGTACATGATTACAGGTGCCAAGTTGGAAACAGATTGGTTTATGAGCCCCATTTGAATGGAGGTGAGCAGTAATCAGGCAAATGGAAATGAAAAGATGCTCCCAGTAAGCCAGCTGGGTAATTGCAAAGGACTGAGCTCTCAGGAGAGGAGCCAGAAGTCAGCAGCACACAAGGACAGCAAAGGTTGAGGACGTGGTCATAGAGACCCTGAAGACAAGAGGAATGATACAAAACGGGAAGAGGAAGATAGCATGGATTTGAGGTGGTTAACCTTGAAGTTCTGAACAGTGTTTCTCCAAAGGAAAAAAGCTGTAATTATAAGTGATTAAATCATCTATCATGGGACCAAACCACACATCAAAAATGGCAATCAGTTACCAGCTGCCATTCTCAGCTGAAGGGAAGGTCCTAGTTGACTTGTCATACCATGCTGCATACTGATCTTCCCACCTCCAAGACTCTGGCACATAAAGCCTTTTCCTTTGAAAACTTGTGTGTTGTGTGCAGCTTTTATGTGCAGTATCATGTTTCCCCTCCCTGGGGCAGTAAACACGTGAGAGGGGAGAACTTTGTGTTTCATGACACAACAACAAGTAAGATGGTAGATTGCCAGCTCTTTATTCACGTAGGAAACTACTGCTGCTCTATCCCTGCCTACAATCCTGATGCCCTCAGGGCACAGCACTGTGCCCAGCTGAGGATAATGTCCCCTTGTCACTCCTAGGACAGCTGTACTGTCCTTTCTGCTCCATGGTGCCCATCCCTGCCCTACCCAAATCTATCTCTTCCCCAACACCCCTTCTGCAGGTGGGAGAGAGGAGAGGCTGGGCCATGCTGGCATTCACCCCAAGAAGTTTTCTGTGCAGACGAGACATTCTAGAGCTTTGTCAGCAGCAATGAGATATTCTAGTTTAACGAGGTAGTAAAATAAATGTGTAATAGCACTCTGATTCTTAATGGGGCTGCCACATGCCATGTTCCATAGGTATTTCCGAACCGTCGGATCAGAAAGCAGAGCGCTGTACTGCCCAGGCAGCCTATCAAGCCAGCCTGGATCCTGTAGCCAGGTGACCTATTTTGCAGCCCATGGGAGTCAAAGGCCTGAGAAAAACCACAGGAGTCCAGGTGAAATGAAGAGACTTCAGTGTTCCAGGGCAATTAAAAACTCTTAACGGGCACAAAATTCACTTCTGGAAAGCAGATACTCACATTCCTCCACAATTATGTTTTTCTGTTCAGTTTCTTTCCCTACTAGTGAAAACCAGCACAGCTGACTTTGTATAGAGTTTTGGTGCTGTTTGTCATTGCAGAGCACTTCTCCCGTCCTCCCAGAGCTCCTAGCCAGCGAGATCTGCTTTGAGATGGAAGAATAGCACCCTCAAGAGTTCACAGCCACGCTGCTTCGAGGATCCATGCTCTGCAACACACATCCTTCCTCTTTCAGTTAACTCAACTCCCCAGCACATGTAACTGAAGCAACGAGAACAAAAGGTTTCTCTTGACATTAGATTTGAAATATTTGGTAAAAGTCACTGTTGATATGAATGCAGAAGAAAAGCATTTGTGCTCGTATGAGGAATGATCAGCTAAACATTAAATTCACCTTCAAAGAAGGACAGTAAAAAGACAAAGGCTCGTCTTATTTGTCCAAGTCTGGGAACCTCATTTAATACCATATTAAAACAATTTGAACATGAATTTATGTTTTTGTGTAAAAAGAGATTATTTATAAGTTCTTAACTTAGATAAAAGGGTTCTGTGTAAAAAAAAATACTGAGCAAACCAGTCCTTAAATTGTGGGGACTTGTTCGTTAATTACAGTAATTAGGAATGGAATCTGATCCTAAACTTTCTGATTTACTTTGAATTTCTTTTAATATGTGGTTAGGCCTTAATTTCGGAATGATTATAAAATGCGAGAGTGTTTTAAGACTTCAGAGGCGTAGGTATTGTTATTAAATGACAAAGTTATACGCTTGTGCTGTTTGATGCAGCACTGACCTTTTATTTTCAACGTGTATGGCCTATTCCTGTTTTTGCCAACTTCAGAGTTAGATAAATAAATCTCTTTGAAAGCTCCGAGTGTAAACTGCTCACCAGCTACTGTTTCAGATTATATTTCTCCCAGCATGGAAAAAGTCCAGCACTGGCTTTGTCCCTTTTCTGGGAATGGATTCCCTTGAGTAGAACAAGCAGAATTTGGACAGTGAGATGCAGTCAGGGACATTTCACTCGGAAACATCTGAAGCATCCAAAACTTGCTTTTGTCACAGACTTGAGGCATTCCCTCTGCATCAGGACTTTGTTGGGAGTTCTTACCAGTGTTTTGGTTGTCTAGACAGTGCTACACCTCCCCGTGGACCATGGAAACACCCCTTTGAGGCACCACTGCTGCATTGAAGCCAACATATATAATTTTAGAAAACGTTGTATAGAAAATAATTGAGGATTGATTTTTTTCTGCTGATAGTGAAAGGTAAAAACTGTCTTCTGTAGTCTGCAAATTAATGTCTCCCTGCTGTAATTACAGAATCCATTCTCCCAAGAGGATACTAGAGTGCGAAAGCCAACTCTCTGCTGTCCTTGCTTTTGCTCATGAAACAGAGGTTCACATGTGCACTGTGTGATACAAAACCATGGGTTCCTGGTACACTGTACTGTTCCCTAAGACTTTCAATTATTTTTAATTGCAAGGAATCTGTCAAATCCTTTCTGAGCAAGGAATTTACTGTCACAAGTTTTTAGTTTACTAGAACATCCAGGACTAAAAATTATAGCGATATTTTTTCTCCAGCCATCACTGTTTGGATCATTCTCTCTGCAGATTTTCTTGTAGCAATTTTCAGGCCAGCACCTGCTCCAATGGCCTCGACTCATCCTCTCTCTATGCCACTTTCAAAGGGGCCTTCTGGACCAGCAGAGCTAAATACTGGTTGGGGCTTCCTAAAATGCACCTTGGGAGGTGTGGAGGGGGGGACAGATACATCTGCTCTGCAGACTGCGAGGGATCGCAGGAGGAGGAAATCATGTGCATCCTCACCGCCCCGAGCTGAAGGGAGCTCCTAGGAAGGCTGTGGCTTCGCACAGGAGCTGCTGCAGGAACATACCCGGCTGCCCCGGGAGAGGAGTCGCAGCGGCTGAGACAGGCGGCTCCTCTCTCCGGTCCCGCCGTGCGGGAACATCGATTGCTTTCTCCGAAGCCGACGGAAAACGGAGGCTGGGAAGGGAAGCGGGGTCTGCGGGGAGGCTGCGCCGCGGGGCCGGGCACCCGCCGGGGTTACCTGGCTGCTGCCGGGTTATCTCGGGTAAACGTCCGGACTCGGCCCGCGTCCGACACTGGTCAACATTGTTGTGTGTTCATTTGGGGAAATCTATAATTAAATTTACCTGTTTGATTCGTGCGGGAATGAAGGGGGAGACCCGCGCGCTTATCCCACCCTTCCTGCGTACGGCGAAAGCCGCCGGCGCCGGGAGTGCCCCGCACCGCGCTGCCGCCGCGGGGCTCGGGCAGATGGCCGGGCTCGGGCCGTCCCGTCCCAGGAGGGAGCTCCGCCGGGCTTGACAGACCGACAATAAGCGCAGAAGAGAGCAGGGCGGTCCCCGGCCGATCACCACCGAGCAGAGCGGGACCGGGGATCCGCCGCTGCCCCCCAAGGTCTCCGCCCCTGCCCGCCGGGCGCCGTCCGCGGACGGGTCCTAGCGCCGCTCGGGGCCGGGCTCCGCGGGTGAAGCAGCGCCGTGGGTCCCGCAGGCAAACACGGCAGGGCGAATATTCCCGACTGGCCAAATATTTGCAAGTACGCGCGGGTGATGGTGAACTTTGAGACTTTCTCTGTAGCGCGGCCGGCGAGTCGCTGAGTCGGAGCGCTCGGCGCAGGGTGGGAGCAGGCGGTGGAAATGTACCAGCCGCCTTTGGCCGCCCTGCCACGCTGAGCGGCCCCGGGCAGGGAGGGCGCGAAGTCCCCGCGCTGTTTCCTCGGGCCTCTTACCAGCGCGGAGCCTCCTCGGCGGCCGAAGCCCAGCGCCCTGTGCCCGCTGAGTTCGGGGCGCCGGCGGGGAGCCGGGGCGTGCGGGCCACTCTCCCCACGGCGGCTCCCGCGGGAGGGCGGGCGGCTCTGCCCTGCCAGGGCGCTAAGACCCGGCTGCGCGGTGGTCAAAGGTTCCCAGCAGGACACTAGAGGGCGATCCCAGGCCCTTCTGCGGGGGTGTGTATATATACGGCACGCAGGACCGAGGCAGCCCACTAGCAACAGGGCAGGCAGGCAGCGAGCGGAGCTCGGGCGGACTGGGGCGGGGGACAGGCTCCGGGCGCGCCGAGCCGTGCCGCACCGTGCCGCGGTGCCGTTCGCTGCCGCGGGCCGGGGTTCCGCGGGGTGCCGCGGGCTTGGTAGAGTCGCCGCCGCTGCCCCGTCCGAAACCTGGATTGCAGGAGCCCTTCACCATGCCCGGCACACTGTAGGTGCTTCATGGAGCAAGCCAACTTCTACGAGGTCGATTCCCGGCCCCCGATGAGCAGCGGCCAGCACCACCAGCTCCAGACTCCCCTGCCCGGCAGCGCCTACAGCTACAGAGAGGCTCCCTCGGCGGCGGCACCTGCTACTGGCGGCGCGGAGCTCGGCGACATCTGCGAGAACGAGAACTCCATCGACATCAGCGCCTACATCGACCCCGCCGCCTTCAACGACGAGTTCCTGGCCGACCTCTTCCAGCACAGCAAGCAGCAAGAGAAAGCCAAGGCCATCCTGGCCGGGGATTTCGACTTCCACAGCATGCATGGGGCCGGCGCCGCCGCTTCGGCGCCGGGGCACCAGCAGCAGCACCACCAGCAGCCGCTCTTCGGCTGCGCGGCCGGCTACATGGACGGCAAGCTCGACCCCCTGTACGAGCGCATCGCCGCGCCCGGCTTGCGGCCGCTGGTGATTAAGCAGGAGCCCCGCGAGGAGGAGGAGGTCAAGTCGGCGGCCCTGTCGGCCCTCTACCCCCACCATGCTCTGCAGCAGCACCCGTCCCACCTGCAGTACCAGATCGCCCACTGCGCCCAGACCACCATGCACCTCCAGCCCGGGCACCCCACGCCGCCCCCCACGCCCGTGCCCAGCCCGCACCACCCGCACCATCCGCACCCTCCCGGCGGCCTGCCCGCCGCCGGCGCCCTCAAAATGATGTCCGCGGACCACCGGAGCAAATCGAAAAAGACAGTGGACAAGAACAGCAACGAGTACCGTGTGCGCCGGGAGCGCAACAACATCGCGGTGCGCAAGAGCCGCGACAAGGCCAAGCAGCGCAACGTGGAGACGCAGCAGAAGGTGCTGGAGCTCACCACCGACAACGAGCGGCTGCGCAAGCGGGTGGAGCAGCTCACCCGGGAGCTGGAGACTCTGCGGGGCATCTTCAGGCAGCTGCCCGAGAGCTCGCTGGTGAAGGCCATGGGCAGCTGCGCTTAGCGCCGCGCCGGGACTGGCGGGGCCGCCGCGCCCGCGGCTGCGCTTGCCCTCGCTCACTTCCAGATACTATACGTACCGGAGCGCAGCGATCTCAGATTGTTTCGGGGGAGGGAGGGAGTTGGACTTTTGTTTTGCTTTTGTTTTGTTTTGTTTGTTTTTAACAACAACCAATACGAGAAGCCAGGCAGCTGTAGTATTAAAAGGTTTGTGCCTTAAGGATGACACACAAATAAGCTGAAAACATGGTGGGTTTTATAAGGAGAAAGGTGGGGGGAAGGAAGAAATTTGAAAGCCCACGTGTCTACACAGGGTAAATAACAATAATAATAATAATAATAGTAATAAAGCACAGATCGCAATCCAGATGTGCCTTAAAAGCTGGCTGCAGGAGCTCTGGGGCTTTCTGTTCTCTTCAGCCTGGTTGGGTGTGAGGAAAAAGGGTGAGAGATGTGCAGGCTTGAGGGACGGAGCATTCAGGAGTGCTGGCCGGGCCCCCTCAGCAGACCTGCGGTGCAGCAGGCACAGGCAGCTGTGGGGAGGCCAGCGAGAAGAGGGCTGAGGCTGAGAGGCGCGCAGTGCCGGGCACCCATTTGGAGCACTGAGGTGCGGGGCAGCTGCCGGACTGCTGCCAGGAGCCCTGTCTTGTTAGGGTGCAGGGCAGGGGCCGCCGCTGCTGCAGGACTGATGGACAGCCTGGGACTGACGGAGAAGCAGCTTGTGAGGGAGCGTGGTGAGCTCCCTCCACCAAAAGGAAGAGCAGCAGTGTCTTGTACTGTATGTCACGACGTGACGAAGCACAAATGAATAAATACCTATCGATGCGGGTATTTACTATGAACTTTCAGTGTATTTTGCTTTATTCCAGGACATTTAGCTCCTTTCAAAGTCTCTGTCTGTCCAAGCTGTGCCTCATGTAATGTGAAAGCCTTTCCGTGTATACTAGCTACACTTTATTTTTATTGCATTACTTTAAGTAACTAACTCTTTGCCATCACATGACTTTCTTATCTGGTGACAGAGACTATGCCCTTGTGCTGCAATGTTATTTTATTATTTGTATGGGTGGGTGAGTGTGAGTCTGTGTTGCCTTCTTCACATTGTTCTGGGTTGGCCGCTGCCTCCTGACCCCAAGGCAGGGGGGCCTGTGAGGGAGTGTGGGCCTCGGGGCTGCAGGACATCTGCTGGGGGATGAGGAGGCTCTTCTCCAGCGCTTCAGCACCTTTGGACTCTGGAGCTTCTCCCAGTGTGAATGAAAAATAAGCAAACAAACAGCCCCCCGTCCAGAGAGCGCTGGTAGCCATGCAAAGCGTTTCTTCCTCATGTCATAGCCGCACAAGAATTTGTCCAGTTGAAATAGTCATGATGGGAGAGGAGAACAAGGTGGAGAAATGAAGCTTTTGAAAGTGTGACAGCAGGAACGCAGTGCTGGGGGTGTGTGTATGTATGTGCCACGTGTGTATGTGGTGTGTATGGGTATGTATACATGTATGTATATGCACACACATTGGTGGTGTGGTGTTGTGTTGTTTTTTTTTTTTTTTTTTAATTTGGGGGGGGAACTGCATATAAAGGTTGTCAAAAGTCCTGGTTATGTTCATAAATAAACAGCATATATTCTACCATAACCATCTGCCTCTCTGTGTGTTCCCAGTTCTTTTTCTGTAGCAGCAGAGCGAAACCTCTTCCTCAGACCGCACATCCTGCTCGGCGCTGGCACCTGCTTCCCCAGCCAGGATCGGTGACCAAAGCGCCTCCGTGGAGCGCAACTCCCTCGCATTCGCCCCAGGGAAATAAATACATGGTTGCCTTTAAGAGAAGGGCAATTTCCTAAGTACTGGTGTCAGGTGTGTGCCTGTGAGTCAGCCTTGGCTTCCCCCTCCCACCTGCGCCGCGGCTGGGCCGCGGGTCGTGCAGCCCGCGACGGGCCCGCTGCCTCCCCTGAGCGGGCTTAAGGCAGCCGGGAGCGGCGAGGAAGGCGTCAGGGCGACGAGGACACGCAGCTCACCCGCCGGCTGCCCCAGCCACGGGCCCGGTCCGGCCGGGCCGCCCGCCTCGGGCACGCCGTGGAGCCTCTGCGGGGCGCAGCGGACGAGCTGTCACCCGGGCACGGGGCTTGCGAAAGGAGGCGGCGGGCAGGGCCGGCCCCGCTCGCCCGGCAGCGGCGTCGCTGCCCGTCCCGTCCGAGCGAGACGTGGCCGGGGCCCGTCGCCTCTCCCGGGGAGTTTCGCCCCGGCCGGGTCGAGCCCAGAAGACGCCGTCCCGGGGCTCTCCGGTGCCGGCGGTACGTGGGGCACCGGCGGCGGCTCCGGGCGCTGGGTCCCGCCGGGGGCTCCTGCCCCGCCCGGGGCCGGCGGGGCGCGGAGGGGAGTCGGCGCGAGGCCCGGCGGCGATAGGGCCCCGCGCGGTGGGGCGGGGGGCGGCGGGGCCCTGGGGGCGCAGCACCCGGGTGGCGTGCGGGGAGCTCAGCCGAGCCCCGACAGCCGCCCCAGCCTGCCGGCCGTCGGGCTGGGCTGCGCCTCTAGCATGCGACAGAAAGGTGCTGCCCTGGGTCCCGTCCCCTTGGGCAGCACCTGAGTGTGCTGTGTCTTGGTGAGGGTGATGCCTGCAGGAGAGCCGAGCTCCCCATCACTTGTTGCCCCCATGCTGTGTCCAGCGTGACACGTCCACGGCAGAAATTCAGTACCCCAAAGACAGAGATTTGGACCCACAGGTACCTGCTGTGGTGACGCCCAGGCCACGCAGCAGCACGTGTCCTCAACGCGGCTCCCAGAGCGCCTTGGCCTGGTGCAGGCACAGCCGGGCGAGTCCTGCTCGGCCCCTGCGCCGCACAGGCGATGGGGCAGCTCCGAGGGTGCTGAGAGGCTTCGCCTCCTCTCGGGGGTTCATGGCGGTTTGTGAAGCAAAGCAAAGGTGAGGCTGCTACTCCAAAGTCCACCATGACTGTTGGTCTGCAAGCACTCGCTGCTTGGGATGAGTGAAAGGTGAGTGCGGATCAGGACTGAGGATTTTATTTTTCAGTTAGATGTAAATCAGGGGATTCAGAGCTGGTAATTTTCCAAGGGAAGAGTTAAATTCTAGTGGTGTCGGGCAAAAATAATGACTTTTCCTTGTGCTTCCTTCCTCCCCCGGCCCTGCAGAGCTGTACTCCCGTCGAGTATGATGTGCCTTACTGAGTAATGCTGTCCAACGTGTAAAGTGGGGAAATGCTGTTATCATTTGAGCAAAGATTATTGCAGGGTATATGTGGGAGGGACTGTAATCTAGTGGTTAGAGCATGGGAATACAGTCCTGGTCGTTTGAGTTATGTTCTGAACTGTGACTCACTGTGTGTGTGTGTGGTTTCAGCAAATCATTTATGGCCTCAGACAAAGCAGATTTTTCCATTAATTTAAATGAATTGTAGATTAGACAGGTCTTCAGTGGCAGAAGAATCAACCATTCTATGATTCAAAATTAAGATCACATATCTACCACATAGGTGTTTCAATAGTTATATAAACAGAGCATGCCCTGAAATATTATGAAGGGTAAATTATTGATAGCAAAAAAGTGTCTAGAGACACTTGCCTTAAACACAGTGCCAAAGCGAGTAGCATTCCCTAATCCTAACCCTAACTGTAGGCTGAGCCTTCGACAAGGCCCCCAGCCGTGGCCTAGATGAAAAAGTTCTCACAGCATGGCGCTCTTTGCTGCCTCTTGGCGCTCTTTGCTGCCTGCGCTTTGCTTTGGCTGCCCCCTCTCAGCCCTCCTCGGCTGCAGCTCTGCATTTTATCTTCCTCTCAACCTGAACCCTTTCCTGGCACACAGCTGACCCTTTGACGAGTCCCTAAGTCATTGCCCAGATGAAGAAGCTCTTGCAGCAGCATGTTCAGGGATATTTTGCCTGAACACCAGGGTCAAAGCGAGCAGTACTGCAGTGCTCGGGTCTCACAGGTGACTCCATGCCTTGCCCGTTTCAGCAGCACTTAGGCATGCGTTATAAATGTTGGGTGCTGGAAACGATTCTTACGCACTGTCTACTCCAAATATCACAGGACAGCTGGAGCTGGAAGGGACCTCTGGGGATCATCTAGTCCAGGATGCTTGTGTGGAAACAGCGGGCAGTCCACACTGCTGCAGAAGAGGATGGCGGGGAGGCTGCGCTGCTGCAGCG
The DNA here is from genome assembly GCF_964273445.1 of Streptopelia decaocto. NCBI lineage: Eukaryota > Metazoa > Chordata > Aves > Columbiformes > Columbidae > Streptopelia > Streptopelia decaocto. The sequence goes on along the minus strand of NC_138666.1, from coordinate 15,740,556 downwards.
TGCTGTGCATGCAGCAGGTGAGTGTGGCAGGACGGTGGGCAGGGGCTGGCCTTGCATTTGGCGTTCCCACTCCTCTCCCCGCATACATGCATCCTGCACCAAGACTATTTATCCTGGCTTGGACAAGGGCTTGAGCAGCTCCAGCGCTGGGCGGGGGGCTGTGGCTGTGTATATACACCACAGCATTTGTCTTCACGACCACGGGGTGGCTTTTTGAAAGTTTCCCACCAAGCTTGTTCCTTTTACACACACCACTGCTGTGACGCTGCCAGCCCTGGCTCGTCCTGCCACACAAGCGTGGCTGTGCAGTCCTTCCGTCTCCACCCCTCACCCTCGCCAGTCTCAGACACAGGGTTGGGGACACGGAGGGGGTGAGATGTGGGGGTGGGCAGTGACTGAGAGGCCGAGCAAGTGATCACATGCTGGGGAGGAAGGGAGTAGTTGTCTGCTAGCACTGTGTACAGAGTTGAGACATTGCTCACTCATAGCAAAGTCCTGCAGCAGGTTGGTGGAGGAATGTCAAAATTTCTCAGTGTGATGGTGGTGTTTGGTTTTGTTTCTTTTCCTTCCATTGTGGCGGGTGAATCGCCCCTGGGCAACTTGCCTCATCCACCTGCTTCAGGGGGCTGGAGGGTAGGAACAGCTTTTGGAGTGCTCTACCAAAATTTCTACACTGAAGCAGAGCAGTGGAAGATGCTTTGCTCTTAGGAGAAAGCAGGTGCTTCTCAGTGGTTTGTGCTTACTGGTTGAATTGAGTTTGACCCAATTTAGCAGTGAAAAGAATGGCAAATGTCTGAGTAAAGGCTGAAGGAACAGACCTGCTGCCCTCTCTTGGTATATTAGATTAAGTAAAAAATAATGTTTTATACATAGACATCTCTGTTTCTGCACATCTCTTTCTTCCCCTGTAATGAAATCTGTGTTTATACAAGTGAAATCACATACAAAGAAACACCTCGCTTGGAAATATGTGTTTCAGTGTGATTTCCTGTATCATATCTGAGGTAAATGCATTTTAAAGCCAAGACAACACTTAGTAACAGTAAGCTTATCACAAGAAACTGCAGAAGAATCAGAGCGTCTGTTCTGATCATTCCTTCCAGCCCATATTATATTATTAATATATTTTTAATGGTACTACTTAGTATCTCAGATTGTGGATCTAAAGGGAGAAATCCAGCCATTATCCCAAAGAGTTTACAGCTTTGGTGGAAAATCAGCACCTGCTCATAGTTTATTGAGCACTTATATATCCAGAGTAACCCAGTACTGTAGCCTGAAACAAAAATCAACTATTTGGAGTACAGATTTTTTTAGTGTCATTTCCATTCTCAGGTTTCTCCTCAAGCCATCCTGGCAGTGAGTTTGCACTACCTTGCCTGTCACGTACTTTGCTAGAGACTTCCATGGCAACTTCTCTACAGGAACAATGGGCTGATGTCCCTAGGCCTGTGTTGGTATACCTCGTTAATTGGAAGGGAATCCTCACTAAAGGGAATCTGATTCATTTACTCTAAATATTTAAGTGCAATTTTCTTAGTTTAACACCATCCTATTTTACTGCAGTATTGCATCTTGCTTCTGAAATTAATAGTTAACCACGGAGAAATACAGGTCTGGCAGAATGGAAATCAAGCATTATATTATCCCATGAGTCACGTACGTGCAGAGAACCAAACAAGTGTCAGCCAATGGCTTTGAGCCCAAAATATGTCAAAGAGGAGATGCGTATCTTCATTTATATTAAGTAGATAGATAGGCTTGTTGCTGTTCCCATTAAACAGGTTGGAGTTCTGCCATTGACTTCAGGATTGGGCCCATGCGGTGGAAGCGGGCTATGGTTACCTGCACTGGCTGGATTTTCTATGCAGCTGAGCAACTTTCATTTTAACAACAGCTCGTAGTCAACAGAGATTCAAGACCTCCCCTAGTTTTAGGCATTACTCCTTCCTTTATTGGCTCGATGACCTGCCATCCTGTGAAATGTGAGGGTGCTCGGTAGCAGGAGGCAGCAATGGATGCTTTTCTGAGCGCAGCTTCACTGAGAGTCAGTAGCAAGTGACTGTAGAAAGGGATCAGGCCAGCACCTTTTCTGAGCAGGGTTTTGTGATTTCTAATTATTTACACTCAAAATAAAGAACCACATTTAGGATTAACCCTGCTATAGGCATTCAAACCACTTTCTCTGGCAAAATCCCATTGGAGTCAGGGTAAGTCTTGGCTGAATAAATGCCTCAAAATGTTTCAGAACTTTATTGAATACGGGGGAACTTTTGTACCTCAGTTTTCTCACTCTGGGTATTCCCTCTACAGCTTCCAATGCATCTGGCTGTAGACCTGCCTCACGAACTAAATAAATCTTGGGCTGCTGATATGTATTGGATCCACCGTGTGATTTGTACTGAAGTCCCTCAGGGAGAGGAGACAATGCAAACAAATGTCAGTAAGTACACCCGAACCAGCAACTGTGAGCTCAGGGCTGAATGCCAAACCTGCTGTTGGTTACTAAGTGGTACATATCCTAGCTTTTATGTGCAAGCTTATAGTTGTCTTTGTCACATATACGTTTTACTTTTGTTATGTTGTCATCTATACATTAGGGTTTGATTTGCTCAGTGGAACTGAGTTCAGTTTGGTGAACTGGGAACATATACTCACTAACTTTTTAAAGTTATTTTCACGTTTTTATTGGCATGCCACTTCAGTTAAAAACCATGGTGACAGAGTCAGGCTGAAATGAGTGTCTGTTGTTGATTCATAATTGTGCAAATTAGCATTTAGACTTCTCATAAAATAATATAAAATTTGGAAGGCTATGTGCCAGTGCTGCTTGCTTCATTCCAGTCAGCAACCCTCCTGTGTTTACTGGAACTCATGTTAAATATCAAAAGAATAGGATTGCCAGAGTTTTCATACCAAAAATTTCTTGACCTATCTTATTATTTGTTACAGAATTGGCTTATTCCAGTTGTTTCTGGAGGCAAGGGGAGTTGCTATTGACTGCAATAAAACTAGGATTTGATTCCCTGGACTGCAGTTTTAAGAATAGCACTGTATTATTTCGCTTACTAAGTGAGAAATGTATATAACGGCTCTATTTGCAACATTTATTTGAAAATGTCAATATATGATTACCACATGAAAGCATCAAGTTCTGATTTTAAGTGAACATGTAGGTAATGTAAATAAATAAAGCTCTAGGTATACTGCTTTATGTTTGCACTGTGAGCAATAACATTTGCAAATATCACATCAAGAAGTCTGAGGTGATAAAACCAATTTAAAGGCGGCCTTTGCTAAGGCAAATTTCAAGTGGATATTTCATGAGACCTGCAACAATATATAGGTCATTATATAATATGTGAAGCATGTAATTCACATTTTTAATTTAGCTCATGTAATTTATTTTTGAAGTTGAATGTGATGTAGGAAATCTGATTTTTTTTTTTTTTAGCTATCAGTAATATAACTGTAACTTTTATTAGCTAATTTGTATACTGTCTCTACATATGTGTATATATGTTTATGATTTCGTTAAAATTTTAAACAGTGATAGATGTCTCTTGACATGACTGGTATTTGTCACCACTTTTGTTCAGTAGCAGGATATATTCCTCAGTGTTACATCAGTGACCTGGATTATCCCTGCAAGAGCTCATGAGCAAATGGCTGAGAGAGTTTTCATGTATTTATTTAATTGAGTGAAATTTGCTCTTCCCCTTTCAGTAGCCAATAGGAGAAGATTTCAAGTAATGAAAATATTTTAGGGCTCAGCTGAGCAGTATATATTTTAGTATTTGTATTTTGTGCTTATAAGCAAGCAATGGTTTTTAGAGGCTTACATACCTCAGTGCAAGATTCCTGCTCCATGCCCGGTATGGATTACAAGCGTCTTGTCATTGGTTTCAGTGGGCATTGTTGGTTGACTCGGAGGGAGCTTCCTGGAAAGACACTCAGTTGTGCCTACCTTTTTCTTTCTTGGGTACGCTGCTAATAGAGAGAAAGTTTACATGATGTGGCTGCTCTTCCCTTTGCAGATCATGCATTTGATGGAGATAGAAGCTCAGCTGGTGTCTTAGCTCTGCTTGTTGCCTCTGCAGCAGGCATTGTGCACTGGACTAACTGAGGAAACGGGGCTGAGCAAATGAGCACCGCAAGATGCTAACGTGAGTCTAGCAATGCCGTGTCCAGTGCTTCCGTGCATGTAAAACATACGTGAATGACAGAGAAGGTTTCCCTTTGTTAGCATGGTGCTGCAGCGCAGGTCATTGCAGGCCAGCTGTGGGCAGAAGCATGACCAAGGCTGTTGGAGACAAGGAGAGACATATTCGGAAGAAAATTTGATACTGAGGGAAAGTTAGAGAATAAAGAAGAAAATAAAAGGCTGCAGTTAGGATGGAGAAGTGAGGGTATTTAGAGTTTGATTCTGCTCTGCCAGTGGCAAAATTTGCATTGAGTTTTACTGGATTGAGAGCAAATGTTCAAGGAGAGGAAGCCAGGAAGAGGAGAGAGAGAGGACCCAAGAGAGAACAAGCTGTCCAACATGTGCTCTTGGAGGGCCTAGCACTTGAAATGGTATCCAGCCAAAGCTTGGGCATGTGTGTGTCCTTGGTGATGGCAGGCGGGGTGTGGACATGCTGAGGCTACTTTATTTTTTTTAGCTTTCATGCTATATAACATGATCTGTTTATTTAGAAAAGCATATTTTTGCCCCAGTCAGAGTCATTTCCCGTGAAAAGCAAAGTGCTCTTGTTGGAGTTTTGTGAAATATGAGAATGAGGAAAGTTTCAGAAAATTTTGAAACATAGGAGAATCCTTCCCTGCATTTATTCCATCACAAGTCCTGCCTATAATTTCAGGTGATGGGAGAACAGAATAAGGGAACAATTCAAGTTTGTGGTATGTGTTCATTCTGGACACCTTTTATGATGTACCATATGGAATATATCCTCCCAATGGAGGAGGAAACACATGGATGCAAGTTAAACTGGCTAGCAGCTATCATATTAGCATGTAACACAAAACTGGGAAAGAAGTATTTATGCAAGATTTGTCAGTTAGAGTGTGCTTGTCACCATACAGCTTAAAATGCAAGCTACCCTCTGATATTGCTGGTTTACAATGGCAAACTTGCCCCATAAGCAATTGTGAATCCCAGTGATGGCATTTGCATGGCTGTGTGTGTACAATGCATTTAATTAGTATATGTTACTGTTGCAGTTCATATAGAAATTATTCTTACATGCGGAAAATCTGGCACATTTTTGCACATACAAATTAAGCTGTTGTTTATGTGTATGTAGACTTTTCTGATTTGGACACACAAATACAAGTTTTTAGGAAAATCTTGCATTCTGATTTGAATACAGATCAAAGGATCAAAAGATTTACAAGCTAAATTATATTTTCTGAGGATCAAAATGTATAGGCTCTACTGGAGTTCCTTTTAAAATGAGCTTTATAGATTTCATATGTGACTGCATTAGTAGAGTCTATAATCTATTTGCTGTTATGACTTCTGGACCTTTGCAATTTCAGTAATTTTATGTTCTAATAAATGGCTCATAGGCAGCTCCTTCTTCCTGTCTGAAACAATAATGCTGACTGAAGAGTCAGGAGACTTAAAAATAAAAGAGGTGGGGGAAAAAAGAAGGAAAAGAAAAGGAAAAAGAGACTGATAAATGAGATTTGTCTTCCACTTCTTTAGCTTAGTGCACTTGAGCTGATTTTTATAAACCTTCACAATGTTCATGCTTTTTAACGAAAAAGCATTAATTCTCAGGAGGTCCAGAAAACATTGTTTGCCTTGAGAACTGTCATCAAATCATAAGTTGGCAATATTGCTGAGTATCGTCTTGCATACCAGAGTAGAGCTGATGTGTATGAGTTGGCCAGTGCATATCTACCCTCATTGCTGTATGTACCCAAGGGCTTCGAGTCTCCAGGATAGTCAAGGTTCACTCCGTGTGTCGAGGGGGACAAGGTACCCCCATGTGCGGGAAGTCAGCCCAATGCTCCCAAGGCGGTTCCTGTGGGAGGTGTACTGGAGTCCCTGGCAGTCAGAGGATGGGTGTGTGTGCCAGACACCATCCAGAGGCACGGGAGAGGGTAACAAGCCCAGACTACCTTAACTGGGAAAGAGTGACTCAGCTGTTTCTGCAAAGTTTGGAGTTTCAGCAGAATATTTTTTCCGCTATGCTGACAGCTTTTCCACCCACGTATTGCATATGTGGCTTTGTGCCACAGAGGTATTTTAGGATTATAAAGCCTAGTGTAAATTTTTAAAGTTATGTATGAAAAAAGGTGCCTTCTGGATCTTAAGATGTACAGATTGTGTGTGGAGTGGAGGAGTAGGGGAAATCTTTGAAAAGCCTAAGGCTTAAGGGAGATATATCACCACCTATCATTTACCTGTTTTTATTTATTCCACCAGAACCTAGTCAATGATGTTTTCAGATAACCAATATATGTAGAAATAGAATTACGCTGAAATACCCCAGAACTTTTGTCATTGTTTTTATCATGGGGCAGAGTGAGTTGTACATTTACCTGGTATATGCTATTCTTTTATTGATCCTGTTACCGTAAGGCATTCCCAGACAATCCTGCAGGTAAAACAGAGAGATATGCAGGGAATTAAACCTAAGCAAACAAAAAGGTTTCTTAATCTGTCAAGTGTTTTGCAATATTCATTGAGTTACTCTGCTCAACTGACGATGAAATTGGATGGAGTGAGCTTGTAATATTGTTCAAGCACATTGAGCCATTACATGCGAATACATCCAGTCTGCTTTGAACAAGTCATTTGTCAGTTCTTGATGCAAGACTGTAACCTTGCTGTCACTTGGTGACTGCCCTGTGAATCAGGCATGGGAGGACAGATGAGGGAGGGGAGGAGGACAGTTAGGCACTGGGGTTGTGCTTGGTCGTTTATGTCTTCAAGCAACCCAGCTGTGGAATCCAAAGGTTTGCTCTATTGTTGCTTTTCTTTTTTTTAATGCCACAAATGCTGATACAGCAGCAAAAGCCCCTGTCAAGGGCCTCACCACATCATGGGACTGGAGAAGAAAAAGGACAGAAATCCAGGGAAGTAATGTTAGTGACCAGTAACCACCGCTCTATGGCAGATCACTCTTGTAAAGCAGGCAGGGCTACGGCTTCTTTTGATTCTGTGTCAACTGAAGGAGCAGTAATTTATTTCTGATGTTTGGAGCCCTCCTCATCTTTCTTTGCTGTTTGGATTTTGGGGTTTGGGGTTTTGTTTCAGTCATTTATGAAGTTACTTCCAAAGAAAGGATATAATACAAAATGACAGCATATATTAAGCATAAAAGCATCACTGTCCTCTGGGAGCTGTCAGAGAAGAAAATAAAGAGCCAGTGAAATGCAACCCCGTCAACTGTCAGAAGTGCCCATCGGCAGGTCCGCAAATCTCTGTGGTCATTGCTGGGCAGATCTAAGAGAGTCAAAGGGACAAGTGACTTTTGTCCCTGGCTAGCAGGATGATGCCAGCCAGGGAGAAAACTCACCCTCAGCCTGCAAACCAACCAGTAGATAAGTTGTCCCAACACCTTACACTGAACGCTGATCATATTTCCCCTGTGTCGCTCTATGGCAATGTGGTTCCTCCATTGTTTCATACAGTAGTGTTAAAAGAAAGGGGAATGGTCCTGCTCCAGAGCTGGAGCCCAGGCTTGGCACAGTTAGTCACTCTAGGCTGAGTTTGGAGATTTGTGAGGCTGAAATTCAAAGTGAAACTCAATGGATATGAGTGCCATGGGAACCAGAGCAAGCAGGAGGTTTGCATGGATCCCCTTAGGGTTGGAGCTCCTGAGTTTCATATAGTGCTAAAAAAAAAATACATTGTCTCTGGAAAATAAAAAAAAAAATAATCTGTCTGTGTCTTGAGGCAACTGTGGGCACCTTCAGCCAGCACCTGATTCACTAGTGAACAGTTACCTACGAGGCATTTCAACTGGCAGACACTTGTCCTAGGCGCCGTAGGCCATAAGGGCTGTTTTCAGTTTAATCTATTTTTAATGTGGCGCCTTATTCCAAACTGCTGAGTTCTCACATTCCCGAGCTGTCATGGTAATGGGATTGTGCAGTCTTATTGGCTAATGTTTTCCACCCTAAGTGCCAAAAGTTAGGCTCCTAAATCCGTATTCAGAATTCCTTAATGTGGCTGATGAATCCCGCAGGAGTCGGGAGGAACTGGACGTGGTCTGCACCTTGGAAAACAAGCCAGGCCATTAGGTGCATGAACAAAGCATGGCTGCAGGCACCCAGATTTTCAGATGTGGGCCACTGTATGAATGGATTGAGCCCAGACTACAAACATGTATCCCAAAGGTCAGAAAGGTTCAAGTGCAGGGTTCTTTGTTCAGCCCCACTGTACCTGCTGTGAGATGGAACTTTATAGCGTGGTGACCGTGTGAACTATTATGCAACACACAGGGTGGCTTTCAAAGTGCAGGTTTAAATGCAGCCATTCCCCTTCCTAGTGTGGCTGCCTTTTTACCTGGAATGGCTACCAGTGTCACTATGAAGGAGGGAGGCAAGGTTAATCCAAGTGGGAATTTTGTTGGGGATTTGGAAATCGAGTGCTTTCAAAATTGTAGCAAGTGGCAGAGAGCAACAGCATGTCTATCCCTTTCGTTGGCTTCCTGTCTGTGCTGCTTCTCTACCCGTGACCTAACACTGCGTATTTTTACTCTACTACCTTCTTCTGCTATTTCTATTTGTAGCACCCTGCTAGACTTGTATCCAAGCCAATCCAAAATTCTTCTGAAACTCCCTGTGCTAGCAGCAACATGAAAGCAGAACTCTGCAGTGGCTGCAGCAGCTATGGGAGGGTTTAACTAAAGTTAAGAGTGGTGCCAGTCACTTCAGCCTTTTCAGTTACACTGAAAATGGAAATACCATCTGCCAAGAGAAACAGTTGGCAAAAGTTGTGTTATATTGCCACTTTTTTTTCATGACAGAGTTAAAAATACGTGGAGTTATCAGCCAGCACTTTCAACTGATGCAATTTTATTGCTTTGTTTTATATGGAAGGTTTGTTTTCTTGTTGTTATTATTATTGCGAGATAACACATAAGGCCATGAAAGTACAATGCACTTTCACCCAGATAAGACAGAACTTAGTACACTTTCAAGAGTGTTTTACTGCAGTGTGAAAGTGTCAAGTCATTTTTTCTCCGATTTTCTACAAAAAGAGAAAGGCAGTTTTTAGAGTGTCCTGTCCCACCAGAAGACAAAAATATAGAAGAACCAAAACAGATTCCTGTAGAACATGTACAGTCACTAGCCAGAAGATATATAATGCTTCAGCGAACCACATCCTTTCATGCAAAGAGCGCAGATGTAATGAAAGACCCTTGTGTTAATAGTGCTCCCAGGCACCCCAGCCCCTGAGCCATGAGTTGGCAGCACTAACTGACTGTGGGCTGGGGCACAGAGCACAGGTATCCCAACAGGAGGTGCAGCCATCTCTAGCCTCAAGAGCCAGACCGAGAGCCAAAAGCAGTGCTGTTGCACCAAGGCTTCCTAGCCTGTGGGCACGGAGTCAGCAGGCCGGGCTGCTGGGATGGGCTGAGGGGATTGTAGCCTGGATGAGTGTGTTTTCTCAGGGATCGGAGCAGAAATGCAGAACTGCTTCCATTCCCCTTGTTTTCCATATTCACATCAGGGCTACATCCCGACCTAACCTCAACATTTGAGATATCTCTCTCCCAAGCAGAGAACATACTTGATGTCCAGAGGGCAGACTGAAAATATGGGTGTTTTGAAAATCCTCTTCCACACTCAAATCCCTGCTGTCCCATCAGAACACCAAAACCTCACTCAGGTTTTTGTGCTTGGGTCCTGTAAAGACTCTGAGAGTCTTCTCCCTGAGGACAGTGCTAGCAATACCTTTGAAATAAAAGAGTAGTGCTCCTTCCTTCTGGCTGGTGTCTGTCTGCTAAGTCACTGTCTTTTATTTTGGAGCATTCATGGAGGAAGTGGGAGACCTGGGTTCAATGCCTTCCTCAATCTGAGAGTGCTCGTCTCTCACTTCCCATGAGACTGACTGCTGGCCGATCAGCTATTCCGGCTGAAGTTCTTCAGAGTGAAACCATGCCTTCCACTAATGAGATGTTTGCTCTCCCCGTCCTGTTGGTGGTGGGCAGCTTCTGGTTTAGAGTGATCAGAACTTCATAGCATGAGGAGCCTCATGCTGCATTTAGTGTTCTCAGGGCTGGTTCACAAGACCCCATGTCTTAGGGCATTTAGAGAGGGGGTGTCTTGACTCTGGCTGCCCATGGAGGATAGCGTAAAGCGCATCGCCTTGGAGATGCTGTTCTGGGTAGGTGCAGAAGCAGAAAACTTGAATGTGAACCAAAGATAAACCACAGAGTGCAGGTGGCTGAGAGACAGTGACCTCTGAGACTCTGGACTTCGGTGCCTGAGTTCGGCTAAAGTCTGGCTTTATGCACTTAAGTCCTTTATTGGCGGTAGCTCCTTAAGACCCAGCTCTGCATTTGGCTCCGTCATGTGGAGAGTTCCTGGAGGATCAGCCAGGATCTTTACTGCTGCTTTGATAAACATTTCCAAGGTTTATTAAATGTGCTCTGTGACGTTCTTTTGTGGAGACGGTAATTTGACAGTCATAACATGAGAAACTTGGAGTTTACCATCTGGCCTGGCAAGACTTTTTTTCTCCTTGCTATTAATTAAACTGAGGTTATTGCAAAATTTTATTATGATGGTTATGATTTGTCCTGTGATAACGCTGGGGCTAATACTGAGGCATGCGAAGCACCTTCCACGCTGGTGACGTTAGTGGGAGGTGCAGCTGAGCAGCACCTCTTTGGACTCTGGTGTCAACTCTAATAACGAAATTTTAGGGGCAATTCCTGCTAGCCCTATTCAGGCACCTTACCCCAGAGCGGGTTCTTCTGGTTCTGAGGGGATGGTTTCACAAGTAGGAAGACGTAGCTGGGGGGAAGAAGGGGGTAGCTACTTAGCCACAATAGTGTCATATAACATGCCCTGGCAGGAGAACTTGCTGACCACAGCTTTGCCCTGCTTGATGAGACAGTGACATTCGTGGGAAAGTAGATCGGCAACAACTGATTGTTGGAGCACAGCGAGAAAATAAAGGAAGGAAAGGCAGTAGGGCTAAAGCTGAAATCATCTGCAAAAACCAGGCACTGGCTGGGGTGAGGAAGCTTTTCTAGTGATGGGACAGGAGGTGGCCGCCTCTTGTTTGGGATGGATGTGTGCAGTATTTGTCAGCCTAACCTCTGTTTCCAATCCATGCTCAGACCCAGCTCAGCGCCCTTGCACGTCAGAGGCTCTCACTCGTTTTCCAGTGGTCTCCAAACAGTGACTTTGCAAATATGGGGAGACTGGTAAATTTTAAGAAGATGACTGGGTATGAAGTCAGTGAGAAGTCATCCTTGGCACACACTCTTGCCATCTTTCGCTTCTCTGTAAGAGACTTGAATGCTTCAGTGCTCAGAGCTAACTCAACTGCTTCACAAGAGATTCAGTAATATTCATTTTTACCCAAATCCCTCGAAGTCTGAGGGACTGGAGACAGATCAGTTTGAGATGAACAGCCAAGAAAAGTAAATCATCCTTGGGTCAGGGTGAACTCTCATTTGAAGAGGCCACAGATGACAAAGATGTTCATGAATCAGCAGTTTCACAGACCTCTGCCCATTCGGAGAGTAGTGTGTGTAAACAGACGTGAAAACAGCACAGAGCCACAGAGCTTTCCAGATCCTCCCTGTTCCCTTGGCACTGCTGAGGGGGATCTCCATGGCGCGGCTACAGAGAAGGAGAGGGCTGAGGTGCTGGGCACTGAGCTAGTCCCAGGGATGGTCCTCCTACACCTTCTGCTGCAGCTATGCAAGAGCCAGAGAACAGGGTGATGGTGAGACACTGCTCCCTGTGTCCCTGTTCACCTGGCAGCATACCTGAGTGTGCTCTTCCGTAAAGGAGACAGCTACCAACAAGCATGGTGTCTGAGATAAAGGGAAGGAAGGGTTAGGTGAGGACACGAGCTGTTGCACCGTTGCACCAGTGCAGATGCAGAACGGCTCCTGTACATTTAGGTTGCGTGGAGCGGGCCTGCTCCCCTGGGCACCTGCTCTTGGCAGCTGATGGATGCGTGGAGGTGAGGAAGAGGGATGCAGCGAGCCGTGGGGATGCAACGCTGTTCTTGATACCTGCGATGGATCCACATGCTCGTGAGTCTGGGACCTCAGCAACGCACCAGGTACTGATTTTCTTACTGTAGTCCCACACCGTGGTCCTGTTCCCTGCTTGTAGGGTTGTCTATCCTTCCCTGTTGTGCAAGGGAGACAGGACGGGCAGCAGAGGCCACAGTATGTTTGGAACACAGAGCTCACAGCTGGGTGAGACAGATCTAGGAGAAAGCGAGGGTCTGTGTAAATCTGTAGTGTCTGTGCCTGTAGCGAGTGCAGGTTACATGTGGTTGTTCCCATTCTGCGGATGGGTACTTCTCCCACGTGAAGGTGTCCTCTCAGCAGACTCAATCAGCCTTCTCTTCATCCTGCCCTTGATTTTATTTTTCATTTTAAATCACAGTCACAAAAGCTCTTCAGAAAGTACTGTATAATTCCATGGCTCTGTGAACGTCTGCAGGCCAAGGGTGTGTGCTTGGACAGAGCGTGCTTCACCCCGCAGAAACCCCCCAAACTCCTGCCGAGCTGGTGTGGGGGCATTCTTTCTGCCCCTCTTTGATGTGTGCCAAATATTAAACCCAGAGAGTGCAACAGCAGAGGGCTGTGCGGGGGACCCCTGCTTTGTTTCGCTTGTGTTGTATGTTCTAGGATCTGCTGGCTAGAAGGGCTCTCAAAGAGACACGGCATCACTTCTGTTCCTGCCCAAATGTCAGCCCGGGGGCTGCTTCTGCTGTAGGATAACATGTCAGTGGCGAGAGCTGGCCAAGCCAGAGACTGCGCCTGAATTGTTTGCGAGACTTTTATAGACTGTCTATCTGGGATGAAACACAGAGCTCAGATCTTCAAAGCACTGTGTGGGACGCCCATTAAAGTTACTGGGCATCACGACTGAAAACTTCTGTGTCACTAGTGTGTTTCTGCAGAGGAATAGCTGGTGCTGCGGAGACAAGGGGAAGTGGAGGAAAACAAACTCCACCATGCCCCCAAAAGCAACACCTCACATAATTTCAGCCATAGGGCTTGTGTCTTTTTTGTAAGGAGTGATTATAGGGGGTATCACAGGAGATGCGAAGAACCATGCGAGACATTTGGATTTATTGTCAGCAAATGAGATGCTTCAAATTCATTGCAAAGCTGGAGAACATCCCTCTGTAAAGGACTTGAGGGAGTTAAGTGGAGTAAATTGAATGAATATGACTGCGAAGGTAGAGCATCCGGTGGCCATCCACCTTTCCAGAGAAGAGACTATCAGAGAATGTCTTCAAAAGGGGACAGAGGGAGTGAGCACAGTCACAGAGTGAAAAGTTGCCCACCAGGCAAAGACCAGTGAGTGTATTCTAGACAGGGAAATCTGATCAATCTGGTCACAGTGCCTTCTGTAACTCTTAGAAGACACTGATGAATGAAGACTCAGTGAAGACAGACTCTCTTTTTCTTACTGTTTTGACATCTTTCAGGATTTAAGATGAACTAACTTCTATTATCTTCATTTTACAGATGGGGACAGACAGGTTATGTGACATACTCGAGATCATATGAGCAGTCTGTGTGTCAGAGTGAGAAACTGAACCTGGATCTTGCAGTTGTGAGCCTGTTGCCCTTGGCACTGTGTCCTCCTGACTGAAAACAGCACATCTAGATTGACTTTGCCTCTGTCCTTGCTATACCTATAAATGGTAAGTTTTTTGAACAAATCAATGGAACAAAAAAGTCACTCCTCTAATTTATATGTCCAATCCTTTGTACGCTGTGGCATGATGTACCTTAGAGGAGTCTATAATTAATACAAGTAATTACCCCTTGCTGCGAAGACTCTTAGGCATCACTGGTTAAGAATCTAGATTAAACTTTCACCTTGTTTACTGAGTGCCCGATGTTGTGTGATCCAGAATGGATTTGGGTGATATCTACAGGATAAGTTAATTTACAACCAAGATGAATACTGCAAACTCCTTGGTGCCATTGTCATGTTTTGGCCACCACTGGAGCTTTAATACCAGTAGAGAGAAGTGACGGAAATAATTAGGTAGGAAAAGTAGTCATCAGCTATTGCAGGGGGCTTCCGTGTGGTTGTCAGACCACTCAAAAAGGTTTGCTATAAAGGCTGACAAAGGAGTGGGTATCCATAGCTTGTTGGAACAAGAACATGTGCAGGTTCTAGGCATGTTCTTGGTCTTCAGCTTCACTGAAGATTAGCAGGAGTGGGATTTTCCAAAGTGTCAAAGAGACACTTTGGAATTGGTCATGGCACAAGACTCCTGGGGCACATCTGATAGTCTCATTTGAAGCAGCACAGCTATTGAAAACCCAGCTTTGAGTGGAAGAGCCCATCCTTTTGACTCTGGTTCCAAAACTTACTACTGATGGCTGCTGCTTTCAACCTGACAGTGTTCCCAGAGGCACTGTGCACCTGGCATTTTGTGACACCAAAGGAACAGCCATTAATTGAAACTCATCAAGCAAACAGCCACTTCTGCTTGCTGTGGCTCTGTTTTCAGCTCTTCAGCTCTGAAGCAAAGCTGATAATTTTTTGCTGGTTTCTCAGACCTCCTATTGAGTTTTGTTAATTAATATTTGTGCAGTACTTAGATGTTTTCAGGTTTATGTGATCCAGAATATTGTTATTACTGCTGTTATTATTAAGACTAATAATACTGCTAATAACCTTAGTGAGCCTGGCAAAATTCAATTTGACTAAAATCCCTGCCACAGATGAAAAAAACTAACTCCAGTGATGTGAAGGGGTACATGAGTCAGTTACCAGTAACTGCTGTTTACAAGGGGCAGGAAGAGTATATTTGCTCAAATGAAAAAAGGTCAAGGCAGAGGCCCATTTGCTGTTTGTTAATAAGTAATCTAAAGTGCACAACACAGCTTTAATGTAACAAATAAGCCTGGCTTAGCTTTTCTTCCATCACCATTATTTCCAATCCGGTTCTGGACTAAAATGCCAATTCAAAAATAATCCACATTCTCATAGATTGTTTTCAACATCTCCAAATCTATGGAGAGGATTTGTAACCGGGGAACAATACCAACAACAGCAAAAAAAGCTCTTTCCATGTTTTTGCCAGTGTTTGTTTGTCTCAGGACACAGTAGACAACCAAGGTTGAAATATCAGATAGGGCATTATTTATCTCCTGGGAAATTCTCCTTTAGGCTCAGACCTGTGCATCTTCCCTCTGGAAGTGTGCCAGTCCAGAGCTGCGGTGTAGCTGGCCCGCTTACAGCCACCCCACTGAGTTACTGATGTAACTTACACAACCAGCTACATCACCTCTGAACCTGGCTCACAGTCAACAGTTAAAATTCAAACATGGGTGCTAGAGAACATCCTTCTTCCAAGTGACTGAGCATAAGTGCACTTTATGCATTGCAGCCCCTGTTATTGTCTTTTGCAAAAAAAAAAAAGGGTCCTTTTCTAAGCAGCACTTGTCTTTAGCCACTGAGCAGTATTCTGGAAAAGGGCTGGAGTTTGTCCTTCGTGGTTCATCTACTGGCTGCAGGTAGGATTCATTAGAAAAGGTTTTCCCATTAATGAGCCACTTAAAATGCTTATCAAAAAAGCAATACTTGTGCCAGCTGCCAGCTAACCACAGCTTCCGGTTTGGAATCCTTGGTGTTCATGTCCTTCAGCTGCACTGACCTGAGACATTTCAGATGTCACACATCTAGTCCTCAAAATGGGGAATGTGATGTACACAGTGCTAGAGCAGACACAGCCGAAGCACAGATGGCGTGGCACTGTTGGCATGCACCCGCAAGGCTGGTTTGTGACGGTGTTTTGCCTTATGCAGTTGTCTCTAGAAAGAGGGTAGCAGGGGCACACACACACACATGCATGAGGTCACCTTTGAAAACAGAAACCATGCAGATTGCAAACTACAATTCTGAGCTTCCTGAAATGCAATTTTTAGAGGCAGTGATCCTTTGACAACTCCTTGTTCCAGCAGTTCCAACTGCCTGTTAACCTAGTGGGAGGGAAAGAGGTTGGTAAGGAAAGATATTCCCTGCAGAACAGGTCGTGTGTGGCTGTTAGCTCAGAGCATCTTTCTAGTGCCAGACTTAATAAAGAGTCTTCTCGAGCTCTGTAGTCTTAGAGGGCAGCAGGGCCACATGAACAGGGAAGGGGAAGGATGGCTTTCTACAGAGCTGCCCCTCCGACACCCAGCAGAACACAGTGAGGCTGAACAGCTGATGTGAGGAACCAGCAGAGCACACAGGGAGGAACACGTGGGAGCTGTTGTAGGGTCTTTGTAGTGGGATGGAAAGAGGATTCATGCAACTGAGTGCTCGCACACATCAGAAGGCAGCACCAGTGGCTTCTAGCTCCCAGAAAACGGGTATTTCGGACACCCCAGAGCCTTCATGTTTGCCTTACTGTTCTGTGTTATTGACACAAGCGAATAGGATGAGGCGTGGAGAGGAGGGGAGTGGAGGACACGTGGTGTCCTGGGGAAGCAGGCATGGTTGGTGCTGCCCTGTGTGTCCGTGCCTGCATGATGGGCTGCAGCTGGGTGGTTGGCAAGCAGTACAGTTCACAGAGATCCTTGAACTGACCTGGTGTGTGCGGGATGTTCATCCCAGAACACCTGGTGTGGGCAGCAGGGAGTACAGTTGGAATTCATGCTCACTTTTATGAAATCTAGTTGAGCTGGGGATCTGGGCAAATATCCTGTAGCTTAAGCAAGGTTAAGAGGATGGTAGCATAAAGTCCTAGATCCCATGCCTCCATGCTGTTGTGAAGGAGCACGTGGCCATGCCGTATGTCACACGTTGTGGCAGGGAGAGCAGTGTGTGTTACTAGCTGGCAGCCTTTGCAGAATGATGATGCCACATGAAAATCCACGTGTTCGTTACTCATGAGATACACATTTACTGCCCATCCCTGCCTTTCTACAGTAGTATACACCCAGAGTGGTGGAGCTTTCTGCTTCTGTCCCTGGCTGTTGTGCTATTTCCTCTTGTTGCGCTTTGTTCTTGGTAACGTCTGTTGGTTCTGAGTTGCCTAGTGAGCTGCAGGAGTCTTTAACTACACTGATACACTACACTCTTCCTCTAAAGATGGGTGAGGATTCACTTCTTCCTGTTAAAGCAATAAGAAGACTGGGGTACCAGCATGTCAGGTGACTCCTGAAGCAGCGGGATTAGCTAGAAAATGTTAAGTATGCCCTGAACTCAATCCTGAGCATTAGTTATCACCACCATGTCACCCCTCAGTGGCATCATGGGAACGAACTTCTGGATTGTACAGTCTTTTGCACACAAATGAGAGGCATTTAATGAAAAGCAAGCCCAGTGCTGCAAACACCACTGTAGAGACATACACTTTGTTCTAACCAGTAGCCAGGATGCCTGGGAAAATATGCAGGTGGTTTCAGAAAATCATAAGTAGCCTATTATCAGAGAGGAGGGGGTAAAAGCCCTCAGGAGATTGCCCCCATGACCATCTGTTAATTTTCCCCTGAAGCCATTATTGATTTGCATGGGGTGGCACACTAATGCCCTGCAAACAGTGCTGTGAATCAGAGCTCTGCACTGCTGTTGCTGGACCAAGCAAGCTTCACTGATGGGAAATAGCATGGTGACATGCTTCCTCAGCTTGTACCTTGGAGCTTCATGCACCTGGCCGTCACCAGCCTTGGAGAAAGTTCTTCTGTTTTCCCATAAACCCTGTGCTTTGCTGCACCTCAGCCTGTGGCAGAGGTGAGCCCCCTTGTTTACCTACCAGCCTCCTTCTGGATAGTTTGTGTAGCCCATAGCCATAGAGATCATGCTCATAAACTGCCATAGCTGTGTACATTTAGAGATACTCAGGTATCTAGCTATGCTTCAGGAGTAGCCCAGTATCACAAAGGATATGCTATTTTGGGGGTGACATGCTAAGTCTGCTCCTTGTCTGCTCTCCCCTTTGGCCCTGACAATTTGACTAATGATCACACATGTGCAACACAATAAAAATACCAACCAGGCTTCATGGCAACTAGTGTCAGCTTTTGGTATGTGCCCTGTGGTATCCATAGCCTTCTGTAGCTAATGATGGTTTTGGTGCTGGACCCTCCAGTGACTGTGTGTCTGCTTGTGCTTTGTGCTGAGCTGTGTTAGAGCAGCAGCTGTGATGCCTTACAGTGCGGTTGGTAGCTGCCCCTGCTTTTAGCTGGAGCATCCCTAATGTTGCCCACGATAGTGAATGCAATGGAAATCCAAAGATGAACTGTGGCATTAGTGGTAAAAACCTGGTGGGGCTCATTTTGGCTGAGGTACACAATTCAGAAGCGTTTTCCCAGCTTTCTCTTTCCTTCATTCTTCTAAGGTATCAGAAGAAGGTACTGCCCCCAGATCATGGCATGGGGGCAAGGGAGAGGGGACAATGTGAACAGTTTTGCTCTTTATCCTGGCACCTCAGACAGAAGGAAGCCTGAGAGTGTTTATCAGAAGTGACTTGGCCTGTAACCCTGGTGTTTTCTGTGTGTGTACTGGGCTTGCTGAGTGGTTTCCAAAGGAACTTTCTGAGCACTGCAGCGAATGGGGAAAGTCACTGTGGAACAGTTGCTGCAGTAAGTGAAACTTAGAAACAACCTTTGCTTTGCAGTTGTGAGCAAAAAAGCATTTTCCAAAGTATTTTTTGTGTATTTGGCCCAGGGCAGAATTATCAATTTGTGTAGTAAACATGGAAAACAACCAGACCAAGCTGCAAACTGTCATGAATTCAGCCCTGACGGAGGCTTGTCCATTTGGATGTTCCCTCAGAGAGATGTCATTATTTGTGTGTTTTAATGGTAAAGTAATTCTTCTGCACACGAAAAAAAATGTTTCTACTATCTATGAGCAACGCAAACAGATACAGAAAGCATTTTGCTGTTTACTGATTATTTAAACACAACTTTTCTCCTTTTTT
Source organism: Streptopelia decaocto (assembly GCF_964273445.1). Taxonomy (NCBI): domain Eukaryota; kingdom Metazoa; phylum Chordata; class Aves; order Columbiformes; family Columbidae; genus Streptopelia; species Streptopelia decaocto. The sequence continues at coordinate 15,721,460 of NC_138666.1, read as the reverse complement.
AGAAGAAACCAAGCTGTTTCCCTTCTCCCCCAAATGGTCCTGGATGAGACAAATGCACCAATGCATGTTAGGGAGAAGCCTTGGCAGGGAGGGAGCTGGTGTGCCGCTGGGGGAAGGGAAGACTTTGTAGCCATTGCAGATTTTCCCAATGGCTTTCTTCCTTAGTGCGTGCTAATTCATGAAACTCCTCGTGTTATGCACCAAGACCTGAGTGCTCAGGCCAAGTAATTATGCGGTGTAGCCATTTGCAGATGCAATTACAAATTTTTTAAGTTATACCCAAGAGTACTTTGATGTCTCAGTATTAAGCTCTGTTATTTCTTGATTTCTAGTGCCCAGCTTCTGACTTCAGAGCCAGCAGTCCCTGCAGCATGCCTGAGGCAAGCCTGGCACTTCCACACCAGGGCCAAAGCATTCAGCATGGTGGCCAGAGAGACTCAGAGGGAAATTTTAAGTCTTAAAAGCAACTGCTGCAGTGGCCCAGCCCAGCAGCTCCTCCGGAGGTGAGTACAGACAGCCTTTCTGTCACAGCAAACGTGTCTAATCTGAAACGCGGATTACCAGCAGCCAGGAAGTGACAAACAGAGTCACTCTTCTCCTCAGGCTGTTCCCATCTGGCACCTCTCTCAGAGCACCGAAACCACAAGGCAGGGAGCTGGGCACTCCTAGCCCGCGTTCCGCTGAGGATCTGCTGCTCTACAGCAACGTGCTGTTGAATCATTGGGCCAGAAAGCAAGTGAATGTGGGTAAGCGTGTCTGTTTGACCTCCTGGTTCGAGCGTTCACATGGGAGCTGAGATTCTGGACTCTGCTCCCAGGGCTGTTTATGCATTTTACATGAAACAGTCACCAGGTAACATATAATCCCTGATCAAAGCCCTCAGGGGATTTAGGCGAAGCAACACCCAGTTTCTGGATCCTGATCAGACTTAGGTGTGAATTGGGCTGAGCTGTTTGGCCCTGTCAGGATTGGGGCAGTTCTGGGCATGCACGAAGGTGGAACTCTGTACAGCTGATGAGCTTGAAAGTATTAAAAAAGTGGGAGATTGAAGGGGCCAGATAGCAGGAAGGACCTAGGAGCTACAGTGGGATGTGTATGCCAGCATTTCAGTCTGAAGTGCAGATTTAGGGTAAAACATCAGGTGCTCCAGTAGTAAAGTCCTCTTCAAGGGAAACAAGTGTTCTCACAGATTCCTGAAGTGGAAATTTAATTACATAGCAATTGTATGTGCTTTTTAAAAAAGAAGTCCCATCCTAGCCACTGCATTTGCTTGGATTTTTTTTCCACTAGGCTGCATGTGCTGAGCTGCACAATGGTGGCTGTTGTATGAATAGCTTGTTATTCTTACCAAGCGTGACAACTGCTGTAGCGAAATCAAGAGCAACCTGCTCTAATGTAAACTGATTTCAGATTGCCCCCGGCAGTCCAAGCTACCTCATCTAACCTTTTTTTTTTTTTTTTGCCAGTCCTTTTTTATTTTTTTCCTTTTTTATTTTTTTTCCTTCCCTCTGAAGACGCACCCTGTGCTTTCTTATAAGGTGTTTTATCATGCTGGCTGTTGCATTGGTGTCTATGACCTGCAGAGGAGCTTCTCTGGTATTATCCTTGGTGCATTCCAAAGCCACTTGAACCCTTGGATCCTCCAGCAAACGCAGACTCCAGCTGCCTGTCCACTCCAGGGGTGAGCTCTGTAGTGGCTGAAGGTTGTACCCAAGAATACGTAGCTGCAAAGCACCGCCAATTTGTGTCTGACTCTTGATGGGGCTGTTGCATCTTTGATACCCCACCTGCATGTTTGGAGAGTGCTGCAAGCTGGATAAATGCAAACAGAGAGAGATTTGTTCAGAGCAACACTGCTGTCACCCTGAATACAGGCCAGATACCAAGTGGGAAGTGGTTGTGTTGGTAAGGGAGTGGGGGGCATTGGGGAGGGCATTTGGGGCTGTGGCAGAAGCAGTCAAATTTGCCAGTCGTAGCTGCCAGATCGGTGTGTATGATGCATGTGATATAAATTACTATCTATAAATAAATACCACAACAGCATTTTAATGAGGTGTTTTCTAGTAGCACATGTCCAGGCTGGTATTGTTTTGTTAAGGCTGGAGAAGTATCTCCAAGCAAGCTTCTTGGCGAAACCTTCATAAACATGGTCTCACCCAAGATCTAACTATGATTTGTTTGGATAAGAGGTTTTGCTTGTTTGTTTCTGAACATACTTTCAAATATGTTTGGGGTTTTACTTTCATTTATTTATTTTTTTTCCTTCTTGGCCAAAGTTTTGTGTTGGTATCACAGAACCTGGCTGTCGCAGAGACGGGGGACAAATCTGGTGCCTTTTCTGAGTGTTCACTGTTGTTCTGACAACAAGAAGCTTGCAGAAGGGTTGTCTAGGGCTTTGGAAGTGGGGGCGTTTGGGGCTGTGACTCCCAGGAGTGACCTGTGTCTCTCCAGAGACTGGCAGGTATGGCCCATCTCAGGGAGCGCTTTGTCCTTTGCTTCTCGTGCTGCGCCAACACACCTGGCATTGCAGCCAGTGCTGTTCAGAGGCATGATCTCATGGACCCTGCATGTCTGAGTACACAGGCGGCTTCATACCTCTGTGCCAGAGTAGATCCATGGCTAGAGATGGGCTGTGGTTTTCTATCTAAACCAAACAGATCATGGTATGAGGCAAATACTGAGGGTTTGGAGGCCAGATCTCGGGCCTTGCTTTCACAACATTTCAGGCCAAAACAATGGTTTCATCAGAAAGCCTCTCAACATGTTATTTGCCGCCACAAGAATGTGTGAGAGCTGTATATATCAAAAACGAAACTAAGAAATAGTCTTTCTCTTGCTAGCTCTGAACTGAGGAGTTTTTTGCAAATTTGACTCCTGTGTGTTAATGGCAGCACCTCTTTTCTGCTCAACTGGAAGATCTGAGAGAGAAAGTTCAGGTTTTTGATCCTTAAACATTGAATCTCTGAAGCGAAGTCTCTTGACTGTCTGGATTTGTGATGCATACTCAGAATTCATTCATATTGTAAAAAAATAATTGTTGGGTGATGCTATAGGGTTAACAGCTTCCATTCATTTTGAGGAATCATTAACTCCAGACAGGTCTCCCTGATCAACACCTATTAAACAACAACAGAAAATGCCAAAACAACCCACAAAATGGTATCAATTGGAACGGATATCTGGAGGGCTGTGCTCTGGCCTCCTCAAAGCAGGACTAACTTCAGCATTAGCTTAGGTTGCTCTGGGCTTTATTCATTACATTTTTGAAATCTTCAGGGATGGGGGTTTCACAAACCTCTCTGGGCACCTGCTCCAGTTTAACCACTCTCACTTCGAAAAAATTCTTCTATGATGTCAAATGGAATTTCTCCTGCCACAACTTGCCGTCACTGCCCTTGCGCTGTGCAGTTCTGCGGGGAGCCTGGCCCTGTTCTCGCTCACACAGCCCAGGGTGCAATTAGCTGTCATCACTGCAAAGGCACGCTGCCCACTGCTCCTCAGCTTTTTGTCCACCAGGACCCCAGGTCCTTTTTTTTAGCTTTCTAGCTGCTCAGTTCCCAGCCTGTGCTGTCACACAGGTTTATTCTGTGTCAGGTACAGACTTTACATTTGTCCATGCTGAATTTCAGATTTCTTTCAGACTTATCTTCCAGGTTGCTGAAGACCACCTGAATAGCTGCCTTGTCCTCAAGCATGCCTGCAGCCTCAGTTCAATGTCGTGCACAAACTTGCTGAGGAACCATTCTGCTCTGTCATCCAGACTGCTGGTGAAGACAGGCCCTAGTGTTGTCACTAGTGGAATGCCATCTGTTAACATCAATTAACTGCCTCATTGTTGACCATTATTATCCTTTGAGCTTCAAGGCCCAGCCATGAGCTTTTTTTCAGCCAGGTTGTGGTCCATCCATTCAGGCAATACTGCCCCAGTTCAGTCCATATGGGAGACAATGTCAAAGGCCATGCTAAAACCAAAGTGACAGCCACTGCTTCCCTCACTTTGTCTATCCAGCCTGTCATTCCAGCATGGGTGACAGCCATGTTAGCTGGGTACAATTTGTCTGTAGTGGATCCATGCTGGCTGTTTCTAACCACCTTCTTCTATCTGGACGTGGCTTTTGTGTGGACTCGCTCCATAATATTCCCACTAAAATGTACTGATGCAAGACATCTTCATCTTTGCTAACTCTTTGGCTAATGTCTTTCAGTAGAAGCCTGTTGGTTATATTGTGTTGAGTTTTTGAAACCTTCAGCATGAGCCTGCAGTGTTGGTTGAGGGAATTTTTGGTAGGAAGTGGCTGAGCAGGTCAAACTCAGAAGCAACCTGACCAGGACACACCTATTTCTCCTCCATTGGGAATCCCTTTCTGCCCAGCCTTGCCACCAAGGATGATCTTCTTGCTGTTGTTTCCATGGCCTATGTGTTACCTCAGGGCAGGAGCCCAAAGGAGAAGAAATGAGAAAAGAGGGGGAATGAGGCTACCAGCCCAACAGACAGCAGAGTACGGTAGTGTCAGATCCCAGCACCTGGCAAGGACTCTAGCTAGTTTGAATAAAAGGAAAAAATAAGGAAGAAGGATGAGTAAGGTCATCTGCACAGAGTGCTGGGGACAGGCATGGTCATTTCTAGAGAGCATGAGTAGTTCAGTCAATGGGAAGGGCCAGGCACTTGCCAAAATACACATTTGCCTGGTGGCCTGTAGTGGTTTGAATTCACAGAAGATGGTTGAGTTTCACCAGGTGTAACTTTGGTTCACTGGGGCCTGAAGTACAATACTGAGGTAAGTACTACTGTAGAAAGTAAGAAAGAAAATGGTTTGAAAGCCACCAGGTCTGGCACTGGGGCCAGAGCAGGACAAATGCTGCTTTTCCAAGCGGGTGTGCCCTTGAGTGGCTTGAGGGTCACTCTTGCCACCCGGCCCCAGTTGCAGCCATGGTACCTGCTCTCAGCATCTGCAGTGTCCCCTGAATCTCTCCTTTTTTGTGGAAAACAAAACTCCTGGAAATGCTGCTCCATACAGCAATGGGCTGGCCTTGCAGAGAGCCTTGTGGGACTCACTGGGGCTTTCACAGCTGGAAAGGCTTGGCAGAGCAGACATGTCCCTGTGACTGGAACTTGACCATGTAATTGCAGCTGAGGAAAGCAGCAGGCACAGTGGTGGGAGGTAATGACTGCAGGAAAACTCCAGCTTGCAGCATCGGGCATGTCTTGCTAATTAGAAGAAACATAATCCTCTCGTCTTTCACTGTACCCACACTAATGTATTTGTATGTCTCTGATGGACTTACATTTGTAATCTCCTTACTAGCACATTAAGAAGACTTTTTGACAGTGATGCACAGAAAAGCAAATAGGATATTCGTGCAGTGACAACGCTGCTGTGGAGCATCTGTAACGAGGAGGCACAATCTCAGGGTTCCGATTCCTCTGCACGGCAGGCTGAGGTTTCCAGGGTCCCAGGGACATGTGAATACCTGTGTGCTGCAGTCCCTCCTGCTGTAATGAAACCTGACTTGCCAGGTCACCCTCCTGCAGTGACACAGTATCATTTACAGCTGTTTGCTTATTACAGAGATACTATCACAAGGTGTGGTGCCCTGATTGGAGTCTAGCAAGAAAGTAACACTCTTATTCACCCACCCACCCACCTTTGGCAGATGGTCTGAGGGTCTCCTTGGCTTCATGACAGAAAGTGGTTGATCCACCTCCACCCAGCAGTAATTATGGGTTGCTGCCTACTGGAAGTTACCACGTTGGCATCGGAGTGGTAAGCCTAGAACTCACTTCTGAGATTAATTGCAAGGTAAAAGCATGATTTCTTGATGTTTGTTTTATAGTCAGCCTAGTAAAAGTTACTTAATACACTGTATCATTTGCTTGTCATTTTGTTTAATGGTCATTAAAATGCTCTTAATTTCTATTACCCTGCTATTGTCCTATCTCTCAGCAGCCATTTGCATGCAGCCTTCCTATCAAACTAGAAAGCAGTTCTGGTAGCAAAAATGTTATGACATTTTTTGTTTTTCGTTTTGGAAGATTCTCCTTTTAAATTCTTTCATTCTAGATCCTCCTTTGTAAAACACAGGACTTTGTGGAGGGGCTTTGCCCGGCCCCCCCCAAAAGCTGATAGTTTTATGCCCTCAGCTTTAGGACAAAATTATTCACTTGTCAGTGCAGTTCTTATTGAACCAGGCTGGTTTGGCAGATCCACTCCTTCTTTTTAAACTTTATTTATTTTTATATCAGAAAAGTAATAAAATTAACAAAAGACTCTAACTGTACAGTTTACCACACAAGAGAAATAAAGCATCCAACACGCTTCCTTTTATTTGTAGCATCAGTGCTAAGCCCTTATAATACCAGTGCTAGGTAACTTTTCCTTCCTTCACCTTTTGAAACCTCTTGAACCAGTGTCCACACCGAGCTCTCTGTTTGCTCAGCATCCTCTGCCTTCACAGGAGGCTGTTGGTACAAAGTGGAAGACTTTTAATAGAAGCAAGGCCAAGCCTGCAGAGCCCCAGCCGCCTGTGTGCAGGGCTTCCCTGGGAGGGCAGGCAGGAGGAGCGAGGCGAGGGGCTCTAGTGCACCTTCAGCTGCTCAGCTGGGTGCTCCAACCGTAACACAGTCTGCAAGAAGGTCCCCAAGAGCCCTTCTGGGTGGACTCAGGTATCCCCTGGGGAGTTCAGCGGTCTCCCCATTCAGGTTCTGTGGAGCGCATCCCCGCAGGGGGATGTTCCCAAGCACCTCATCAGGACCAGCTGTAGCCTCCACTTGGCTCAGCTGTGATGTCCTGGAGCACCTCGGAGCTGCAGTGCTGAGTGCTGTGATGAGTAACCTGTTCCATGGAGCAAGCACTAAACCCCAGAGTCCTTACACAACCAGTGGGCTCTCCTTTATGGATCAGATGTAGTACCCAAATGATCCTGTAAACACAGCTATGGAACACGAGCTGCAAACTATTTAGCAAGGTCTGTTTTCATGTATGTTCATCAGTGAGTTGGGATCAGAGTGGGTGTAGGTCCTGGGGATGGTTGACTGGCATTAGCAAAGAAGGAAGAGGTGTGGGAGGATGGAGTTATGTTTCAAAAGAGAAGATGCATTCACATCTTCACTGTTTCTAGCCAGTGTACAAAAATATTGCTGATACAACAATACATAATAAACTCTTTTTTTAATGCCTAGATCAATGCAGAGACAGCAATGCAGAAAGGGGAAATCAATTCACTCAGTATTATTTGTTAATATACCAGCTTCACCACCTTTACAAGCACTGTAGTACCAGTGTCATCCAATACAGGCACACGACATCAACAAACGGGGAGATTGCTGACGAGGAGGCTGGTGGATAAGGGCAGCAACAGCCATGCTGTACACCAGAATGTTTCCAGCAGCAGCAGGTTCATTCCTGACCCCGGCACTAGGACTGCTCAGCCTCCAGATCCATGGGCATTGTGGGGCTGGCCTTCCTCTTCTTGGACCGTGCTCAGGCTGGCATGTGGGTCTGAAAAAGGGATTCGGGTAAGTTGCTGTGCTCTGCTGACCAGGATTCCTCCACAACAGCTGCTCCAAGTGCAGTGTAGGTCACATAGGTGTTAACTGTCATTTCAGCTTTGGGGGGGCTGTAACTTGTGTGGGATGGTGGGCTGGGTTTCACAGGGTTCTCTAAGAGTTTGTCACGTTGAGTGCTGCTTAAAAACAGTGGGATGGGGTACCCAAATCCCTTTGGTGCTGTTTAACATCCCTGGCTTGCTCACTTCAGGCACATCTGGAGGGTGTCGACCACCAGCATCTCTGAGTGTCGCTGCCCACGTGCTCTGAATTCCCTGCCATTGGGAACAACGGAGGGGCATTGCCTCTTGCCTTTGAAAGGATGCACAGAGCCTCTGTGCTTAGGCTAGCTAGTGGGTGCAGCCAGAAACCAGGCTTTGGGAGTTCTGGTTTTGTCTCGGACACGGTCTGACTGCCTGAGCCTTGCTCGGGGAGGTGACCCTGCTTTGGCGGGTCAGACACCCACGCTGTTGAGCCCTCAGACATAAGCGGTGACTCACCTTTGTGCTACTCCCAGTTGAACAGAGGGGACTTTATCTCCCCTTCTTGTATCGGCAAGGTCAATCTCTGCACAGACTGATTTGTCTTTTAAATCTGTACATTAAAAGGCATTATAAAATGCTGTAATAAGAGTACAATTAATGACTCTTTGGAAGCACTAAGCGGTTACTGGCTCTCAGTGCAGGAAATAGAAAGCAGTGAGGTTCTGGAGTTCATTTCCAAACAGGTGAGTGGTAACTCTCAAACCAGGAGGTGATTAGTGTGTCTGCAGATCTGGTTTCTCCTTTCCCTGAAGTGAAGGTGGGCGTTAGACTGCGGTGTGCAACATCCATGTCATGCCTCATCCAAGATTTGCCAATATTCATTTGTTGCTTTTTTACTCTTTAGCAATCAAACAGAAACTTTTCAGCCGGTACCTTCTGGGTGACAAGGTTGGAGAAATAACCTTTCAGTCAGTATTGCAGCAGTGTGAAAATGTTCTTAGGTGATATAACAGCTGCATCACATGATCAGAACACATTATCTCACAGCTACCTCTATTCTCTGGTATGGTTCAGAGAGTTTGCTAACAAAAATGTGCATTAATTCTCTGAGTGATACTGCACACGCTGCAAGGAAAATGCTCCAGATGGAGCTGCTCAGGCTTACCTGAACATATTTGCTGGTTACAGAAAACTTTACATTTATTACTGCTTAAACACCATCAGTGGTGAAAGCTACCTTGGCTGCTGTGGGCACGGGACTGGGTCAGTAATGCTATGTTCCAATAAATAATCCAGGTCGTATCACCAATACTGTGATTGCTTAGGAGGCAGGTGGCCCTCCAGTTAGTTTTAGGAAATATATTTAGATTTCAAAATTTTTGTTGTCATATTCAATTACTCTAAAAATGTAGGTAATGGTGTGTAACAGGCAAAGGTGTCTCTTCCCAGTGAAGCCGTGTTGAGTCATTTTATTTTACCACCGAAGGAACAAACCCAGTTTTAACAACAATAGTTGGCAGTATTTCTATTAAATGGCATTAGCCAATAATTTCTAAAACTGCCTGTTAATTATGGCATTCAACCCTTGCAGGCAGTTCTATTTATACATAAGTGCAATCCAGTTTCCAGCCATCAACTGAAGACTATGGCCTTCTGCCGTAGCCAAACAAGACCACGCATTACCAATTCCTTTCCAGAGTAAATATATTGTTAATGGGTTTGGGGTTTTTTTTTTTTTTTCATGTTGTTTGTTTGTTTGTTTTTCATCCTGACACTGCCAGGTAACATTCAAAAGAGACACTTTACACACCGATACCTCTGGGCAGCTTGTCTGATGCACTCAGGCCTGCCAGCTCAGGTCTGGGCAGCTACTCCTCTCCAGCACAGCTCTCCGTGCCCGCGGCTGGGCGGTCGTGGCAGCCAGCCTGGCTCTGGAGTCGGGGAACCTGTTGTCCACACCATGGCTCTGGCATTGGCACCAAACTAGAGGACCAGCTTTGGGGCAGGACCACGGAGTCAGGGCGGGCTGAGGGCTCTGTCAGCCTGGGCAGCTGGGCTGTGTTGTGCATCCCTTGAACACCGAATCCCCAGCACATTCGGCAAGAGGGCTGGCACAGTGTGTGCGGCTGGGTCGGTTTGTTGCTGGCCCTCAGCTGCTTTCTGGAGGTGCCTCCTGGGTTCACGGCATGTCTGGAGGACATCGCGTCATGCTGTAAAGCTTTATATTCTTAGCTGCACAAACCCATTTTATAATGCATAGAGCAGGAGCAGATATGTTGCAGGTAACAGTTACAGTGGGAGGAAAAAAGTGTCATTTGTTTTGCACTTATCACTTTGACTAGCTTTAATTATTATTGCTATTTTTAGTGCTTCTATTGCAGTATTACCAGGGGCTGCCCAGTCAGCACTGAGCTCCATTGTATTCAGCACAAATGCGCCCAAACTCCTCAAAAAGAAATATATATATACAGTTCAGAATGCAACTTACGATGGTGGAGAGGAGGGATAAAACCAAATGGATGCAATTAGCTTAGGCACAACTTAGTCATCCTCTTCTTGGTGTAATTATAAAATGGACAAAGGTAGCGCCAACTAACCTTAAATGCCCTTCTAGCCATAATTAATTATATTGCATAATAATGGTGTCAGTTTAAACATTGTTTAAAACCGATGCTTTGCTCGAAATTACTGTACAGCCACACTTACATCTTGCACAACAGACTAAAACACAACAGTGTCTTGACTTCCATTTTCTATTTTGTTGTGTCATCTGTGCATAGGAAAAGCTCTTGGCCAAAGAGGAGTCAGGGGTAAAGTGGTAAATAAAAGTGGGTAGATTCATCTGTCTGTGGTGTATAAGGAGCAGGTAAATACTAGAAATGCCCAGAGAAGAAGTGGGTACAAAGGGAGTGCCCTTTGCCTGCGTTTACCCTTGACTACACCACTTAGAAGCATTGCATAATTGATACAATTGAACCACATCAGTCTTTTATTTATAGAACATAATGAAATGGTTTTCAACATCCTGGATCATGCTGCATGGGTGATTGCCATGTATGCACCCAAGGAGAATAAATAAAAACATTTCCCTAAGGTATTACATCTCTTCACCTTCTCTAGTTGCATCCAGGACTTTATTTTGGGAGAAGTCCTGTAAGGGTGCAGCCTGCATTCCTGCTGTGCCATTGCACACGCATCACGCAGGGGAGAGCTGCAGTGATGCTGCTCTGTAACGCTGGAGTGCCACCGTGTCACTTTTCCCCTCTAGTACATGAAGTGTTGTCATCATTCCGTGGAGCTTAGGGCGTGTGGATACCTAAACGTACCACAGACTATTGAACACAGTCCCCTGCATTGGACTAAGTCCTTGTTCAAGCTCCACAGCCTGCATTTGACATAAATCTGGTTTACCTAGGAAGCATACAGGCTAAAGCTCAGAAAATAAAAACAAAAAAGGCTGTGGCATTTGTTTGATAGCTGCTTTCAGTGATGGAAGCGAGTCATGAGGAACCCCTGATAACGACACAGATGATCTGCGCTCGCTGTTTGAGCCACAGGCTCCCACACCAGCATGTGCTTGTGACACGGAGTCTGACACCGTGCCTGTGAACATCATCCAAGGGACACTGGTCTACAACAGACACGAGCATCACGTGGCACTGAGACAGGGTTACTGTAAAAGTCACATAAAACAAAGCACTGCTATAATTTTACTTGGTTGTTGTTGTTGCTATTATTGAAAAAATATGGATAATTTAGAAGTAGTTGTCTTGCTGGATTGTTTGTCCATCTTTATATGATGTTCTACTGTTCTATTGCATCATTTGAATTTGGCCTTTACTTATGATGCTACATTGTTTTATGTGTATACTTTATAATTAGAACTACTAATTGCAAGCTTGCTTGCTGCCTTTAGTTGGCTTTTCCAGGGCATTCATTACTTGCGAAAAGATCACAATTACTGAGTTCTTTCCAATTGCTCGGTGCGTATTTTCTTAAATTGAAAAGAAACCAGGAGTAGGTTTTCAACTAGCCTGTTTCTACGCTTTACATAGTGCTCATCTGGTGCATAGAAATTAACTGCATCAAAAAAATTGCATCTTTTCAGAAGGCATTTAACCTCATTTCTCAAAAATCCTCTTTTTTCTGAATTAAAAAAATAATCACCACAATGACATATCATGGGAGTCCTATGCTAGCTGTTACATTAGATTTTAATTGGGTTTTTGACATGTAAAACTTTAGCATGGAAACTTTGTCATATTCTTGATAAATTTTGAACTGAAAAAAAAAATCCATATACGTTAATGGTTCTGCAAGAAGGAGCCAGCTCCGTACACATGCCGCACTTAGACACAATGCTCCCATTTTATCATTCGTGATTTCAGCTTCGCTGATGATTCAGTGGTGTTACTCCGCTGACAAACTGGAGTAACCCAGCAGTGAATCAGGCTCATTGGCTCTGCATCTCACTATCTACAATGAGAATCCACCTACAGGTAAAACACTATCGTACTGCACGTATCTCACAGCCTGCAATCTGTTCTGGCTTGCCAGATCTTCATCGGAGAAGGATTGCATAGGCTCAAAATTAAAGCACATGCTGACTGCATTTTAGTCAATGGGAATACTCATGTGAACAAGATGAGCTGGTTTTGGCTTTTCTAATTACAAATTGCTCAAAAATAGCAGAGCATCGGGTTACTTTTTTTTGGGTTTTGCTGATGTTTTTCATTACCTGGCTGCTGCAGATGGAGAAAACAGTGCCTCTGCTGCTCTCCCAAGAGGGCCACGAGGCGCAGGTCCAGCACCCCATGGACAGCCGGGGCCAGCGTCCCCCAGCGAGCCGGCACAGAGCCTCAGCACCGTGTAGAGGTGTGCAGTGAGTTCAGGTCACTCTCCTGTCACCACACACTGGGGCTGGTGACAGCTCCAAGGAGACACCTCTGAGTGTGTGTTCTTGCAGCAATGGGAGTTACATCAGACACCACAGCTATTTTATTGGCAGCCATGAGATCAGTTTCACCATGGTAAACAATGGCAAATAATGCTAGAAAGTGTACGTTACTGGGTTTTCTTCCTTCAGTGTGATCATCTCATGATTTATTATATAGTCTCTATTCAAACTGCCAGATAACTTCCCTTTCCCTTATATGTCATTCCTGTTTCGTTTCCTGCCCAAAGTCAGTCTTCAAAGGACATCGCAGAAATCTGCATTCATCCAGCCCCTGCAGACATAGCCCTCTCCCCCCGTGCACAAACGTTGCACATTTACCTCTCACTCACCCTGTCCTAAAACTAATGAAAAAATGGATCCCAGTTGTGTGTTGATCCAGACAGTCTCAGCAGGCAACAGGGCCAATTGTCTGCTGATTTGACCACCCGCCATCACAGAGATTCTGAGCAATTAACTGAGGGCATCGTTTTGTTTGGGGGGTGAGTGGGATGACGAAGGTGAGCTGCCTTTATCACGTTAACAGGTTGGGAGAGGGGCTCCAGCTTATGCCTGGCGATTGCATGGGGAACATAACTGGAAAAGTTCTTGTTTCCACTCTTAAGCATCACCTCAGGGAGCATCTCCACTGCTGCAGGCACTGAGCGCGGCCTCGGGGGCACGTTGCCTTGCCCAGCGTGGCTCGGAGATCTAGCACCACAGGCACAGTGCCCGGAGCCACTGCTCGCCCAGGTCAGCGGGGCTGAGCCTGCCAGGCCTGAGCGGTGTCACACACGCTGCGGTCTGCAGGTGACATCAACATGGAGACATGGCTGCTGGGTTTCACTGGGTGAACACAGCTTTTTCACCCCATTAAAGGCTTTGTTTTTGGGTCTTCAACCTGAAATCAACTCAGGTGTAGGCAGGTGGAGATTGGTACTATGTGCTGGTGTTCAGCTGGAAGGGGCTGATGGCACCAGGCTGCAGTGACAACTGGATGTCACCATGAAAAGAGAGCCAGTCTGTTGGTGATCCCAGCAGAGGGGAAGGGGGCCGTGACCTGCCACTGCCCCATCAGAGGCACAGTCCTGTGGCATGGTCTGGCTGCAGCACATGGGAGACAAGTACCACGGCTTTCAGGAGCGGAGCGATGGCCTCATTCTGCAGTGACACCTGGCCTCAACCAGCACTGAGCAATTGTCACTGTCAAAGAGAAATCAGATGAACGCAGGAAAAGTGAAATGTCATGAGATAAAATAAGGAATGAATGAAAAAGGCAGAATTGTACAATAACACTAATGTAAACACTGGTCTGTTAAGAAATGGAAGCTTAGTTTTTATCTCGTATGAGGGAGACTGTTTTTGAGAACCTATGTAGAGTTAAATGAATTCATAAACCTCCGTACCAGGTGCAATCATTAGTCAGTAAATGAATTACACATAATTATCTGCTTTGTATTTAATTCACTTGGCTTCCAGTTTCTTACTCTTCACACAGTGAAACTCTCTATCTCTCTCACACAAACACACTCTCCGTGAGCAAGGAGGTTTTGGAGGGCTGCCATCGTCCTGACTCATGAATCAGACTCCATGATTTGAATGATATTTATCTAAGCCTGCAAACAAAGAAGATGGCAATGTGTCCAATGAGAGAATAATTATTGTTATTATGTTTATAGAGCAACAAAGTCGGGAGTTAGGACCCCGGGGGAAAGGCGGCAGGAAAGGCGAGCTGGGCAGAGGCAGGAGGCTGTAGGCAGCGTTTCAGTGCAGGCATGTGCCAGGGCCCTCGCAGGGTTCCCTGCCTGTGAGTCACCTCTGCCAGGATTCACCCAGCGGCCAAGGCGGGTGGCCAGGTGATGCTTCCCCCGGCGGGGACACTCACCGGGAGCCGAGAGACCACCTCCCTGAGGGCTCTCGCCATGATCCTGGGACAACACTGCGCCCATGAGGGTTTTGGCAGCGGCTGGAGGGAGCTGGAGCTGGCGCAAAGCACCCCAGACAACTCTGCCGCTGCGAGGCTGGGGATGGGGACGTGTCAGCCTGCGGCTGATCCAGCCCCGGTTGCACTGGGCAGCAGCGCTGGCAGGGCAGCCTCCTGCTTGCAGCAGTGTGTGTTTTTTCTTATACAGAAGCCAGCTGTACAGTTCCATTCACAATTACTTTAACTAAACTACAAAGAAAGGAAAAAAAAAATCCATAACAGAAAAAGCTTGCTTTGTAACTAACAGCCGCTGCCACAGCAGGTTGCTTACAAATAGAAATGTCCCTTGAAATGGCATTTGGACTCACCCAGCTCCACAGCACAAGGTCGGGCAGAGGAGCCCTGTTGCACCATCTGGGACAGCTCTGGATGCTGCGACAGCGGCAGTGCCGTGTGTGACCCAGGCCTGCTCCTGTCGGTTAATGTTCTGGGTACTCGGAGAGGTTAGCAACAGGAGAGGCTCTGCCTGTCCTTTAGGGCTATCTGTAGCAGGCAGTAAGTTTGAGATAATCAGTAATTTGAAAGCTGTATTTTTAAAATACCTCTTCCACTTTAAAGCCTCATCTCAGCTGGGACTGTAAGAGTCCCCTGAATTTAGTGGGCACCCCATGCCCTGCCATGAAGGAGGCAGCAGACCTCTGATGCGTGGCTGTTGCCGATGCGTGCACCTGCACGAAACTCACTCATGTTTCTCCTCGGGCCCACAGAGACAGTCACCCATGTTCACAGCCGGTGCATCTGTACAGTGGGATAACGATGAGCAGCATTTCATCAGCTTGGTACCACCAAGCAACAGCCCCAGCCATTGCAGCTGTGGCTCTGCAGACCTTGGAGATGGACATCAGACTCTGGAAATGTTTTGGTTTGCGGTTTAAGGACACAGCCAGCTGTGGTAAACGCAAGCAGCACTTCTGTTGAGAACACTGGAAAAAGTGTCATTTACTTCCACTGACTCAGCTTGAGGATGGTGAAGTTTGAGCCACCATGCAATTATCTCTGATGATCTTCAAGTTAACAACATACAGCCAGGGAGACAGCAGGACAAACAGCCAGGTGAAGAGGTTACCTGGAAATACAAATGAATTTAGAATTAATCCTACACAGAAAACAAGGCATCCTGTTCTTGTTCTCCCATCGCCATTGTGAGGGACTTCCAAATTTTGTCCTTGTAATTGGAGGGGAAGCAAACCCAATAACCTACATAATTATAAATGCTCAAAAAAAAAAAAAGCAAAATAAATAACTTGATGTCTCTTCCACTCAACCCATTTTTAGAAGAAAGTTTTATCTCACTAGATGTTTTAACTGGTGATTATGTTAATACTCTGGAAGCAACATGGAAAGGCTTTGACTAAGGAAGAATCTCCAATGCAATGATAGGCAATGATCTTTGGATCACAAAGCATTCTTTTGGGGATGTGCATTGCAAGTGCTGGCTTTTTTAAACTGTAGCAAATCTTTCTTACTTAATTCCCTCTTCAGAACAAATTAAATTTTCTGGAAAATGTTGATAGAAAACACCTATATGCCAACATTAACAGCCCAGGGTAAAAAAAAAGCTTCATATGAGAGCAATCAAAAATATTGCTGAGACAATACTGGCCACAAGAGGAGAAAATGTGGTTTTAGGGACTTAGTAAAGCCTGGGAGTCCTGGATCAGGACTTTCTCAATCTTCCCAAACTGGCCCAAGCCTTAAGAAAGCCAGCCCACCTCCCGGTGCTCCGCTCTGCCTCGCTGTCGCAGCAACGAGAC
The DNA here is from genome assembly GCF_964273445.1 of Streptopelia decaocto. Classification (NCBI taxonomy): domain Eukaryota; kingdom Metazoa; phylum Chordata; class Aves; order Columbiformes; family Columbidae; genus Streptopelia; species Streptopelia decaocto. The sequence continues at coordinate 15,705,259 of NC_138666.1, read as the reverse complement.
ACCGGCAGCCTGCGAGAACCAAAGGATGTTGCACTGGTTACCTGAACTCACGGAACTTCTTTGCCTGTGTTTACCATTGAAAATTGCTGCTTCTGTTGAAGGGTACTTTAGAATGGAAACAGAGCTTTGTGCCCAAAAATGTGTGTGTTTATTTATCTATCAGTTTGTTTGTTTGTCAGTTGATCTAATAAATATATTGCTGTTCCCCAAATTTGGTCTACAAGGCATTTTAAGATCCTTGAATGGTGAAAGTGAACAAAACCATGCAGTCTGTCAGCAGGCAGGTAAGGAAAAGGCAAGCACAAGACTTTATAGAATGCAAACAGCAGTTTCTGCATCTCCTTCTCTTCCTCCCTGACCCACAGAGGTTTTACATTATTATTACAGAAAACACACAAAACCAACCAACCAAAAGAAAAACCCAAACAAAAACAACCCCCCCAAACAAACTAGATAGCAGCCAAACTGATATGCAAAGCACTCCCCTGTTTACAGTCCACGAGACGTAGTGCCATGAACTATCGGCCCAACGAGGATGCCACAAATACTTCTCTCTGAGCTGGCTGACAGAAAACAGTCAAAAAAACAGGGTCATAAATTGCTGCTTCATTATAAATCACTGCGCTCTGCACACCTGTTCCAGCACACCTTGGGGCTGTTGCTGGACATAATGTGCCTTTAATTTTTTTATTTTTTTAATATTGCAACCCAGATGGCAGCTGACTTTGCACACGCGAGCACGGTTGTACAGCGACACGTACCACAAGACCACCGAGCAGTCACGCTCTTCACCGTGACACCCAGGGAGGTTTCTAAGAACGCTGTTCTCCAGTTGCCTGGTCTGACTGAGGGTACATGGCGAGGCTGCGGCGCTGTGCTGTGTAACACGGCTGTAGAGCCGGCACGCATCCAAACATCGCAGAGCGTAGGCAAAGCAAGTTCAGGGCTGTCTGCACCTGTCTAGAGAGATGGATTTTTTTTTCAGCACAGCAAAACAACTTAGAATCAGGTCCTCACGCAGTGTGAACAAAACCTATTTGGGTGCAAGATCAGTATGGAAAAGTGTATTTCAAATTTGGAGAGAGGAATTTTTTCTAGTTTACAAGCTGTTCAATGTTTACAAAGTTTTAAATTGGAGTCAGTAACAAAAGAGCACAGATTCAGCAGCAAAGATTTGAGATAAGCCTTACTGTTGCTGTACTTCTAGAGTTATACCAGTGAAGTTAGCCTAGTATTCTGCAGAATGATTAATAGCCTGTGCTTTTAGGGATTTTAGTAATTTTTGTTGAAGATACTCAAGTAATTTAGAATAGGAATATTGTTTACCAGCCCTGGGAAGATTACATTGCTGGGTCGTGTTCACATACGCTTTGGAAGACTTAGAAGAGGACAGGGAGAAGGAATGGAAAGAACCACATCCTCCTCTGGATCACAAATCATGCCTCTTTGTACCTTTCAGACCATAAATTTCTCTGTTTGCAGAGCACTGGCATTTCGCCTGGGAACGTCCATTAAAAGTTGTAGTTCTACTGCACTGCACCTCTCAGTGTCGAAGGTGGCATCTCCAGCATGCAAAGGAAAACTTTAAGGTCATGTCTGTGGTAAAAAGAAAAACCCCAGATTAATCTGACAGCAGATTCAGCGTCTCCTTCCCATGGGGCTGTTAGGGTATTTTTTCCAGTGACAGTGAAGCGTGCTCTGGCTCACAGCTTTTATGTTATTCCATATTGTCTCATTGCACAAGCCTTGCTCTAGGATGAATATATGAATTCTTGCTTTGGTGATGTGAAGCAATTTAGCCCTGACCTTGCTGCAGTCCCTTACACATACAAAGCATCCTCTGAAGCCAGGGAGAGTTTGGCCCTAAAAGCCAATGGCAGGACAGGTCATGTCCCTCATGTCCTGGGCAGGCAAGATGTGCCTGCATGGCCAGGACTCCCAGACCTTCCCAGCATCTTCCTCTCTGACAGGGACAAGACTCGCAACCTGAGACTGTCACGTACAGCTTTGTGGTCTGACCAGCCTCTGTAAATTCTCAAAAATGAGTCTCCCCAGCGCAGCTAATAGGCAGAGCTGTGAAATACAACCTTTTCTGAAGAACCCATTCCTGGCCCTGCCTCCTGCTGCCCCATGCCAAAGTAATGAACTAACCCCCATTTACAATTGTTTTGCTCGACATATGGGGTCCAGATAGGGAGAAATGGCCAAAAGAAGGCAAATTTAACTCAATATGGGAAAGTTCCTACTGCACTGGGTGTGGGTATATACTGGTGAGCTTGGCTCTACAACAGGGAAAGGACAAAAAGGCAAAGAGAGGAGAAAAGCTGAGCTGGGAGGGAGGGGCGGAGGAAGATTTTGTGTGCGCGTGGGAAGGAAACAATGGGACAAGGGGAAGGAATTAGAAGAACCACATCCTTCTCTGCATCATAGCCCTGGAGTTTAAGTTACTCCCTCACACCGGACCAACCCACAGTGCTGCACTTCTAACATTGCTCCCCTGTGACCGCTGCGGTGAAGCTCCATCCTATTCGATGTGTCTCGACCAGGGACCATTAGGGTGGCAATGCTCTTCGCGTGTTAGTTCAAGCATCCCTCCTCCTTTCCGATGACATTTTGATGTGTCCTCCACCCCTGCTGGCCTGTCCCAAACCCCTACAATTAAGCCCCAGCCCCACAGTCTCTGCTGAACACAGGCCAAAAGATGTTCCTCCCTTCCCTCCACCTCTGACCTCACAGCCAAGCCAACCCTGCCCCAGGCAGACCAGCTCACTCCAAAGCTCCCCACAAACCTTCAGTGGGGAGGTGCTTCCCACCCATCCCACTTCCCTGCAACGCCTCTGGGGAAGAGCTGCACAGGGAAGGGACAAAGGCAAGATGGTATTTCCTTGCACCCTCTTGTCCCTACATCCTCGCCTCTCATCTCTGCTTCTGCTAAGTTTCTGATGCTCATCGTCTTATTTGTGAACTGCTGCATGTCTCATTAATGACAATATATTGGTGCTTTTCCGTCATTGCTATATTCCACAATATTCGTACTATTCATAGTATTTACCCTTGTATACCCTTCATATGTTCAAAATATTTGCAACAATTTACTGCTTATTCTCCCAAGGGCAGTGCAAGGGAAGTGGGAAGCAGATGGACCAGTCAAGGGTTATCGGCAGCAGCCTCAGCACTGGAGTGTCCAGTATGATGCATCTTGGTCTGAACAACCCAGAAACAGGTCTCCTCAATTTACTGTTCCCTTCGGATAAAAAAAAGTCTGCAAGCACCCAAGCAGTGGGTTAGCTTAAGAGCTTTCAGACACATACAATGAGCAAAAATTGTTTTTTAAAAAATGCACATATTTATAAATACACACACACGTATGTACATACATATGCATATATATATATGTAAATATGCATAGGTAGACATACATATATATCCATGTATGTATATCTAAAGTAGAAATGGAAATATGTAATAATATATTATATACATCATATGTTATATATTGTAATATATATACATCCTTATGATATGTAACCAGGTTCGATTTTGCTTCGATAAGCCTTTGACTATGGTCAAGGTATCTATCTGAACATTTGAGGTTCCCTGTTTGGAGGATGAACTATAAATATCCAACTTCCCTGTCTCCAGAGAGCAGAGGAGCTTTATCCTTTCCTCACAGAACCTGTGGGAGTGTTGGGTTGACATTCAGCAGGAGAAGCCTAAAACAACCTGAACACCACCATCCTCTCAGCTCTCTAAGTCCTGCAGCTCTGAGGTCACACCGTAATACACTACTACCTGGAGAGCTTCTGTTGCTGAGAACAAGGCGAGTATGAGGGGACCAGTTACACACTTGGAATTGCACAGAGTCCTTCAGGATTTATTTGTTCACGCCAGAGAGAAAGTGAGTCATGAGAAACCTTAAGGTGGAGCACTCAAAACAAGGAGTGTATAAACGATTAGCAAAGGGAAGGTCAGCACTAGTCCTTCAAGTCTGAGCATGTCCCATTGTTGATGGTACATAAATAATACTAGTTGGATGCCTGTGGTTGCAGAAGCACTATCACACTTCTAGTGTCTGACACGTCTCTGACTCATGTAATATCATCAATGAGGCTGATATCGGTTTTCTTTAGAAAAGGTAGTTAAGGTTACAGGAGCAAAGTGGCAAGAAATGGAACCTGACCAACAGACTCAGTTTCAAGTCAAAGCTGCACACTTGACAAAAGTGTTTAGAAATAAACCAAAACCCCTTTACTACATGGAGAGCCAAATGCAGGGATGGGAGATGAACCTGAATTCCACTTGCACTCATGCAGCAATTCAATTAATCATCTTGTCAGATAAAATCTGATTGCAGAATATTTATTATCACACTGATGCAAATGAAAGAAAGTACACTACCTGTTTTCTTCAGATCACAGGTTGAGTTTAGAGCATTTGCAGACAGGAAAAAAATCAGTTGACTTCTTCAGTGAGCAGGACTGACTAGTGATTCACATGGAGGTATCTGACAAGACCACTGATATTTATCTTTTTTCTAAGATAAACTCTTTTATAGTATTGATTTTAAAGAAAATATTCTGTGGATAACACACCAAAGTACACCAAATATGTTATCCTTAAATCCTCTGGTAGTTGTGGCATTGCATGATGTAGCATCTAACTACTGAGCACAACTGTCCAAAGGCTGCAGTTTCTGGTATTTTCAGCAATATCAACTGTACCAGCTATGGGGGAATCCAGGCCATTGTTGTAGTTTGTCATCCAGCTTTGACTGCTCTTACACATCTCTGGCACCACATCTCTTGTAGAGCTACTGAGTACCTTTTCCACTTGTACTAGGCTTTTCTTCAGATACTCTCCAGTAAATTCCTTATCATGAATTGAAGTTGGACAGGTAAGCTGCATGAAATGGGGCGAATCCTGAATTGTGCAGAGCAACAGAAGCTTCTATGGAGTGTGAAAGTATACAACCATATAGCTTTATCTGGTCTTACGCTAAAAGGTACATTAGTCATTTCACAGACATATGCATCAGAAAGGGCAGGCTGCACAGCACTGGGACAAAAAGCAATTTTTTCAGTGTATTTCTATTTAGAAATTCACGAGCACAATCCAGCAGTTAGAAGGAATACCAGGAAAAGATATACACGTATGTATATATACATACACATACAACACACAACATAGTCATCAGTCTGCCTTTTCTCGGGGAGTTTCTCTTGTGCATTTTTCTTTTACCTACAGTCAGTCTCAGACACTTTGATCCCTACATCCAAGCAGACACCTGGCTGAAGGAAAAGGAGCCAAGAGACCACAGAGACGTGAAGCCGAGGCCAAGTTTTCTCAGTGAGCTGCTGGGGCTGAGGTGGATGAGGCACCTGGACTGCTGGATGGAGGGGACCAGTTAGAACGTGGGGGAGCTGAGCATGAACATGCTTGTGGTTCAGTGGCTCCTGTCCCAGCTGGAATGGGGCAGGTGGCATCTGGGTGATGCCACTATAAAACCTGAATGTTGACCGGTGTTGTCCCTGCATCTCCTTCCTCTCAGGCAGTGGGTGGCAGGAGTGGTGACACTCCTGCCCTCTGACTTTTGAGGCAGGAGGCAAGACGGATGTAGGTCCCATGTGTTTGGGTAAGGATCTTGTTTGGACACATTTTCACAAATGTGTGCACTTTCCTGTCTCATTGCCATCTGACTTACCAGCACTTCCTTTGCAACCACCACTTTTTGTCTGGGATGATTCTCAGCTCCTCTGGTAACACTGCAGTACTGGCAAAGGGTGCCTTGCTGGTGATTTGCTGAACCGTAGAATTAAACACAATTTTTAATTTTAACGAGGTTTAGCACTGTGCAGAACTGCACAAAGTTCAGTGAAATAATTTTGCATTTTTTTCCTGTCTACATACATTAATAACTACATGTCTTGCTTTAACGTAACATATTTGTGGATATGGTCCATCCATCCCTTTGATTTGAGAATCTTACAACATTTTACAAACAAACATTATCTGTGGAGTAGAGAATCCTTACTGTGAACCAATCTTACCCCTCAGGTTAGCTGAGATCCAGAGGAGAAATATCTTCTTCTGCACAGTAGTTATATTTTGCAGGACCCCCAAAAAAACAACACTGAATTGACCAAGAAAAGAGACAAGTCTCTTGATTTGGTAACTGGATGTCAACTTCCTGCATGACAGCCAAGTTTAATTAACACTTGACCTTGTCTGGTTTGCAGATATATTTCTCTCTTTGCTTTCTGATCAACAAAAATAATAGAAAATGTCTTTGAAAAATAATAGAAAAGATATCTGAAAAATGCCAATCATTGTACAAACAACAATGGGTGAAATTGGGAGACAGAATTCATTTTGTTTGCATATGTGGGGAGTGGCAAAAGGAAGCAGCACCACTGAATGGCTGTGATATCTTCAAGTTATAAGATCCTTTTCTAAGCCATTTCAACAACTGTAGGCTGCTGAGTTTACCCATCCTTCTCTACCTTCAGCAGCCATGTGGGTACTCTCTTGTTCAGCAATAGTTATGGGAAGGAGCCAAAACCCAGTTGCCTGGTTTAGATAGCTGAACTTCTGAAAAGCATAAAACCTAACCTGATTTGTTGTGCTGCCTGTGGACGAGGGCCACACATGTACATTTTGCCTAGAACAGTATTTTTCTTGTGCATTTCTACAGGCACAGTGAGTGCTGAGATCATGGGCATGCAGTTTATTCATGCAGAATAAAGTAATGAAATGCAGTCTCTTGCCCATTTTCTTCTTTTGGGGGGTGCTACAGAGGGCTGCTGTTTTCAAAGCAATTGTCAGTGAAATTGTGTCTGCATCCTTTTGTATGAAACAAAAGAATGAGACTGGGCATAATAAGAGGTACAAACTAAGCAGAGGTTTGGCAGCTGCTTTAGACCACTGAAAAATGTCTCGATTTACATACATTTAAATGAATAAATAACCAACTTAACTACCTAAGAGGTGCTATCATTCTCTGTCAGTGTGATCCTTGGGCTTATGTACGAACGCTTCTATGCAGAGCAGACCACTATGTTAGGGAGAAGACTGGTGACTCACAGTCCCTTGCAGTGAACTATAGTGAAAAAGGATGTTTAAACCTGTAAGCTCAGAATTGCTCTGCTTCATCACACAGACACATCCCTATGACATGGCTGACCGGGAGCACAGACAGCTTCTCATAGAAATTCATAACAAAAACCATATATTTATTCCTTTTAAAAGACAGGAGGAATAACCCCCAAAGCTGACCAAGCTATTTCCTTCTGTCTCCTTTGTTATTTTCTAGTATCTCTGGGCCTGAGTCAAAACCACAGCTGTCCACCCAAGCCTTCCCACTGACTTCTGTGGGGCCTGGATGGGGCTTGCTTGTTATTGGGCTTTGGTGCTGACCTTAGTCTGCCATCTCCCAGGCTCCCAGCAAGAGAGAACAGCAGACCTCAAACAATGTGAGGAAAGAATTCAGGTTAACGCTGCCTGGGACAGGTTTCAATATGTGTTTTGAGATACCTGGTAGTGAGGCATGGCTTCAAAATCCAAACAAGGGAGTGATGTCTCAGCATGATATCCCAGCACGTGTTTGAAGAGCACCAAACACCATAAAGCCAGAGGCTTTGAGCAGTGTCACTAATTTAATACTAAAAAAGTAAAAAATAGAACTGTGATTTGAAATTTGACCGTATTTCTTGTTCTCTCAACTTTGCTGATATACATTAATCCTCCTGGTTTTTTGTTTGTTTTAGTTTTTCCTGAGAAAATAGGAAATAGGGACAAACCTTGAAGATGTATCTTTCTGCCTGGACCTGTAGCACTTTAGGCACCTGTCTGCAAGTGGCCCAGGCACAAATCTTCTGTCATCCAGAATGGCACAGAGGGCATCAGTCATTCCCAGGCTTGCTAGCAGAGCCTCAGCAAACTCTTGCCATGCATTTAGGTCCTGGCCGTGGACACATCCTCTGAACATTGTCCATTGCAACCAGAAGCCTTCTATTCTCTCATCCCCTGTGTTCCCATCTATTCTGCACAAAATGTGAAGTGCAAGCAAAGAAAAGTCAAGGAGTGCTCCATTCACCCAGTAAGACTTTGCATACAAGATGCTCATGGCACCCAGGACAACATCAAAACACAGCTCTGCTTAAACATGGTGGGTTTTGAGTAAAGAAGTAAAACGAGGAACTAGTTAAAATTAGAGGAATAAGGTATAGTTTGACAACCACAATAAACAGCTACTAACCATGAGGTGCTGCAGAGGTTTCCATAAACCTATGAACTTTGCGAGACTGCTGGGAACATCCAGTGCTACCTTCTCAGGTGAGAGATACTCCTCAATTCACCCCTTTATTCACATATAGGAAGGAAATGTCTTCTGCTGACAATAAACCACAGCAAACACGAGCCACCCCTCTGACACAACATGCAAGCCTACAGTTGTGAAGTAGGGTGCACCCAGCATAGGACACCCCTAAACTTCTGCATTTTAGGAGGATTAACCACCCGCTTTGTGGACATGCTCTGCCTTTGGGATTTATCTGCTCTTCCTGAAGGGCTGTGGCTGCTTCAGGGAAAGAGGACAATTTCAAAAAGTCACACGTTTAAGCTAGTGCATTATTATGGGTGACAATTTTCATCAGCCCTTTTAAAGGGGTGGTTCAGTGGCTGTTTGAGGATTTTAGTGTATTACATTTTTGCTGTTTGGATGAGACAGGCTACAACCACAGCTTTGAAAAATAAAGTTTGTTAATATCCCACTGGCTTCAAAAGAAAAGGTTTGGCACATGCATCTTCCCTTTTGGATTTTGATTTCTCGGGTGTGAACCCCATGCAGCAGGGGAGCCACCATTTGGCAGTAAGGCAAAGAGTGGCATGCTGACATTCTTTTGTTCGCACAAATCTTTGCACACACCGAATTTTGCTGAAATGCAGGTAAATGTTTAATGAAATCGTAGCTGGATAAATCAAAACTGTGAGAAATAAAGTCACTTGGAAGTGCGGTATCAACTTCCTATTGCCGTAAGTGGGCCCGAGTACCACTGCGGGCAGTAGGAACCCCGAGGGCTCCACTCCCTGTTGTAACAGCAGTATGAACGTACTGGCTGAGTTTTTAGTTTAAAGTGCAATAAACCCAAAACATACCTAACCACTGATTCTTCACCCTTGCATATTGATGACTAACCTGCTGTGTTTCTTATCCTCATCACATTCCTGTTTTGGCTGTTTTCTGTTTTGTTGAGTAAACTCAGATATGCTAAACAATGTTATAGGACTTCTCTCCAATCTCAGTATCATTTCATACTACAGCACTTCAGTGCCACTTAATACTGTGACGAGAAATAATGCATTGACTGCAATGTATATCGTTTGTGTTCTTCACTGCAACAATGAGTCATTATTCAGAGTATGTTTATGTAATATCATAAATACCAATCTCTGGTATTTATACAGCATAGTATTTACTTGGGCAAGTTGCCACATGCACTAAAGAAGTAAACAAAGAGCCATTCTTTGGAGGGTTAAAAAAGTCTTAAAATGAATCCAATTTTCCTTCATAAGGCACTCCTTGTTATTTTACCTAAAGTGGCTCTTTAAGATATACAGTATGATAAAACACACAATTCCTGGGAGACATAATTACGGTTCCTAAGAGACTGGTGAATAAACAATCAGGAATAGAGTGTTTGTTTTCCCCAGGTTTTTCTTAACTATTAATGGAAGGCATTAAAACATGGAGAGGAATGTATTGGATTGATAAATGGTAAGAAAAGTTGAGGAGCACACTTCACTGAACACACAGGGTTTCTGCCTAAAAGCAATACTATTTTATTGGATTGCAAATAATCCTATTTTGCAAATGCATTTGTGGTGAGGGTAAATACCACAGTAGACTCTTTGTTATATTTACTGTACTGTGTACATCAATGGCACGACGCATGTTCTAAAGTAAAGAGCTTGCCTTGTCTCATGTTACCTTTAAGCATTAACACAAACAACTTCCTTCAAATCAGGGTGACAAAATCTTCTGTGTTGTACAAAATGTTCTGTCTGACACAAATTCCTACGGAATGGTGGGGGGAAGGGGGCATCCAGTGCAGCGCTGAGCCATTGCAAACACTTTTCTAGAAAACCAAGGACACTGCAGTCAACCCTACACACGTGGCCACTGAAAACCTAGAAGATGGCTAAAGCCAAGCTGAATCATCAGCTCAAAAAACCTTTTTTGCAACCTGTGTATGTCAGAATGGAATTGAATTGGGGGTGGTGCTTAATAATATTGGTCTCCACAAGATAATTCAAGCGATACATCACCTAAAAGCAGAGGTTCCCAAAGCCACTGGTCACTTCTCTACATCAGTTACCTCTTCTGTAAATCAGATTGATGAAATTAAGCTGTTCATTCCATTCAGTGGTGTGAATCTTTAACTTGCTGTCATCAGTAATATTTGAGCAAGTGATGGACTCGGCAGGACCCTGGTGGAAGCACAGCCTCACACTGCAGGGCCTGGGCACACACCAGCACCTGTCGCTGCAGGTTCTTAACCTCATGAATATAATGATCAGGTCTTATTAGTTTAGCAGAGACAAACATAGACCTCATGTTCCTCCTGTGGCAAGTAGGTGTCAGAGCAATAGATCACACAGCTGTAGTTAATATGCATTTATGACCTACTCATTTCCTTTAAACAAAACCAAAAAAAAAGCAAAGTCATGATAAAGTCTATTTTGTACCAGATCTGAAGTAAATGCTTATGCCATTACAGGTGGAAAAGCACACAGCTCATGAGCTATGAGTTATTGCCTAAGTGATGGGAGATATTTTGTCTCTTTCTATCCTGCACATACAGATTTGCAAAAATGCCTACAAAAGAAATATATGTACAGGATGAATCTGGTCAAGCTAGTACTTGTTCCTGTCTTAAGAATTTATTAGAGAAGTGAATAAACATGCTTGTTGTAGTAATTAACCCCATGTAAATCACAAATCTTGCCTTTATAGGGTTTTGTTTGTGCTGTTGTCATTAAGGACCATTCAGTGTCTCCAAACTGGAGGCAAGCCTGAGGTTAAACCTCTGCAAATGAAGGGAGAAGACATACAAAAGGGGGGACAAGGGGACAATCAGCAAGCCAGCCTGTTTGTCACTGGTGTGCTTCCCTGAGAGTCCGGGGAAAGACAGCAGCAATAAACCACATCAAATCCTACAATTGTTGGGCAGTCTCAGGTTGGTAACGACATTTCACAGAATCACAGAATTGACTGGGTTGGAAAAGACCTCAGAGATCATCGAGTCCAACCCTTGGTCCAACTCTAGTCCATTTATTAGACCATGGCACTAAGTGCCATGTCCAATCTGAGTTTAAAAACCTCCAGGGACGGCGAGTCCACCACCTCCCTGGGCAGCCATTCCAATGCCTGACCACTCTCTCTGTAATCTAAAAGAATTTTTAAAAACTCCAAAAATATTTACTTTCAACCTCTCGACTCCTGGGCTCCCTCCATGTGAGGCCCACTTCTTGGCCAGGAGAAGAGGGGTTTGGCCCACCCTGTGCTGCCCCAGCTCGTGTGGGGTGTGCGTGGGGCTCAGGGTACGGCCGCCATCCCGCACTGCGGCCTGACAAGGAGCTAATTATTTGTGCGATGCTGGGTTAGCTGCTCCGCAGCCTCTGGATGGTCCCTTCCATGGTCTACCAAAACCTGCAGGAAGCTTTTCATTGATTTCAATGGGCATTGGATCAGATTTAATGTTCGCAAACCATATGCCAGAACAGATGCACGGTGGCAGTGCTAGTTCAGCTCTCAGGAATGGCCACTTGGCTGCTTCTTTGGTTCGTAGGGCCCATCCTGGCCTGTTTTTTCTAGCAGTTAACACCATTAGTATTGAAAAATCTATGTCTAACATCTGTAATAAAGCCCTCATTACTTAGAAGCAGTGTGATGCCTTTGAAGAAAATCTGAATTGGTGCTATAAGACTGACTAAACAGATACTTCGGTAACTTGCTAGACCTCTTGCTCACATATGTTATATAGGACATACAAATGGTGAAGGTTAAGTAATAGCAACAAGAAACAAGATAGTTTCTACGCACACCCTTCTGAGTGGTCCTTCAAAGACACCTTACAGATCAGGACACTTCTTACCAGAGGAAGTTTAATCAGTGAATAATCTGCAGCCACCCAGTTAGAAGCAATCAAAAATATAAGCTCTTTGTAGGTCAATACTGCTTGTGAGACAACTACACTTCTCTATAAGCCCATCTTGTCTTCTGGTTGCACTGAAGAGAAAATGATCACCCAACAAAGACAGCACAACACAGCAAAATTGAAAACACATTTAACAATTTGCATACCTTGCGTGCCATAGAACACCCCCAAATCCTGGTGGAAATGTGCATAATGTGCCAGACATCTTGAACCCAGGAACTCCCCTCCCCATAATCCCTGGGGACCAAAAAGTTTCTGATTGTACTCCAGCTTCCCCATAAAAGCTTCATTGTTACTGCAGCCCAGCCTTTACCAGGAGTCATGGCATTGGGCCACAGCCTCCAGGGACACTCTCAAGCTGCACAAAACAAGTTTTTCCAAACAGTTTAAGTATTTCCCAGCCCAGACTCTCACATTCTAGTTGTTTGTGCAGGGACAGTAACCCACCAAGCCCTGCCTAAAATACTGGTTGTTTAAACTCCACAGAGACATTTTTTACTAACATTCCTTACTGCTGTAACCTCTTGACCATTTCAAACTACTATTAACGGGCAGACTCCATAGGGCTAATGTCAAGGAGTCATCCCTGCTGAAAAAAGGCAGCAATCAGACAATAGATACATAATCACTGCTTCCTCTGGACCACTACTTCAGCTAGCAATTTCTTAGTTTAACTGGACTTTGCAGCAGTCCATGAGATACATGCAGCATCAACTGCACAGCTCTTAGTTGCAATATTTTGTGATGAAAACAGAAAAAACTGCTCAAGGGGAGTTCACTTGGTTCAGCGGCACCGGAGGAGCTGTGTGTCTCGGAGGGGCCTGGGCCACCCTATGGGCAGCAGTACCAGGGTGCCAGCTCAGTGCTCGGCTCCCTTGCTTGGTGCCCAGAGAACCACGGCTGCAGGGGCGGGTTTCCACGGTTTAATTTTGGAGGGGACATGTCCAAGGTCACGTGCAGAGATTTCATCTTTTTTTCTGATCAGGCAGCACCACAGTGGGGAAAGGCCATTGTGAAATTGCTTGTTGTACTTGAATTTCTACCCTGGGCATTACGGGGAATCCTATTGTTTGCAGCAAGGGTACAGACAGGCTGGGTGCAGGGATTTGATGGCAGCAGGTAGAAGCTGGCGATGAAGAATGTCACTGGGACACTGCAGCTGCCATGACAGTTTCTGAAGATGTCTATCTTACACACTGTTCATTTGCAAGGGGACACCACAGTCAAAAGGTCCATGACAGTGGCTCAGGCTCCCTTAGCCCCACCATAAGAAGTAAGAGCCTCCTCCTCTCCAGCAGGTTTCTGCCAGCCTCTTCAATATGCGCTACACCAACACCAATCCATCAGAACCTCCCTGCTCACAGCAAAGGGCTGACAACCTGAAATACACTGTCTTTGGGGATCTGATGAGTGCCTAGTTTCTGCATGAACAGCAGCAGCCTGCCCACATGTTCCAGCCAGTCCCAGGGAGCCATGGACCTGCAGGTCCTTCCCTGCAGGACAGCAGCTCCCCAGCCTCACTTAAACCAGAGTAAAGCCCCCAATATCCCACACCTTCCCCTCCATTCTAGTCCTAATCAAGCTAATCATGGCACTCATTTCCTAAATTAGTACTAATTAATGAAACTTTACGTACAAAAAAGGCTCACGAATTCACAGCTTCTATTCATAATGGACTTCTCTCTCAGCCCTTCAGAGGCATTGGCATCTCTGCTGTGTGCTGAGGAGGTCAAAGCCATTCAAAGTCACCAGCACAGGTCACAGGGACACTCCAGCCACACCGCCTCGGCTTCCCCAAGTGTCTCATGGGGGAAAAATAACACCGGTTTGAGTCACCACTTAGTGCCATGGAGTGTTTGGTGTTTTTTAATATGGGGCCCTTCAGAAGGCGGCTTTTAGATGGCTTGCTCTGCAAAGACGATAAAACAAACAGAATTGGAGCTAGAGAGGAATTTCTGGAGTACTCGGGACCAGCCCTGGCCTCTGCCGGGAGTCCAGGCAAGTCCTTAATGAGCCGCTGCAGGCTGGTGAGTGCCAAGTGGGTATAGCCCTTTTACAGGTGTCTAAATACACACTGTTATTTGAGGAAATAAAAGGCTTTAAAATGTGCTCATGAATTCAGACAGGGGTGCTCGTGTTGAAATGCCCGTAGTCTATCCAACCTTTATTTTCCTGGACCTTGAGGGGCTTTGGGCAGGGATGTAGACACTGCAACCAGCCAGCTGCCCTCCCTGCATGCTGCCAAGCTTTTGGCTTTGTGGCAGTGTCCTCTCCAACCAGGCAGCTGCATAAAGCAAGCATGCAACAGAGCGTCATCTAATACCTTGGTAAGGCCCTTTGGCTCAGTTCGGTCTAATTTGCTAACACACGCACCATAATTAACAGGGCTTGCATTTAGGAATATCTCAAGTGTTCCTTGTACATATAATAGGAGGGAAGCATCCAGAGATAATTAGGAAAGACCCGCCCTAAACTGTCCAGGGCCAGGCACAGAGCCCTTTGCACACATTGAAAGACCCCAAAAACCTTTGGGAATTTGGTGCAGATAAACCTGACATCTGGCAAAATCCTGCTTTTGCACCTTGCCCTTGCTTCTTTGCAGCCTCACTGGAGAATGCTGGAGAGGCAGGAGTAGACATGCAGGCAAGCTCACTCACGAGGGTGCCCAGTGACCCTACAGTTTTCAGTGTGGTGTCTCGTCCTTGCCTTGCCCCGGCTATGGACACAACGGCAAGATTGAAGGTGCCAACCTGGAAAGGGCTCAGCCGGCCAAACTGGAGAGGGCTCCTGTGCCACCATCCCAGTCTGCCAGTGGGGTGCACGACTCACGGAAGGAGACTCAGATGTTTACACGAGGCTTCTTGCCAGCATAGCTACATTGCTTAGAGGTGTGTTACCTTCCTCTTACTTGACCATTGTAGCTATGGCCACGAAATTTACATGGAGACCAAACCCAAACGTGGGAGTTGATTCTTTGCCTTGTGTGTGCCTAACGGCAACATCTTGTGTTGTCTAATAAGCTCTATCTCGCATCTCTCATTGCACAGATTGAGTCTTGTAAAAGCTTATTGGATCTTGTATAAGCCCTCGGCCAGGTAATGTGCAGCCCTGCAGAGGGGGCAGCTTCTCCCAGCTGTGCCCCTGGCATGGGCCATGGTTGTGCTCTTCCTTCACGTTTGCTCAAGTTCTGCACGGAAACCATTCTTGCTCCAGACTCAGTGACACTCGCTGCTTCTGAACACTGAGCAGAGATGTTTTACATGCTTTGAGATGGCAGCAAACCAACAAAGAACAGCTGATACAATTAGCTGACGGAAAAATAAGTTCATGGCATTTTTTTGGCCTAGAAACCTATCTCACATTAATGCAAATATTCTATCAGAAATCCACTGAGTCTCTCCCCCAAATAGGCCTACACCTGACGGAGCAGTGCTATGGAGCTGCGCCATGCAGTTACATGCTAGCAGGCTCCAAAGGTAAGTGAGGTGCTGTGCAAGGCCCCGAGGGTTCTGCACCCCGGGGCTTGTTTCTGAACTGTAATGGTTTCTGTTTGCAATACAGTGAATTCCGGGCCTTCAAGTGGGGCTGTTGTGTGGGGGCACAACGTGACGGTAACAGCTCTGCAGTGGTTACAGTCTTGGGGGAAATGGGAGGGTGGCAGTGTTACCAGGAAGGTTGGTGCCTCTTTCCTGACACTTTTATGGAGTTTCTGACAATTGTTTAAGACATTTAATTTATAAATTTCTCAAGAGAGATTTTTTTTCTTCCCAGAGGACTGAAACATTTTGAGCTCTTTACACTGAATTATTGGCTCCAGCTGAAGATGAAACCGTGCAGCTGCCTGGACCATGGTGTTTCCATGAGAGGACGGACATGGCTGTCAAGTGCGCCCCCTGTCACAGCCTATCTCCACACACCCACTGAGATCACGGCCCCAGCGCCAAGCTGGCGAAAGCCCTTCCACTGAAGTGCTGCACTTACAACTTCTCTCACCAAAGCTACATTTGGCCTTTTATCTGACCTTGTTCGGTCTGTTCCACAACCTCTGGCAGGTCTTCAGTGCATTCAGTTCTTTATATTAAAGCAATCAATTCCACATGCAACCAATTACGTTTAGACATAGTTTGGTGACCATAATATTGTACAGACATTCTACCAAGTTTTCAACAAGAGAGGGTGGCTCCTACATGTCACTTTCTAGTGGGGAGCATGCTGACTGCAGTTCAGAAATATCCCAAGGAGAAAAACATATTCCAGAATTACACTCCAAGCCCAAACATCCCACTTGCAGACAACATGCTGGCTTTGTGTACATACAATAGGGACCCAAATTCTGCTCCTCCTTGTTGGGCACAGCAAGAAAGGGCAAGAATCTCACTAGACCTGTGTGACCAGGTTTGTCATCCAATAACCTCATCACCTGCCACTGTCATTGCCCATGACACACACCAAATATGTTTTGCTTATCAGAAGCAAAGAAGCAGCAGCACCCATAAAGTCTTCTAGCTCCATTCATTTTGTCCACACCCCTAAGGAGGGGTGGGAGGGCAGCCAGTGCAGGTGGATATTTGCCTTCACTGCCTTTGCACTGAATGCACTGCAATCCTCACTGCTGCTCTCTCCCTTGCTGCTATACTGATGCAATGCAGTACAGTCAATGTTTATCGTATTATCTGAAGCTCCTCTTTGGGAAGTCTTCACTTAGAGATACATCCTCCATTTGTTTATGGTGTCAAATAGTTCATACTTGGACATGGATGAAAAATGAAACTCCCTTCTCTTCAGATAACACTCGAACTGCACAAGCCTTTCAAAATTCAGCAGAGGCATTGAAAGCACACCTCCAGTGTTTCTTTTGAGTGGTGGGACACAGGCTCAAAAGAAACATTTGACACTGCTATTTGTTAAAATGTCCTTGAGCCCTTTCACCATGGACTTCGCCCTGTTAGTGACAGAGAAGGAGCACATTTCCTCGTGTGGGTCATTTCCTTTTGATGGAAGGAGCCAGCGCTGATGCAGATTGCTGGTTTGTTTGCTTGCTCCCCTGCCAGCGAGAGCATTCCTTGTGTCAGGGGGCTTGGTGGCAGCAAGAGCAACTTCAAGCCAATTCTCCCACACCTTGAGAACCCTCTTCAGAAAGAGTGATCTTCTCTTCCTGCTCGCACCTTGTCAAGGAGACAGAGACACCTGTGCAGACCTTCTATGTCTTGCTGTAGCACGAACATGCAATAAGAAGCCCACAAGCAGCAGCATTATAGACCATGGTTCTGCCACTAGAATATCTGTAGACTTTTCACGTTACAGCAAAAGGTCCAGACAACGTGGCAATAGGAACTCTAATGAACTTCAAATGGAAAATTATTTAATGGAGTAGCTTTCCTTCAAAAATGTCATTCTGTCACAATCAAAATGCTTTGTGAAGCTATTATTTTTTACCAACTTCTTATTTTTTGAGGAAAAAAATGCGAACAATTTCTAGAATAAAACATTTAGATTTTTGATTTTATATAATATACACATTTTTAAAGTTATAACAATCTAAATAAGCCAAAACTATTTATTTTTGTGGAATTTTCCTTTGTGGAGAATTTCAACATTTTGAGGTTTTGTTCTGAATTGGAATGAAAACAAATTTCAAAATCTCAAAATCGTCTGTGAAACACAATTTCCATTCTCTTGCCAGCTCAAGTTTCAGGCTAGAACATGTATAATAGCTCCCCTGCAGGGAATCCCTTTAGGAAAAAAGGCTCTGAATGAATTTACTGGTGGAAATATATAGTTTTAAAGATTTGTCTATTTGTCCAAGCAGACATCTGCACCACTGAAATCTCCCTTCAAGTCACTATACAAGAAGCCTCCACAAGCTACTGAAAGACTTATTTCTGAAAGGCATTGCTAACTTTGTACAGTTGGTGGTGGTCACTTCTGGTATTGATATTAGTCAGGCACAGTTGCCACTTATATGCCATAGACCACAAAATTGATACCATAACCATTTTCTTGTCCCACTTCAGTTGGACTGCTTTTAATAGTTTGAACTAGAGATTCTAAGCTTGGATTACATATTCAAGGCAGGTACTGTCTGTTCAGATTAAAATATGCAACAGAACAGAATTTATATTCTAGAATATTTAGATGGATTTAAATATTTACAGCCTTAGCAAACAATTCTGCCTCAAAAAATGGCACATTACAAACAAGAAGACTTGCACTTTCGTGTGTAAAGAATAAAAACCTGCTGCAGGACAAATTAATTATTAGGGATGCTAATGGAGACCTACTGTAAGTGCTGTTTTCAGGTGAGTTACTTTGGATTCACAGTGACATAAATGAGATCATAGGCGAATCTGCTCACAGCAGCTTTATATCTCACAAAGGTATTAAGAAGACCAATACTGAAATGAATTAACATAAATAGATTGTAAGTTAATCACACACTCTATTTAAAACAAAAAACAATCCCAACAACTGCATACCATGGGGTTTTTTTCTGCCTTTCTCTAGTGTGTTTTTCTGGAGAGGATTGGTGTGCGGTGTGCTGTGGACACTGTCTCTGCCTCTCCAGAAAGAAAGGCTTTGCATCAAGGTGAAAGCTGAACTAAAGACACACTGCAGTCAGTTTGTTTATAACTCCTGATTCTGCTGGGTCACTTATGTGGCAGTTTCACTAAACAAACAAGTAAAAAGCAGGTCAATGTCCAAATACTAGAGTGCAGCTTATTGAAACTGCTTCAACAGTTGCTGGAGGAGTAAAGCTGTAAGTGAAACAAACAGTAAATGAAAGTGCATGAAACACAGTGGCTCAAACTCATGCCCAGGTATGACTCTGAGCTGTCCTTGTCTTTCACTAAGATGCCTTTGACCAAGTCTCAGCATAAAGCAGGAAGTTATTAAAAGCACATTTGGCACTTGATGCATTTGTTGCAGAATCAGCAACATTAATCTTTCAATTCACTGTCTCGAGTTGCTATATTGTAAGGTGTGTGTTAAATCATCACAACAGGAATCACTCTCTGAAGGACTGGAACGGGAAAAACAAACCAAAATTGCATGGTAAATCTATCAAGGAATGACACAGAGGGGTGCAGTCAGTTGAACCAGTACTGTATCTGTCCCTTTCCCATGCCTCAGATGTTTTCTGGAATCATTAGCCTGTTGAGTTAGCTGTTTACCTTACATATACAAACCACCCTCTTTAGTAGACTGCCCATGCATCTCATATGCCTTAATGTAGTTCTCTTTAGAAAGCCTGTGAGGTACAGAAGTGCCATTATCCCCATTTTCTATAGGCAACTGAGGCCTAAAGTTAGGAAGCTGCCAAAATTTAGGCAGCTAAACACCAGCCCTGTTTTCAGCTGAGCCTTTCCCTTTGTATTTTCCTCTTGAAAGGCTGAGTGCTCGTCTGGGTCTGGAGAAGAACTTTTCCATCCCCTGTTCCTTCAACCGCGTACCCTGTACTGAACACACATATATAAAAATGAGCAATCGTTCATCTGATGCGCATCAACAGCTATCTATCAGTTCATAGATTTGTTATCAGCATACGATGTAACCACAGCCTTTTGACTTAATAGCCCATCTTTCCTTCTATGCTAGGATGCGTGTAAAAAAATGCCCATCTGATTAGATACCTTGTTTTAATGTTAAACAAACCCTATATGAATTTGCTGCCTTCTTGCCTTGTATTGTCCAAGAAACATGTTTGTCTGCTTCCTCCTTGGAGGCTGACTGTGCAAAGGCACTGCCACGGCACCTGTCACACTGCCCCCAATGCCGCAGCTCAGCCGAACAGCGAGTCTCGCCCCTTGGAAGGGAAGCTATGACTGCTGGAAGGGGAGAGAAAAGGGTCTAACAGGGAGTCAGCACCCTGCTGGGAAGGACCTACTGGTATTTCTCATGTCCTTGAAAGTAATTCACTTGTTTGATATCAGCAAACTCATCAGGTGGAGTCTTGGTCACTTTTCTCCGTGTAAAATTTCAGTACAGCCGTTTTGGAATGATACATTAATTTTTATTCACATATCAAGGCTCTTCTCTTTCCAGCATGCCTCTGCTCCTGTGTTTGGAAAAGTTCCATATAGATTGCTGTGGTTGCTCTCGTGCATTTTTGCTCTCTGTCAGTATTTCTGAGGGGGAGTACCAGCAGCACTCTGTGTTGGTCTCACTCTGCCCTGCCCGTAGCATGGGCTGCCTTTGACAAGAGCAAACGTAAACCAGAGTTGTCTGGCTTGGAACACTCCAAACTGAAACAAAAATAAAGATTTGTAAAATTAAAGCAACCTTACTCATGCAGATTTATTCTAAGGGAAGTGGGCAGAGAATTGGTCCCAGGAAGATCGCAATACAGGGATTCCTAGACAAAACCTGTCTAAATGAGTTTGTGGTCAACACTTGAAACAAGCAATTGGCCCTCCCATCAGCTCTTACAACAGAGTGATTATGGCAGAGCTCCATGTGGCACGGAGAGCTCCTCCGCGGCTTCTGCTGGCAGTCTGACATATGAAGGTGCAGTAATATATTAACTGTGCACCACAAGATAGAAACCACGGCTTCTTTTGATTCTACCTGGGATACTTTTTTTTTTCCTACTCAGCCTGTAAACATGTGAGCAAACAGGGAGAATGGTTTAAAAAGCAGCAAGCCTGATTAAAATGCTTAAAGCAGAAGATATTGTTCAGCTGAGTAGAAGTGAGAGGGAGGCAACTATCCAACTCAGAGGGACAAGGGATTTGCTCAGGGAGCCACAGAAATATTTGTCTGGAAGCCATGGGAGAAAATGAAGAAAACTATGCTTTATAATAAACATCAGGATGATCTTGTATCACTGAGATCTAGCAGGCTGGGAAATGTTTCCTTCAGGGAAGCTCTGGACTTCAAAGTCTAACAGAGATTTTCTAATAGTTAAGGAATAAATACATGCATAGAGTAATTAAATAGTATTAGATTTCCATGCAGAATGTATAAATGAAATAGCAATAGCACTTTCAGAGCATCAAGTATTATATAGGACTAAAAGCCTAGTGAGACAAACCTAAATTGCTGTCCCACAGTCAGCGAGCTATGGTGTCTGATCTGCAACCATGTCAGAAGGAAATAATGGGAGAAATTAAATGGGTCAGTACAAACCCAACAAGGAAGTAGAAGAAACAAAATCTGTGACACAAAATCAATATGTTGATCACTTTTTGTTGTTCAGCCCATTTTACAATGTGGAAATGGCTGGTTTGCAGTGCCACAGTGCAGGAAAAGCCTACTGCATGCTTTCTTGTATCATTCTCAGCAGATGATCACAATTATAAATTCTACTTAACAACTAACAATTCTGTTTTATTAGTAGTAGCAGCAGCAATGGTTGTTGTCTTACAGTAGCACTGAGAGTCACAAACTCTATGCCCTGGCCTGCTGCACATTGCACTCTACAAGCACACAGTAACAGATGGAAGAGTTTAAAACCTGGATCTTACTCGTTTGTAAAATTTTGATTTGATTTAAAATTTGCTCTATTCCAGCAAAGATTTATTTGTGTGCTTTTCTTTACCACTGTGAGGAACGTGACTACTCACAATGTGGAAAGCAAAGCACATCAGAATCAGAAACAAGCAAGCAAGAGAGGGGAGATGGAGAATATTAGCATTCCTGAAGACTTTATTTGATTTCTTTTCTTTGTAATGTGAAGCTTTATTTACTGCCAAAGCCCCTCCACACTCAGAAAATGGGTGAAGACCCAGAGCATGTTTAGATGGCCTTAAAACTTCAGAGATGTAAAAATGGCAACACTATTTGGCTTCTTGTTATTTGGCATCTGGTTTCCGAGCCTTGCAGTGCATTTGGATCACATTTTCAGGCTTTTCCCTGCAACTGGAAGAATTAGAAATTTATTGTTTAAAAAAAAATGAAAAGTGAGAGAGTCATGTGATCATGTGCTTCCAGGAGCTGAGACTTGAAGAAAAAGCCCACCCCAGACTCACAATAAAATCATGAGAATTGAAAACACCAGACTTAAGAAGCTCATCCAGGCTTTCTGCTGTGCATATGGAAAACCAGGCTGTTGTCAGGACTAGTTAGCTAATGTTATAAAGCACTCAGAAGAACAACGTTCATTATTATTTAGGAGGAAACCAAAGTGTAAAGTGTTTTACATATAAATCTGCCCTCTAGAAGAGCAACATTAAAAACACAAGATTGAGCTCTGAATTACTGAAGTGTAATAAAGAGGTTTTAAACACAGCCATAACTCATTCTGCATGAAAATGACTCAGCAGTGCCTTGACCAGGCTGGGAACAGGACCTCTGGAATTGATTAGGAGTGGACTGTCTCCCATTGCCCTCCCGCACTGATCAGCTTGGGACAGTAGATGTGCAGTGTGGACCAGGGAAAGGAGCTGAGCCCAGGGCCGAGCAGGGACACGGTGACTCTGAGCCCCACAGCCACCCTGCCTTCCACCCAGGAGCAGAGCCAAGGGTGGTGGCAGTGGCTCTGCTGGCACTGACAGGTAATGCCTTGCAAGGAAGCAGATTGTGCTGTGAACTACATGGCGTGGCCATCCTTGTGTCTGTATGGCAGCAATTTCAGGGGTTTCAGACAAGCTATAGCCTGGCTATGTGGACTGAACACCCCCACTAGCAGTTGGAGCCCATTTGGTGCACTCCTGGAGTGCCTCTGTCCATTTGCTTTCGGACAGAGCAATGCAGTTCGCACAGGTGAGACCATGCTGCAGCGCAATCAGAGTTGCATGAGCGGTGACAACGGGGATATTTCCTTCAAAAGTGACTCGTGAGCTGAACCGACCCGCTGCCACAGGCTCAGCCACAACTCTGCGGTGAATATCGGCTCGGAGGGCAGAACGGAGCATTCTGCAAAAATATTTTGGGCCAAGTGTTTTTCAGTTTTATCCACTTGTGGGTTCATAAAGATACTGCCAATGGGGGTGAGGACTTGGTGACAGCAAATGCAAGCATGCTGACAAAAGGTTTGTTTTTCCTTTGCACCTTTTGCAGACTCTTCAGAAGTCCCTCCCTGCCTGAGACATCCCCAGCTAAGAATCACTGGTTTCAGGATTTTGGACCAGATCTGTGAGCAGCCGAGCTCTGTTCAGTTTGGTGGAAGTAGAATAATTCACACATGTTGAAATGTTCATTTCCTGGCTTTTGCTGCTTTAGAGCTGGACCTGTCCTCCACGCTACACAACTGCTTGGAACCCGCTGGTCCATTCCTCCTTCAGATGTGACACGAAGGGAGTACTGTTACTTTGTTAGGAGAGAACTGAAAACAAACAAACCAGCACCAACTGCAGTTCATGTATATGGTTATGATTTTAAATTGCAAACAGGAGGCTACTTGGCTTTGCATGGTAAGCATTGTCTGGCAGCGGATGGGCTCCTCTGATCTCCCTGAGCCTTGGATTGCTGCTGTGAGATTGTGTCACAACTAGTCATTAATTATTTCATCAAAAGCTTATTTTTCTCATTTCCTCATCATTATTTCCACCTAGTTTCTCATAAATTGAATCCAGTTATTGGCAAGTCTTGTTTCTCCCCTAAGTGGGGTCTGGGCTTTGCAGAGAAAAACATTGACCTAGAAAAAACATACTGTTGATATATGTAATTCATGTGCATAAACTGAGTGAGAAATTACTGTATACATCTATAAACACTACTCTGACTCTTCTTGTCCTCCCATTTACTCTGGAAGCAGATTCCCATTGTTCCTACCTTTTAATGGACAGAAATATTGTCATTTTCACCACGGGAATGAATGAACAAGGAAAAGCAGAAAGAAAAAACAAGGTGAGTGCAGCTATCAGGAGATTCTAACAGTATCTTCACCTCCTTGGGAGATCCTCATTTTTAAAAAGTGCCATAGTACTCTTGGAAAAATGGAGACCCCTCCTGGTAATGCCAGCCCTGATATACAAAACAGAATAGCACTTCCCATGGGAATAATTACAACCTCAAGAGAGTTGTGAGTACCAAGCCAATGAAAGGGAGGAGGAGCAGGGCAGCCAAAAGGTCCAGAAAGAAGGCTCAGAAAGGTCTCCTGTCACCAGCTGCTGAGATGCTAGCAAAGAGAAAGGAACAATAGGATCCACCAACCCTTCCATCCTCCCAGAGAACCAAAGCAGCCTCACAAGCACATGGAAGGCGACAGCCCAAAGCATGGAGGCTACTGGGCCACAGTGGGCCAGAGGTAAGGGGAATGCCCCAGGAGAGGCTCCCCAGGCAGCCCCTGCAACCCAACAGCCTGCCTGCTAAACAAAACAAACAAACAAACAAACACACACAAACAACCAACAAAACCCAAAAATCCCCAAAAAAAGCAGCAACAAAAGCTCTTAGCAGAAAGCTGCCACTGCTGCCCTTCCAGAGCCTGGAGCTGGAGCAGCCCAGCTGCAGGAGACAGGAACACTAGCAGCGATTTGCTGTACCTATGTCAGAGTCATCTTGATGAAGAGCCCAGCTTATTTTGGGAAACACGGAGTCTTCCCTTCACAATATGTTCAGCATGTTGTGCACAAGGCAATGAGGAATGTCAGCAAGATCCCGTCTGTGCCTGACTCAGCAGCGGCGCCATGATACGCACGGTTTGTCCTGCAGCTTGTGCTAAAGAACGCAAGACTTACCACAAGGACTCCAACTCTTTCACAACACGAGAGTGAAAGAAGCCGCACTGGGCCAGGCCAAAGGTCCATCTAGTGCCTGTCTCCAACAGTGGGCAAAAGCAAAATGCCTGGGGAAAAGTATGAGCACAGGGTAAGCACATACAATATTTCCCCCGAGTGCTCTCCCAGCTGCCAACCATCTCCAGATTAGAAATTTCTGGAGCCAAGTATGTTTTCATGCACTT
Organism: Streptopelia decaocto; assembly: GCF_964273445.1. NCBI lineage: Eukaryota > Metazoa > Chordata > Aves > Columbiformes > Columbidae > Streptopelia > Streptopelia decaocto. The sequence goes on along the minus strand of NC_138666.1, from coordinate 15,680,200 downwards.
AGAGCCCTGCAAAACTGCCCTGGGTTGCATCCTTCAACAGCCCTTGTGCTTCCCCTAAGCCTTGCGCTCTCTCAAGACTTATTCTTTCTGATCTCTTATTTATTTGCCTTCCAGATGCTCTTCACCCTCTTCATGCTGGATGTATGCCCCTCCATACCATTCATCTCAATTTTCCACCTTTAGTCTTACATGCTCCTCCTTCCTTCCCCATCCTTCAAACTTTACCACAACTGATGAAGAAGATGACTAAAGCTCAAAGTCACCTACTGGGACTGCCCATCACTTGAGAGTTGACTCTTCCACGCTACAAACACTCAAAACCTTTTGGTCCCAGGATACACATAGTGCCCCATGTTTCCTCACCCTCACCAGTTCTTTCTGACCCTTGTATTTTTGTGGTCCTCTGTTCAGGGCTGGTGCCTCTCCCTGAGGTTTACCTGTTCTCATCCCAAAATCTCAGTGGATCATTGGCATTTCGCTGAAGTTTTTTGCCTTATTTGTAGCAGAACTGATGATGAGAAGTGATGGACCAACCTTCTGGTGTTGTTACCTTGTGTAACCAAGGTTAGGCCATGAAGTGTGTGAACTAGGTAGATCAAATATACATCAGATTTCTGCAAAGTGTGAAAAAGACAAAAGCCTTAGGTCTTTCTGGAAATCCCTATGCAATCTTTTTTTTGCTCCTGAGAAAGACCCGTTAAACTGTCTGCAAGCCCTCATTGGCAAAGACCCCATTCTGAGGGGACACTACATGTAGCGGCCCGGTCTTAGTAATTCTGAACTGACAGTGAGGAGACAAATCCCCAAGATCTGCATCACGTGTCTCATTCCCAGAAGCAGAAAGTCATTTTCAGTGCTACAACAGTCAGGGGAGGAGTCCATGTAAGAGACAACAGCTGTCCCTTTGGGAAGGCGGTGTCCATACTTCATCCTGGACTTCCCCAGTGATGAATCAGCTCTCTAAGAAAGCTGTTGCCATGAGTGCAGTGGGTTCAAAGAACAGCTCTTGCACCCATGGTGATGAGTCAAGCCTCTGCTCTCTATGTTTTCTGTTGGATTGTCATCAATGTTGACATGCAGACACTGCTGCTCTACCTGGGAACAAAACTACCAGAGCTTCCTGACTACGGCTACAAACTTCTTCTGGGGAAGAAGAACTAATCTGGCCAACCAAAGGAAGGCTGTTAGTCCTTTCACCCCTCATTCGTGGTGGAAATGGAGGAGGTTAGGGAAGGTCATAAGGTTTTTCTCTCTCTCTTCTCACCAGTGATCACCGTGAGGACTGAGTGAGCCCCATGGGCTCTGAGCAGTTTTTTTCCTCACCCACATGTTCCACAGATACTCATTATACAGAGTCAGTTCCTTGCCTGGCTTCTAACTTCCAAGGTTAAAGTCTGCTGCTCATAGAAATGGTACATGCTGGGCAGGGTTCTTGTAAGCACCTCCACATTTCCCTGTGCTGATAGTAAGGTATAGAGACCATGTCTACATATCTGCAGGGAGCATATTTTAATGTCCATCAGTCTCTGGCTTCTCACAGCCAGTAAGTGTCATTTTGAGTGGTGTTCTTGGGAGCTCCTGAGTGCTGCTCTGCCAGAAGATATCTTAATTTAGAAAAGCAAATAGTGAGGCAAGCTTCATCTTGCTGCACACACAAAGAAAAGAGAGGATGCAGAAAAGTGTGTAGCTTAACCCTTGGATGCTCATCACAAGGATTTGGCACAGGAGCCATCACAGCACTTCTCGAGTGTCAAACCTCTGTCAAGCCAGCTATTGCTCACCTCTGCAAATGGCACTGGAAGAGTCCATATGTATTCTAGCCCTGTGACAGACCATGACTTCAAAAGCCATCCCGAGCAGATGATAAGCTGCAAACTTGACCAAGGTGTAATTATCTCCACCACAAGAAGGAGCACACGAAGCATAGAGGAAAGTTATTATCAACATAAACAGTCTTATTTTTTGCTTTACCAGTTGTTGCCCATTTGTGTCTGGTGTGAAGTCATTGTCCTGCAACTAACAGCAGGCTCATGCATGCATGACATTATCAAAGCAGAAGGAGATGTTGTCATGCTCCACTGGAATTAGAAATCTTGCCAGGAAGAGGAAAGAATATTTTTAAATATCGGTTGCTACATCCCCATGTCTCTATAGAGCAGGAAAATGTTTTAAGGATTCTTACTTAACATCTGTCAGTGTATAAGCAAAATGAGATTATTTTATAGCTAATGTTCATCTGCGTAAAAAGTTGGAACAAAAAAGGATACTTAAAATCCAGCTAATGAATATGTAAATCAGACATTGGTTGAAAAGGTTTCACTCAGTTCAGGGGAAAAATGTTATTAGAGCGTTACCCTCCACTCTAATTTTTCTTCTACCTATACCTTTAAATCATTCATCTGTTTAAACTTACATTCAATATTTTTAATAGTTGCTATATAGAGACTGTGAGTTCTTAGGGGCCGGGATCTTGCCCCCTCCACTCCTCCCCAATCTAACACAACAAGGTTGTGCCCTGCCTAATAGCCGAGACATCTGTTCCCATATAAATATTAATGCTACACCTCAGCAGGCACCCTCTGATAGTTATCAGGGCTGTAATTCACAACACACATCTCACTGAGAGATTTTCCTGCACAGCACTCCAAAGCCCTAACAAGCTTTGAGCAGATGACAAAACAGTTTGGCAAGCTGGCAGTGACAGCAAAAACGGACATTTTTGCAGCAAACCCAGAGATTTATACAATGTCTTCTAAAACAGAAATACATTATGGAAACACTACACATCTGCATAATTGCGCTCTGCATGATGCCATCTACTCCATACAGCCCACTGTGCTGGAATATGTGCACTCATCACCTAAGGTACACTGGGCTACATTTAGATCACATTAGTACTAATCACAGCATCTTCTCATGCTTCCTTTGCAAGAATAAACACCAGGAGGAATGTGTTGCTCTGCCCACCCCCTCCATGCACATGCAGAGACTATACAGCAGCACTGTGTCCCACTCACAGCAGACCTGAGACTCAGCATAATATAGGTTAGCTCCTTATGGAGGTAACATCACTATACAGGGTGTATGGATTTCATTTTCAGCAATCTGGCTGGTTTAACGGTATTTAGTCCTTTTAGGAGCTTTACACTGAAACATTCACACCCCTAGACCAGCCCAGCTGAGACGAGCTGTCGTTAGAGTGTCTGTGCCAAGTAGCCTGTTTCAGAAGTCCCTTCGGTCACAAACCCTTTTCTCTGGTTGCTCACCCTCCTACTGTTCCCATCAAAAGTACTTTGGACACTTCTGAGCTCCAGCTTGGAGCTCTCAGCTGCCACCAAAGAACAAACATGACAGCAGTGGCAGAGCCTCTGCCACATTTCAGTCCCAAACCTCAACCGCAGCAGGGGCGTGAGCTGCAGGAGCCCACGGGTGCCCAGCTCCCACGGCATGCACCAACCCATGAGACTGAGCCATAGGCATCTCTGCAGCTTCTCTCAGTGTCAGCACCACTCACTGAACTGAGCTCTGAGTTTTTCACATTAAGAAGCAACTGGATCTGTCTTTCCCTCTTGCATGTGTGTCTTGTGTAATCTAACAACAGCTACACATATGATGGTGAGGAGTGTAAGGGAGATACAAGTTAGTAAAAAGTTAGAGCTCCTTTAGAAAAGGCACACAGAAACCAGAAATCTAAGCAGACCTCACGGTGCCAGTGCTGTTTCTGAGATAATTCATTTAAAAGCTAACGGGGAATAATATATTTAAACTGAGAATTACACTATTAGGAGGGGCTGGGATACTATCCAGTTGACAGAGTAAGCAATGTAAAAGAGCCTTAGCCATGCATCAAGAGAGGAACTGGACACATTTTTGGAAACACAGCAAACTGAGGCATAAAGCCACTGACCAAGGTTAAATGAGCTGGAAAAGAAAGTGATTTATATGTCCTGGGCTGATAAGAGCAGGTCTTGCTGGGCTTTCAGGACGGACTTTCCCCATTTGCTAGTGTTCCTGCATTGCTTGCATGTTCAGTTTATAGAGACAAGATTAAATGTAATGGCTTTGGAAGTGTGAAGCCATGATTGTTTTGAAACTCCCAATCAATGGGATAAATCCAGATTGCCTTCCCTGAAGCCAGTAGAGAAAGGCTGGACTTGGCTCAGTTTGGCAAAAATCAGTGTTCAGCCTTCGATAAAACATAACATAACATATAACATAACATAACATAACACAACACTGTTTAGCTTAGGCAAAGGTAGCAGATTTGAGCTCTTGAGAACACACTACTCATATCAGAGAAGGGGCATTTTTTTCTCTCTCTCTCTTTCTTTCCCTACCATTAAATATTTTTCTGATGCAATATTCAGTGGTAACCAAATTACATATGGGCTGAAACACAAGCTGAAGTTTTGCAGCTCACATTGGTTCAGCATCTCTGAAAAGTCAATGCTGTGCATATGCACAATTCTCAACAGGGAAATAAGGATAAGGCATCCTGGAGAAGAGACCAGCTCTTCCCTGGCTCACATTTAACCATGTCCATTCAAGCACATGTATCATGTCCACTGCCACCACCTACTATGTGAAAACTGAAATCCCTAACCAAGGGGAGGGAGGAGGCGTATTGGGGGTGTCTTCCCTCTAGACTTGGTAATAAGAATAAAAAGTTACATCAGGCTTTCTCAGAAGCTAATCTGTGGCTTTCAGGCCAACATGGGTTGTTGCCAATGACAATTTGATTTCTGCATCAGCAGGTCACAGAGATCAGGTGGGAGTAGAGGGAGTGCACGTATCAGCCCAATGAGACAAGGCAGAGCTCTCTGTCCATTGCCTCCTTCCCCTTTGCTTGGCGTCTCCCTGTCCTGAGTTTGAGAGTATGGGGAGAAGTAACCCTGTGAAAAACAAAACGCAGATGTACACAAAGGCAGATGTGGTGCTTCCTGGCCAGTCGGGGGATTCTGTAAAGCCAGGAGATGAAAGGACTGTGTACACGCAGAGTGTTAAAGGCTAGACAGATGAGATAGCGGCTCTGATACCTGTGCTGACAATACCGCATCAACCTCCTTGCTGCCGCTTCAGGGCACAACAGCTCAGGCACTGGCCTCCTGCCTCCTGGATTACTGTCCTGATGCGCAGACCCTACAAAAGGTCTAAGGACCGAGGCCACAGCAGTACAGGGCACTTGGCAGCCTGCCGGGGAGGTGGGTGCCATTATGGTGCACTGCACTGGAGTGGCTGACCTTGCTTCAGGTGAGTGGTGTGGGGTCACCACACACTCCAGCTTCACTGAGAGTCCTCCCTGCTGGGTGGACTGCTCTGCAAAACCAGCTGAAATGGATGCTGGAGCTATTTCATCAGAAGGCAGCATCAGACAAAGAGGCACCTACTGATGCCAAATGTGGTGTAGGATGTAAAATCTGCACCCTGGCTCTTGGAGTCAAAAAAGAGGAGACAGGTGAGAGTTGCACAGGATTAATCTCATATCGTCAGCCTAGGAGCCTGGCCACGCTGCAAGCACACTGGGGCAGGAGGTCCAGCTACAGTTGCTGGTTAGCTCTGGGGCAATCTGAGGACAATTTAGCCATCAGACTTGCACAGCATAATCTTTCCCAGCCTCTCCCCAAAGCCTGAGAGAGCTTGGCCTGATTTGTCCTGATTGCATTTTGGATCAAGCCCAGAAGGTATGATGGTTTCAACAGAAGATGGCTGGGACCAAAGCTGCTCAAACAACCCGAAAGCCAAGCTGATAAAGGAACTTTTACGTCACAGTCCCCATTTTATAAATGAAGCAAGAGATAAGAGGAGATAACAAATTAGAGAAGATAAACCCTCTACCATCCTCCACCAGCCCATGATACTCATCATACCAACCTCCAACTGGCTTTAGCCCAAGGCACTCAGATCCTGCAGGTCTGAGGCCTAAGGTAAAGCATCAGGGGAAACACCATGAACTGAATACAGATCTCCTGGTTGTGGTCACCATTCCTGAATGATAAACACAACTTCCCTCTGAATGAAACACTGAGCAGATAATAACAACATTAAATAAAACTGTTACAATAAACCACTTAAGTAAAACAAGTTGCAATCTGGGATTGTGACTGTAGGGAGGAAAGGGAGAACAGGCAGTGCCTTAGAGGCACACCAGTAGATAATGGCTGAAGAAATCTCATACACAGACTCAGAAACAAAAATCACTACCCACACCCCAGGTTTAGACTCTGATGATAACAATGTACAATCATAACTGCATTAGCAGAATCGTGTGACTGTAACATGAAAATGAGTTTAAGAAACATCTGGTAACTAATAATGCATACTAATAGCAAACTGATCAATTCTTCTTATCTTCATGATCTTGACACATGTGGATGCTCCAGCTATGCAAATTGTACATTGGTTTCACACCCAGCTGGGAACTGTAGCACCCGACTGAAGAAATTTTGCATTACCTGACTTGTGCTTACTTCTCATATATTTTGGAAGAAACTCCTATATTTAATAAGGTACATTTCCCTCTCTATCTTAAAACAAGATCGACCAGAAACAGACACAAAGTGGCTTCTGGCCAGGACTTTCTTCAAAACATCTGCTCTGCAGCTCAGTCAGGCCTTGTGCCCTGTGAAACCAGATTTTAATGAAGAAGGAAAGGAAGAGGAAGCAAAATCACCTGTGGCTTTGCTTCTGAAGAAGTGGGTATTTACATTAGGCTTGGTTTAGCTTGGCTTTGAGCACAGGTGTTAACTAAAGAAAATGTGTTGCTTTTCTGATTTGCTGCTTATAGATGTAGGGCAAGGAATGCACAGTCTGACAGGATGGAGTTCATTGCAAGCAAGTCAAGTAAGTTCATGCAGTATAAAATTCTCTTTACATTGCTACATTTTGAGTTTATACATTATGCAGCATAAATATGTTACTGGTTATCTGAGGCAAATTGTAACCAATATGAATTTGAAAATGTCAAGGATTAGCCCATTTAAGATATTAACTGCCAAACATTTTAGAAATTACTCTGAGTTTCACCAAATCTTAGCACTTAATCCTCTTATATAACCTAAAGAACACATCTCTTTTTGTTTTTAACTTGTACCCAGTGTTGTCCGCTTGGTTACCAGCTGCTGCTATCTGCCTGCTGTGGTTGGTAACTGTAAATGTGGGGGGCCATTTTAAAACCAAAAGAGATTAAAGACAAGAAGAGGAAGTCCAACAACTTGAAGATGCTATCATGAATCCACAGCTGGCCAGGAACAGGAAGCAAGCAGGGATGGCATACATAACATACAGCCTTTATGGCAGAAAGACAAACAAAAATTAAAGGCTGTAGAAATAGTAGAGGTTATTTCTCTATGGGCATCACTATTGCTTCAGGCTGGTCATCTGTGAACGAGGAGCGCACCCCCTTAAAGCATGAGCTCTCTCCTGATGCAGACGGAGCACAGTTTGTCTTACAGCACAAATGCTTTTAAAGGTGGTTTGGAAGAGGAGCAGGGCAAAGTGCAGAATGAAAAATAATGATCTGCCAGGGAATCTGAGGATCAGACTTCATTCCCATGAATGTCAGAGCTTTGTATTGACCACAGTGGAAGGGTATCCAGGTCCTGAATGGTTTCATCACCGGTTTAATTATAGCAAATGAAATGCAAAACAAGACGAGGATTTTTTATACACAGCTTGCAGGGAAACATAACGTTATCATCACCTCAGGAGCCTGCATGCAATGGAAAAGCTGCCATTAGGAGAAAGGCCATTTCAGGCCAAACATGAAAGAGCCAGATGTGGGAAGGCACAGAGAATAGCCCTGGAAAGGCGGGCGTGCTGGAGACGCTGAACCACAAGAGCAGCAGTTTCAGCAAAGCTGCTCCGCTCCCTCCAAGCGCTCGGTCCGAGGTGAGGCCTCTGCTCAGGGTTCACAGGAGCACGTTTGCTGGTGTGTTGTGTCCATCGGAGTGGCAGCTGGGTGTGCTTTGGCTGTGGCCTCCTTTGCACCTGGCCCACAGTGCCCTGGCAGTCAGCAGCATGGCACGCCATCCCTGCTGCAGCTGCATGGAGAAAAGGGACTCCCAAACAGTCTGCAATGTTTTTCAACTCCTTGTGGCCCCTGAAGGCCAGTGCAAATGAGAAGAACTCCCAAGCCTGGGAGGAGCAGAGCATTCAGGCTAGTGCCGGGCACAGACCAGGGAAGGGAAAGCATTACGCCCTGACTTGCAGCCGGTGGAGCTCAGCCAGCTCCAAGGATCTGACCCGCAGCTCATTAAACACTTCACTGTGCAGTCTGAATCTCTTTTTGTGTTTTGTTAATGCCATGAAATAAATCGTACCTGTAATACATTTGCATGTGTAGCTTGCATCAGGTTGGATTAAGGTATAGAAAGTTTCTTAAGCACAAAAGTGCCCATTGTAAGAGTGCTGTCACTAATGACACTGTACTCATTTAGAGCAGAGTTCAGCCACAGCCACAGCCACAGCCTACCTAGCGTCATTGTAGAAAAATCAAAGTGGGCACATTCAGCCTAAGCGCTAATACTCAATATCTGCACCAGTGAGGTAATTACAATAATCCCTTAATTACTGGCACTGGGAGAGTTTGAGGAAAACCAGCCTGGCAAACGAGCTCACCCTATAAAAACAAAAGTTTACAGGCCTGAGAAAAGCTGAAAATATTCAAGTGAATGGTTATATCAGCATGAGTAAAAGAAAATCGAAGGGGTAGCCAAGTGAGAAGAAAAACTAGAATCCACATTTTACAGATTACTTTCTTGTCTTTGCAGCTTGCTCCCCACAGCCCTTCCCAGCAGAGACACAGGATCCATTTCATTGACTTCACTGAGGTCTGTCAGTATCCCAGCTCTTCTTCATCCCCAGCACCGCCCCTCCTGAGAGAGCACAAACATGGAAAGACACAGGGAGAATGCCCCAAAACTCCCACCATTTGAATCACAGCCCCTTTCTGTAGCCACAGGCTTCTCCGGGTTTCTGCACAGCAAACTCTCAGCAGGCAGCAGGCGCTGTGCTGTCCCCGCTGGCGTTAGGTGCTAACAGGAAGCCGAGAAAGACTAGATAAAAATGGAGAGGAAATGAACAGCGCCAGATGCAATGAATTTCAGCAGGGACCAGCCCGTGCCTGAGCAGCCTGCCCCAAGCGAGGGGCTGTGTGTGGCCCTGCTGCCTCAAAAGCAGAGCGAGGAGGGCATGGACTGTGAGTCACCGCTCCTTTCCTGTTCTCTCCCCTCTCTGCGATGGAGCAACTTGCGCTGGCTGTGCCAGCCACACTTGCCAGGGCACTCCATGTCCCAGCCTGGTGCCCCTGCCCTGGGCTGTGAAGGGGAAGGGAGCTGTGTGGTGCCAGGGTACTGCCCAGGCACAGTGTGGGGGAGCTGCTGTGAGAGACTCCCGTCACCCCTGCTTGGCTTGGGGAAGTCAGGAGTGCCCTGAATGTCACGTACAGCAAGAGGTGACGCTGGCCTGGAAGCACATGAGTCACAGCCCAGACGAACTCCCAGGACCTGGCTTTGTCAGAGGAGAGTAAAGGTCTCAGATCCATCCCCAATACATGAATCTGCTTGGAAAGATTTACAAAATGGTGATTATCCAACAATTTGGTGTCTCAGGACACCAGGGTGCTCCGCTTGCATTGAAGTTTCCTTCTTTGATCCATAAAGCGTATGGCCGCAGACTTTAACTTTGAGAGGACTTGGGTCTGTGTCCTTTTCATCAGAGCTCCAAACGTGACAATGGGGAACATACCATGCCGAACTGCATGGAAAACGAATGCTCGGCTCAGGCTTCGCAAATAGTGCATTCAAGACTGTTTACTAATAACAAATCACAAATATAGCCTAGCACATGCTGTACTCAAACTACAAACCACTGCAAAATTACTAATGCAAATTTGTTAAAATAGAATAAAATAGGTCAAGTAAAGCACGGAACAAACTCAGCCATGCCAGCCTTCCCTCGACAGGATGGTGCTCGTTCTTAATTTTCATGGTATTTGGTCCTTTTCAGTTGCATGTGCAACTTTTATCCTGGTCAATGTCAACTCATCTAAAAATTCACAGGTAGTTTTGCCCTTGTTTTAATTTCTAGAGGCATAGGCAAGACTGCATTGCGGTCCAGGTACATGTTCAATTGATTAGCTGAGAACTACACCACACTAATTGGGAGACCTGTGCAATAATACCAGTTTTAGGGGAATATGAGTTTTACGCAGCAAAAACGAAGTATATACCACCACTACCATGGTACATACTATCAGTACAGATTTCTGCTTCAAGTGACCAGACCGGTCATAGTATCCAGGGAGACTGTTTCTCAGAGACGAGGTATTGGAGGAGGCAGAAATTAACACAAACCTGGTAGAAACTTCTAGTATTAATTAAACCAAAAACTGGGTCTGGCATCTTTGTTGACTTATGCTCTGAGAGCAGAGTTGCATGCAATGTTTTGCTGCAAAATGCCTTATTGTATGATTGTAAAAATGAAAATAAACACTTGAATTGTTCTCATATTCATTCTCCCAACAGCAGATATCAGGCCAAGTTTATCAGCTCTACTGACTTCAGTAAAGATACCCCCAGACTAAATTTGGCTTCCTGACCTTTGCGCCTCTTTAAATTTGGAGTAAATGTTATTAGTTGTGAAGACAAGGGACTGAGCCAGACAGGGCAGGCACGTGCTGTGCAAGCTTCCCCACAAAAGTTCTGCTGATACAACACAATCCTGACCTGCAAAACCTCTGCTGGTCTTACAGTCTGCCTTTCTTAAAGAGAAACTGTTACTAATATGACACTAGATCCAATTGTTCTGTGACAATAAGCACATCTGTCCTAGGAATTAGACCAAACAAACTTCATGGGTGATCCAAAGCAGCCTTGAATTCTGCTGTGGGTCTAAAAGAAAATAAAACCTAATTAAATCTGCAGGCTAAAGAGCCCCCACATTATTCACACCAGAAGCCTGATTTTCAGGATTCAAAAATATCTCCAAATCTAGGCAAATGTACCAAAAACTGAGCAAGCCACACCTGCTAACAGTTTGTGGAATGTTCCAGTAAGCTGATAATGGAAATAGATAAAAGTGAAGGCTCATTAAAAATGTGCGTTTCATGAAGGACGCATGTATCTTGCAGGGCAAAAAGGCACTGACAAAATTGTTGGAATAAATTCTGACATGTTTTGTGCCCTTGCTGTATATTCTTGGTCTCTGACTTGCCCTCAAGCTTAATAATGAAGTGATTCTATATAATGGGTGGACTAGAGAATTGCATATATGTGCTTTGCTTAATTGCCCATTGCATGCTGTGGTCGATCATGCAATAACAATGAATCCTTTGTAATTAAATCTGGGAATTATTAATTGATTCCATTTACACACATTGTTGTCTTCCCTAGGAGCTGCAGGAATCTGTTGTCTTTAATGAAATTGCACTAGAAATCTTGGGGACTGTTTGAAGTAATAGAAGACAGAGATTTACCTGTGGTAGGTATTCCCAGTGAAGATTAGGTAATTAATTTTGTGTATAAATAAAGGCTCAAGTGCACATTATAATCATTAGGTTTGTTTGGCTTTTTAATGTCAAAAATTAAGGACTAAACTTGTTTACTGCCCAACTATAGATTGGTTGGTGTGAAGATGTTTATAATGAAATTCAGCAGCAAGGGAGCAATATAAAAACCAAGGAACTGGAACAGATCTCAGGAATAGAAGTTCAGTATTGTCCTAATAATTATGCTGGCAGCTGTATTTGCATGAAACCATGCTTTTTCTGTAGTACTCAATTAAGGTTATTCAGCTGCCTTGATGCGTTTAGAAACAAAACCACTGGCATCCAAATAAGGCTAATAACAAAAATGCAATATGATGTTTCCCATTTCCAGCAAAGGATAAGAGAACAGATGTTCCTTATGTTGCCATGTTTCACCAGCACAGGGGGGAGCTGAGAAAGTTTGCAATTCATAGTGACAGTGCCATTAAACTAATGTAGTGCAGAATGTGCGCGATGGAAGCATGCAGCTCTGAACAATCTGTTTGGGCACAGAGAAAAGGATGGGGAGAACTAGAATTGACCTTTCAGGTTAAAAAAGAAAAACAAACCAACAAAAAAAATTCCTCTGGCCTCTCTTCCCACATTGCGCAGAGCAATCGGCTATTAGATGGGGCTGCTGATGGTATTCCAGGCTCCTTTTGTTGTCTGGACATCCAGCCTGTGCTATGGACAGTCAAGATCCAAAGGGCAATGGTCGCCCCGCCTCGCCGCCCTTGGCTCCCCTGTGGGAGTGCAGTGCACAGTGCTGCACAGACAGGCTCTGCCCCTGCCCTGGGACAGCAACTCAAGAGGACAGTTGGCATGTCAAATGGCTACCTCGGGCCATGAAATGAGCTCTTGGTCTCTCCTAGACAGCACATCTGTCAGTCCATGCCAGGACATGGTGTTACCATAGTGCGGGATGGACTGACACAAGGTGGCAGTGCTCTCAGGAAATTGCCACAGCTTCTCCTCCGGGATCTTCCAGAGATAGGGTGGCTGCCGGTGCTTGGCAGGGCACAGCCATGGCATGGCCACAGCATGGCCAGGTCCCTACGCCCACGTGTGCCCTTGGTGCACCCAAGGGCAAGTCCGGTGGCTGGCACATGAAAATGACAAGTCTTCACTGGGATACAACTGTGCCCCGGGTCTATGGCTGCAGGGACCTGACCAGAGGGGCAGGGACTGGGGCACTGTACAGGATGGGGAAGCAGCCTTTGCTTTTCAAAACTGTTTATTACTCCCCAGAGACCTGGATATTTGCAACATATCTGTCACACTCAGGGACACAAACAAAAGCTACAGACCGAAGCACCCCTGACTTGGACCTCACACGTGAGGCCCCTGCCCCAGCGTGCAGAAGCACAGCTGCGTGTGGAGGCTCTCAGTAGGCTCTGGACAAGAGGGGGTGAAGCACTATGGGACAACAAACCCCAAGTCCCAGGACTGCTTGTGCTCTCCAGGGAGCACCTAAGTCCTTTTGGAGCCATCCTCCAGCCCTTCCTGGGCAGTCCCCCAGTGAATGCTGAGCAGGGGAGCCTCCCCCGCTGGAAATTCCCAGAATGAGCTGAGCAAACCATTGAGCAGACATACACCCCAGGGAGATCTCCTCTCCTGAACTTGAGTCATCCTAATATCCAGGGACCTAAACCCAAGAGCAAAATATTGTATGACACATGTTAGCACATTTTGGGGAGGGGGGAACAAGGAACCACAAACTGCATCCACTTCCTTCAAGGTCTCTGCCAGTGCTCGGTTAATAGTTCAGGCGTCGCCACTGGGGCAGGCTGGGCACTGGGGTGGGAAGTCTGCTTGGAAGACACACAATATCAAGCAAAGGGTAGATCTCCAGTGGGGCAGATGAGATCAGGGCCACCAGCAGAGAAGGAGACACACAGAAACCCGTGGCCGCCAAAGTAAAGCATCAAATGGATGCAATATTGATTTTACTTTCTGTGCAAATTCCTGGGGAAGGCTGCGAGCACCCACGCTGCCCGAGTGAGCGGGTTGTGCTCCAGCCTGCTCCTGGGTGAGCACCAGTGCCTCTGAGGGGTGCTGAGCACCTCCCCAATGACAGTAGGTCCTCAGCACTTTGTTGGATCAGACCCTTTGACAGATCTGAAGTATTTTCACTGACCTTCCTCCCAATGTGTATGGCCTTGGCTCACAATGCCAAAGTAAATAAATAAATAGACTAACAAGCAGAAATGCCTTTACCGGACATTATTCTGGGCTGATTGGTTGTGAAACTTTACTCAAAACCCCAAAACCACAAAAACTGCCAGTTTTCCAAGCCCTGTGTTTTTCATAGCTCTCATAGCATTCAGAATAGTTTGCATTATTTCAAACATAGAATAAATATACGTTTAAACTGGTTGGATTATTGACACAGAAAAAAAAAAAAAAAGCACTTAACTCCTTGTTCTGTTTCTTTTTCCCATGAAATGAAATAAGAATTATCACCACCGAATAATGCCACAGACTTTCACATGTACAGATGTAAATGCTGACAGCAGCCAGAGTGCCAGCAAATGCATGCATACAAAATTCATTTAATAGGTGTACTTTAAATTAAAAACAAATAAAAAAATCACCACTTACATCTCTGTGTCATTTATTCAGAGAAAGTCTATTGTAATGAGCCTGAGAATTTGCATTTTTTTCCGTTGTATTATATATAGGTGTGTATATACACATATATATACACATACATATACATACATACATATATACATACATACATATATATATATATATATATATATGATGTTAGCACATCACCACACTTAGTCAAGCTCAGTAAAACACTTTGGGCTGCGGTTACCCCTGTTCTATAGACAGAGCTATATAAAGACAGGTAACTTGGCCAGAACCGTGCCTGAGTCAGTATCAGTAGTGGGGAGTCTCAGCCATCAATTCTCTGCTCCTCTGCTGTTCACGAATGGTATTTGATGGCCACAGACTTGACTTCAATGGCCAGATGTCTGCGGTAACATCCGGACAGGGCACAGCTTTGTGTGACACATGAAGTGCTGGTGCCCAGGCCGTGCTTGTCTGAGCCCATCCAGGCTGTGCACTCAACCCCTGCCCAGGGTCACCCGCAGCCACAACGCCTTAGGGAAAAAGGCATGTTTGAGCTGCCAGTCCCCTACCGGTAAATCAGGCACAGAAAGCAATTTCTCCATGATTCCTTCAGAAATGCTGTTATATTTCATAAGGTCATCATTCCATAAATTCAACACACTGCCGAACAATCACAAAAGGCTACACAAGGACAGATGTCTGGGAAGGAAAACCAGTCTGTTGTATTTGGAGATCCTGCTCTAATGAGTAACCATATACAGTTATTCAAATAGAAATGTCTGGGTAGCTAAAGTGTCATACATGATTAAATCTCTGCAACAAATTATGTTAATATTGTTACTTCAAGAACACAAATTAATTAAAAAGTTACAAAATGTAGGCATGGAAATCATGTTGTCTAGAACCTGTATAGACAGTTTCCCTTTTTATACAATAGCTGGATTAATTACTGAAGTTGCATGAAAAGGAGAACCTTTGTCAAGTATTAGAGACTTCAAGAGTATTCACTGAATAACTCGTTCTTGGTACTCTCTAAGCACATGAGTGTGATATGAGGAGATATTAATAAAGGAACATCAACAGTATCATGTCCATACTTTTACTAATTGTAACTTTGAAATTATTAAAATTAAAGGGTTTTGCTGAAAAAAAAAAAAAATCAGTTTAACGATCAGCACTTGCTCTCTCCCTTAGCGTTTGTACTATTCTCTGGTTATAGGCAATGTAAATTTGTTTCTGACCTCTTTCATCCACTTGTCTAAACAATTCTCCCAAGAGATGGAAAGTCAAAGGCATTCGGGCAGTTGTTTAAAACCAGGAATTTACTTTAGTGCTATCTGGATAGGGAAGTGCTTTCCTGAGATGGGGTCTTGGTCCAAGTTTCACTTTTAGTGAAAAATGCTTTCTTTAAAGCAGTAGTAATTGAACTGTGGAAATTAAACACAAACAACTTCAGTTAAGCTTCAGTTGCTGCTTTTCAAACAGAAACAAAAGAAAAACCCTTTCAACCTCCGTTATACTCTGGGTCTAGAACTGTCCAAGTCTTCACGCAAACGCTCGTCCTTTCTCTGGGATGGGAAGAGTGGCTGCAAAGGGTCAGATACGACCCTGACACGTGGGGACCTCTGTGGGGAGCAGCTCCCGGCCATCCCAGGCAGACTGACTGAAGCAAACAGCATTCTGCACAGGTGCCTCTTTCTAACCACGTGGGTCAAAGGCCTTAAATAGTCTTCTAAATCAAGTGAAACTGCCACAGAAGGAGGAGCCAGGACCGCTTTCCACTGAAGAGCCAAATGCCTTCAGGACTGCCTGGGTTTAATACAGAACATGGAACCAAAAGGCTTTTTATTTATTTCTTTGTTCTTCTGAGCTGAGGGAGCGATGCCATTTTTCTTTTTATGCTGCTGCAACATAGTCACCTATTAAAGTTATGGTTGTGCTCATGCCTGGAATTTGTAATGGACGGTAATTGTGCCTGTAATAGTAAAATTGCTCTCAGCTAGGCTTTAGCTTTGCTGTGATGCATTCCTTACTGTCACCCAAATCCCAGGACAACAACAAGGCTGAGCTGCTTTTATCACAGACAATAAAAACTGAATACACAGTATTTTCATGAAAAAAAAAGTATAACACTTCCTATCAGACTATCAAAAAGTAATAGATATGGGTTAATGAACGAACAAAGTACTTGGTGATTAATTTAAACATTAATTAAACCCTGTATTAAGATACATCTACATCGTGCCAGAAATTAATGCTAGGTCCCTGCATCTCTCTGATTTCATTGAGAAATCAGAACAGCTCAACAGCTCTGGAAAACATCACATGCCTTGAAAGAGATCTGCATTGCATTAGTAAGCGTCATGATGCTTTAAGTAAATCAATTGCTCCAGAACCATCCTGATTAACAGCCTGGTAGCCCAGTGTTCACCAAATATGTAGAAGACATACAGAGGCATTGTTCCTAAATATGCTTCAGTCCTTGTTTCTAGAAATGAGATTATTCATTTCCACATCTTTACAGCAATGTTACTGACGCTGATCTCCATTTTAGCTGCAAACCTTTCAGACCCAGAATTTGGGATGACCACAAAATGGATGTCTGGCTAAGTCTAGGCTGCAAACTTGAGCTCTCATATCTTTCCTGATACGAGCTAATGGTATTTAATTGGGCTTTTGCATGAAATGGAATAAGAGTGTGGGCGAGCTAGAAGTTAACTGAATGTTTTAAAATGTTTTGACACCTTCATCAAAGGCTGGGTGCAACCATCAACACATGGTACTACAGCTTAAAACAGTATGAAGCAATAATTCCTGAGTGTTAATATACGCAAGCAGCATGGGCTGCTTAAAAGGTGAAATGCTGCCTACCTCAGCGGGATACTAACTCTAGCAATTATCTTCCCAGAAAAATAACTAAAAGTAAGATTTGACACAGCTTCTACTTGTGTTGGGCTTTGCAATTGCAAGAGGAATCCGTACTGCCGTCCACCTCACCTGGAGACCGCAGCACTCATCGTACTCTCACTCTAACATGTCAGTGCTCTTGTTTCCCCAGGTCATTTTAAGAATGAATATGCCATACATAATTCTCGTCTAAGCCTATTACAATGGGCTATAACAGAAACAATGGTGAAACGGCTTTGAAATAATGATGGATTGGGCATATGGCACACGAATGTGTGCTTCATCAGTGAGTGCCTTGTGGACACTTTCTGGGCCTCTGAGGCGAATATTCCTCATAGTCCATTATTATTGTTTTCAGCAGGAAGATGTCTTCCCCTAAGCTGTGGTCCCTCTCACCCCGGTCTCTGTTCTTCTGTATTGTATGTCAAACCTGTTTCCCAGTTCTGTCCTCAGCCACTTTTACCCCACACTCAAAAATAGGAAGGACCCCGATACAGGTCTACTGCTGTTACTTGGTGGCTGTGTCAGAGCTTCCTATCATGGCGTGTCTCAACAGCAGAAAGTACACATTGCAACAGCGTGGAGCTGTGGCTTACGGCCAATCAACTGTTACAATTACACTACAGCGCTGAGCTGCTTCGGTATTTCTCTGTGAGGAAACCTTTCCGAGGTCTTAAACTGTTTCATAACCTTTTCTGGTTTTACATGTCAGACTCATCTTACTCACTTGCATCTTCCCCTGTACAAGTTCCCCTTGGGAGTCCCTGGGAGATGCTGATGTGAGCAGCAGAAAAATGGGCCCTTCATTAATACGGGCTGTTCATTGAGTTTGCATTAAGGGAACAGTGTTCAGGATACCGATGGGACCTAAGTGCCCAGTTTCTTTTCAACAGGGAGTCAGTTCGAAGCCCTGGGAGAATGCCTGCACAGCCGCCCAGATTTTTTTATAGGGGCTATACAGCCAGAACATACAAACCAGCTTGGGTTGTGCCAACAGCAGGCTCCTTTCAAATGCTAGTGGTTGAGTGCTAAGGTCCTGCCTTCTGCTTCTCAGGAACCCTAAAATAAGCTGATATTTGTGCAGTACTAAAGAATGAATTTTAAAAGTGTACATGAAATTATTCATATGAAATTGAATCCTTAGAAAATATTCTTTAAATACATTGATACTCTATCAGCAAAAATCCATTGGTAACAGATTTCTAAAATGGAAAAAGATGAGAAAAGGAATCAACCTTGGTAAAACAGCAAGAAATTTAAAAGCCATCTTTAACACAGGCCACACTTATTTAGCATCCAGATACATTAAAAATCCCTCATCTTCTTAATTCACTCTTGCTATTATCAATGAGAAATTTGGTAACAGGTTCTAAAGTACCATGTCATGTAACTGATAGCACATTACTATTGAATATAATGCTGAAATGTGCACATGTCTATGTTTTACAGCTGAAAAAAACCTGGGACACAAATGTGGCCCTCACTTCTGCCCAGGCTCAGCACAGTGCTCGTCCTTACCAGCCCCACATCAACCAGGCATTGAGTGGGTACTCCAAGGTCCTCATCTGCAGCGCACAGTGTAGCCTATAATCATAGTAATCCTGTAAGGCAGTGCTCTATAGCTGCCAAAGACCAATTAAAAAACTGGAAATATTGCTTTTTTTTTTTTTTTTTCTTTACCCTCCCCAGATCAAGCCCAAGGCAAAATACATTTCTTTGCCAGATACTTTCAGCTCTCTGTGGATTAGTTTCCCAGACGGGGGTAACCAGATGCTTTATACATGTTTTAAACTGGCATTAAAGGTGTGGCCTCTGATTTTCAGTTTTTCAACCTGTCGAATATCTTCCGAATTTTGGAGCTTACACACTGATGACCACTGCTGAGCAGCAATGGAAAAGCCTGTCAAGTACTCTTGAGGTCATGTTTTCATCTGGGTCACTTGTAGCTCTGGCTATCACAGCTTGGCAGGCTCACATAGCACCAGGGCAAGAACTGCACCGTGCTCAGGTGCTCCCTGCTATGGTGCTGGTGAAAACAGCCGTTGAGCTGAAGTGTTCTTCAGTCCCAAAAGACAAAGCCAACACCTCAATGCAAAGACTGTTGTCACAGTCATCTTCAAACACAGTGCCACAATACAGTCTGAAGTGCATTTCACCACAAAACAGCAGGGAAATTCAGTGCCCTGAAATGAAATACAGGTTGAGCTGTAAATGCTTCCTTTCTGCATCACACCACAACAATAAAATGTCACAAATATTTAGGAGCCACTGAAGCATATATATTATTTATACAAAGGGATGCCCTCGGCAACACTGGGAGTTCCCAGCAAGACAGGGAAAAGGTAGAAGATGAATGAGGTCAGTGTCTTATGAAAGAAAGCTCAAGGAGATAAGATCTCCTGAAATGTGTGGGCACAAGCTATGGGTTGGAAGTGGGGGCACATGGTGCAGTGGGGCAGCTGGTTTTGAGCAATGGCCTGATCCTGCTTTGAGCCACTGCTGCTGAGCACAAACCACACAGCAGCATGATGTGCTTTGGTCCCATGACAGAGCCCTGCAGACACCTTTGGCCTTTTGGACTAGCAACTGGGGCTCTCCTGGTCCACTGGGACTTTACCACTCACTCCATTAGGACCTGGCAGGAGTTCATCCTACAGCTCTAGCCTCCAGTTGCTTATTTGTTATTTATTATTGTTTTTATTACAGTAGCCTCAAATGGCCCAAACATACAAGGGTACCACAGGGTTCAGCCTTGATGAAAAGCAGATGAGGAGCCAGACCCTGCCTCCAGTAATAAAATGCAGAAAGCTGATGTAGCAATGCAACAAGGCTTTTTTGTGGTTTCCTTCTCACTACCCCTGTCTCTTGCTTCCTAGGGGAGGTAGGAGACAGAGTCCTGGTACTACTTTGCAATATTAAGGGGACTTGTTTTCAAGGCAGCAGAACCCGAAGGCAGTGCCTGCCTCCTTTGGCCAGAGCCAGGTCTTAACAGCCCTGTCACATTGAGTACTGCCAACGGGTCCTGTGATGTCCACAGGGTTGCGGCTCACACACATATAAAATGAGAGGCATAAAGATCTGGCTCTAATCATCATTTAGCCACACTTGTCTTGTTTGTGCCAGGTTTTAAACTTCACACTTCAGCCATTTTGGGAGGGGGGAGATTTTTACCAGAGTGTTGTTCACAATAAGGTGGTTCAAATGGTGCTGGGGAACGTGTACAATGTTCCTCTCCCACACACAGAAGTGGCTGAAGAGGTCTTGCTCAACCATAGCACAGAGAACGCTGTACCCTGCTGCACAACAGAAGCTGAACTCAAGAAGTTTCAGCAAACAGAAGTACAGTTCAGGAAATTAGGAGCCTGCGAAAAGCAAGGATTGTGATGGAAAATATTTCGCAACCCTAACTCTTGCTGTTTCTAGAGAGATAAGCAGAAGATGGCCAATTTGAAATCCAGCTAAAACATCTGGACTAATTTTTCTGCAAAATGTCACATAGAATTCTTAAAAACACAGTCAGTGCCCTCAACAGCCCAAGACAATATAAAAGCTATATGGGGCTATTGACTCAAGCCACCTACAGAACTAGTAATACCACTTCCCCCAGCATTTACATTACATCAAGAGCTTTCCCATTCAAACTCAGATCAGAGCCAGCCCTATTTAGCTGGTTAATTCTGGTTAGATTATATCAGAGGAGATATGACTTAATACTGATTTTAATAATATATCAAACCATCTTTTTTTTTTTTTTTTGGATATTGTCCTAAGTAATATATTTTTTTTAAACTAGCAGTGTTAATAACATAAATACAGAAGTGACAAATGCATTTGTAATTGCACAGCTAGTTTGTGGTATTGGCATAGCAGAAAATGTTTTAGGCCTATAATACTGTCAGTAAGAATTACTTTAGGTAACAACTTGGGATCAGTTCCTTCCTCTAAAATTGGAAATTGCTGAAATTACTCCAATTACCAGAGCTCTGTGGGAACAGTATATACACATACCACTTGTCCTCTGTGCTGCTTGGGAATATTTTAACTAATAGCGAATTACGGACTACTCATAACCAGCTACCATTATTTCAGAGAGAGTTCTTCATCTAAATGTGATTAAAAGAACATTTTTGTTTCCCACGTTTAGAGAATACAGCAGATGTGGATCTGAATGCTGTTATGTTTGCTAATAAATGCAGGACACATGGTAGTGTGGTATTAATAGAGGTTTGGGCCAAGATTTTCAAAAATAGGAGCCTAATTTTAAGATGCCATCATCCATATTTAGTGTTGGAAATAAAAAACCTTTTTTTTACAGATCTCCAGCAGCTCCTATTGAAATCAGTGGGTGTCAGAGCTTTTGGAAGTTGAACCACTAATTCAAAAATCCCAAAGGAGAGCTATGAGCCAAATTTTCATCTCCTCATGTTTGAAAATCTTGGGGATAAGATTCTGTGTGTAGCAAAATTCCCATTCACTTCAATGGAGCCAGGATTTTTCTTCTCTGATTTGGAGCTCATTTTGAGAAAACCAGGTTACTCTGAGAGACACAAATAGAAGCAAGAGATGCAGGTCATTCCAGCACAATAAAAAGCATGAGGTCATCCCAGAGATGCCAGGAATTTTATAGAATAACTACTACTATTTTAGATTTTCTTTCACAGTTCTAACAGGCTTGTTAGTGTATTTATTGCTTTTCATTTTCCTATGTTCTGAGCATTCTTATGCACATGGAAGTAAGAGACAATTTTCACGTGTGGAAGGAGATGCTCAGAATCAATATCATGCATATGATACAATGGGAAAATGCAATATACTGCAGACTTCTCATAGCTCATCAGTTTCAAAGACTCTGTGATATCATTGGCACTTTCAGGGACTGGGAATGCAGTTCGTGTGGTCTCAGAGCATAATCCATTTTTTCTCTAATTACTGTTACTGAATGTCCCCCAAAATACTTTTCTAGAAAGCATTTCTGCCGTTACTACAGGCATAAAGAGGCTTCTCGACAACAGAAGAGCTGGGGGGCAGATGCCAGACCAAAGCTGGTCTCTGTCCTTTGCTCAGCCCCGATCTGTTCCCATGGGACACCTCGGAGACTCCGCTCTGCCAGCAGCAGAGGCTGCGCTGCCGTCGGGACACATTCGATACACACCATGTTCTTCTGGATGGGAAACTCTGGAAGGCTGGGGCAGATTCACTCCCTGCGTATGTCATCAAAAGCAGAGTTGCAGCCAGGCAGGCCAGCAGCAAGCCCTTTGGCTCCAGCTGGGGTGAATCATGCCAGCGTGGAACCTGATTCTTCAGGGGAGATAACATTGTAGCTCCAATTTTAATAAACAAGGCTGGGCTTGAGCTTCCTCTGGGTAAAACCACACAGGGCCTCTTTCAGTTTCAGGAGGTGAGAACCAAAACCATAATCTGCCTCCAAACAAAAGCTTGCTTTTATCAATTTCCAGGATTTTCCTAATGCCAATGTTGTAGTTCTCATTTTTCCACAAACACAATGGTAGTAAGGGAACCATCTCTTGAAAAGTTCCAGGATTTATAGCAACTAGTAGCATGTTCAATATGTAATTTTTGGGGAACAATTATAATCTTATTAGTTGCCAGTCTTCCCTGATAAATCTGTGATTCTAACCTTTAAATTTAGCAGTTGCAGCGAGCATATACCTTGAGGGTGTGAAACCCTAAGGCTTCCAGTTAAGAATTAGTTAACTACTAGCAGCAAACAGAGACTATTCACTATCATAAGCTCTGACTTTGTCCAATTAATATTACAGGAAGATATTGAAGCAACTTTGACAACAAGTTCAAGCAAAGATTTCATGAAATTATCTGGATGGGTAACAAACATTAGAAAGTCATCAGTGGAGAGAGTCATTTTATACTGCTTCTAATGAGAAATATGTTGTATCCCTTCAAATTCTTCCCTGGGTCCTGTGGTGACAGCATGAGGTTTCTAATCATAAATTATCTGCACTAACTGGTCAAGGTTTTGAGTTATCTGGCTAAGTTTACAAAGTATCCCTGCTTGATGTTAGCTGAATTTATTTCTTTTAGTAATTCAACTGGTCTGGCTGGATATCAAACGCTAAATAACTATTTCTATTCTTGAAATTCTAATCTTTGGGAGAAAAAAAAAAAAGTAATCAAAAATCTTGTTTATCCAATAATGTTAGATTACTAATGATACAGTCAGCAATTGCTCATGGTGACCAGCTATTATTTTGGCAGAACAGTCATACACATCCAAATGCAGATCTGATATAAGCGCTGCAACCAATTGTGTGTTTACAAAATTGAATGAATGCAAAACGCATGAATTGAAAACAAAAATATCGAGGTTAGGTGTGACCAGAACACTTGGAGGTGTTCATTCTGCAGAGCTACTCATGCCCCAAGCTTGCACCTGTACGTGCCTTGCCGTGCGTGCCCGGCGCACCGCGGATGCTCGTGTGCTGCACGGGCGCTGTGCCCACTGCGGTCGGTTGAGTAAAGAGGTGTGGGGCCTGTGCAGCTGACCCGGAGTCAAGTCATGTCTCGTGGGAGCAAACTGTACAGATCGCTCCAGAGATTTACAGGTGAGTCAAAATGAGGGTTAACTTCTCCCAAATGTCTAAATCCACAGCACCGAATGGCTACATCCAACCTGGTCCGCAGAGATTTCACAGAATTCTTTCCAGCGGTTACTGCTAAGTGCTATCTGGCCACTTTGTAACCTCTTTTCAGCTGTGCAATTATACAATGAATACACAACATCTGGTTTCTGTTACGTTCGAAACATGCTTCATCAGTGTTTGAATGAGAGGACATGCTGGTGAGCAGCTCTGGAAGGACGGCTGATGCAGCAGCAGAGAGCGTTGCCTTTCCGCTGATAGCTCTGGCAGCATGTGAAGCATTCTGACTGGAGCGATTGCGGTCATAATGGTATGCAGTTGGCATTTTCTGGTTGGAATTTATTGATATAACTCACTAAAGAGGAGCCTATGTGAGCGTGTCCCCTCCTTGCACTGGAATGTTTCACAAGCAGGAAATATCACCTCCCCAGCCAGCCTGGACCCCAGCGCTGCCGGAGAGAGCAGGAGATGGTGCAGCCAGCAGAGCTGATGGCACCTCACCGAAAAACATAGCTTGATGCTGAGGAAGAGAAAATGGTCTGATTTTCAATTACAGTATCTTTTCTGAGACACTACAAGAGGTGTTGAAACTAAAACACAACTAAAAAAAAAAACAGGCATTAAATATCCATTAATATATTTAGGCTAGAAACTGAAGGAAAGCTTCTGGTCATGAGAAGATGAGAGCCATGTCCTTTAGCTCAAGTTCATATTGTGACTAATAATATTAAAAATTATTTTCATTATCCTTTAGGCAAAATAATTACTTTCCACTTATAGATTTTGTCCTTTTTTTTTCCCAATAAAAATAATTTTTTTACAAAGACAAATTTTCCCTCAGCAGTTTAACTCAGCAGCACTTTTCCACTCAAAAACCATAGGCTGACAATTTTTGAAGAACTGTTCTTAAATGACAGAAGAAATCCAATGTGGTTGTCTTACCTTGCTAAAAGAATCACAAAGCCATCTTTTCTTTTCTCATCTTTTATCTACATAATTCTGCATTATAACCTGGTTTTTGAGCACTTGAAAACTTAACTGAGTTTCCTCAGCGGAGATTAAATCACTGAAACACTCTGTTCATTGTATAAATAACACTGGAGCAAATCAATCCTGAGCTAAGCACCAGTAACTATAGCTAAGATTTAGGCAGATCTTTTACAAAGTGTCACACTTCAGGAATTAGTAGTTAAAAACACTGTTTATATTTCAAGACAAAATACAGAGCAGGAATTAATCTCTATCCATATTCTTATCCATTTAAGTGAGTGATGACAGGTACTATATAAACATCAACATGTGCGAT
Organism: Streptopelia decaocto; assembly: GCF_964273445.1. Classification (NCBI taxonomy): domain Eukaryota; kingdom Metazoa; phylum Chordata; class Aves; order Columbiformes; family Columbidae; genus Streptopelia; species Streptopelia decaocto. Next base: position 15,655,263 of record NC_138666.1, on the reverse strand, counting down.
AAACTGAGTTGGCTTTAACTCGGGGATCTGACTGAAGCAATAATTGTGCTGAAAGGTATTTTGAGAATCAGACAAATGCAGTCAGTTGCCTGGCTAGAATAAGTCGTGCCCACCATCTGGACTACAGTTTGCCCCTGACTGCCCATGTGTGCTATTTAGCCATGAGCACGGGCAGCTGTTTGAGCCGTGCCGCTCAGGCAAGGTCCAGGTGTCTGCTGCCCTAAAATACTGTAAACTATGACTTGTTACTCAAAGGAGCTTTGTTTCAGCAGATTGCACCAGCGTGGCAGCTAAATCCCACTTGTGAATGAAAACATTCACTATGTTCCTCTTGTGTCAGGTATTTTTCCCTCTGTTACATGTCCCATGCTAATTATAGAATTATCTGAAGAGCTTTTTAAGTGATAATGACTGTAAAACACAGTTCAGTGTTGCAATTACATTTCCTCTTTCTATCCTGTGAGGCTAAAGATTAACTGATTTCATCCTAACATGCCAGTTTTTTGATAACTTCATAATGTTTCCTAATCTCTGACTAACTTCCAACTGATGAGTTAACTACTATAAAATAGGTAACACAAAATCATCTTGATGAACGACTCCTCAGCAAAAGCAGTGAATGAGAAAGACAGGGAAACAGCACACAGAAACAAAACAGTTTTACTGTGATTCATATGGATACTGGACTAAGTTCTGGACTAGATTTGATTGAAAGAATACTGTACGTAGTTTTTCATGACTCCTAACATATTTCAATGTTTTAATATTTCAAACCTTCCATGCTAATATTTTTGGAATTAAATGTTTCACTTTCATTTGAAAAAAAATTATCAAGGAGAAGATAAAGTTATATAAGAAATACTTTAAAATATAAAGGGTCAATATCAAAATGCAACCCAAATGCTTTTTTCTTTGATAATTTGCAAAACATACCCACATTTAGGTTGTCTCAGATTTGGGATGCTTGCTTTCAGCATTTGGATATTTTCAGAATGAGAATATTGATTTCTGGGCAGGAAGTTGATACCTGGATTTTAGGAGCCAATGATGCACACAAGCCAACTGTGGGATGCTCTGTACACTCTTTTCATTACTAAATTCTGTCTTTCACACTTTTCCTGGTCCCACTGAGCAGGCAGTATCCAATAAAGAGCATTTTCTTCCATTTTTCCTCCTTGGAGCTGTTGAGGATCCAAGGAGGAAAGCAGCCCTGCTACCTTCTCCTGGCTGCTGCAAGTCCATTGATGGAGGAGCTCAGAGGCAAGTCCCTGTGCAGGGCTGCTCTCCCAAAGAATCAGACAGACTGCATGCTGTACATGCTCACTCCGTTTTGGCCCAATTCTTCCCGTGGATTTTGTCCCAATTCCAGGAGAATTAGACAACCCCACTGTGCCTGCATTGATTACCCCATTGTTCTGCACAGCGGCAGTCAGTCTGATGCCTCAGGGAAACATTAGAAATGTGGTGCGAGTCCTGTAAGCTGTTCAGAGCATGGAAAGTAAATCTGACCTGTCCCAAAAGAATTGGACTTAGTGCAAAGTAGCTGGTGCATGTGCACATATTTCTGTCCTTAGTTTATTAGGGTCTGTCCTTTGCTGTGTGATGTGTGGAGCAGGGAGGGATGCAGACCAAGTGCAAAGGGACGGCAACTCTGAAATGGGTTCAATAAATGAATTTAGGTAACTATGGATGGAGGTGGCCAATTAAGTGAAAGAGAGGGAAGAAAACACTACCACAAGTCCTGTACAGAGATGGACCATATATTCTCAGCAGATTAACAACAGCAGTGCCTAGCATTGCCTTGCACTGCAGCATCCTTGTTAAATCTGTCACCCTGTCCCTGGTAAAACGGGACCCAACACCTGGGAGTTACTTGTGCCTGTGTTTTGCAGTATTGACCAAACTGGCTTCGACAAACATTCTTTAATCCCATAACTGCCTTCTGTGATAGATCACAGCATGTCCCGATTTGACTCACATTTGCTGCTGAAGATCACACACAAGTGGAATCCAGGAATCCTGTCTCTGTCTCCTGTGTTACCCACCCAGAACTCTGGTTGGCAAATGACTTCATCAATCATTTCAGTACTTAGGGGGTGCCAGTCACCAGACTGCAGGATCCAGGAGGCAGAGTTACCTCAGTGCTTAAGAGAACGGGAAGGACTGCATTCCCTGCACATGGCTGTGGGTAACTGTGCACACATGTAGACTTTTTAAAGAAACTCCACCTCATCAGACTACAACTTCAGTCCTAAACAAAGGAGAAAGCCAGCTCTCTGCTGCACTAGGCGTGGCTTGTTTCTGGGGTAAAATCTGGACTGGCATTCCAATAAGTCCATTTAGAGAGCACTGCATTTTCAAGACTTGCCAAATACTGCTTAGCCCAGCTAGAAAACATCACATTTACAGTGCACAAGGTGCAATTAAAGACTGTAATTTTATTCAGATACACTGGGGAATTCAAACAAAATAGCGTAGGTAATCTTAGTTATGTCATTTGCTATCTGCTCTGTGTTTGACCTTGTAACCTAAATAATTTTCTCTTAAAGAATTTTGTGTGTGTGTGTGTGGTAGCACTACATGCACTCCTGAAAGACAGTATAGGCTTTTTCATCGGCCACAGACTTGCTGTAAGTAACTGCCAAATATCTGTATAGAGCTCAATGAAGTGTCTCCAGTAGTCTGGGTGAGGAATGTGTGTACTCTCCGGCCTGCGAATGTTCTCGGTGTTAGTCAACAACCTTTGGCCTTGAATGACACAACTTCTGCGTGCTTGCTGGCATTTGTGTCTGTCTGCATGTGACATAAGGCCTGAAGGCTGGCTGGCTGTCATTCTGTCCATATTCTGTTTTCATAAAGCTGCCTACCACAGACTCTCTAAGCACTTTCCAGGATAACTGAAATACAGATAATATAATACAGTACCTGAACATGGAAAAATTCCCAAGTTCAATAGTGATTACGTCTGTGTCAGGACTGCAAGATTTGGTCATACATGTTGATTATTAACAAGGGTCTTAATTTCCAGAACGCTCTAAATAGTCATATTGATTTTCTAAATCCCAAGATTTAGCTATTGTGCACAAACACTTGATGAGCTCCTACAAGCAAAGATTTTATCAGCTATCTACTCTCTGTGTTTGCAAAGTCTTAAGGATAAATTCCATCTCATAGAATATGTAAGACTGCTTTCTGTCATCTTAAAATAGACATTGGGTCTGCCAGACAGATGTGAAAACCAGATTATCAGCTGGACATTGTGGAGTTATTACCAATGGATCATTATTTTTAATTGATGAATCAGATAAGGAAGGTTAGTGGTAGTTTTATAACAAATGGTAATTTTCTTCCTCTCTAGTATGAGTATGCTATAGGAAGCAATAGACCACAGAAAATGGCTACCCCCTTTGATTTTACTGCAGATCTGGCCACAGGAAATGTTGCACATTTGGATCAAGCAGGATAAACAGCAAGGGCTTCCTCTTTTGTGAAATCATCTTTAAGCAGCACCCCTCCCCAGGAAAATAGGTTTTCCACTTTACATAATGTTGCAGCAGCGGTGGTTTGTTCCTAAGTTTTTTCTGGGTAGGTTATGAACTTTACGGCTCTGACCACAGATCGGTTATTTATCATAACAGGAAAGATGAGACCAAAGATATTTCCTAACCTTCTTCTTTGCAGATCAGAGAGAAGCAAGCCAACAAACATTAACACATCATATTCAACTGACAGAAATATTCATTCCTTTCTTCTGGTCATATTTGGTTGAATTAATCTGTAATTTTAAACAGCAGGAAGCAAATTAATATACACAGTTTCACTCAGATCTGTTCTCCAGTGCAGCATGATCCATCTCTCGAAAGTAGACATGCAGGTACAAAAAGAATATTTTTGTTTAGAGACAAACTAAAGACAGCAGTAGAGAAAAATCCCATTTATAGAGAAGACTCCTCCATTTGATATTTATTGCAGGTGTTCTATGTATCCTGGTAGCATGATATATTGCTGAGGATAAAAAGCTCATCTAATGCATTTGCCCCTCGAGAACTGCCCCTCAGCCTCAGGGAACACTGAACTCTAGTGGCAAATCTAGCATAGCTGTTTTGTTGCAGGAGAAAACTAACTGTAGGAAAGTGTGTTCCTGCTTTACAGTGCCATATGACAAGATGCACATAGCTGGGATTGCTCAAGTTACTGTACCACAAACCTAAAGAGTATTTCATACAGGACCTGATTGCAGCACTTAACCACAGGCCTGCAGTGCGCCCGTGCAGAGCTGCGCTGTCCGAGGGGGAGGTGGGACAGACACTGACCTCTGCAAAACTAACCTACCAGGAGCAAATTCAGAGCAGTCACCAACAAGCACGCTTACAAGGCTTGAAGAAATGAGGGATTAGTCACAAGTACCTAAACCTTTACTCCTGCTACCCTGGAGCAGCCGTAAGCCCCTCTTCCAACACTCCTCCATATCATCATGCACGTCAGTTGCCCCTGTTCACGATGAATATCTCAAGCCAGCACCTTCACCCTGTGCTTGTCAGTGCAAGTATCAGTTCCTGTTATGTTTGCCCTGTGTCTATGTAGTAGCATTTTGCTACCAGTTTTGGAGACTTTGGCATCTCGCTCTCAACTCGCGCTTTCAGCTAGCACTGTCTCCAAGTGCCCTCCACAGGCTTTTCGCAGCCTGTGTTTTAACAAGGTGTTTCTGGTGTGTTCCTCTAGGACGCTGGTCACCACAAAATTAATAGAAAAGGGAAACCCTACTGCAGTCCTTCAGAACTCAGGAGACTGCCTTGGGAAGATCTTTCCTTCTTGTCTTAGATAAGGCAAATACTTTCAGGCAGGCACCCAGAGGACATGAACATCATAGGTTACATTACAGAAGACAAACTGACCAAAAAGCTGTTTGAAGTCATAAGGCTCTAGTGCTGGCTTCAGTAACCTTTGGATTAGATTCCAAATGAATTATTTTTGTTTCCTTTTGACATCAGTTGGACACTTCCTAGTTCACATGAGCATGAACATCCAAACAGGACTCAGCAGGTTGGGACTGCAAACCATACAAAGAAATCCTGCAAGCCTGAATTTGCTGAGGCTTGCCTCAAACAGAAACGTGGGTGATCTACAGCTTGTAGGGCGTAAACCACAGACTGCTGGCTGTAAAGCACATACTGCCATTTCTCCATCCTTGTGCATTAGCCAACACATGTAAGAACAGAGATATTGAAACAATATCTTTAACTCAGTTCAACACAATGCCCAGCTCAACAAAAGATGCCCAATTGTTTCCTTGCTGGAAACAACATCAAGAGAGGATATGCAATTAGCACGTTAAAAAAACTTCGAGCAGCTCCCAGCAGACTCACCAGTGCATTTCAAGTAAGATTAATGCTTCCACATTGAGAAGTATGGTCTTTATTCAGCCTGCTGCTAAACTTTGTGCCTTGTTACTGCAGCCAAAGCTAGTCATAAAGGCTGTGGCCATCCTGCTGTGTTTAGGAAACCCTTTGTAATTAAAATAGATAAATAGATAGATAAACAGATAGCTAGATGATAGATAGATAAGCAACGATTAAATTTAAACTCACTTTTCCTTAAGTTACAAAATTTCCTCTGAATGCAAATATTTGAAATCTACTCAGTTCAATTCTTTAAGAGGAATTCTATTTTGTCTGGTAAATAAAACTTGACTGCTGCCCTTTTGAATCAAGACCCTTCTGTTTAGGCAGAAATATCACTTCTAACAAATACAGTATTGGTGGAAGAAAGACAAATCTATTGTCTGAGAAGAACAAGCTATTTAAATTCCACAATGATGGAGAAACTGGAGGGAAAGAGGTGGCTGAGAGGCTTTGTGAGCCACACAATGCCTCGAACTCTGCAACAAGTCTAGAAAATAATAGTGATCTGCTCAGGGATTGTGCCTGTTTTAAACAATGATGACGACTCTTCCAGCCTCATTTTAGTACTGTTGCTCTTATGGAAACTTTCCCTGTCCTCATCAGCTCGATTATGTGTCTCTATGACTCTAATGAATCACAGCTGACACTTCCAGGGTGCAGCCGCTTTTGAAGACGTTTGCTTCCTTTGTAAGCTGTTTTGTCAAATTTAAAATCTTATTTTCAGAGGTTGAACGAGGAGTACGAAGGGAGTGTTGAGGGTTAATTGAGAAACATGTGAAAACAGACTGTTACAGTACTGGTACTTCTATAATTGCTATTTCTCTAAATAATGCCCTTAAATTTTTGCGAGGCACTCAGATGTAGACAAAAAGAAAATAAATATGAATAAATAAATTCAGATTCCCATCTCTGATTTCTTGAGTACCTGTTGTCTGTTTTCCTGCGGCTAAGCTGTACAGAATAGGAAATGCTCTTTCCCCTCCTGATGAAAATTTGCCACAGGTACTCATAAGAGCTCAGGGCAAGAAGTATTTTTTCTGGTGGTCTGGATCACTCTTAGGCACTTAAAGTCACTTTTGCAAACAAGACTCACACTCCCAAGGATTAGATCCATAAAAGACCATTGTAATGATAACTTTTGAGCACTCAATGATCCAGTAGAACCTGCAAAACTGCATACAGCTCCCTGTACAATGACTCTAGAGACACAGACACCAAGGAAGGACAAGTGTGCGGGGAAACCATCCATTTAAATTAGCCTATAGTAAACACCAAGAAGAAAGATGAATATTTGACCTGAATCATGTTGCACGTTTTCCTCCGGACTACAAATACACAGTGCCCATTACCCACACCGTTGCCTGCAGGTTAGTACTCTAATGGCACCAGCCGTTTCTCTCAAACCTGGCAAGGGCAGCATCTCTTTTTCCCTTCACTAGCTCAGTGGTTACATCACTTGTTTGAGACATGGGAGGCTGGAGTCACTTCCTTCACCTGCATGAAGGATGTCAGCCCTGTAGGTGAACCATCACCTGCTTCCAGGTAACCGAGGAGCCTGGGAGAGCCCGCTGTGAGCTCAGGAGCAAAGCTGCTGATCTTGAGTGTGTGGTGTTGCACTTGCTCCAGAAAAGATGCTGTCAGAGCCAACTCAGCCAGCTCTCTCTCCCCCTTTCCTCTGGGGTGAAGCTGCAAGCTTCATCAGAAATGGCAGCGTGCTTGTGCCAGATAACGTAGGAATACTGGGGGACTCATTATAGTTCTCACCTCTGCTAGCTAAAATAAGGATACTTGTAGCTCCCCATACACCTTCCTGGCTGAAACAGCAGTGGGATGGTGGTGCCATGGGTGGATCATGTGCTACAGAGGAATGGGATGGGATGGAAATGCAACGGGCAGCTCTGTGCAGCTCTAGCATGTGTAGTTTAACTGTAGCCCATTAATATACAACTCATTTCTGACTCTTAATGAAGGTGAAAATTCTCTTTCAGCATTTTTACAATTATGAGACCTTTAGGAGTTTTTACTGGAAATCACTGACAAGCTCCTGTCAAGTATAGATAACTCAGTGTTCAATTGCAGAGTCTAGCTGATAGTGTTATTATACTCCTGAGCTAAACAATCAACTGTGTTTAAGGCCAGATGACTCTCCTGTTGTACATCCATACATGCCTTACAGTACAGCTGTAAACAATAGTGAAAGCCTCTACAGGAAATTAGATTTGCAGATTTCAGCTTTTAGAGGTTGGGCAAATTAATTTGATTATTTAGTGCTGACCTGTCACTAATGCATTTCACGTTATACATTCCCAGGGACTCATCCAAAGAAAGACACACATGTGAGATTCAAAGGCCCATTGTCAGCCTAATTTTAATTTTACTTACTTTGAAACCTACTTCTAGCAACTCACCAAAGATTCAGTTATGGTTTTCATGGGCTCTAGTGCCAAGAGAATACACTTATTCACCAGCCTAATAATACAATGCAATGACAGAAAGGGCACAAACAACGTGAATTTCTTCCTAGTAGAACTATACGCTGTGAGCATTTTCATTGGTAGTACTCACCCAGCAGATGAATCTGTCCCCATAACTCAGACTAAATAACTCCTTTCTCAGCATTTTAGAATATATTTTCCATTTCAATTAATTTCTTATTTTAACTCTAGTGAGCTATGGGGCACAGCTCAGTGGCCTCTCTAAGGCACGCTGGCTGTCCAGCTTTCTTACTTCACACAAAGACCTTTTATTTTTTCTCTTAAGTTTATTAGCTTAGGTAGGCATGTGAAACACAAAAGCAACAGAACTGAGGATTGAAATTAAAAATCGGACATGCTTTTTAAAATCTATTTTCGCGCAACCCAAACTACCATTGATGGCATATGTATAGCAGTAGTAGGCATCCTGTCTTGTACTTTTACATCATGTTTATCTACACACAAAACCCAGGTCAGTTAAACCAGGGAAAGCTTCAATTTAAAAGTGGACTTTTTGCCTTAGCTAAGACCCATTCTGATCAGGCCCATTAGCTGGTTTAGGGTAGCCTCAGAAGTGTCTGCTTCAAAGTCTATTGCTGCAGGCAGCCTTTTATATAAAATTAACAATAAAATATGTTTCATTTCCAAATCAGTTTCAACTTATTTTCACTAAATTCCAGTATTTGCTAGATAAAGTGAGTTCCACATAACAGGAGTCTGTCTCCTTGCCTCTCTAAAGCCTATATCGTAAATGGGCCATATGGCCTTTGCCACTCTAGAAAAATGACAGTGAAGATTTAAAGACTGTCTTGGGGCAAAATAAGTCTTTGCTAGGCCTGGCTTTACGCTGTCCTTCACTGATCATCTGCATCCCAGGACATTGTGTAAGAAAAGCAAAAGAGCAGGTAAGACCCAATCGGGTTCTAGTTAGTGAACAGCAATTGAAGACTACTAGGCAGCAGGGACAGAACAGTGGGTGAATATTGATCTCGAAGTAGTTAAGTTGTATATTATTCTATACGTATTTTAATAATGTACATTTAGAGTATGAGTGAGGTATTAGTTCCTTCACAACAAAGAAATAAGCCAAACAAATAAGACACAGAATTTAATTCCATATTCTAAAACTGCAGTTCAGATTTACCCCAAAGTGAGAGCAAGTGCACAGACCAGACTAAAAAACAGTACAGAGAACAAAAGTCAGCCAGAAGTCACTAATGACTAAAAGTCTAATGACTAAAAGTGTTGTGACTAAAAGTCACAACAAAGTCACTAATAACAACCCAGAGCACACTGGAAGAGATGTTATATAGCTCTTATGCACTTACGAAATAGTTTTCCAGCTTGAATTGCTAATTAACAGCATTGGTGCAGTCAATACAAAGTTTAACAAACAAAACACAAAATAGTGCAAAATGCTGCTGTTGAACTGCTTCTCTACCAAAAGTGACTCAATGTTACCTATTTTCTCATATACCTTAAGCCTTTGAGAAGCAGTTCCTGGAGAATAAAGATTTCCACTTTTAAAAAAAATCAGTTTGACTGAAAATGGATTACCCATGGATCCTGAAAGATCTGTGGCATTCTGGATGCAACCGTAAACGTTGAACTACCTCCTACATGGGAAAAGAGGAAAACAAGGGCACTAGGACAGATAAAGAGAGGGGAAAATAAATCTTAATAAACTTTGAAACTCTTTACAAGTGTAATTACTCCCTCCTAGTTCGCATGGCTTCTCAGGCAGCAATGTAACTGTGCTACTTTGGTGCTCCCCATGCCGCCGATTCAGCCAGTCCTCTAAGCGGGTCCCCCATCAACTGTTGCTGGTGTGATCACAGCATTATTCTTTGTGTGGCAGGCGGAAGGAAGACAGGCATGTAGCCAGCACAAGAGGTCTGATGGAAGAATTTAGATTTTAAAATAAAGCAGTACGTACTGTTTTAAAAGCTGAAAGGGAGAACAGCGAAGATTTAAGAATGGTGGGAAAAGGAGAGAAAGAAAATTACTGGCCTGCCGCTGGTGTTCTTGAGAATACTTCACTTGTTCTACGTAACTAATGTACAACCCAAGGTGTGGACTGAAGGAAAAGCTATTCTCACTCCATCAGTGAGATTGCATCATCGCCTTGAAAACAGACTAGAATTCCTTCCCAGGAAACATGCACTGGGATTTATTAATTCTCTCCCAAACTCAGTTTATGATGAAGTTTACATGGGTTAAACTGGCAAGAACATAATTTCTCATCTTCAAGAGCACAGAAGGGCTGTAAAGTGGAGATTTGTATGGAAAAATCAGCTGTGGTGGAACATGTGAAATTGTGCATATCCACTATCCCTATGAGGACTAAAACCAGCCAAAGATTGGCAGGCAGTGAGGACAAAACAAAGCAAATTCACACCTTGTGTCCTCCTGAGAACTTCAGCATCACACAGAGCAGCCTGTGGAAACAGCCGTATGGGATGTTTGGCTTCAGCAAACTGATGCTCATATGAAAGAAGTAACAGAGCTGCATCACGCCGCAGGTGCACTGCTGGAGTCACCCTGCCTTGTCCCCTTGTGGGGCAGAGAGCGTCCCCGTGCCTGTGCTCAGACCTACCCATGCATGTGCTCTGCGGGCTGGAACGATCTGCACAACCAGGGAGGCACTTAGAGCAACACCCCATTACAGATGGGAAGAAAAATCCTCCATGTTTTTGCAGTGTTGCAGGTACACAGATCATTTCAAACAAGGACTGAGATACTCGTCTACTGCTTCACAGTGCAGTCTATTGGGTTTTTATTTTCTTCTCTGCGGCTCACTTGGGCCAGGGTCAGCCAAAGTACAGCCTGCAGCTGCTCCCTTCTTTGATTATTGATGAGGATTAGGATTTATTTTTCATATACAGTTCTGTAGGTGTGCAAGACATTTCACACAAATATACAAGGACAGGGCTCCGAAGAGTTTACATAGCCCAAACAAGTTACAGCATAACTAGCGAAACATACATATGATTAAAGGCTTACTGATGTAAACTCCAAGAGTATCTTGTCAGGTGGACAAAATGTAGGTTGCTCTGTGTGGCCTTTTTCTGCAGGCAAGGATCATTTTTATGCATTTTTGTTATAGGAATCTGCTGTTTCAAAGTGTAGCTCACAAGACTCCCACGTCCAAGCTTCGTGAGGTGATTTGCTTCAAAAATAACTTGTGAAAGCGTTTAATTCAGATTAGCATTTGGGAAATAAACATTATTGGGTAAATAGCAGAAGATGGCCCTTCGCTCTTGCTCCAAAACAAAGCCTGTGTTCCTCCAGCTTTACCTACAAGACTGAGTAACTGGCTGCAAGGATGTGGGACTACTTTTCCCAAGCTTTCTAAGGCCCTTTATTCTCCCAGGAGTAGTCCCAGGGGAGGGGTAAAGGGAACAGAACAATAGGATTTGCCCCAAACCACAGAGAAATAGTGCCTTTGTACTTAAAAAATAACAATTAAAAAAAGAGAAAGAAAGAAAAAAAAAAGCTGTAGTATGCTTTATTCTGCTGTGTTACTCTTCTGCTGCTGGCACTTCACTTAGGATTACACTACACCCCAGCACCTTGCTGTGGCTCACAGAGGGTATCCACAGTCCCCCCATTTTTCACTATGTTTCTTCCCTTCCACTACCAGTGATTAGAGTCTAGACCAGGAGTGTCGAACTCATTTCAACCGGGGGCCACATCAGCCTCGTGGTTGCCTTCGAAGGGCCGAATGTAATTTTAGAACTGTATAAACGTAACTATTCCTACGTTTATACGCTCCTAAAATTACATTGGGCCCTTTGAAGGCAACCGCGAGGCTGATGTGGCCCCTGTTGAAAATGAGTTTGACACCCCTGGCCTGGAGCCAGAGGCAGCTTCACACTGTGCATCCTCACACCACCCCCCATGCACCTGAACGTGGGAAGACCTTCCGTAAACTTTTAAATAAGCTTTTGCCCAATTGGTTTCCTAACATCCACTTTTTCTCACTGCCTGTGCTTCACTGTGACACAGCATCTGAATCAAAACGTGAATAAAGGGGTTGTTCTCCCCATATCATAAAAATATAAATGAGTTTGAAATGACAATGTTTTGTCTAGTTCTTATGTAAGCCAATTTCAATATTGATGTGTGTGTTGAAATGATAAAAGATCAGCATGTTATATAGCAATTTGAACACAGACCTTGACAGGTGTCCTGAAGAGGGGTGTCAGAGGCACCACAGCTCTAATTTCAGCTGCACCACCTAGGTGCTGCATGGCAGATAACTGGGGCTCATATTTATTATTCTCCCCTAGCTTCAGGAGCTCAGGCTAAGAGATACAAAGCCCTGTTTTCAGAGTTGGTAGGCAGTGCCAGCTGCGAACAAAGCTCTGGAAAACAAGCTTAACATGTCCTATGTGTCCTCACAGACACTAAGGAGGAGTTGTCACTTTCTAAATCTCTACCCTGAACTCTCCCCAGTATGTGCCTGTACATACCCCAGTATGTCATAAGTTTAAGTCTTTGTTTCAAAGCAGACTTTAAGAGGCTTTGGGGATGAGCATGCTGTCTAAACAAAAATTATGCTGAAAATTAAAAAAAAACATATAAGGGTCAATAATAACCACTTCTGCTGATCACTGGAGCATGATTGCAGCTCACTGCAACATGGCTTGAATGAGGGAGACTAATACAAACTAATACAAACCCTCAGCAAGACAATCCTCAGGACTCTGAATGAGATGTGCCAAGGCCAGAGGCTAACAATAAGCAGAAGAATCATCACAGGAATATTGAGAACTAACTTGGCATACTTGAGACCCACTGAACAGGCAATGCTTACCATCAAAGATCTTTAACATTACAGAAGAAATTTATTTGGAACCAGTTATCCAAGGAGTCCCACATTTGACAATATAGCACAGCAATATTTTAAGCCAACATGAAGCAATAGGTTTCCGAGAGGACAGCTGTATCTAAAGAATATAACTGACAAGCCTGGGCTTAGGGCCTTCCACAGAGCTATCACAGCAAGATACGCAGTGCTGTCCGGGATGTTTCAGCAAAACGCTTCCTGACTCCAGGAGCCTTCGAGTCAGCAATATTTACTGGAAAGGATGCAAAAATGGACGCCTTGGGTAGAAGCAAATCTACAAACCAGCCTTTCAGCTAGTGAAAAAGGGCACTGATTAATGAGCTGGCACACACAGACAAACTTATTATTCCATCAACTTTACAGGTTGGCTAAAAGCCCCCAAAATTTTGCAAATCACAATTGCTCCTAGGGGACTATCTCTGTCTGGTTAGTTTATTTGTTTGTATGTATATTCAGTAACTAAGGTCAAAAGATTTATAGCAGCAACTGTCTCTGAACTGTTACTTGGCTTTGATTTTTCAGCTATGGTACTGAGACTTTTATGCAATACTGTTAATAATAGAAATGCACTTTGTTTTAGTTTTAACTAATTATAGATTTGCCTGATGCAGTATTTCATGTGCATGGGTAAAAGGTAATTGTTATACCCTTATAAAATCTAAATATTAAATTCTACCTTTAATTACATAGATTTCACTGGTGCTGCAGAGGATTCAATGGGATTAGAATTCATCCACAATCACAGTTTAGCCATGAAATTAGGCAAAACACCTATTACTTGATGTGAAATCATGGTGGCACAAACATACCCTACAACCTTCAGAAATGACTGCCTGTACCTGAGCTGAATAAGTATTACAGTATCACAGCAGAGTTTGCACAAAGACAACTGATTCCAAGCTGCAAAATTTACATCACTAAATTTGATTAGTGCAAGTACTGTGCAACCCAGCATCCACCCCTTTATTTACAAATTCAAAGCCATTCTTATGCCACCCAATTTCAAGCCCCCTACGCGGCATTTGAGACAACTTGCACGTGTCCTATTCTTGTAAGTTTTGGAGAAACATTCAGTCATCACATTTCAGGCTCCTTTGATTTTCTAAAGCAAGTGTTTGTAAACCAATAGAATTATTTGAGATTATCATTCACTTTAGACTTAGTGCATACACAGTGCAAATACTGCCTATCAAATCCTGGAGCAGAGATGATGCTATCTATTCAAGTGACCTTTCCTTTACGAATACTTGAGAGGAGCAGCAGAAGTCTGACAACTGTCTACTTGTTTTTTTGTGGCAAATGTTCACAAACAACCCTCAGAAATAACATCCAGAGAAAGTGGCAGTTCCATGAGCAGGAAAATAGCTGAATTCACTGTGCAAGTGATTTGCAGTTAACAATATTGCAGACTTATTGATGTGTAGCTTTATTTAAAATTTCCATCGATAAGCTGATAGGGAGGAAAGTAATCTTAAACACTGAAGAGACATTTTCACCTTTAATATAAACTGCAAAAAGAAGCAACACCACAAGCATTTACAACTAAGGGCCCCTCCGGGCATGATGCCATCATCACCACTGCTTTCCATTATCCCCATACACTTGCAAGAATTATGATGTTCAGGTTCCATTTTGAACTCCCATTCATCAGAGTGTATAAACTTGTCCTTTTTCATTTTCTTCAAACTGAAATTTGGCAGAGGAGTTCTGGTGGGTGGGGAGATTTTGGAAAGATTATTATTTTTCAAATTTGGTCTTTTCAAACTGTTCTAAATACAGCATTGGGGAATATGCCCTGAGGAGTAATGCTGTTGCATGTCTCTCAAGGGAGGGGTATTGACAATTAGATATTGTCAGTCACTTATTCAGAGCAAGAGGAAAACAGGCATTCGTGTTTCAGGCTAACTCATGGAAGGCCTCTGGCCCAGCAAAAATTATGCGTTCAGGGTGATTTTGCGAGGCCAGGAGGCTGGGAAATTGTCCATCAAGGGTTCCCAAGGGTGGTCTACAGTCCTCTTGCAACACACAGAGCTTTTGTATGTGGTCTGAACAGGATCTGGGGGTTGCGGCTGTCCTCCACAGAACCAGCTGATTGTCAAGGCTGTAGCAACCGTCGGGTCTTCTCCGGCAGCTCTGGGATGTGGTGAACGTCTGGGCACTCGGGATCTGCCAGCTACTGGAAGCCTGGGCTAGCTTGCCCCTCTGGAGCAGTCAGGCATTTTGACAAGTCTCATGGCTGTGTATTTCAGACCCCTGGCTATTTCTCCAGCCCTTCCCATTATTCCATATGACAGCAAGAATTCTCTGCAAGAGCTGACCCAGGAGTGCAATATTTCCAGGATCAAGACTAATTTCTGCTTACCAGAGCAACAGGAGCAGTGCATAGCCCAACTCACAGTTTAAGCACAGCTGGGGACTGCAAACTCCCACTCCAACCAGGGGCCAAAGTGATGGGCAGACTCTGTCTCTATGAGATGCACTCCAGAGAGAATACCAGAAGTTAAATCTGAGAGGAAGAATGGGATAAGAAGTGATAACCAACAGTAGAGGAGTTGAGGCAGCCTAAACACTGATTTGCAACACAACACTAATCCATTAATATTTTTCTGAGTGCCCTATAATGCTCACAGCTACCTGTTCTCACATACCAGTGCATCACCTGCGTCATTCACCACAGAACCCCAGAAACCCCAAACACAGCCTGCTTAGAAGGAGCTCAGGAATGTGGTCTAGAAACAATGACATTCCATTCGCATGCATGGATCCCAACTCATTTGCAAATTGTGTTTCTTCAGTTTTATGCCCAACTGCACCATAGTCCCCAGAAGGATGCTATAAATAATGACAAAAGCAGTGAAAGAGTTTGCTAGGGGGCTAACACAGACCAAAATGTGATGTTGCGAAGGGCTGAACCCACTTAGCTACATGCTGCAAGATCACAGTGTTGCCTGGACACTGCAAGTGGTATAATGACCTTAATTACTTTGGCCTAATGGAAATGTTCCAGGCCAACTGGAAAAAATGGACTTTGGATCAGGCCCTTATCCCTTAGTTTCCACACTTGCCTGCTTGCAAAACCCCAAGGTGTTCATTCAGCCCCAGCCTGGAAAGATGCCAGAGATCTAGAGCTAACCACAAAACTCTTGAAATTCAGGACGGAAATTCTGAAAAACTTCATTTCCTATTATGTTAAATTATAATGTATAAGTGGATCTTTCTGTACATTTGTGCTGATTTGAGTTGGATTATGGAGGAATTCCTACTGCATGCGGCCAGACCCCACAAGGTACCTTCCATCCATCCTGTTCTAAAAAAAGATTCAAATCATGCACAAATTGAAATGTTGGCGGCTGATCCTTTCAGCCCTGAGAAGAAGTGACCAGCCTCACACCTGCTAGTATCTCACCGGATTCAGCAGGTTTGCTCAACTGCAGGACGGATTTATTTGTTTACTATTTCATAGTACATTTAATTTATCAGTTACATGTCAAATATGATACAATTACTGAACAAGAATATGTAAAAAGTAGGATATGCCATGTGGCTGTATCTGTATTTGCTCCCGTGCTTCCTAGAAACTAATAATGCAATTACAAAACCATTTTGATGAAGACACTTTCGCCAACTCCTTCACACAAGAGAAATTACTGGCAGGCTCTTATCTCCTCCATCACAAGAGCGTTCCTGGAAACAGGACAGTCCGTGGCTAGAGATAACACATCGTGGAATCTTCTGCACCTGCTGGGCTGCAGCATCCGCCCCCTTGGTCACAAGAAAGTTACGGTGATAAGAGATAGTAATTTCTGTCCCTTGCGCAGATCGATACGCTCTGCCCCACAGAGCAGAAGTGGTAGCAGTGGCAGTTTCCATCTCCTCAGTCCATGTGAAACCCTTTAAGAGCCTGTTCTGGAGCTAGATGCTTTTCAGACACCTGGCTTGGAAACGTGTCCATGTAAACCCCACGAGGAGCAGGTAACCTGCCTGTTCCTGGAAGTGTACTTCCAATGTGCAAAACAAACTACCTACAGTGTACAGTTGCTCTCCTGAGGAGACAGGTTCTATGCTGGGGCCAGGAGCTAACTAGTGACAAAAATTCTTATTTCAAATTACTGACAACCATTTGCTGCATTATGTTCTTATTAAGAACCAGCACTAGACATGATTTATTTTACAATACCCAAAGAGGAACGGTTTTAATCCTGGGAAAAATTTACCTTTTATGTCCCTTGCTGCTGCCCATGTCTCCTCTCTTATTTCCAGCCACGGAGATGGCAATACTCTTTCTCAGGAGCTGCTTAGATCACCAAATGTTAGCTGAAGAAATCAGTGCTTTTACTATATAGTTGTCCAGGATGGTAACTGTCACGTAAAGCGTGCCAAAATACAGATGAAGACATGACTGGCTTATTATCAGTTGCCCTTAACTACCCTCCTTCACTTGAATTACAATGAACTCTGTACCTCTACCCTGAGGAACTTGCAGATCAGGCCCAATGATACAGCACCAACTGTAAGCTCAGCTTTCAACCTGAACAAAAGTTAGGGGGTAAACAGGAGGTATGAGCCAGGCAGATAGGGTTTTAAACAGCTGCTTCCTAGTCACATGTCAGCATCCAACATGAGACTCAGAAGAGGGTTGATTTAAAAATTAGTTTTTAAAAGTTAGGGAAATTGTGTGACAATTTATTTAAAATTCAGGCAAAAATAAATCACTCCCCGAATTATACTTTTGTTCAGCCCCAAGGGCTGCCACCCTGCTGCTTTAGCTATGTAGAGAGTCAGGGCGCTCCTTCTGTTCTAACATTTATTTTCTGCATCCCTGTTTTATTTTTAACAGCTTACAACAGAGAGAAACGCGTTATCGCATGACTGTCTAAAGCAAATAGTACATTGTGGTTTTGGGCTTGGACACTTGAAAGTGTAACTTCCCAGCAACAAGTACTGTTCTCTCTGTAGAGCACTTCTGGTAAGTCAAGTCTCCTAGTGAGAAGTAAGGAAAACTGTCACCTAGCAAGCAAAACAGCTATTTCTTACAACCCTCCCAGTTGAGAAAAAGCAGAAAAATGACAACAGACTGCAATTATTGTACAAGACATAATGCTGCACAGAAAGCAGCAGGCCTTAGTGATTAACACCAGCACTGGGCCTTGAACAACTGGGATATGGTCCTGACCTGCTAGAGGCTACTGTGCTTCCCCAGCCAAGTCATTTCACTTTTCTGCACTTCGATTTCCCAGTCTGTGAAAACGAGTATGCTGTGGTTTATTTTTAAGCATTTCAGCAACTGACATACTGTACCTCAAACTCCTTAAATGGTTACATCATTTTCACTGCTATGAAAAGTTCACTAGAACAGCATTTCAAAATCCCTCTCTATGTATTGTACTTTCTGTTCTCAAGTTTGACTGTGGTTTGACTTCTGGCATCTGAAGTTCAGGCTACTGGGCTTGGTTGACTCCAGACAGCAATTGCTAATGAATGCAGATCTTCTATAGATTTGAATGGGCTGCATAATAAATGGAAATATAAGCAGTGCAGCTTTAAGCACTGGTCTGTACTTCATTTAGATCCTGCTTATCAGTGGCTACTCCTTTGAAAATACCATTAAGACCCTGTGAAAGCTAACAAGCCTTTTTCATATGCACCATTCATCGGGACCTCTTAACAAAGAATTCTGGACCCAGATTGTTGAAGAAAATGCACATGAAACAAAATAAAAATCTTTTGAAGAAAAACTATACTCTCCATCCTTGTGAAAGATACCATGTAGGTACATTCAGTCCTTGTGTTATTTGCTGATTATTGCCAGTTTAGTTAGAGGCTGATAAATCCAGTTTTGTTACCAAGAATAACCAGAACCTGGGAAATTATTTTGGTGACAAGAGCGCCTTCTGCATGGATTGTTCTACCAATAGTCTGAGTTTTCTTAACTGTCTTTGAACTTAAATTGATCAAAGCAAGAAACTCATCAAATAAACCTGGTTTCTCTCTTCTGAGTTTTGCCACATGTTCTCGGTCTGCTGCTGCACCAGCCTGTCAGCGAGCTGCGGAACGGTGATAAACGGGCTCTAGAGCAGCTGAGGCCAGCGGCAGCAAACTGCGAGGAGGCATGACAAGCAAAGAGAGGGGGAAGAGATTATTACAACACATACAGAGGAAAATATGGCCAGGATTCGATTTAGCTCAACTCTAGTGAAGTTAGCCCATAATTACCAGAAGCTGAGAAACATCACAACTACTGTGCAGACACTTTAACAGGACAAAGTCAATGGGATGTTCAATAGGCACAGTACTAAGACAGCCCCTGTAGGCAGATATGCTCACCATGCATGGGAAGAACGAATCATATGATTCTGAAAGCTGGTAAAGGAATTATAAAACCACTTTGCTATGCTAATAAGGAATTCTTATACTGCCAGAGCAAAAAAATCTAATCCTTCAACATCTGTTCACATGATTAACACCATTGACTGTTAATGCAATCTCCCAAGGAAAGACCAGATGGCTTATTCAATGAGTTTGCATCCTTGATATTTTGCTTAAAAATTTGGCCCTCTAGTAAATGAACTGAAGGAGTCATGCTATTAGCAACAGTGCAATGCTACTAGGAGTAAGCAGTAGATCCCATCTTGTGCAACTGGATGCCACTGGAAAGTCCAAAACATTGCAAAGATGTTACATACTTTCCCTCAAAGGAAGCATTATGGTAATGCAGATGAATTCATCGGAATTCAAGTCAAGCATTGGTCATTTTTCATGACCTCACTTCCCCTTCTCCTGCCGGGGACCTCTGACTTTAAATGAAGGGTCATTGGCCTATATCCTAAAGGCAGATTGCTCTTCAGTCTCAGCAGTATAGGATAACACCCGTTATGTGGATTGCACTAAAATGAGGCACAACCTATCCTGTGCACAAGCATTCCACATATGGGGGTCTACTACTTCAGCTCTAACATCACACAAGAAGGGAGAGGGATTCAGTCACTGAACGCATCTTTCCTAACCATTATTTGCAAGTGAGCAGTTGTCCTGCTGCACCAGCCACGGTGCAGCTTGTCTTTCAGAACTATTTCCTACTCTACCCTTCATCACTGTGTCTAGAGTAATGGCTTTCATTACTAGAATTGATGTAATATTACATTTGAAATCAGTATGTTAGACAACAGTAGTCATATCAGAGCTATAGCAGCAAATTTGCAGTGAAAACTAAGGAACTGGAAAGAATTACTTGAAAGTATTGTGTGAAAGTAATTGCAAAAAATGGATCCTGCTGTTAATCAAATAAAAAGCAAACTCTTTAAATCTGTATTATCTCCATTATTTGCATACTTCTGTTACTGAAATCAGAACAGTGCCTTCCAGTAAAATCTGGCCAACTAAATGACTCATATGACTTCTGAAGTGACCATGGATTGCTTCTGAGCTGCATGCACTCGCAGGAGTTCTCGTGTCCAAGGGTGGATCGGAAAAAAAGGGGAAATGAAAATGGCTGACTGTAAATATGCCTGTGCACTGCACTTCCTTATTTATACCAAAATAAGACAGAAAACATTATTAACCATTTTAAACTTTAAATGACACGACCCCTGGGATTAAGAGCACCAGTAGACATGCAAACAAATGCATGCACTTCATTCATGCCCATCCTGCACACTAACCAGACATGGCACGCACACACAAAAGGAACTTTGCGTTCAAGTCTTCAACCTGCACACATGCATCCCACGGCAGGCACAGACAAGCTGGGTGCCCTTCACACTAACTATCTGAGGCTTCCCACCATCCTGTCTGCATTCAGCTACTGTGTCTGTCTTATTTGGAGTTCCAAGCCTAGGAAAAATGGAAGCTAATAGAAAAACATACCTATGCACTGAAAAATCCAGGCCAACGTTTTCAGGTGATTTGGTACAGCTCTAGTGCTGGTGCTCAGCTTTTAAGACCTGACCTAAGTCTGCTTTTGGGACACAGATGAGCTCACCCATTGCAAAGTCTGGCAGGCAGAGCAAGCAGAAGAGGAGTCACTCCAATCACTCCCTGTTTCTGAGGATCTTGGAGATCATTGGTTCTTAGCAATGGCCACTACTCAGAGCCATCTTACAGGTCTAAAATCCCAGCTCCAAAAATAGAAGAATTTAAAAATGGCATTGATTGAGCAATGTGTAAATAAAACTATTTTTAAAGACAGACAGTGAGTGACCAAGAGAAATGGTGAGCTTAGAAATGATTAAGTTTTCACAGAGGAAAACTTACAGAAATTGCAGAAGAGGAGGAAAGCTTAGAACCACTAGTACCCACTGGTCTCCAAGTGGAAGAGTAAAATTTGTTTTAGGAAGTAAGTATTTGAAGGGTGATGTGTACTGTTCCTGGCTTTCACATGGAAAGACATCACTGTGGTCCCTAAAGCAAAACACTATAGAGGACTGGATTCTGTGCAAATCCCAAATCTCGGTGCATTTTTTCCTACAGGGCAAAATCTACTGACTTCATTGGAACCACTAGGTTATGAATGAGAGTAGATCTAAACTCACAGAAGGAAAATGCTGTGTTCAGGATTTTAGTCTCTGCATTTTCAATACAGATTTACATCCTCACTCCTTTGAATGCCAATGAATATAATAAGGAGGAGCTTTAAAGAGCATGAGTTTGCTTGTTCATGGTATGCAGCCAAAGTTTGCTTCCTGCAGAGTCTGAGCAATTAATACAATCAGCCCAATTCTCTGTGGGAGGTGATGGCCAACATGAAACCTCTCATTTCCTGCAAAAACAATGTTCTCCCTTTATAAAATTCTGAAAAAAATCCAGGCCATGCCATGAATCTTGCACAGGAAGAATGGCCCCAAGACTGGCACAGGAGAATGGCCCAGCCTTTCTCCCAAGAAATACCCTGGAGGCTCAAGGACTTCTTATGCATGTGCCTCAGCAAATTGAGCTGTCAAAGGACAGTACCACTATGAACAGAGCTAGCAACACAGATGTTACTTTTACTGCATCCTTCAGTCCTGTCCTACAGCTGAAGACCTTTCCATGCCATTGTACACCTACAAGAAAGAGCAAACAGCAGATAAAAATGCACACACTGAGGCACAGAATAGAAGAAAAATCTAGAACAATAACAATTGAAATAATGGGAAGTTTTAAGCCATAGGAAAAGCAAAATTGAATTATTTGTCTTCCAAAGAAGGTAAAAGGTCCTTAAAATTCACCTGTTAAGCACACTTAAGGTCACGTGGGCTTTCTCTTCCTGACCTTACTTAACCTCAAAGTTTTCATCATCTTGCTCAATCCTGCTATCGTCTACTGTAATAAGAGGCAAAACAAACTCCTCTTCAGAGTTATAGTCACACAAAAGAAAATTAGAGCTTCATTCCTTTGGAAAAACACTAGCAGATTGTTATCTTGACTCTGATTATGAACAACACCGTGAGCATGAAGGATAGGACTGTTTTCTCTACAACCTTAGCATAAGCCATGCTGCACTACATGGAGTGCTACATCTAGAGGAGCCTTTAAAAAGGGACAAACAAACGCGGCTAGAGAAAGGTCAGGGCTGAAGCACAGAACTACAGCAGAGCTGGGACCAAAATGAATCAACCATTCACAAAGACACACTGGTCTAATTAGTCTGAGTTTAAAGTTGATTCAGTGAGTGCTTTTAACGCTACTTAAAATGCATCTAACATAATTTACTGTGGCACCCAACTAGATTAAGATTCATTGATATGAGCTGGTTTAAATTAAGTGAAGAGTATCTACATTGGAAAGAAGAAAAGAGAAGGGTGCTACACTCATTCAACAAATTGGACTTTTGAGTTTGACTTGGAACAAGCTATATTGAACGAGCTTTTGTTTCCGTTCTCAGCAGCTTCCTCTGGCTCACCTACTACAACATCTTCATGCACAATGCAAGGTGGCCAGAGGGGAACTGCGATTTGATCTTCTCCCATGTCCCTAAGCACCATGTCTACATGTCTTTTACCCCCTCCAGGGATGGAGACTCCATCACTTCCGTGGGCAGCCTGTTCCAATGCCTGACAACCCTTTCAGTAAAGAAATTTTTCCTAATATCCAATCTGAACCTCCCCTGGTACAACCTGAGGCCATTTCCTCTTGTCCTATCATTTGTTACTTGTGAGAAGAGACCAACACCCTCCACGCTACAACCTCCTTTCAAGTAGCTGTAGACAGCAATAAGGTCTCCCCTCAGCCTCCTTTTCTCCAGGCTGAACAGCCCCAGTTCCCTCAGCTGCTCCTCATAAGACTTGTTCTCTAGACCCTTCAACAGCTGTGCTGCCCTCCTCTGAACTCTCTCCAGCATCTCAAAGGCTTTCTTGTAGTGAGGGCCCCAAAACTGAACACAGTATTTGAGGTGCAGCCTTACCAGTGTCAAGTACAGGGGAACGATCACTGCTTTAGTCCTGCTGGTCATACTATTTTGATACAAGCCAGGATGCTATTAGTCTTTTTGGACACCTGGGCACCAGGTGTTCTTCTGCTGAGCAGCTTTCCAGCCATTCTTCCCCAAGCCTGTGGTGTTGCATGGGGTTGTTGTGACTCAAATGCAGGACTCGGCACTTGACCTGTTGAACCTCATACAATTGGCCTTGGCCCATCGATCCAGCTGGTCCAGATCCCTCTGTAGAGCTGGTGCTGTCTGCAAACTTACTGAGGGTGCACTCGATCCCCTCATCTAGATTGTTGATAAAGATATTAAACAGAACTGGCCCCAAAACTAAGCCATGGGCAACAGCACTTGTGATCGGCCACCAACTGGGTTTAACTCCATTCACCACAAATCCTTGGGTTCTGCCATCCAGCCAGTTTTTTACCCAGCAAAGAACATACCCATCCAAGATCTAACCAGCTGGTTTCTCCAGGAGAATTCTGTGGGAAACAGTGTCAAAGGCTATACAAAAGTCTAGGTAGACGACATCCACAGCCTTTCCCTTATCCACCAAGCAGGTCACCTTGTCACACAAGGAGATCAGTTTAATCAAGTATCACAGCTGAGATGTGAAATCTTGGATCTGTATCCAAGAGGGTGCTATACTCTTGGATGTCAGAAGGAAAGCAGCCCAAGTTTAGCTTGCCACCAGCCTCTGGGCTTTGTGGTGTAATCTGGTGCTTAGAGACAGAGCAGTTGGACACCCCAGGCTGAAGCTGTAGAGTGCTGCACAATGCACAGCAACCATGTGCTTAAGGCAGCCATGGGTGGGAAGAAAACATTCTCACTGTTTGTCCTCTCTTTTCCCTCTGCCCTCAGAAACTGTGCCACTTTTGGCATGCTAGATGTAGCAAGATAGCAGCTGGCAGTACTGTCCCCAGACTTGTACACTGCTACAGGGAATCTGAAGGCAGCCAGGACTGGAGTCCTTTGGGGGTGCTCAAAGCATGCAGATCCTCGGCGGCATCATCAAGCAATGTGCTACAGAGCAGCAGAGTCAAGCTCCTACCCTGCAC
Organism: Streptopelia decaocto; assembly: GCF_964273445.1. NCBI lineage: Eukaryota > Metazoa > Chordata > Aves > Columbiformes > Columbidae > Streptopelia > Streptopelia decaocto. The sequence continues at coordinate 15,631,078 of NC_138666.1, read as the reverse complement.
CCCTAACACGACCGGCAGAGCAGCTAACCCCATTAGCAAAGCAGCAACGCTGTGCAGAACTAAACTTGCTTGTCAAAATAGATTAAGCCTACCATTCCCCACAATACAGAATGAAAGCAGAAGCAAGCCCTGCTTTGTCAAGAAATCAGCTGAAGTCAGTGTAAGCAGCATAAAACCATCCATAACTGGCTTGTATTGCCCTTCCCTAGGAGCTCTGGGCTCTTTTAAACGACATCTATGAAGGACTACTAGCAGAGCTGAGTGAATCACCCCTCTCCTGGCTCTCGCTGTAAGGGCATCAAGAACCCATCCCTTTTATTTCACACCTCCCTACAAATATCTTCTTGAGGATTAAGCTCTTTCCCAACCATTGGAAAATCCTGCTCCAGATGCCTGACCCACACACATGGAGGCCCAGTTGATAGGGAGTGGAGGGGGATATCACAATTGTTTCTCAATTGATTGAAAGACTAAATGAAGCTGAGTCAAACAAATCCCTTGGTTTCTTCACACTCCACTCCCTTTGCTTTGGGGAGCTTCAACATGCTGGGAGGGGAGATAACATTTGGCAATAGCAAAGAGGAGCATGCATGAGAAGAAACAGGGAAGTCCACCTCCCCAGAATTACTGTAAAATCTGACTATCAAAGATAGGCCTGTGAGACTGGGAGGAAGTGGAAAATCATCATGCCAGAAAGGCTCCATTTGCTAGTCAGAGAGCAGAAAGGCTGGTCACTACCAGCGGAAGTTTCCTGTTTTGTTATCTCTTCCTGCTGAGCTGCCCAATGGGAGGATGAAGATTTAGTCAGCCCATGGCCTCCCCACTTCCGTATGCTGCCTCCTTTGAAAGAACTCTCTCATTTTCAGCCTGGATATTTTATCCTACCAGAGAGTTGGTGCAGCCTGCAGCCCCCAGCAAGGCCACAGCAAGGGCACAGAGGACGGTAGTCCAGCCCAAGCCATGTTCTGGTGGGCTGCAATGGCCACCACCAGCTGGTCCTGATTAGAGCAGCCCCAAGATGCTGTAATCTCTCCTCTAACATTGCTCTAATCAGTGCTGGGGCCAGCTTGTAACCTGTCCTTGGATCAGAGAGCTATAATTAACTTGCTATGGCTTCCCATAGGATATGGGCACAGTTCAGATCCCAGTCTTTGCAGTTTAACTGGAGGCAAACACTGGTGTGAGTCTAACATTGCTGTAATTAGTTTTTTCCCCAGTGCAAACCAAGACTCTTAAAGTTGCATGTTAAATAGAAATGATATGAGGACAAAAGTATGTGAATTACTCTAAGTTTTGACTACTCTTCAGGCAAGTTTCAGTTGCCTGTTTACTTTGCTATGGTATGAAGGCCTTGCCTCGGTGAGGAACCTATAGAACTGAGGCCATACATAAATCAAACCTGAGCATTGCAGGAAAAGTACAGTATGCATTTTTTCCATAAAGGTAACAGTAAATAATCTACTAAGTTAATGGTTCACTGATGTAACTCAGTTTAAGAGGTGGAAAAAAATCCAAGGGATGTTTTATCTATGACCCTTGGCTTAGGTCTGAGATACAGCTTTAACTGAAGAGCAAAGGTTAACTGTAATAGAAAATGTCGGCATTACTATGGCTTCAAAGCCACATTCTGTTTTGTTGTGGGTTTTTTTTTTTGTCAAAATGAAGACAACTTCTTTAATTATGGCCACAGAGCCATAAAACATTGATTCCAGAGAACTATTTGTCAATATTTCTTCAGAGTACCATGGAAGAAAACGACAGGAGTAAGTGGAAAGAGAAGGCTTGGGGAAGGAAGGAGACTTCATATTCACTAAAAACTATGAAGAGAGGCAATAGTCTGGAGAGCTCTCAGTGGTGGGAGAAATATCCTTTTAGACAGAGCTAAACACAGTAAAAATCATGTCTCAAAAGTTGTGCCCAGACACAGCTTTAACTATGGGCTCAGAATTATCCTGCCAGACAGAGCATAAGCAAAGAAGAAAGATGAAAAAAAATAAGGCAAACAGTAGGAACTCTTCAGACAAATGTTGCCCTCGAGTAACACATAAATGTAAAGGAGAGCAGAACATAGTGCCTCAGCCTGGGGGCCAGCCTTCCAAAATGCAGTGGAGGGAAATACATACATTTCCCAGCTGAAAATCTAACAAACACAGCATTAAGACTGGAGGGTATTGCCATCGCTTTGTTTGACTGACAAATGCAAATACCTTGGGGCATGGTGAAGGGAGGGAAATTCACTCCTGGCAACTATGAACAGCAAGTCTGTGTTCTTTACTGGTATTACAATGCACCAATACCAAACTGGTCAGCTTGCGCAGACATAGCTTGAAATATAATGACAGTGGGGGCAGTATGAGACACTGACAAGTACCAAATAAAAAAACTGAAAGCAGTCAGTCTCCACTGGAAGGAATTTTCATGTGGTTTTTCTGGCATTGTCTTTTGGAAAACACTGGGGTTTTGCTACCCTTTCAACTTCTGGAGTTCTCACAAAACCCCTAAACCAGGTCTTTATTTATAATAGGAATTTTGAAACTATTTTTTGCATTCTTTTAGAATCATTCAATTCTTGACCCCAATTACATTGAATAATGTGGTTACGACTAACATAAATATAGTTCCGTTATAAATCAGGACATGTTTGCCTGGACACAGCCCTTTTTCTTCCCCTGGCTCATGTTCTGCAGCTGTCCAAATACATCCCCACACTCCCTGGAACCTGAGCACAGTCTCACTGCCACAGCTGGTGGGGCAGAGGTAATGGGCTGCAGGCTTCCCTCCCTTCATGCCCAGCCAGCGAGGCAACGTACGCTCCGGGTTACACTGTGATGCTGAAAGGCTGAAAGAATATCTTATTCCTGTGAGGGGTATTCGATATCCATGTCAGTTTGATAAAGATTCAGTAGCTGGCTGGTTGACTCCCTGGGGCACAGTTCGGTTTTGGCTTTACTGAAGCAAACATCTTACTGCATCTCTATGCAGAGAATAAATTATTCCAGGAATGCAGCTATAACTGAGCATTCAAGGCTTTCCACAATGGGAATTATTAAAAAAACAGCAATTGTTATCAGATATCAGTGATACCATATTTGATCAGAATAGGAAATAAAATCTTTACTACTATTATCTGCTGGTGAATTCTGATCTTAACTGTCATGCTGCTCTGGTACATCAGGTGTCATAGCAACACCAGGACAGCTAAGGGAATTAGCTCACCCATATTTGGAGAACTAACTTATCACCATGTCCCTTGTAATTAATTTTTCATCATCACCTCCTACTGTCACCTTACTAAAACAAGCCCCTGAGTTGTCCCAAGACAGGAGTATTAGCTCTGCTTCTAACATTTTCAGACTCCACTGGAATCCAAAAGACCAGAACTGCTCCCAGGAAAACCCATTCTTGGGATATTCCCACCCCAGTTCACTGGAGGTGACACAGGATAAGTGTTGACAAGCGTAATGAAACAATGGGCTTCAACATCTACCTGCAAACACATGCCAGCTCAGGATCTGGTCCTTCAAAGGTGCATTCATGTATAAACTCCTGCTCAAGTCAGTGACATCATAGAACATCCCTAGAAGAGAGTCTTTAGCATCTCATATAAGAATTTTAAAAATACAAATATATTGTCAAAAGAAACAGCACCAAACCTCTAAGCTGTCCTTAGTAAACATCAATCAGGTCAAAAAGAGGAGAGTTTAGCCTTCTGTCTACAAGGGGATCTAGAACTCAAATTCCACCATTTGTACCAATTTTTCAGATGTCCACACAGTTTTGCCACCATCTGAGATACACATTTGCACAGCAAGTTGGTCATAAATCCATACATTTAGGAGATGAATCGGGACTGAATTTAATATGTCTTTATTATTTTCATTTTATTAGGGTCAGGAAATTCTCTGCTTGATCCAGCAGATCTTACTCTCAAAATATGTTGGATGGAACTCACTGCCTGGAGACACAAAAGGCCATAAGCACCAAAGTCCCAGCTGCTTTTGGTCTGAATGCCCCCCGCTAATGTGCCTGGTGTGGGCAGAGGCAAAACCCATCTCCGTGCAGCAGATTCACAGGAACTGCCTGCATCTTGCTACACTATTCAAACAAATAGGTAGACTGGGTGCTTCCTGCAAACAGAGCGGTCTCCCCACAGAACACGGTCACCTTCCTCTCACAAGACTATTGCCTTCATCCCTCATCTTCGCCGACAGCTTGGTGGCTACAGCATTCACCCTAAGGAAATGGCCTTAATGCCCTTCTGTAATTGAGGGACAAACCTGCTACCCCACAGGCACTGGAGGGAGGGCTTTCTCAGCTCTGTTGGGAGACACTGTTTAACTTTGCATTGAATCATTAAACAGTGACTGAGCCAGAAAGAGGCGATGGGACAAGGAAAGAGACTATTTCTCAGCCTAAAGCTAAAAAATGAGGTGGCCTTATATATGAATGCCACCTTAGCTGCATCCACAAGCTTAGGACTTGAGCTACAGTTCAATAATTATGAAGTGCACCACCACAAAATGTCTACTTGCTTTGACCTATGACTGCAGTATTTATGGCTCTTTTCTATATATTACCTGTCCATGGATGTTGAACTTAGAGATTATTTACTCAGGGACAGATTCTGATTCATTAACACAGAAGAGGAGCTATACCATGAACAGTCCCACTGAGACTAACTGCACTTTCAGATTTGCTGCACAACTCTATATCCCGTCCCATCAAAAGGTTAACTGGAAGTAAAATACTAGAGGATTATTTTTATCCACTGAGGTTTTATTTCAAAATACCTCCATGCTTTTAGAACATTGACTTTAGAAAGTTCACCCATTAGAGTGAGTACACTGGCATGAAGTGAAAGTTTGCAGCTACACGTGATCCCGGAAACTCTGCAATACATGCTGAAGTGCAGTATCATAGTTTTGCAATTAGATTCACATTCTAAAAAAGAATTGAGATAAACTAAGAAGGAGTTCTCCTACAATATGGCAAAGAATTACAAGAACTTATACGAAGTTTGCAGACAGCTGCTTCCCAGCCTCTTGGTCATTACCCTGGGCTCAGCAATGAGGAAAAGTTAGGGTGGAGGGATAAAGCCATTGTGTCTTCGAACACTTTGTAGTAAGTTATACTGATGAACTCTTATCGTTAGAGTGGAAACCACCTCTTGGTACCTTGGGAAGCCTACATGTACTGACAGTGCTAGAACTTAGTTCCATGCATTGTATTGAAGTGTTACCTGGACTGACACTGAACCAACACCACAGTAGCTTCGAGCTGCACTAAGTGAGGGCCGGTGCTGCTGAGGTAGGTCTGACCATGCTATCGCTTCCCCTGAACAAGTACTAACCCTTGCGTGACTGCACAGGGAGATATATGTGAGAAATGATACACATGAAAATCAACCCAATGTATCAGCTAGCCTGTGTTCTCCACATTGCTCCACAAGCACAGGTGTTGAACACAGCTGGGGCAGTACAGCCAGTGAGACACCTTTCCAGGAGGAACCCACACCTGGATTAGCACAAGGCAATCACGATGCTGCAGGATAAGATGCTCTGCTGTCATGCTGACCTCGTGAAGCAGCAGTCAGTGGGAATGACATGACAGGACAGGTGCTGAGTGGATATCCACACCATGTATATTTGATATACAAGGGTTCAAATGGAAAATTAGGTTGCTCTTTTATGCCATTGTGAAATTCTCCTGAGTGTTTCATAAACGAACATTCGCATTTTGGACACCTTTTAACATTTCTTCAGACACCCATGTTGAGCAAACTTGATACATGTTTTCTTTGTAAAGTTTCCAGACACAGTTGCCTCAACCCTTATTTCAATGTCAGTGTCTAAGCTAGGTAAAAGAGCTCAAGACAGGGCCCTTCGGGTAAAAAAAAATATTGCAAATAGCAAAAAAAAAAAAAAAAAAAAAAAATCTAATGTAATGCGATTTAAGGTTTTGCAATGGCGGGCATTTCACACGTATCAATACTGCTATATTGATCACGCAAGCCCATCACAGTGCTCACAAGGGAAGAGCACAGCCTCTGCAACCTGCTGCTGCTGAACTCGGGAAGGAGAGGAGTTGCTGTGCCCTGACACTGTGGGTGACGTGAGGCAGTGTCACCTGCCAGCTGCCCCTCAGCAGCCCAGACCTTCGCTCACGCACAAACTCATCCAAACAGGAGCTTGCAAAGGGCCTCACTTCTCACCAGTACCTGTCATGCAAGCATCACTGGAATCATCAGACATTTTGGTCAGCAGAGCGGACTTTAGGACTGCATTCAAGACAAAGGGTTTCTGTGGTGCCATTTACTAGAAATCGGTGGGACCCCATACAGTTCATACTGGACAACAAAATTGTCTCGTTCCCAACTCTTACATCTAGTTCCTCAACTTTTGACCCAAGGACCCCTTGAGTAGGGGCCAGAGTAGCAGTTGTGTGATCCTAGGTAATCGCTGTCCATATATGTGTTGTCATTTAGATTATCCGGAGCAATACGCATCTGATAATGTTAGCTCAAGTAATGGCAAACTGGTGCATAAACCCATGCTGCAAAATAATGAGGAGGTTGCTTGGGGCTTGGTGGTTGAACACAAGCCTTGGATCAGCTACAGAGGTGTAAATCTTGCTTCAGAGGGCTTAAAGAGAATATCATCGTAAGATTTATCCCCAAGATTGTCTCTTGCAGGACATGCCTTGCAAGATCAGATTAAATCTGCAAGCACAAACAGTACGTTGCTTTTTTTCCCACCTTCCTGGAATTATTGTATTGATACAGCGCCAAATCCTCTTTTCTGTATGCAGCACTAGGGTTCTGTAACTGCTCATTTAAAATCGGCAGTTAGCTATGGCCTTACACCCACCTAACAGAGCAGGATTTGCTCTGCTGCCTTTTTGTTGAAATGGGACTACCCTTCCTTCATACTCTTCCTTTTCTCGTGCAGATGCTGACCACAAGGAAAACCACAATGATAAAGCTGTTTTCTCTTATTAGTCCATTTTTGTAAACAGTTCTGAATGCATGAGCACAGCTCCTTGGTGTGTGTTAAAGAATGGAAATCTCCACTCTGAGTAGAAATCCTAATGTATAAACTGATGTTTCTTTAGCTTGAAAGGAGAATGTTACCCAGATAAAGCTGTACCTAGAAAAATCTTTGCAAAATAAAAGGGAAATTTTGGTGCAAAAATAATAGAGGCAGCTCCTAATTGTTCCCGTACTTACACTATTCTGATTTTTTTCTGCTCTGCTGGAGCATTTTTTGTTTTCATCCCCCTTTATTGAGTTACTGACAGTCAGATAAAATACTACAATATACCCACTGTATCTAAAAAATAGGCCTGACTCATTAGGCTGAGTCAATATAACACATTTTCCAAATTAATCTCATATAGTCTAATTTTAAACCATTTTAATGTAATTTTAAAACGTTTCAGATTTTGGCAGGAAAAAAAAAAAAAAAGGCAGCTAGCAATGATAAAATAAAGATCCAGCTGGCAAGGAGATAGAAAGGAGAAAACAATTTTGAGAAATACATTGTAAAAGGCAAAGAACCAAATATCTACTATAATGAAAACAAATGGATTTTAAATAAGCCAGCTAAATTGTTTATGTATTTTTTAAATAAGAATAATTAACCATCTTACAAAAACAAAACCTTCTTAAATACAATGTACTTACAGAGGCTCTTGAGTGGAAAAGCTTTCTACTGCTCTGGCTTATAGAAGCAGCACACACAAAAGAAATTCTTTTCCCTAAAACCACATAGTAACAAATGCTGTGTTTTGTTCTCACATTGCTCTGAAAAAAGTTGTAGCTTTCTTAGATGCAGATAATTAATTATTAGCTGTCTTAAATACAGATAGGCAAAAAAAAAAAAAAAAAGAAAACCAAGCATACAGCTACCTTTTACCTGCTACTTTCACAGGCAGTATTTTGGACTGATTATGAGACGAGCTGTTCTTATTGACAGGAAAAATATGGAAGCTTCCAGAGGTACCTCTAACAGAAGAAATAAGAAGTAACCCTCAGAAAATGGCATTGCTTTTTATCCTGAAAAGGGTATAATAAGAACAAGTAGAATCTCTCTACTTGGTCTTTCCATAGAAAAGTACAGCAACTGAGACAAAAAGAAGAAAGGTTGAAAAGCACGATATGTTTGACTGAAAAGAAGAAACTTGATCTGGAAACTGCTTAAAACATGTCTCAAATGTCGACAAACATCCTGGATAGGCTACATCTCTCATCATGTATCCCCGTCTCTCCTCCCAGCATGGATGAAAACGTTGTCACAGGAAACCCTTGCCACAATGTATCAGATGTGAAATAGCCCAGTTGGGGACATAGTCCTCCTGAGGCACACAGACTCGCCGAGCCGGTTTCTCAATTCCTGCTGTTAAAACACTCAAGCTTTAACAGTTAATTTGGTTTAGGAGGCAAAAATACACTTGCTTTTCAGATGGGTATAGAACAGTGTAACTTTGGAAAGAAAAGCCGTTCTGGATATTAGAACACCAATCTAGCTACAGTCAGAGGAAATCCCTGTGACAGAAAACTGACATACGCAAGGACACCAAACCTTAAGCACTTAAAAATGGTCCACATCAGCCAGGACTTGGGTGCTGTGTTATACAACCAGGGATAGTGATGTAGGACGGGACAGCATCTTGCAGGTGTCCACCCCCTGGAGCCCCGTCCCGGCCGCAGCACAGTGCGGTGGCCACACTCACCGCTGCGCGGGCTTGCAGAGCAGCCCGCATGCATCTTGCACGTGGTTGATCACGATCACTCCAATGAGAGACAGGCCTAGCGCAGGATGGATACTCACTGCGCTCTGTTCGCCACATGAGACACCTCTCTGATTTGAGTTAAGAATCAACCAGTAACAGTCAACACGGAAAACTGAAATGGCAGGTACTTGGTTAAAATCAGCAGCAAACTGGCAGCAGCCTGAGGGAGTGTGATCCTTGGTGATGTTGTGCTAGAACATCATCCTGCTAAACCCAGAGTCAGTAACAATGGGTATTTTGGCTAGCTGTACCCACCAGGATTCCAGTCCTACAAGGAGATCTGCAATGACTTGACTGCCATCGAAGTCAGTAAAAGACACAGTCTCATTGCAAGATCAGGGCTACAGAGTTTAAATGCATAGAGCAGCCAGCTCTTCCTTGTCTCCTTTCCACTGGGCCAATAGGTGTGATGAGGCAGATGACCTAGCTGCATCACCTCGCAAAACCTCACTGTTGGAGGTTTTAGGAGTTGGCCTGCTGGCCATTTGAAGTGAAGCCACAGCCTGATGCTCACCATCAGTTTTCCCTATCTATTCATACCTTAGCATATCATCAGACAGGTAACACTCATAGTCACTCTGCTACCGATGCGGGGGCTGAACAGCCACAGATGTGCTCAGAGGTCTCATGATCGTGTGATGCTAATGAGGTGGTATGGAACCAGTCTGGGAGGTGTCTCTTGACCAGACTCCTCAGGTTAGTTGCTGCTGACAAGTGTCTGTCTCCCCTTTTCTTTCCCCAAGGCTGTTTGCTCCAGCCACCAGTAGGTTTAGTGCCAGTGCTCTCAGTTAGGAAGGCCAGCACAGCTGCCCAGCCAGACTCATGTCCTGCCACTAACTCCTTGCACAACCTCTGCCCAGCCCCCAGTGCAGAGGGGTTTCAGGTGCTGCCTCCAATAGTGCAAACGATAAACAGCTTCTGGCACGAGCATAGACCCAACTTCGGCAGCACAAAAATGAAATAGTACCAGGGGATGGTTTTACTTATTCAAATTGGCTGTGATTTCAATATGTCACTCAGAAAATTACTGTGGTGTGCACAATTAAAAAAAATAGGAAAAAAAACAAATCGAAGGGTTAAAGAGATAGAACATTATAATTGACAAGATATTTGTATTGTTTGGTGGGGGTTTTTTCTTCATGATTCTGCCAAAACCAACCTATAACCACAGCACTCCATTTTTCAAGTGTATTTGCCTGAGGCAAGGCAAATTTTTGCACCCTACATACGTGGGCTTTTTCCAGGCATGTATGTGGCTGTTGTGAGTGCTATTATCCTTCATTAAAAGTGATAGATCCTCAAGATAAACAGGCATGGATTACTGTTCCCCAGCTGAGTCTGGATCCATTACGTAAGTAGTCACTCAGTTTCTATAGTTCAGCTTCACAAACATAAAGTTATATGTGCTTTCTCTATGTCTCTCATCACATTATAATCTCTTTTCTCTTTACCTGGAATCTCCCATAATTTTTCAGAAACCAAAACAGTTTCTCTTACTAAATATGAACCAAGTACTGAAAATACATACATTAAACTGTGGAGTGTTAGCTCAGTAAAATCTAAGTTCCAAATCAGAAAGTTTTTCTTTAGAAAAGACTCCAGGTGTAATTGCAGGCTCATGCAAGTTTGTTTTTCAGTAAAGGTAATAGAAAATTTTTCCTTTGTTGTGAAAAAAAAAAAAAAACAAACTAAACCAACCAATCAACAACCCACAGTAGTCACTTGTTGTGAGAAAGCTTGTCTAAAGTCATGAAAGGTTGCCTAGATATACCAGGATGCAACATGACTTTTGTTTTTTTAAAGAACAGACCACATCATCTGACGTTAAACAGACTCTGTCAAAGATCAAATTTTCACAGGTGTTATAGTATCTATATTTGTTCAACAAGCTTGCTTCGAGTTTCCACGCACAGTTAACCTCTCAGTCAGCCCCTTACACTGTTTGGTATCTAGCCTGAAAGCTTCAAGCACATCTACTTAGACGGCCATTTAAGTGTGCCTGTGTCCCAAATCACTGCAGGTAGTTTCCATCCCTATGAATGAAATCAATGCACACCCATCCACACAGCCCAAAGTACATTCTTCCAACGTACAATGGCTCAATTATGGCTCTGCCTCCAGATGTTCATTTCCAAAGCTATGGCAAACATCTAGTTCTCAGCCCCCTGGCCGAGTTTGCCATGCAGGGAATTAGGGCTGGCTGGAAAAGAGCTCTTCCATTTCATGCAAAATTATTTCAGTGTTTGAAATTTGTCTTCAACACAATATAAAATAAGAACAAAAACTCACAAATATCCTGGGAGGCCAAGCCCTGCATCCTGAACTCAATAGTAAGCAGTGAGACCATTCATTGATCTGTGGGAGACTCAGGTTCAAGTCCCCACTCTGAACCGGGAAAACACTGACTTGAATTCGGATCTCCCACATCTCGGATGAGTGTCCTAACCACTAAGCTTGGGTGGAGCTCTTCCTCTTGCTTTACCCCACCCTGGATCTGATGACATTTTTACTGGAACAGATATATTTATATGAAATTAAAAAAAAAAAAAAAAAAAAAGCCCAAAACTCAGGAACAACTCCAATAAGAAAAATCACTTTCAGATAATTAGAATCTGACAGAATCTGGATTTATTCACCTATTTTGAAAATGGGTAAAAATATGATGCTTATCCTCTTTGAAGGATCTCATTGGAAATACAAGACAGGCCCGTTCTGCAGTAGGGAAACAGAGTTTGTCCAGTGAAACAGAGGAAAATAAAGCCATTGCACATTTTAGAGTGCTCCACAGGACCCATTGAGCAGCAGCCAGAGTAGGAGGACAAAGCAAGAGATGATGGCAAAGGTTTCAATAGAATATAGACTGTCCCAACACTTTTCTAGCCATGGAAAAGACACTGTAGGAGCAAGGAGGATAATATGGAGGCTTCATTGAGCATCCTGAGGCATTGAGAGCAGGGTAAAGAGTAAATTTTATCTGCTCCCTCTCCTGCCAGCTCCTTGAAGGGCAGCACTAACTGGGCCCTGGGAGGTAGGTCAGGGGTTTTTCAGATGAGGATGCCAAGCACTTCAGCTGGTAAATTAGTCCAGAGCACCCTCATGCCCCAGACAACAGCTAGATCCCATTATTTTCAGGGCAGAACATGACCCTGTTGAGTATGGTCCCACTCCTGTTTTTGTATCGTGAATACTCACAGAGAAGACTGATGTGAAAAATGGCATTGGTTCCAGTGAAGCTGCCTTCTCTGTTATGTTTCACACTTGCTGAACAGAGTTATACCAGTTTTGTCAGAGAAGGAATTACAAAACTGCCTGACAAACTGCCATGGATTTCACTGGGGACCAGCCCAGCCTTCTCTCGGTGAAGTCCCCACTGAACTGCCTTGCACAGGGCTGAGCCACACAGTGGACTCTGCTGCATTGGTCTGGTCATTACTTCCTTTTCCTGACGGGTCTCTCAACCGTTCCATAGATTTTACACACATGGAATCAAAAGCTCATTGTTTTATGTACTCACAGCTCAAAAAAGATGCACTAATTTTCACAGAAGTTGTTTCTACTTCTTGGGTTTTTTTAATTATGGAAGCCTTTTACTATGAAATATGGGATTCTCTTCAATTATTAACTGCTATCTGGTAACTTATTATACAAGATAAAATTAAATGACTGTTTAACCTTGGGCCATACACCAGCAGTAGTCGTTTTGTGTGACGCTGCTTCACACTGAATTACCTTGTACTAGGGGAAATCTTAGGGTTTTGGGTTTTTTTGTGTTTTGTTTTGTTTTAATTTTACTGTATTTATGCTCAGGAAAAGGTGGTCAAAAGCAAAATACATTTCTCTGGCTCTACTGGAACTTGAATCTAATCCTAATACTACTGAAGTTCTCAAGCACAATCTCAGTTCTGTGAATGTCAAGAAACATAGCAAGGTGTGCATTAATAACTGTTTAGGAGGGAACTATTTTCAGTTTTGATCCACTCAAAGCAACAGATGTAATGGGAGATAAAAGAATTAAGGTCTCTCTCTTTCCACACACCTGATTTCTTTTAACATCATGGAAATAAACAGTCTCATTGAAGAGGCAAAAAGCACAAACAAAGTTATGTAGGAAGAAAAGAAAGTTAACTTCTAACACAAAGATATTTGGAGAAATACATGCAGCTGATTACCCTACAAACACTGAAGAATACTGACAAGCCTATCAGGCAGTGCTCCCAGGCTCCTCAATATATCAAATTAACACCTCACATCTGCTCTTGAAAAATACATCTCCAGTCAGCTCACCTCCGTTATCAGCAGACAAATATTATTACTTCTATACTATCACAGGAAAGACTGTAGTCTAGCAGATGACAGCAAGAATGCTAACTTTCTATAGAAATTTTTTTAAGCAGTAACTATTTTTGCCCAGCTTAGATATCGATAGTCTTGTCAGTGCTCCCTATTTACCACTGGCTGGTTCAGGAGCATCAAATTGGGGGCAGATGTGGAACCAGTCATTTCATTAGAGATGTAAGAAAAACATTACTGGATCAAAGGTCCTGCATTCAGACACCAGCAGCGGTGAGTAACACCGATATTTCCCCAGTACAGCCTCCCAGCCTACAGCCACTGCTTCAGCTTCCTACCGTGAGCAGTACCTTTCTTCTTAATAGTCTTTGATGGATTTTCCCTCCATAAATTTCACTCATACTTTTTAAACCAGTCAGCTTCTGGCATCTGCCACAATTCATATCATGTTGTACTGAACTCCTATCTGTTTGCTTTGAACACATCCCTTAATAATTAATTTGCTGTCACATTCTGCAACATTCGCTGCTATCCTCTAATCACCTCTACAGGCCACTCAGGACCTTGTTTGCCTCTTACTCAACCAGGCTGCTAATCCCCAGCCCCTTTGGGTCTCCTGTGCATGGAAACTGTTCCTTGCCTTTGGTTGCCTGCAGCTGTTCTGTCCTTCCTGAGATGAGCGTGAACACTGTCCGGTGTTCAAAATGTGGATGTATCAAGGATTTACACAGTGATTTAACAGTGTATTCTGATGCGTTCTCTATTCCTCTCCACTTAATTTGAATATTTCATTTACTTTTTAAACTGCTCCTGAATGCTGAAGCTAACATTGTTACAGAATTAGTTAATAAAACCTCCAAATCTCTGCACGAGTACTAGTAACTATTATAGTTCAGAACCAACGAGGTTGATGTGTTTTTCCTATGCCTATTGCTACACGCTGAGGTCAAAAAGGCTCTGCTAGTATATTGTTGTACAGCATGCACCACATGAAGATCTGGCATCAGGTATTGTAACTATTTCAAAGTCTCTGTGTGATTCAGTTTGGTCTGTTAATCTGAAACGTCAATTCAAGTCTTCTCTCAGCTTCTAGGGTTCTTCCCAGAGGGCTGTTCAACCCTTACACTAGGTCGTCCTATGTACTTTATAAAAGGCTAGGGAGTCTAGATTAATATTCAAGCTGTTGGAACAGGCAACGGGTCTCTTCTTAGCTCTTTAAGAGAGTCATCCATGCATCTCCCAAAAGATGTTTAACTGCTTACACATCTGCTTTAACAGCGGTCTTGAGAGAACCCAGCACATAACAAATATGACACTAGTTTGTATATCTAATATTGAGGTAAGACCATTTCCAAATAGCTGTGTTTTCTTACTGGAATACTAACCTTCTCCCATACTTTCCCACTCAGTCACTTCACAGAAGACAGGTATCTGCTTTATTTTAAAAAAATCGTTGCTGATGATAACACCAAAAATATTTAACAGGAGTAAATGGCTGAGATCTTATAGTATGTAATCCTTACTTTTACCTACCTCTGACCAAAACATTTAATTGCGAGGGTATAACTAGTTTCACTGTGTCAAAACCTTCCCTCTCAGCTGTATTCCCAATAGAGAACATTGTCCTTTACCCTACATTTAACACAGGTGACGGAAAAGGATTCTAGTCAGTTCTATTCCCTAAACCATGGAAGCTGTTCTTCCACAATAATCTCTTTATCAAATAACCAGATTGTTTTCTTACTTAATATGACAGACATTATAAAACACTAGGGACTTTGAGTTTCTTTCCAAAGTTCACAAGGTATGTTGGCTTGTATATACATGCTTTAATGACAAGAGCTAAAACACACTGAAAAACTATGCAGCAGTATTGAAAGTGATCCAGGATGAGCAATACAATATTCAGCTTTACTAATTAGTGCAGAACATAGTTACTAAATTACCAATATCATTAACACACTGCATGCAACTTTGCATAATAGACTGTAAACTAACCACATTGTAATTCCTGAGAACAGATAAGGACATTTGGTAGATGAGGCTCCTGAAGAAATTTTCCTTAGTCACAACAGGATGCAACTCTTCTATTTTCCCTCCCCATCACATATTTTTTTAAGCAGATGAACAATTTGACACAGATTTTTCATGTTTTTTTTCTTCAAACAATTAGAGAATCTGGTATGAATCTGTGCAAAGCTGAGCGAATTTTCTGGATAAAGTATTAAAATCCAGGTCTCACTCGGTCTCCAGTCCTCTTTGTATATGCAAAACAACATCACATAGATAAGGAAAGATAAAAGCCCGACAGACTCCCACTTATTTACCTTTTGTACCACATTACTTATTGCAACCAAATTTGACAAGAATGGATACATAACCAAAAGAAAGAGAATGCTGTAAATAAAATAAAGCTTTATACATTTTTAAAACTCAGGAATATCAGGAGTTCTTTGGCTTACAGCAAAACAAAGGCCCCCTGCCTCGGTTCACCTCCTCTGTGGTAGCTGCACCATCAAAATTGACATAATAACTCTTAACCTATAAGTGGTCAAGAATCTCCCATGAGCTTCCCTGCACTATCACTTCCATGGCTGACCTACCCAGGTATTTATGTAAAACCTTGCCTAGATGTGAGCCCCTCCTCTCCAAAACCATACACACTTTATCGTTATGATTTCACAGTTACCTGTGTCTGAGACCAGCACTTTGGGTTGAGATGCTTTAGGACTCCTTTCCAGACAGCTGGCCCAGCTGCTGGAGAACTTGCTTGTCTTCCAAGAACACCACAACAAAGGCGTTGCAAGACTAACAGCCCTCAAATGACTTAGTCTCACTGTAAGGTGCACAAGCTCCAGTCCACATTACAGGCAAAGCTGGGCTAAGACAGGCACCCACTTCAGCAAAATTTGTTTTAAAACCACCTCAATATCTAACCCAAGAAACTATTACAGAGATACCCAGGGACTAAGTCAGCCATCCAGCTAAGATGCAGGTTGGCAGTGCAGTATTGATACTCTGACTAAAATGCACCTTGTGGGAAGTGCCCCTCCTCCTTGAGTCTGGGAAAGATGGTGTATCTAGTGTATATAACCTGAGGCAAAAGCTGGGAGTCACCCACTTTCTCAGCTCTAATCAGATGCCAGAAAGCACTTTTTATCTCTTCCTACCTCCTTTCTCCCTCTCTCTCTGTCCACTTTGCTTAGAACGGTAATTTGTGATTTGCTTGCGGCAAGGTCTATTCCTACCCAATCTAAGACATGGAGAGTCTTCAGTGTGGTGCCCTTTTCCAAATCCTCTTGCACATAATTAGTTGATATTTAAATACCGTCTGTTGGAGTGGAGTATGTTGTCTGTAAACAATGTGAAGGGAGTGAAAGAGAGAGACAGTCAAGCCAAACAACTTGATATCCTGCCAGCCCAGCAGGCATCTGAAAGGAGTTTTCAATTTCACATCAACATTTTCGTTCCAAGAAAAAAGGAGAACTTGCACTCTATTTAAAAGCTGTTACAGTTCTATACACTGCCTGAAAAGGAGTGTACTTCACCTAAACTCCTCGCATTTTATAAAAAAGGCAACCTATTGACACAAATTAGGAGCTATGATGCCCTTCCATCTCTATCCATCAACTACTTCTGTCAAAAGACTTTGTATATTTAGGCACACTGGAAGAGGTTCAAACCTGCCCTTTAACCTGGTCTGAGATGGGCTTCTAAGTTAGTCTATAAGTTTCAGCATTAAATATCATGCCACACTCTCCTCACTTTATCCTGAACCACATGCTATCATCTCTGTAAATGATGTCTTTAAAAGTTAGATTCATTTGCCAAATTGAATGTCTAAGGGTGACTTTCGTCTATACTAATAAATTGAAAACACACACTTTGTTAGAAAGTAATCATATCTCAATTACATTCCCATCACTGAAAGTTTTCAAGCTTGTGTCATGCAAGGTAAAACTACTGGGTTCCCGAAGCTATTAATGCAAAATGGTTACATAGGTCTTTTCAAAATTTGGAATCTACAAACATCTGGCAAACCTTTTGTTATCACATCTTCCCTCTCTGCATGTTTTTCCTTTTCTTTGGTTCTTCGAGTCAAGTTGATCAAACACCCTAAAACATATTACTGTATTTTAAATAAAATAATTGGAGTTGAAACAAAAAGGTCTCCTAAACATTGTCTAAATAATGTTTCTCCAGTCTCCTAACATGTTTCATCCAACGGAGATGTCTTCATACATTTACAGGCATGAGAATTTTCTGCCGGTTCTCCTTGCTGGCCACATATTATTGGAACTTCAGAAGCCACATAGACTTTCAGCACAAGTCCTGAATCGGAGTTGATAAGCCTTGCTAATGAGGCAGGCATATTAGCTTGGGCTTAGCACCGTGCTAATGTATTTGTACTTGCATCCAGTAGCTCAGTGTTCAAGCAGAAGACCGTGTGAGTCTTTCTTCTCTGGTAGACATATCCACTGCATTTTACAAAAACAGTACCTGTAACCTGCAGGCAACTATGCAATGAGATAGAAGCAATGCCTGTCAAAACACAGACTGAACATTCAAACCCACAAATATTCCTATTGAAATAAGAAGGGCTATGAGCCTGTAACACTGGCTTATCGTCAAGAGTACAGTTAATCCAGGTACATGCACCATTTGCAATGCTATTCCACGGTCCCTATGGAGTTCACTTAAAGCATTTCTTAAATGGCTTTTATGGACTCTGAAAGTGCTCCAGGTACTCCACTCAACTGAGTAGCTTAGAAATTTTACAACTTCAGTATGGCATACACCACATAGAGAGCGGACAGGTTTTCAAACAGGTTCTCCTGATCTTTCACTCTCTCCCTTTTGAAGCCTTCTTTCTCAGGAACTCGCAAATACTTCTTCACAACTGAGTCTCTCCCACCTCCAGCAGCCACATCTCCCACCTTTAAAAGAAATGCACTTCACATACTCTATAAATTATTGTCTTTGCACAGTCTATCCCAAGTCTTCCTCTAAAGCAAAAATGATGTTTCTCAGGAACTGCGAAGCATGGTAAATTGCTTAGCATTCACATGTGTAACATGATAAATTAAGATGCCAGAGAATCTAGAACCTGCTTCTTCCTTTAAGGTTTTGGCTACAGAGTAAGTCACCAGAGCAGGCCTACAGTCACATAGAGATGATCTACGAGTATTTGATGAACTCAAGAGCCAGTCTACAACTGCCATCCTAGCACAGGTCAGATATTTTCCTTAAAAATGTAATCTGGAAAAACACAGTTGCTTTTTAAAAAAAAAACACTCACAAGGGGAAAGCCGTGCAGCAGCAATGTAATGCTGCCACTGGCTAATGTTGATACAAAGAATGCCGTTCTTCTAGCCACCAGGTCACAGCAATTAGATGAACTGTGGCTGCCGACATAGCAACATATTTTGCACCAAGCTGCTGTCAAGGACAGGGTACACTCAGATGTTTTTTGTAAAAGGCAACATGCTGCCAAGAGAGGTTGTGGCATCTCCATCTCTGGAGATATTCAAATGATGTCTCACCATGGTCCTGAGAAACCTACTTTAGGTGATCCTGCTTGAGCAGAGGGCTTGGATAAGGTGACTTCTACAGGTCCCGTCCAACTGTAGTCATTCTGTGACTGTGGAATTACATGGCTCCTTTTCCAGAGACACGAAGATAATAACCACTGCTCCACAGTGACACTACTTCAGAGCATAAAGTGACAAATAATAAAGATGAACATGCAGTATAGATTTTATCACATTTTAGAAGTGGCCCTTTGGAAATCAGCATGCCGCTCCCTCATCAGTGCTTTATCAGATAAAGCCAGTGCTTTATCAGTTCCCTTGAGCCATCAGTCAGTGCTGATCCTTGGTGACTCAAGTTGCCTATCTGGGCCTTTTCTGTGGTGCCACTAACACAGGTGACCCTCTTCCAAACAAGACTCAGTGCAGAGTCCCTTACAGCACACCACCTCCTCTTCCTCCTCCCTGACAGGACAGCAGGAGCGTAGGTTGATCTGTCCAAACAAAGATCTTCAGGCCGCCGAGTCAGGGTGCCTTGTCGTCTCATGGTAGCAGGACAGCAATGCAGAGGCAGTTACATGGATATGACAGCTTATGGACCAAATCCACATGTGTATTTCCACATCATTGTGACCGTTCACATCGAGGGAGGCCCACTCTCCATTGGGTACCATGTGGACAGCTCTGAGCCAGCTTCGCCCAGCTGTCTCCAAACTCATTTTCTAAACTGCTTTCCAAAGGCGCTGTCATCCTCCTCTTGTCACCACTGCAGAAGGCACTGGGGTCACAGCCACTATAGGAAAACAGGAGCAGCTGCAATCTAACATGAGCTGAAAGGATTGAGCCACAACTTCCCCTCATAATACCGTGGGGAAGATGAAGGTCCAAAAGGTGGCTTGGGTGCCTTGCCACAACTTGGGAGGGGCTGGGATAGTTGCAGAGGTGGTGCGCTCAGCTCCCTGGAGGGAAGGTGCGCCTGCAATCACTCATCAAGAGGTTCCAAACCAATTAAAAAGAGACGCTCACAGGCTACGTAGTACTTTCCTTTTATTTTTTTTTTTTCTCAAAGGAAATTGCTGGGCCATGGCATCTATGAACTCGCACCTCTTTTCCAGAACCACACGCAGGAGATTCTCCTCCAGATTTTCTGTGAAACTTTAGCACTGGCAAGAGCCTATCCCGCTGTTCTTATTCACATATGACACCAAAATTATCAGATCTGAGTAAAACTTCTCAAGCAAAACCATTTCCCAGTAGAAAGTGTCATTTCACTGAAAACAATCCTTCGCTGCAGCAGTATACTCTATTTGTTAACATTTAGCAAATGGGAACTCTCAAAGCAATTTTTTGTGCATTAAATTTTAAAGTTTCGCTCCAAACAAAATTTCTTAAAATAAAAATAATAATTAAAAAAAGAAAGAAACCAAAACACAGGAAGGACAACCAAAAAAACCTCAACTTTCTAATAGCTGTTAAAAGTATTGGGTACTTGTTTGAACTTGTTATAGGAAAAACAGTAGGAAAAGCACAACACTGTGACTGTGTTTGGTTTATGTTACAAGTTAATATGCTATTAAAATGTTTAGGTCTTATTATGCAGTTTAAAAATGTTAGTGCTTAATGTGCTCTGATTAGGGCTTAACAAGCCCTTTAAAATGTTACAATGTCAAACCACCAAATCACATTGTCTCTAAGGAGTAAGAGGCTTAAAAAAATCTTTTGTTCTTCACAACCTTACCCTTACATTAATAAAAACAAAATCCAGTCATAATGAGTTTATATCATATATCAGAATGTTTTGACATCCTTAATGACTGGGAGTTAAAAAGTTGGCTTAACTCTATGTGCTAGTGTGTGCTTGTTTGAGTGTAGGAGTTAAGGTTAGTGGTTTTCTGAAAGCCTTAAGTAACAGAGATAATGGAGATGAACATCGCACGTTTTTGCCATAACTGGTGTCTGGAATCCTATTGCCTAATTTAAAGGGCCAGATATGCGACTGTGAATAACTAAGAAAATATCCATATAGCTTCACAGCCGCGATGCAGTGAGCAGAACACCAATGTAGTGACGCTGCCAGTGAAATCTGGTAAATTCTGGTTAGTACCCGCTGCTGAGCACTAAGATGCAGGTTTTCAAAACAGGTCCGAAAGTGTAACCACAGTGCCATGGGGGGCGGGGTGACAGCACAGACGGACAAACCTGGGCCAGTCCCCGCCACCTTACTCAGACCACTCTGCACTACATGCCAGCGGCAGTCTTGCAATGGCACTGGCAGTCATGGATTTCCACTATTAGACAGTTTTTACAGTCACGCTCTCATAATAAACAGCTCTTGTTACTATTCCTTACTTGCAAAAAATCTCCACAGCAAAGGACATCTATCACAAACTGCAACATGACGTGACAAACAATTAACAGAGTAACAATGTTTGCTTTATGAAACAGATGCTTGTGATAAAATAATTGCAAAGTACAACATTCTAATTAGGGGAGGAATTGTTCTGGTCTGTACAACAAAGGATACCTGCAATGGCAGTCAGTGGATATTCCCTATCTATAGCTGTGCATGAAACATTATGACAGTAAACACGATATGCTTTTGTTCTGCTCTTCTAATTTAAATGTGTATTACTCTCTTGAATGTGAATGATCACTTGGGCAAAATGTATTCACTTCAGTGTATGCCTGGCTTTGTTGAAAACCGTAAATTTGGGAGACGTCCAATCGCAGCAAAACAAACTCACATAACTTATCTAGCTAATTACAGAGTGTGAACAGTGAATTCTAAAGTAATAGCCATGGTAGATCTTGAGGTTGAAATATGCTTGCATGCCTTATTCATCAAATAATGCCAAATAAATAATTCAGCAAAATGCTCAATCTTCATGGATAATTAACAAAAAAGTGGCCTAATTAGCTCAATAAACTGTTTGCTGCAACTGACTCCACTAAACTTTAAAGGACCATTCTTCACGGGTACAGTTTTCAAGAGGACTATTAAAGCATGACTGGGTATTTTCCAGTGACGTGAGCTGTGTTTTCAAGCTGACTACTGTCACAAGTCAGACCATTTCAAGATGTTGAGAGCACCAGTGGGTCCCCACATTATTTTTTCACTGCACGTAGCTCAAGGTTACGTTATCAACTCAACTTACACGCGCCTCTTTGCTAATATACCACTCTGGCATATTCAAGCCCACAGTATTTACTTACTCCTCATTAAACTGGATCAAAATTTCTTGCTAGATAACAATACGTGGAGAATTTCTCTTGCCTTTGGTTTTATTTGTTTACTAACATGAGCCTATTGTGAAACAAACATGAAAAATGTTCAAAGGCTTAAAAAGTTCTTTCCCTTTCTCTTCAACTTTCATGTGCTGTTCCTTTTAAATATGTGGTAAATTTATTTTTTTAATTTTCCATATTAATTTCCCACATTCCTTTGTATTAAAATAACTAACACAGAAAAATGATTCCATCTGCTCTGCACTCAGTTGTTTATGCCTTCAGAGATGCTGGGCTCTCTGCAGAGACCAAATAGAGCACTTCAGAGCTATTATTCCCAGTCCAAATTTTCTCCAACCTCAAGCACGCAAAATCATAAGGTTAGATTAAAACTAATTATTATTAATCAAACTCAGCAAGTAATCCAGACACACACACAAAAAACCCCTATGCTTTAGTTTTATTTCCATTTTCTTTCTAGTGTCTGAACTTTTCTAGTATACATATGGCAGGTTTTCAAAGCTTTCTGCTTAACAATTACAGCTTAAAACTTGTGTGTGTGTGAGAGAAGACACAGAGAGTGAGAAAGAGAGAGGGAGAGCAAAAGAGAGACAGGCAGCCCTGGGACTGCTGACTCAGCAGGTACTCCTTGCCCGAAAGGGACGGGGGGACCAAGGCCAGCAATGGGTGCCTGGGCCACCGCCTGGCATAGTGCCCCGATGTACCCAGGCACTGAGGTCAGCCCCGTGCTCTCCCATTTTCCAGGGACATGTGGCTGTGGGAGGTGCACAAGCACAAGGCGCATGCCTGGGGTCACCAGCTCCCCAGGACAGCCCACAGGCAGATGTTCTGCACAATTGCCTGCACATTTCCCCTCTGTGGGCCCATAAAACACCCCGACCCATCTTCCTTCTTTGTTTTGTGCTCCTCTCTAACTCATTAACTTATTTCAACAAATAGGGATTTTTTTTTTTGTCCTGTGTCACCCCAGTCTGGGTGCTGCAGTGACAGCAGAAGCTTTGCAGGGAGAGGTTTACAAAGAGGCGCAGCAGCACGGACGTGCTCCTGTAGCTGGACTCCACAAGCTGCTTTCCAGCTTGCTTCCCTGGAAGGGGCTGCTGCGAGTGAGTTTTGCTTCATGCACATTTTACCCTGTGCCTGGGACACTAACCAAGGCTGGCAGCAAACTACAAGCACAGGAGCCTGCAAACATGCTCGCTGCCATGCTGTGGAGCATTACTGCCCTGCTTTCCCGCAGCGCAACAGAGAGTAGCATTTACTGCAGTGGAGAAACTATTAAAGTCAAATCCTGCTAATATTCCTTAATAGGCGAAAGGCAGAAGAGTGGAGGAAGAGAGCAAACAATACGTAACAGCGCTTAAATTATAGCAAAGTACATTTACAATACTCCCCTGTCAAGAATATGTCATGTAATTGTATTTACTGCACTGAACAGAGGTAACCAATGTTTTGAGAGGGTGGTTTTGCACTCCCAAGATGACTGTCCTTTGGGGACAGCATATGTGAATAATCAGTCAGACATGGGATATCAGCTGTGAAAAAACCTCCTCCAGCACAGTGTGCCAGTTATGATGGCTAGAAAGTTAGCTCCCTCTCCTGGATTAGACCAGAAAGTTAATGTACGGTGCACTGATCCAAACCAGGGCTCAGACATTCTTTGGCATTTTTATTCTTTTTCTCCCTTGTCCTGGAACCTCAGTCAAGAGAAATCTATGCTTCCTGAAAAACTGGGATGTGCAGAGATTGCACATCTGCAGAGTCCCAGCAGTGTGACCTGCTGTCACAAAGCATCAGGATCCATAAAAACGTCATTGCAAACCAGACCTCAGTCATGGCTTTGAAACTTAGCGCTTCAGCTTTTCTACAAGCAAAAGGACCATTGCTGTGAGTAGGAATTCAGCCTGGACTGAGTACACATAAGGACAGTGGGACTTACTGCCTGAGCTGAGAACTCGAGAACTTAGGCCAAGTTGGAGACAGAGAGCAGACCATAAGAAGAAATTTTACTGGGGTTTTCAGTGTATTTACGAAGTGTCTTTGCAAAAAGGTTGAAATATTGCACAGTTTTCACATGGTTTCCAGACCACACAAGAACACAAAGCACTTTTATTTAGAGAATACAGCCTCAGTTTGCAGATCACAGAAGCTTGTAAAGCTGAGATGAAACTAGGAAAAGAATGAAAACGTAGGTGTTCATAGCTCACCATTTGGGATTTGATCAGATTCAGATAAAATCAATGGCAAAGTAACTAAGAAGTTCCCTTTGTTTTAAATGTAGGGCTTACCATAGCTATGTGAAACGGCACATACTAAAGTTTAAATAAAGTTGTTTTCCTGTCTAACCGTAGACTTTATTAACTGATAAATACAATCCTTTAAGATTATATAGGATTGTTCATCTGAGAAACTGAAATTTCTTCACACTTTGAATAGTACCCTTTAGAGATAAACATATGCTCCTTATAAATAAGAAAGCAAGACAAAACCAAGAAGCAAAATGAAATGCACACAGGACAAGTGATTGCCCAAACAGAAGACCACTAGGATTAAAGCCCAGACTTCTCAACTCCTCTATCTCTGCTTTCACTACAAAAAGATTCACTCTAAGATGGAGATTTTTTTTTTAAGTGAGAGAAAGAAAGAGACATATCTACAGACAATTCAACCTCCTCTAAGTTGGAATCACCTCCTGCAAGAGGCTCTTTCTACTGAGGAGTCAACTGCCTTCCAGCTCAGACATCCCAGTTAGGTAGTCAGAGCCTTTTAAGAGCAGTATTGCCAAAGAGTTTTAGAGCACACATGGGATTCCATGCCATAATATCTCACTAGCTGGGTAAGAAAAACAATCTCGTTATCCAACCTCAAAAGCTTTGGAGTTTATATTACTATTATAAGTAGATATTCATAGATACACACAGAGTTGTCTCCAGGGGTGTTGGTGCTGTATAAACACTGAGCTAGCAAAGGTTACTCTAGTTCAATTGCTCAGATAGGACAACCTCCTTATAAAAAAGTTGCGAACCTCTCGGTTGCTGAGCTTGGATCCTCCTGAGCATCTCTCTCACAAAGTCACTATTTGGCAGCAGACTTTGGGGCCAGTTTGAACAACCTCCATTACTCTGAGGTTTCAATGGGTGCGAGAGTCCCTTACTGATTGGCAGCCTTTCCCAACATGGATGAGGTGCAAATGGGATGTATAGTGTTGTGGGCAATGTCTGCATTGCCTTGCTCTCCAGATCTGCCACTCTGGAAGACCTTCATGAGAGGCAAGACACATCGAAGCAGTTCTAATAAAAGTAAATAAAAATCCTATTTTAAAGCAGGGTATCTGCCCAATGAATTTCACTGGCAGAATTATGTTGTCCTATTTAGTTAAACAAAAAAAATCTACCTTAATGCCACACAAATTAATAGTTAGGTTAGGACTAGTCAGCTAACACTAGCATCAAATGAGGTAGGTTATAAAAATGTGCTCTCTTTGAAATACTAATAGCAAAACATCACACACAGAACAGCCCTCTCACCCAGGAAAGGGTGCAGAGTTTTCTACCTTTGGGGATGATCAACAACTGTTGATTTCATTCCTGGGATCTGGATGAAGTTTGGCTGTAGCAAGACACCAACTGAGTCACTAGAACGCTTCCCACAAAGGGCCAGCAAAGGACTCATTAGCTTTGGTAAACACCAGGTGGAAAACAGACAGCAAGGGCTAGCGGCAACCCTGATCATTCTGTAGGAGTTCAGTCCAGAAAGGAAGAACAATGCCTGGATTAATGAAGCAGAGATACAGAAAAGATACACACATACTGGAAACCTTCAAAGGGTCCTGTGACATGTATGTATATCCCCAGAAAGACATATATTTTGAGGCAAAAGGAGGACTCAAGTTGTTCTACACTATGTTTTCCTGGCTCTCTGCACAACTGGTATCTGTAAAGGACTCTCAGGACTAGTAGAACATGGAGCACAGAACCTCTCCCAGGACTCAGGCTAATGACATCATTTCTATGTCAAGATTAATCTAAGTTGCGAGAAATTATTTTGGCTCCTGTGACTTCTACAGAACTCCTGGAGAATTAAATATTCCCAAATCTTCATTTTGCAAAAGCTGTACCTTAAATTTGGCCCTATATATGTCATAATACCATACAATCTGGCAGTATTTAAACACAGACAGTTTGTGCTGAGTGCACAGTAGTAACTAACAATATAACTGGTCTTCTATTCTGAGTATTTGGTGTAAGAATTTACAAGCTTGTATAATGTTCCAGGGTTGTAATATTACACATCTTGGAGATTTACTGTAATTCCTATTGATATGAACAAAAAAATTCTTTCTGAATGAAATGTTGCAAGTTAGCAAAGACTTTTATTCTCTACTGCATAATCTGATTCATGTTTACCCTCAACATTAATATGAGCTGTGACAGCTATATTAAGAAACGCCTACAAAAAGTGGTGGCTTCATAATCTCTCAAGTTCTGCAGTGACTGTTGAGCTCTTTTTAGTCAAATAACAAAACTGAAAATAAACTAAAACCATTTCTTTTATTTTTTCACTAATAAAATGTGTATTTTTATGGTTGGCTTTCACTATTATTATAAAAAAAGAAAAGGGGGGGGAAAGAAAGTTATTATACCAAGTGTTTTCCACAAATGCCTCTGATAGGTTCATTGCCAATATTTTGTTGCTAGTCCCCATGGAAACCAATACAATGGATTTCAATTTTGTTTCTTAGAAAGGACTACTCCAGTTTCATCTTTCACTCTGCAGATGTTCAGTAACTGCTGAGATGTTCTGATGGTCAATGATGTTATCCAAATAGGTGTCAAATTTTATAATAGTTCTGTGTTAAAATAATACTTTAAAAATAGTATATGCACACTAATAAGAACTGATAAAACCCCCAGTTAATTTAAATAATTTAAATGTATTATTTTTAAGTTAAAATAGAATTATTTACAGTTTAAATATTTAAAGCCAACCAATCGCTTTGGTACTGTCAACTTTTCCATTGCTCGATTTCTTAGCCCTTCTACTCGCTTTTGATTCCACATCTCTGCAGTCATGGTATAATGGGAAAAGAGAAAGTAAGAAGTAAAAAAGTTCATATTTTAAAAAACTCATTTTCACATGATGAAGCTTTACATTTCAACTAATTTGCAACTATCTTCTTGAATAAAACCAGAAAAATTCTCAAAACTGTGTATTTTAAGAACTTGAGTTCCCAGTAAGGACTGAGAAGTCTAAGGGGTTTTTAACAAATCATTACTGCCATGATCCATTTGTGAAAACAGCCCTGACTTTCAGTGAAAAGTAGTGAACAATTAAGCTAAAGCTAGAATATTAATGACAGCCAGTAATCACTTTGAAGCTCTATGCATTTGGCCTGTTTGGATGTAAACCTATTCTTTCTGGTCTTTTTGGCTGGAAGCAGGTTCACCTAATGTCACTGAGCACTACAGCAAGAATCAGTCCTGCCACTCTCCTCCCCATGTTCCCATTGAGCTGAGATGCACCTGTCCCACTGTGGAAGCACATAAGAGACAGAGAAGACACATCTAGGGACAGGATCAAGGTCTGTGGCCATTCTCACCTCATAAAATGGTTGTGGAAAAGTCAAAGGGCAATCCAGCGACTCAAGAAACTGCACTATGCTGTTAATCCTAGACTCTCTTTGAGACCACGCAAAGTAACAGCCATTATTATGAGCTTATGCTCTGTCAGCTACCAAAGAGCGGCAAAGCACCCTTAAATGAGTGTTGAAACATGGGAGATGATCAAGAGACTGTCTATACAAGAAGAGAGTTTCTTACATACTCAGGAAATCCAAGAGGTACTTTGTCCTGCTTGGAGACAACCACCATTGCTGAGGTAACTCAGCTGCTCCTCAGGACTCCTCGTCAGATTCTTGCCATTCCTGGCAAACAGGACATACAGTACATGTTTCTGTTCTGTGTTGCTGCTCAGTACTGCACCAGTCATAGCAGGAGCTGAGCGAGTGCTTCATTCAAACTAAATAACAGCGCCCTGCAGAGTGAACGGGATTTTTACTTTTGATTTCAATGAATCACAACATACGTGATTGCATTTCTTTCCAAACTATACACGCCAAATCCTAAGTGGTTGATTAGTGTTACTTAAAAGCTTATATATCATCTCATTTTCTTTATGTAGGTCAGATGTATTTGAAATTTTTTTCTCATCTTCTTCAGTATTATGAAACTGGATGGCAAAAATGTCTGAAGTTCCTCTTTTATAGAGGGTATATCTTGTACAGAAAGTGCTGCTTTCATTGCATCTTGAACTCTCTTTTTTTGATCTGTCTCCTTAGGTTAAAAGGGCAAAGGTTGGCCAGCAGTTGCTTTTATGAAGGACTCAGGAGCTAACTTATCAAGGCCATAACATCCCTCTTCTTGTTCACAGTGCCAGTGTTCAATTCACCTAGCTAACAGGTTGTTTCAGTTAAACGTTCACATCCTGCACACTGAATTTGTGAACTATGAATGGTATCCATGCTATTGTTGATACACCCTTTTAGAACCTGTGGCACATCGGTAAATGTGGTTTTTCTGCCCAAACATCCTTGAATAACACCATGGTATTTGTACAAAGAATATAGTGGGAAGGGATGCTAAAAACTGAAACCTAAGATGAAATTTGAAGATATAATTATAGCTAAAGAACTTGTGTTTGATTACTGGGCTTTACATCTGGGAGCGTCCTATTGCGCTCTCATATTAATATAATCTTGACAATCTGAGAACGACTGGGCAAAAGAAAAAACCTATCATTCTGCACAGATGTGAATCAGCAGAATTGTATTTTCTCAACTGGGAAGTGGTTTAAACTTCCTCTTTCATCTCCTATTGTTTTTAGAAAATTGTCTTGTGATTGTTCTTCAGCTACACAAAATAAGCCACTCCCTAGATAGGCCCAGGATATGCTTTGATTTCATTAACAATTTGAAACAAAAACCAAGGGACCTAGCAGTAGGATTAGATATGTACCAGGAGATATGACACCATCTCCCTGACACGAAGTGGTTTTTTTTCCATTTCAAGCAATGCTGAACTTTGATTAAATGCAGATAGCCAAGAAATAGTCTCTTGGCTTAAAAAGGGAGATGCTTGTCGTCCGAACTTCCCTTGGCAGCACTTACTAAGTACAAAATGGGACTAAGCCACCCTCTGTTACTTCCCTTGCAAATCCCATGGCAGGGAGCAGAAGACCATATCTGCAAGTTACAAGTGCAGATTCTGGACCTCAGTGTGCCCCAGACCTATTACATATACACTGGCAGCTGCAGGAGCTCAAAATCTGGGTGCAACAAAGACGGTCTTACAAAGAGCTCCTCTCACCCTGGTGCATCTTTGGCCCAGACTGCAACTTCCACTCTGAAGTATCACACACATTGTTTGACCGTCTATTGCAGCACGGCCTCAGATGCATTTATTGAAATGCTCACCACCACCACCCCCATGCCCATTTTCTTTCACTGACAAGTGGAACTAACATGGAGGAGGAGGAAAAAAAGATACAGGAAGATGACAGTCTGCTGCCAGCACTGCTTACAGAAACATTCTGCCTGAAATGTTTGCCTTCATCACAATCAAATGCATTTGCCTTCATTTGTTTTCAGGGATTTGTTACATTTTCACTTTCAGTGGTATAATTGAGATAGTGAGAAAATTTAAACAAAAGAGAGATGTGCACCTAGCTAGTATCTGTGTCTCTACCATGTCTGATAAGTCTGCCCACATGTCAGACTCTCCACTTAATGGTCATCAGATCATACCAGGATACTAGAAATATCCCAGGAGTAATTCATGAGTGCTAACCACATCAAGCTCATTAAAATTACACTTGTCTCATTTGAAGTCACTAATACATGAAAAATGCCCAATTACAGTTTTTAATTTCTATATCCCAGAATTTGTGGGTGCCTGAGTTTTGAAGGAGGGGGACAGAGACTGCGGTGTGCAGCATTAATTCCGTAGGAGAGCTCCCAAGAGGAGAATGGGATGGTGGAAGCTGCTGAGCTGCAAACAACTGGAGGCAGGAGGGGATCTGTGAGGCACACCTGTGTTTGCCTGAGTTTTCCCTCTTCTCTCAGCATCTGCTTGTGGCTGTTGACAGAGACAAGGCTCAGGGAAGAGGGAGCTGTGGAAAGGTGCTGAGGCAAAATCTTCAGGGACAGCAGTAGACACTTCAACTCATACAAGATACTTCTGTATTTTTGGTTCCTATTGAATTAAAAACTATTAACTGGTCATAAGCTTGATCAGAGAGATTTATGATTTTTAAACTGGGAAAAAAAGTTGACATTCTAAACTAGACAAATCTCCTTTAGTCAGTAAAAGACTTGAACAGACTAAGGGAAAAGTGATTTCACGGCTATCAACATCAGAGTAGTCAGCTGCATAGCATTCACATTTCATTGTAGAAACAAGCAGATAATCTCCTTCCATTGTTTGTAGTAATCACAGAGTGCTAAATAATTTCATGTCATTATTTTAGTTGTGCAACAAAATGAGAGAAATAGCAACTGAAGTCTAAAGCTTCTTCTGTGTGTTTTGTTCTTGCATTTAAAATCTGTCCTTTTCTTACCTGTTTAAGACAAATGTATGATTTACGCGCCGTGAATGTGGAAAGAGGACAGGCATACTTTTGCCAGAACAAAAGTGTCCCCCACATCTGCTTCCCCCAGAAATTGTCTTATTTATACATCAGTTTCAAGATTCCAATGCTGTGTAGAGGTGAGGCCGTGTAAAATGTGTTAAATATAATGGTATTCTGCTAGCCGGTAAAGCTTTCTGTAAGACTGAGAAAGCCCAGACACTTAACACCAAGTGAAAACAGGAAGTCTGTATTATTCAGCACAATTCTCACTTCAAGCTTGCTGATCTCCTTTAAAATAGATTGGTGTTTAGGCTACCTAAAAAGCTAAGAAAGTCAAACAAATTTTTAATTCTGTTCATTCATGCCTGTATTCTGATAGCACAGATTATGAAATAGACCCTATTGTTTTGGGCTCTGTTCAAATACTAAAGAAAAATAATCCCAGCCTACAGGAGTTTATTAATGACATGGATAGAATAATCCTAGCACACTCAAGCTTTGCTTGTTCACCTTTAACACCTACAATGTGCTGTAGATGGGAGGGTAACACTGCAAGATCCGCTTATACATCAATAGCAAGATATTTGTTTTTCTTGCTTGGTACAACCTGGTATTGATCCCTTACTGCTGGCACAGATTAAAGGAGAACATTTTCAAACAGATCCTTTGCTTTTGTTTTGTTTTACAGAGCCACATGGTAACTGTGAGCTTAAAATAGATATGTTCTACCTTTGATCTCTAAGGCCCAAATCTAGATTCAATTTTAAAACAACATTTTAAAGACAATTCAGAAAATAATTGGAAAGTCTCAGATCATTTTTATGCCAACTTTGTATTGCCAACTGGCATTAAGTATCTCATCATTCATGAGTATAGCACCTGAACACATCACAATGCAGAGTGACTGCTGAGTTGCGCATTTCTAAGTGTGTGTGTGTAAGGAATGAGCAGGGAGAAGAGGGAATGTATCATCTAAAACTACTTTAAGCCAAACGCATGCATCCTTAATTCACCGCAATGTCACAAGGTGCCCTGTGTACACCAGCATGACCTTAGATAACCCAGGGGCTGCAACAGCTCCACACCAGAGTAAGCTCAGACTACAGCGTGAGCTGTATCCTTGCTTAAGCTGAACCTAAGAATAAGTTAATTTGGGGGAGTGTGTGCACATCTGCTGCTTTGACAGCACAAGGATCACTTTTCACTGTAACACACTTGAAGCAGAGAGAGGTCTGGAGAACCTGAACACCCAGTGTTGGAAGTGAAGACAACATTGTTGTACTGATGTTTGTTCTTATTAATATACTGAAATCGTTTGATGGTATTCCTCATGAATGACTCTGGAGAAGACAACGGAAGGAATCAGATGTCAAGCTGCATCTTCCCCACAGAATCCATGTATCTAAGTACAAAACCGTAGAGCCACTGAGCGTACTATTACTAAACTATCATCACAGAGCCAGGCAGATGTGATGTTAGCTAAATGCAAAATCGTGCAGTCATGACACAAAAATGCTCTTCCCAGTGAATTTAACTGCTAAGTAGCCTACACAGAATGTTTCCTATTACTAAAGGCATTCATTTGGAGATCTCCCGGGTATTATGGCCCGACCTTGGAGAGCTGTGTGTCCTAGTGACTTGGGCCATGGAAGTGGGAACTTCAAAGAAAAGAGTAGAGTCACATTGGAAAGAAGGGGTGGACCGATAACTCAAAAGAGCACACAAATGGGGAAGAACATAGCCAGGAAAAGGGAATATAGAGAGGAGGAAGAAAGAATGGAGAGACATGCTAAAGAAACAAGAATGCCACAAAGGAGCAAGGTCAGCAGTAGAGTGGAGGAGGGTGAATTTACTGGGAAATGCTGTTTTAGTCATCGTGAAACTGTTAAGTGGTCAACTGGTTTCATCTGGAGAGAATTAGCGGGGCAGAGGGGGAGAAGATTCACAAAACTGCCTGAGGAAGTGGTAGTGTCAACCCCCCATCGCCAAAAGCCTGGCTGTCAGCACACTCACTCAGGTTGTATGGGATCAGTTGCCTTTTCTGGCTGATGGTATCCGAACCAACATTTCTGGAAGTGCCTTGCCCTAGGGCATTCAGAGAACAGGGAGAGAGTGATGGAGCAGTCTCTCATGTTAATGCTGTTTCACTCTGTAAGAAATACTTTTATTCAGCATGTGTGAAGGATGAGGGAGCAAGGAGAAAATTATTCCATTACCTGGTTGTTGACAAGAGGGATGAAAAGATTGAAGTTGCTGAATAGTGGCTATTTAAGAATTTCTGCAAAGTGGAACAGTGACCAAAGGACAGATTGAGAACAACAAAGGGAGCCCAAATTACATCCCAGTGAGGGCAACTGTGTGCTCTCTTAGAAGATGTTGCTTCCAATTCTCTCAGGCAGAATGGGAATGAAACATCTGTAATCCAGAGCAAGTTCTTTAACTGCTGGGCAACTGGATTAAAAAAAGCTTACAAAAAATCCTGTTCAAAATGCTTGGAACAAGAGGAGAATTTAACCTGACAAACAACAACAATTCATGTGGTTTTCAATTTGGTAAAGAAAAAGTGTAATGTAATGGTTTACAGAAAGTTTTTAAATTATTATCATCATTATTGTTTAGCTTGGTGAGCAAGCCAGAAATGGATTTCTTGTACAGATCCAAAAGAGAGACAGGAACAGAAACAGTGGGCATTTGCCTGTGAAACACAGGAAGTTTCAGGAGAATTCAGGCATCAGCAGTGGGGAAGCTGCAGAGAGCAGCCAAAGTCAAAGGCAAGAAAGCTGAAAAAGAAAAATAAGATACAAAGAGGAAGAGCTAACCCCACCCTATTCTTTCTGGCACCACAGGCATCCAGAGTACATGACACATGATTTCTTGCACTGTATTACGGGAGTAGGAGGACTCACTTGATTTCTACCATGCCTCCGTCTTATCTACCATCTTCCACCTACGTGTAAGATTCAGAATTGCCAGAATTCAGATTTTCTCTCTTGGCAACATTGCCTTGTCCCTCCCTCATGTCAGTCTGAATGTGTTGGGGTTACTAGGGTTTGCTTTGATCCTGAACCAGATCTGAAGACATCTGCAAAAGCCCTGTTCAAGCTGTGAACACACCCTGAGGTTAAACAGGTTCTCCAGCACTGCTCAGTTATTCCCTCACAAATGTGTGTAAAAATATGTGGTACTTTTTTACAAAATAAAACTAGTTAGGCAGGTACAAGCACGATTTCATTCATTCATCTCATTCTTCATCCACACAAGTTCAAAATCATTCAGTCTAAGCAATTGTAATAGTAAAACCACTCGGAAACTTTGACTTTACAGTGAAATAGTGTTCAGAATATACTTCGGTTGGCTAACTTCGGGATCTTATTTACTTTTTTTGGCCCACTTTTTCGGTTCCTAATGTGGATAAAAACAACACACCTAGTAGTTCAATCCTGAGCCACACTGACTTACAGGAGTTCTTTTGATTTTTTTAATCCACTCTATTTTACTTAAAAAATACTCAAAGGTTACATTGAGCCAGTCATGGATCGCTGTGTGAAAATGCACCTCTCTATCTAATAATCAAGAACACTTCAACTAAGGGATGGAGTAATATGCTGAGGACCGAACCCCATTCAGCCTTATGCACGTGAGCAGCCCAGATAGAGGACCAAATCTGTGAGAGTGTAGGACTTTAGGTCTTTAATACAGTGGAACTTCTGTGGGCAAAGTAAATGTAATAATATCTTCAGGACTTCAAATCAGCTGTGTTACAGAATATAGCAAATATAAAACCCATAGCTCATGTTTTGCTTTAAACTATCTCTTGCTTCTTTTACACCACCAGTAGAAGATGGGGATTTTTATAGTTATTTATCCTTAATGTGTTTTAATGTCCTTTCTTTAAATACATCACAGAGTGGTCTAACAGCACATTATCATCACAATCAGTAACAACCACACACCTAAGGAATGGTTTAGGCCCTTTGCAGCGCACTATATTCATGTTACTTCAGCATGGATCAGTGGGAAGTACAAACTTATGAAACATGAGATATGTGTTGAGTTTTCATGATAGGTTAAATAATCCAAAAGTCATTGTGATTCATTAACCCATTTTTATGCATGTCAATAAGATTGCCTGTCCTGTGATAATTGCAAAATTATGGTTATGAACCTCATAATTAACCTGTATCTTTAAAAAAAAGACCAGTCAGACAACCCAAAAGAAGAATTCCTGTGGTGCACAGCATTATGCACAATTACTGCACATTAACACAATCTTAATTATTAATCTTTTGTATTTGCATAGTACTTTTGATCCAAAAGCACATTGAAAGCTGTATACAAAGAACACCAAAGAAATGCTTTAAGCTCCACAATCCTGGAGCAAGACCTCCCTGTCCCAGGAGCACTCCACAGGCAGGGATGAAAGCTCTTGGCCACTCGCACCACAGCAAACCTGCCACAGAGGGAAAGTACCACAGGACTTCAGAAATTCTTACAAAAGCAGAGAGAAGCTCTACTTTAACATTGAGCAAGCTGAAACTTTTACATCTGTCTTAGTTGGAAGAATGTCATCTTGAGATATCGTATTTTATAGCACAGAATGCCAGACATCACATTTCACGTATCCATTTTGTTTAAGAACACGCAAATTTCTGAATAAACTGAGCTGCACACGTTTCCCAGTCTTTGCCTTGTCACTTCCATGCTGCCCCCTTACACTAAGAACAGCTTTATTTTCCCTCTTCTTGCTTATGTGTGCTGTTCTGCCATCTTCCTGTAGAAATCCTTCCTCACAAAGGCTTGAGCAACACAACTTAAAGAGGAAGTAAATTTTAAAAACAATAGCTAGAATACATATGACTCACTATCCAATTATGAATAAGATCTCTCTCACTTATCCAGATAATAAACTCCGCAGAACAAGTATTGTTCCTTTTTTTTTTTCCCCTCCATTATTATGGGCCAAGTAGTTTGTCATCTTCTAATATATGCATTGTTAGGCTTACAAAACAGCTAAAATATACTTATCTATTTGGTATTCGGAAAACACCAGGCATTGGTCAATAGAATCAAAGTAACCTTGAAGTGTTGAACTTGATAGGAACTCTCCAAGTCATTTACAAAACACAACGTTCAGTCTCTCCATTGTAATAACCTCTTCAAAATGTCACAGCAGATACCACAACAACAGAACAGTTCTAATTTTAATATAGATACACATCATAACCAGAAAACACGTCCTGCTCAAGCAGACACTGTGATGCGTTACATGGCATCTGGACGCTGGGTATCACTGAATCTGAGATGTCACGCTACTGGCATTCACCTCCTTTCAGGGGATCAGCAGAAAAGCTTCTGCCCAAAACAACTCCCACTTTCACACCACAGCCATGACATTGTTGTATAACCAGACAATAGCGAAAGTAAATAAATATATAAATATTGTCAGTGCTGTCTCCTCACTCCTGTTTACATTTTAATGAACTCTTCTAGTAATAACTTCCAGCTTCCTCCATTTCCAGAAAGCCAGCACTCCATAAATATTGAGTTGTACTATTATCTGCTGATGTACCAGTTTTCTATAAACAGAGAAAATCCAAACTTATCACTGGGCCTAGCTGTTGAAAAAGGTTAGTATAACTAAATAACAAAACAGGAATGTTGTTTACTTGTTAATGTTCTACTAATGAAAAAAAGCTGTTATGGCTTTGATTAATCTAGACTACACTAGACAATTCTGGCATAACTTTCCTTGAGGAGTGACTATTGATTTCCTTTTCATTCTACACTTTGATACAACATATCTGGAATCTAGCCCAGGTTTCATAACTGCTACTATCTCCACATTAACAGCCTGTGCAAGATTAGAAATAGCTTTTGAAGATATATACAAGGGTGAGGCAATCCAAGAATTTTCTCCATTTCCACAGGTTGAGCTTTTACATCTGTCTGTGTAACAGCTTTTAAGGAATTAAAGGTGTTTGTAGGCATGATCAAATTCATCAATTGCATCTAATTAATTATGCCATTGTTTAATCTTTTAGCACTGCATTATTTTTTCTTTTCTGTTCTCTTTACTGTCTGTATTAATAATACCTGCTGCAGACATGGTAATCACCAGATACTAAGGGATGGTGACTGCTTTATCAGCATGAGCTTGGGAGAGCCACACAGTCTCATAAATGGTGAAGAGCAAGTAATACCAATGGTCTCAAGCAGACGCCAGTAAAAATCTTCATACTACTCCCTTTCATCTCATATTCTCTCTTCTGATACTCTGTATATAAACCCGTATTTCATATGGATGTCTCCTATTGATTTCTACACACACAAGGCACAGGCATAGCTTGTCCAAAACTTGTAGGTTAGGTATGTAGCTTTCACCTATGAAATGCAATGTATTCAAAAAAGGCCACAGAAATTTGTGAATAAAGAAAATTACTTGTAAAGAAAATATTTGAAAATACTTAAAAATATTTAGCATAGTGTATTGATTGCCTTTCACATGTGAGAGCGCATTGTCATAATGTATTCTGGTCATTTCTAGGAACATGTAGCATAGTGAGTGACACGGTATTCATGCCTAGATAAGTCTTTGAGAGTTGGTATGTTCTATTTTTCCACTTTACTTCCTCAAGTATCACAGCATCTTCAATCAATATTTTGCAATTGTCATGAACTCCAGAAGGACAAGGCAGGTGACATGTGGCAATGGCTGCTGGGCACAGAACAGCAGCCTGGTGAACAGCAGCCTGAAGGGGGTCTGAACAGAGCCAAAGCTCCTTCCTCCCCCTGGGCTACCCCGGTAGCCTTAGCTAGAGCTCTCTGCTCACATGTGGAGCAATGGGGGAATTCTGCAACCATAATACTCATGGAGCTAGAAATCATGACTAGTGCAGAAAAAAAAAAGTTAAAGAACTAAAGCTGTCTCCAAACAAGAGAAAAATCAAATAGTAGATAAGGAATTTTCAGGTATGTAAAAGATTTCTGCTTGGACAAGTATCAAGAGACTTTGCAGCTCAATATTTGATAATACTCTCTGAAACAGAGGAGCAGGGGAACAGAGTGGTCTGGGGGCGCCAGATCTCCTTCGAGACTATTGAGACCATTTAAAGAAGTCTCTGTCCGAAAGTTTTAGGCAGATGTGATTCTGTCTTGGAGGAAGACTAGCAATAAAAGGACTCTTACAGATTTTTTTTTTTTTAATTAATCATCTTAGTGCATATAGTTTTTCTATTTTTTGTTGTTCAAACCACAGAAATATAAGTGAGAAAGGGAAGCAAGTGTCTGCTCTCAGCTTGCAGTGACACCAGACAAAACAAGTAGCCATGTTTGCTTCATAACCCGCAAAACACCAAGCCACACTCCGGGTTTGTTTGCTGCCAAAGCTCATTTCAGAAAAGCTATAGGCCTAATGGGAGCATAGACTAGGCTTTTCTATCCATAATCTAGTTTCCTGAAAAGCCAAAAAAACATGAACTGAGCTACTGAGAGGTCTTCTAGCACAGGGATCAAGGGTCATGGGAATGGGCTGTATTTCAATGAATATGCTCCTTGCTCTTAGCAGTAAGATCCAACCTCATATGCACAAAGTAGATTATTACCCCCTTGATGACCAGTTGCATTCACATGGGAACCCACCTGAAAAATTGGAAAAGTGCTTCTTATATTTTAACTGGAAATTACAGTAGAGCTACAGACAAAAGGACACAAAGGACACAAAGGAAACAGAAATTTTAGACAGGCAAAATATATGCCACGCATTTTTAATAGTGTAGGTGATTAAGCAAGTTGTTAGGGATGTGACACTAAGTCTTCATCAAGGTCAGATGTCTTGGTACCTAACTAGAAGTACCTAACTGGTTTCCTGCAGGTATTGCTTGATGAAAGTCTATGGCCTTTGCCATACAGGTCAAAGCATTTGCTTCCAACCCAAAGAATGTGATTAATAAGTGCAGTAACACAGTAGGTAAAGGATGGAACAAGGAAGGCCACAGGCAAAAGCAACAATTAATAAATAATAGTCTGCAACACTCTAATAAAGCACTTTACATGTCCAATGTGATAACTAATTAATCATAGCAAAAACTTTGTACTCTATGCTGCCTTTCATCCAGCACCTCAAAGTGCTTTACAAATGTTAATTAATATGTAGGCTGCACTTTGAGGAAAGATATTATGGCATTGGCCCCAGTCAATGTTAATTTGTTCTTCAACAGCATGGCTTGTGAAATCTGGTTGACTTTCCCTTTGAAACATAAAATGTGCAAATCTTCCTGGCAACAAATCTGAAAATGTGTTTCTCCATTCAAATATAAGCTATTCCATTGTATTACTGACAATATGGCATGCTCCATCCCTTCACATTGCACTCCAGTATAACCTCACATAACACAGCATGGTTTAAATGTAAAAGGAGATTAACTTTTGACAAGAAAATTGGATAACTGGTATTTTAGTCTGAACATCTGGCACATTTTTAGCTAGACTGTTTCTTTAAAAAGCTATTTTTTGCTTTGCATTCACATTACAAGTGTTTGACTAACTTTAGCTCAACAGTTGAGACAGAAAGCTAATTTCTTTGCGGCAATGACTACACTGGGGCTACCCAATGTGACTGCATATTTTATAATTATTCTAATTCCTCTATTTAGCACTGTAAATTTACATGACATTTTGTATACATTCAACCAATTTCTGCTCATACAATCAATCTCCTGGCATCAAAGGAGTGTGTACATGAATGCGACACATAGGATTTATCTAACAACCCCATTAAAAAATCATAATAGTTTGCTCTTTAAATTCTTTGAGTGTATTCACATTGCGCACACATCCCCAACCACAGAGCTGCTGAAGCAAAACTTCGGGGCCCCTATGATCAGAGCTTGAAGAGGTCAGGTAGTTCCCCTCTGTTACACAGGTTAAGTAGAAAATGGTTAATAGTTGGAAAGCTATTACCAACTAGCCCAAATGCTTTTTTCTTGTCTTCTTAAAATCTCATAATAGCACATCCAGACAACTTTAAATTTATACTGTTAGGAAACACTATTTCTCCTCCAGAAGAATATGTTCTTATGTCATTCAGGTTTTGTATCAAACACGTATTTTAAATACACACACACACACTTTTAAGTCGTCAGAAGGAAATGCTAAGGAGAAACAATACCAAACTAATCTAATCACTAAAGCACTAACATCAGACAAAGGGCTGCCCATTATTCTGCAATAAACATTTACCATTTATTTTGGGAACCACTTCTCATCTTCATACCCTAGAAAAACACCATCAGAGCAGGACAGAAACAGAACTAGCAATTCCTGACTGTTGAAATGAAGAGAGTTCACAGCAGAGCCAAGTTTCACCTTAAGGGCTGGAGAAGGGAAGGAAGAAAAAAAAAAAAAAAGAGTACAGAACTATCATTGAACAGGTGTCTGCATAATAACAACATGAGTAGAACTAATAAGCTTAATTTCAGTGAGCTTTGAAGTCAGGTGCAGGCTATTAAGAGAAACAGTGGGTTAGCATTCCTGGGAGCAGCTTTACTAATAGTATTACACAAATAAGATGACATTTCTTTATAATTTGAATGGTCATAACCAGCTAGGGCTTACAGCTTTCTTTTATCAATATAGTGATTAAGGCAATCCAAATCACAATGTAAGCTGACACACTTTGTGTGTGGCTCTGTGTCTGTGTGTGTGCATGTGTAGCAACTGCTTATAAATTATACAAAGCATCTACCTGTGTTACATTTACCCGAAATGATTTAGAACTTAAAAATGCAGATGATGGAAACTGGAAGAAGATGTGGAACCTCTGCCTCATGGCCAGTGCCACGTTTCAATGAATCTGAAGTATTCAAGGGGTACACTTACTACTAAGGAACAGGAAAGAGAGTCAAGCTGTTGCTTGTATCACTAAACAAGCAGCCTTCTGCTGCTATTTAATCAAGATGTATTTCAATTTCTCATCCTTTCTCCCATCCAGGGACCTGACAACAGCTCCCTACCTACCACTCATCTTAAAACAGAAAGACAGTGTGTCCCAGTGGCACAGAGAAACCTTAGAGACTCCTCTCTTTCGGAGATTTATGTGTGCTTCTTAATAAAAGGAATAACAATACTTTTCTCTTTGAGATAATAAGGAACTTAAGAACGAATGCAACTTCCATCTAAACACAGTTTAAGTATGTTGATACAATGTTTCTTTGAATTCTTAAGGGTACACAAACACCAGCCTCCTGACTTCAGCAAAACGCTGTCCTCACTTAGTTGGATCCAATATCTTCTTCCATTTTCATGTCATTTAAATCCTTTTAGACTAAACATGAAGACTGCACTCTCCAAAACTTAGCACAGAAGCCATAGCTGAAGAAAGTAGATGTCTCCATTAAAGCAACCTATTCTTCCACAAATCTTCAGTTTCATTAGAAATGCTGAAACTCAAAGAAGAACCATGATTACATCAGTTTGTGACCCACTGTAATTCTGGTTAGAGTTTTTTCTTTTAAACCTATACTAGATACCCATTTTCAAGGTCAGGGATATCAGAAGTGATTTGTTAGATGTAAAATACTGTTTATTATAGTCTAAAGAGTAAGTCAGCATGAAATAATAAATTAGTGCCAGATGAAAAACTGCCAGAATTCTCTATTATACATGCCTTTCCCTGGAAAGCATCCCAGATTTTTTTCTTGATAGGCTTTTTTACTTAAGAATCCTTGACTTATGGAGTGTGAGCAAAAGTTATAGCTTATAAAAGGGTCAGTAAGGAGCATTAAGGGGCTCCGAAAACAACAACAACAAACAAAACTTGCATATAAATCGAGCTGTGGCTACAGCCTAAATGGTACAAACTGATGAACTGCAATAAATGCTAAGAAAAACTTAGGGAGTTCACCCACATAACTGCAGTGGGTCAGATACTTGTAGCATCATCAGAAATCTGAAGACTTCATGAAGGAAGAAACCTGAATTATTCTCCTCTTCACCACCTCTCTGCATTGCTCTGTGTTGTTTTAGAGACCACACACATCTAAAAGAAATTAGTAACTTGCCCAAATTATGCATTTCATTCTCAACATGAACTTAAGCAATTTGGGAAGAACATATCTTGACACTATGAAAGGGAAAAGCACTACTGATTTCAGCAGGAAGGCTGCACTGTAATGAAAGACTGGTTCCTGTCCCAAGATAAACGTCGCCAGGTAGACCGCAAATTGGTATCTGTTGCTGTTCTTCAATGGAAAATAACACCGAGAATTTCTATCCTTTTTTTTGCAACTGTGAGACTAAGGAATGGAAAAATTGGCCTCCTTCTCTCTCTCTCATGCATGATTATTGATTTCACCACTATATGCTGAGAAAGCAGGATGGGACCATGGACTGCAAGTCAGCATTAACAGTAGGGGCATAAGGAAGAGCTTAAACCAAGCAGCTGGCTGTGGCTGGAAACCTGGAGAGACAAAGGGATGACTAGAAATTTTCATTGTACATGTTGCAAATATCATGTAGTTCCAGGTCTGTTGGCTTGCTGCATCCTCACAAATAAGCCAAAAAGTGCCATCAAAAGCAATCTGCCAGCAATAAAGCAAAAAAGAGGCCCCCAACCAGAATGGTCAATGCTGAAAATAAAAGGCATGTTATAAATGTTTACATGATGTAAGTTTGGAGTGTAGAGTCCAATAATTCTCACTGGCTCTTCTCTCTCACTTCCGTTCTTGGCAGCTAGATAACAAGTTCAGCCAAGCAACTTACTTAAAATGTACTGACATGAATCTCCATAGTGTAAATAACATATCTTACCTATGAAGGGTGATTATGTTGCCTTTATTCTTGAAAAGGACA
Source organism: Streptopelia decaocto (assembly GCF_964273445.1). Lineage (NCBI taxonomy): Eukaryota > Metazoa > Chordata > Aves > Columbiformes > Columbidae > Streptopelia > Streptopelia decaocto. The sequence goes on along the minus strand of NC_138666.1, from coordinate 15,588,755 downwards.
TCTTCCTAGTCTTTTCATGAAAATCAACTGTTTGCATTCTTCATACAGTTTATAGCATAGTCTATAAACACAACACAGAGTATTACTGTTAGTAACTAGAAGTTTGACATGGGCCCAAATCTAAACCATGGAGCTGACACCCCAGAGCATAGAGGAAGTTTGAATCTGAACATTGCATCTCCAGTCTGTCTCTGTGGGAAATGAATTCACAAAGCAGTAATAATATCATAAACAGCACTTAACGTGTTAGGGCTGATCCTGCCAACCCGAACTCCTCCAGCGCAAAAACTCTTGGCAGGTCTTACAGGCTGCTGAAGTCTCACTGAAACTCTAAATGTACCTTACGTAGTATTTAAGAACCATACCATTGCCAAAGGGTGACATTAACCCTTCTTGTCTGCACCACTGAAATCAGTCATCATGCTGGTGTAAGCTATACATGATATATAAAAGTAGATCAGGCCATACATTACCCCTGCTAGAACATCAGCCATCTGATGTCATCCTCCCTTTAGGGGTTTTATCACTAGTGATTTTTAAATCAGGGCAGACAACTCTCATGAGCACAAAAGTCGTGAAACACACTCAGGTCACCTTGTGCAACAGCACAAGCGCTGTTGTCTGCTCTGCAGGATCAGATCCTTTTTGTTGACGCTGTCTGCAGCTGACAGGCCAGTTCAGTCTGGCTGTCCATCTGTCAGGGACTGGCCTGGAGGGGAGTGTACAAACTGAGAAGGAAGCCAGCAAAGCCACGTGCTGTGTTACTGGAGAAGATGCAGCCATGTCAAACATGTTGGAACAGCACTGCTCTGCTAGCTGGGATCTGTCCCCTGTCCTCACACTACTGGCACTGGCTACAGTTTCCTTCTCCAGCTGGCTAGATGTATGTCTTCCACAGCAGATCAGCATTATCCTCCTGAATACACAGTTTCACAGCTGAGATTTTTCTTTTCTCCTAACATATCCACAAAAATTCAAGTTTTGTCTGTATCTTATTTTCTGAATTTCCTGGAGCAATTCTTTACCTTTCACTCTTCTCCAATCTTCAACGAAAGCACTAAAACTGAGAGTACAATTTGGGCAAAATTTTCAGACAGTGAAGAATACTTTCTGTGCAAAGAACAAATTGGCATATGCAAATACTGCATATGGATAAGATTACTTGCAGGGACAGGTACCATGAAGGTACTTGCATAGACAAGTACACAAAGATATCTCCAGTACCCAATTCGTATAGAGTCACACAACGTTTGCATGAGAAATTCAGAGGTATATCTGCTTTAATAAATTTATTATATATACTATTAAACTACTGAACTTTAATGTGTTTCTTCACCCTTATATCAAGCTGAACTTCCAGTGATTTACCATGAAAGAGGAAAATGAGGATTTAAAACAATGGAAATTGCCTTAGCAACAGTCAGTTATTATCACCTTTCAATCTAGGCAAGTCCCAAAAGCTTAAAAAAAACCAAAAAACCAACAAACTCAACACTGAGATATTCTTCTCAAGTTGGAGGTGTAGAATGCCAAGAAGTAATACTAAATTGCAGCTGCCCTAGGAAATCTAGGTCAAGACAAGCCAGGCTGACTTGGTGTGGATTCTTTTCACTGGGGCAAAGGAAGATCAGCAGTACAGGTTGAGATCAACGGGGATCTAGTAGCCGGGTTCTCAGAGGATTTTTGCCTCACATTGGCCCTCAACTGGAACTTCAACAGGTTCATGCCCTGTCAGAAGTGATGGAGAAATCTTCACAGAGAGGGAAGGATAGAATAGTGCTCAGGTGGTATGGGACGTGCTAGCATCAGAGCTCAAGAACTCCTTGACACCAGCAGAATGGATGTGACCCAGCAGCTCCAAGCTGCTGAGAAGGAACTGCCTGCTCACCTTGTCATACTCGGCCCTTTGCCTGCTCCAGGGTACCACCAGAAAACTTTCAACTGGAAGACAACAAAGTCAACAGGAAAGACATGTGACTATATGTTTGAATGCTCATGTATGAACACTCATACGTGAGCTGATCTCTTTCCTCCTGGCACATTCCTATCTGGGATTTGGAGGATGCGTCACAGAATTCATAGCATTGGGGATATATTTACTTGCTTTACTTAAGGTAACTTGAGCATAAAAGCTTTTAAAGCTAAACAAACTAAACAATGAAAAAACCAAAACATCTCAAATGGGATAACCCTTGTCAACAAAGATAGCCAACAGCTGACTGCCAAGTAAAAGTAGCCCATACATTTGTGGTTAAATAAACAGAAGATGAGCCTACTAAAAATATATCTTCATGCTATTCATATGTATATACACAGAGAGAGAGAGAGAGCGCAAAGCTGCAAGCCTTTCCTAGCAGAACTATAGCAGATATCCCTTAAAAGTGCTGCTGGAACACAGCGATGCAGCAGACCAGCTTGGGACTCATCCTCTCACACTTCGGGTGTTACATGTGGCTTTTGCTTCTACTATCAGACAAAACTCCCAGAAAAAGCACCTTTCATGACTAGCTGCTGAGCCATTACACCTTTCCTTACCACCTCTCAGCAAAAAAGACACAACTTAGGATAAATACATAAGTACTAGTTGTACAATCATATTGCCCATTACTTTTAATAATGTTAACTCCATTACTTGTAATAATGTTTTTGTTTGTTTCTGCCGTCTGGCAACCTCTGGCAATTTTCAAAATTAAGTCCTCTCTTCATACAGTGATTGAGGAACTGAAACACTGCAGCACTGTAATACTGTTATAGTTTCACTGCATCTGAAATCCTGCTGCTCATTCCCAAATAATTTTACCTGAACAGTGAAGATTTTTTTTTATGGACTTTCAGAGCTTACAGCTGAAGTGAGGTGATCCTACAATATAAAAAGCAATTTATAATATTTGCTTAGCAGTTACATAGACCTTTACATCCACAAACATCAAATACTCTAAAGCAGAGGCAAAACTTCTACTTCACAGAGAAGCAAAAAGACAGACAGTAGATACCAATTCTGCAGAAGAGCTGGTACTGGAACCCAGGTCTTCTCGCATTTCCTGTTCCATGACTTATTCACTGGGACTACATTCCTTCCATTCTCTGGGAATCTTTCCACCTTTTGATTAACCTCCAGTAGCAACCATTAACTCGCCTGGAATTACTAAAGAAAGGGGAACTGAAGGTCATCTATGTTTTTGAGGAGATGGGATTAAAGCCCACCAGCAATCTAATATCAGGCTCACTCCTGGCAGGGAACGTTGCCACATGGTTCTTTCAAACCTTCTCTGGCAGCAGAAAGATACTGTGATGTAAAATGCAGCCAGGAGTCATGAAGTCTAATGAAGAGCCAGAATGAATTCCTAGACTTTTTCCACCTCAGTTCCACTGATACAATGAAGTGATTCCCAACAAACAGCACAATTGCTCCAAGTGCCAGAGCATGAATCAGCACATTGGTCCTCTCCGACCAAGGATTCTCCAGCGGTTATCACACTGTTCTGTAAGGCCTTTGCTCTGCCTGGATCTCCTGTTGCCAGCAAAATGAAACCTTCCACGTTTTATTTGTAGGATCTGTCATAGCACCTCATTCAGCATAAAGAAGTCTCACACTAACTTAATCTGCATATTTCAGTTCTGTAGAGTCTCAAATCAGCTCAGACACTACAAGAAATCCTGTAAAATTCATTTGTAAGCACCAGTGGAGCGATGTTCACATGCTGTCATGTACAGTAATCAAACATATGCTTCTCTCAGGACTCCAAAAGTCCATGTTCAACGACTGCATTGTCACCATCTTGTGTTTTTTCAAGCTTCCCTTTGAACATGGGACAACTCTACCAATAGCCTGTCACTCAAGAATTTGAAATAACTAAGTTGAAAGTACAAGGTATTTTGTGTCTTGTGGATATTCTAATGCAGCTGAAGTAAATCAAAGCAAGAGACACAAGCATTCTGAATAGCAGGCCACTTAAGTTTATAACAATGCGCAGGGATTCAAGGATTAACTCTTGTGAAAAATGCAGACATTTTACAGCATAATTTAGGAGGAAGGTAGGTACCTTAGTACAAACTGTCACACAGAAACCTGATACCTCACCTGGATATGCCCTAATTCCAGAGGAAAACTTAATTTTTACCATATCACCTCATTCCTTGAGTTCTGCTCAGCACCTATACAACTGCCGTCTTGGACCAGGATGCAAGAATTCAGTGCCTGCCCATCAAAGCCTCTTGACTTCCCGGATGGTCTCAGCCATGCTTGACAGCGATCAGAAGACCCCACTCTTTCAAAATGCAGCCAGAGCAATGCACATCCTATTGAAGTAGTCATGTGCAGAAAGGAATTCAGAATTAACTGGGTCAGAAAAGAGAGAAGCCAACATGAATATGCCTCCCTGGCCAGGTGCTTAGAGAGCTCAACTAGGTACTCTTTGGAACTGGGGCTGTACCCTGATTTCTGGTGGATTCTTTAGTCACTAATCAACAGATTCATTTCCTCCCTTGCACTCAGTCTGTCTCATACAGTCCTGTATTCCTTCTTACAGGCAGCTGACACAGCTGTCCTGGGAGGAGGAACATGCAGGCTGGAGATGCTCCTGCCTGAGGAGGCTCTGAACATTGGCTTCCTCATTAAACTGCTGGACTAGTGGGTAAAATCACAAATAAAAAAAATAAAATAAAAATAAAATGTAAAAAATAAAAAATAAAAATTAAAAAAAAACCTGAAAAATAAAATGAAAAAAGAACAAACAAAACTAAACTATTTTACTTAATTCTTTGAAAGAACAGGAGCCAGCATCTATCCTCAGGAAGGTGGTTTGAGCTATGAATCCACAGCTCCTGCTGCACATGGACCCACTGAAGCACCTACATATCCCCTCTGGACACCCAGTGCCCTCCACCTGGAGTCACGCTCTGCTCTCTCCACAGGCCACATTCTGGAGGTTAACTCTACAAGATAAGGCGTAAAGCCACTTGGAGAAACAGAAGCAAGCTCTCAGTGACTGATCTCAGGTACTAGACATGATACAAATACCCACATGAACACCAAGCCTTGCATTTCCCTCCCAAATTAATCCAGCTATGATCCCTTGCAAATTGATCAATTCCTCGATCCTCTCCACCATGCTGCACAAGGTGGCAAGGCAGTTCAATCAGAGGATAAGAGCACTGAAAGGATAACAGGGGAGCCCTAGCATAGGATGTGAAAGTGTCTACCTCGAGCATATCTAGAGTTGGCTGAGAAGACATGGGGACAAACTCATCTGCCTTTATGGTAAAAAACAGTTATGTCACCCATCCATACAAACAGGGAACTTCTACAAGGTGTTGCACTGCAACTCTGAGGAAGTAAAGAAGTAAACTGAGTCTTTCAGGGATGCAACATCAACTCAACTAAACTGAAAAACATGAAAACCTTTCTCTGTTACAATGTGTAGCAGTCATTCTCAACCATCAGGAAACTGGTGTCCTTTTGCAATCACAAATGTTCCAGCTCTGTATAAATCCTAGTGTAAAGCTATCCGAATTCAACCGTGACTTCCCAACGTGACAATCCTGAAAGTGCTAATCTTCCATTTTCATATGCCATGCCTTCTGTAACGAAAGGATTAAGTGTACCTTTTAAAATAAGTATAAAAATTACACTAACATTATGTGAATAGGAAGAATAAACTTTGACAGACAAAAATAAGAATTCTGCAAGAATATCTGACAGATGTTTTACTGCTTTACAGTGGTTATAGCCAGCACTTCTGCAACAAAGGGGAGTTTCAATTACTCTGGGGCACCAGGCACAGATTGAAACTCATATTTCCTTATCTATTTAAAGTTGCTCAAATAAGCATAAAGTAGTGGTGTAATCAGAGAAGCTATTTTCATTAATCTTTATTTAGATTTTTTTTAAAAAATCAGGCCATGAAGTGAAGTTTATAGGGATGATCTTCCTTTGCATGCAATCTCACAATGCACACAATACCTGTGGGTTTACCCAGGCACAATTCCCATTGAATCTATGGGGAATTTTTTCCTGATTATAAAGCACAGAGTCATTTCCAGTATTTTACATTAGTTATCTCTGACATGAGTATTGCCAGTACTGGAGCAACTTTAAACAGAGAAGAAGGACTAACTCCATAGTAGCTTTTGCTTGAATTCTGCTAGCTATGACATTTTGTAAGTCCAGGATCAGCTGTTATGAAGGTCTCTGGGTGTATGGTAGGGCAGCCAGCATGTGACATTCGACATTTAATTAGAACTTTAACTGAAACATATTGAGACAAAAGTCAGGATAAATGACGCCCCTCCCCTTCATTCGAATGAAATTATACTCTCCAACACATATGTGAGCAAATTATATTGTTTCAAACTCTAATTAGCAAAAAAAAAAAAAAAAATAGAAAAACAATTCATTTACTTCACATGTATCCCTGTAAGTTATTCATACAGAGCACATGAATGCTGTACCTTCATTAGAAATAATACAGACATGCATTTATACCTAGTATGCCAGCAATTGCAGTAAATGATGTAATGCATATAAAGCAGAATGCTGAAGAGGACAGACTCATTTGGTAGATTTACCTGGAAACAGGAAAAAAAAAGCACAAACCTAAGATAGTCCCATTAACTTCAGCAGGCTTTGGATCGGGCTCTACTTGCCTGCCTAATTAGGGCTCTTCTGGCTTCCTGGCAGTGAATTTCCAAGAGGCCACCCTGCCAAGACCTCTCCTACTTGCTGCTGACTCTACTACTCCCCCTCCCCAAGGAGGTGGGGGTTCTACAACACAGAAACCAAATACATCCTTTTCAAAACTGCCAAGACATGTATGAATCCAAATGTGCAATCCAAACTTCAGTTCAGCTTTAACAGTATTTCCTTTGTCATATGGAAATTATTGCATGCTCTGCTCCAAGGAAAATACAGATATCCCAAAGCCTTACACAAAAGTTCAGCCTTTAACACTTTGAAGTAAGATACAAGAGTTGAAAGCTGTGGCGAGCTTTACCAGCCAGATTTATACGACGTGTTTTAATTGCCATCTAGCGGGAATAATGTGAAGCTCCATCTCTCAACATTTCTCACATTACAGCCCTTCATAAAGAAATCGTGTCCTCTCCATCCCAGGTGAACTTGTAGATTTACAGGACACAACTGCCCCAAAGGTGTTTGTTCTGGCTCAGCTCACCTGCACACAGTGACTCATTTTGTCTGGGCCAGGGGATGTCTATCAAAACCAAGTGGTGGTGTTGCCTTTTCATCCTCAAAAAACAAAGCTATATCTAATCGGAATAAGCCCCACAATTATCTATGGTCTGAGAAACAAATTATTTCTGTATGCCATTCCCAATGTGAGGCTTTCAGAACCCTGGAAAGACTTAGACTAAGATGCCAGCAGCACAGACTACATTTACAGCAACTCTTTGGCATTGGTAATGAGAAGATACTGCAATGCTTAGGAATCATAATTCAAATCCCAAATATTTATAGGGAAAGAAAAAAAACATAATTCTTCACTTATAGGTTATTAAATTTTAGGGCTAATTCAAAAAGTAGGCTAGCCCTAATTTACAAACATGTAATAAAAAAAAATCTTTTCTTATTTTCCAAAAGTAAAGCACTCAGCCTACTAGCAAACTCATTAAGCAAAAGCAATTTCCATTTATAAGAGCTTAGATTCAGCTTTCCAAATACCTCATTTCTATCCCTCCAATTAGCATGCCACATATGGAAGATATTACACCAGATACCCTTCACCTTTTGTCCTCAAAGCTATGAGAGGGACCGAGTGTTCCTTATTTCCTGATGAATCCTTAATTACCTGCAATGTGACATATTCCTCCTTCTTTCTTTTTGATCCTAAAATCTAAAAGGCAAAGTCAGCAAGGCACACTGTCTTTCTCTGACCCTTTCATTCTATATATTTCCCAGTCACAGACTTTAAATAATAAACACTTGCAAATGTATAGTACCCATCTGCATTCCCTTTCAGTCTGTCAGTCTTCATAGACCTGGTAGCCTGTTTGTTAATGGCTCAGCTAGATTCGTATCCACGACCAGTTATTTCTCAAAGGGCAACACGGATGTGCGGGACATCAAACTGCTGTCTGCCCAGTGTGGTGCCAGAACCATCAGACCCCAGGCAACCCAGTGGTCAGCAGACATTACAGCACAATCAATGTTTAGTTTGTGACATGACTTCAGATCTCAAATCCTACATGTTAGGACAGGCATCACAGGCTGACACAGATAGCAAGGGAGAAACAAGGAACTGCTGGGGTCACCAAATGCATCTGTCCCTATTCCCTACCTTTCAGCACCACACCATTCCTCATAATAGCCAAGTACGTCAAATAACATTTTTTTTAGCTAACAAGCCTGACAAAATGTGCGCACGCTTTTATTTGGCATCCTATCCTACAAATACAGAAGTTGCTAGGTAATCCAGCTTGCAAAAGAACAGCCAACTAGCACATGGCACTTTACTATCAGCCTGGAGTTCCCATGTTAACAGATCTTAATCAGGGCTGGATTAGCATATTTAAGAAACACTTTTTGTGTAAGTTTGGAATCTTGCCTTTAATATCTGGTCTATGCTAGCAAAGAAGTCTACT